>NC_135059.1:5625000-6250000 GCF_051014685.1 Ptiloglossa arizonensis | reverse complement strand
CTTCTTTCTTCCGCAACGCTCGATCCACGAGCGTACAATGTTGGAAATGATCCAATGGTTCAAGTTCTTGGCACAATTGAATCTTGCATACGTGCGAATGAAAATCTTTCGTCGAAATTCTTAGCAAACTGGTTCTTGAAGTGTACAGTTCCTGTGACTTCTTCGGATCCTCAGCTGAACTTTGCACAGTGCTCTTTGCCGGCACACGATTTCGAGGGAAACGATTACAAAGTTCCCGAATCGTTAGCGTCGAAGAACGCGATTTTTCGTAACACGCTTGCACAATTTGTGCAGTTTCTTTCACGGTGTACTTATCCACGATTAATTTCCCATCTGTCTACGATACACGTGTCAAATTTCATGCGAATCGGTTCGACGTTTCAAAAGTAGCGGGAAATTGAAATCGACCGGTGACGATTGGGTCACCCTGTATTTCCCCTGGTAGCTAACGAGCCACGGGACTCCTTCACGACCCGTGGATCACGTTTTAACGAGCAGCCCGGTATGAGTAATTGCGATCGAGCCTGAAATAATTAACGTAACCCTCTTCCGCCCCTTCTACCCGGACACAGTGTCAGCGAACCAGTGCGGAACGCGGATTGCACAGGAACACTCACTTATCTACGAGTCTCGGGGGAACCAGAAGGGAGCAACGAATCTCGTCGCTCGAAAACTTGTCGCTATTCGATCGTATGTATTATCGGGACACGACAGAGGGCCTGGGGCGCAATTAACGAAAGAGGTGTGCGAAAAGGTCCGAGCTGGCCCTCCCAGGAAGGGACGTTCAAGGGGAGGATCGGACCGAATCGTTGCTGGAATATTTCGAGGACTATCAAATTAGCACGACCGTGTAGAGATAAAAACGTGTCGGCGATTATCTCCAAGTTGAATGCAAAAGGGGCACGAGAGTTTTTTTTTTTTTTTTTTTCTTTTTTTGTCGACGAGAGTCCAGAGAGTGTCCCGTGATTAAGAGGTTATTGGATCGGGAGGATCCTATGACCGTTCAATAAGACGAATTGGCTTTAGAATCGTTAAACGATCTCTTACTTTTCAGTTGAAAACGACGAGAAGAACGGTTATTCCGAAATGTTGTTTAAAAATCTCGAATCCGGTAATTGGAGCCACGAACGATCAAAGTAGAAACGGAACGTTATACCATGCACGAGCCCGACCACCGAAGTACCAGTTTATAGAGCAAAACGAACAAACAGATATTTCGCAAAGTGGAGATAAAAGGCTCCGATATACAAACAACGATATTACAGACGCCCGATGCTATCCATCGGTCTTAACGTATCTCGAGTGCCTCTATTAACAAAGAGCAGAAATCTCGAGTGACGCAATATCAAGATCGGAAAGTACGCGTTGCCCTGGTAGATGTTGATAAATCGTTAGAGACGGAGAGAGACCCTGCGCACGTTGGATAGTCCGCCTAAATCATTTATCGAGCATGATGATGACCCGTTTGATACGTCGGTCCAGCGTCCTGAAGTTACACGAGCAGATAAGCGCACCGACTTTCCACGTATATTCATCATCGTTCTATAAAATAATTGATAGCGCCGCAGCTGCTGCACCGTCGGCGCTGATCGCATTAAGATCGCGATTCCGAGATATCGTCGGTACTCCGTTGCTATTTTATCTGGCACCGTAATGGCGGATTTCCGATCGGGCGAATAGAAAAATCGTTGATTCGAGATCACCGACGATCACCCGAGATCGAAAAATCGATACGACGCGGACAGTCGCCGCTTAACCCATTGAACATCGAACGGAGTATTTCTTCGAAATTGATATTTAGTTTCCGTACGGTGTGTCATGAACGTTGTTGAAAGACAAACCGGTTTCGTCGCGAAACGAATTCTTTTTTAAAATTACTACGTGTTCGGTAAGGACCCTGAACGCGTGGAAACGTAACAACGATATAGATACTTGCACAGTATATAGTACGAAGCAACGAATAACATCGCGCAAGTTTCAAGGCGTTGAATAAAATTATCAGGAAAAATTGGAGAATATTTCGAACCAGAGGAAGTGAAATATATTTCGCAGAGAAAATTATCGTACGCTTCGATCGTATCTCAGATTCCTGTCCGAATAATCGCATCGACGATTCGATTTTAATACCGATGAAAGACACGTGTCTCCGAATGTTCTTTGAATACGAAACTGGTATTTAACGGTCGAAACGTGAAGAAACCGAAGATCTTTGGTATCCGTGAGTGGTCTAGTTGGATCAACTGGTCGATTAATTGGATCAACGGTTACACACGGCGACTTTCCTCCGAGTTCCATCGACCGGTCAACGGGGACCCGTGTCGCGCGTCTAACAGGATCTCTTAAAAGTACTCGAAGAATTCCACGTGGCCGGATCGCTCGAGACAGTGGACGTCGAAGCGTCTGTCCGTCGGTGGGATGAAAAACGGGAATTTTCACGGTGATTGGATGCGGGCAACGCAAAAACCGGAAGCTCCGCTAGCCTCGATACGTTCAGAAACGTTTACCAGTCGGTTAACGTGCACTGGGTACCCGTTAAGTCGGATCACGCGCAATCAACGAGATAATCGAGCCTAATTATCGCAATTGAGTCAGATGGCCCTTTCATCGCGGTGCATGAGATATGGTGGGAATTATGTGGAATTATGTCGAAAGTCTCCTCCGAAATACAGAGAACCCGATACACGCGAGGCCCGTGTTTGGACATTTTGAATATCGCGTGCGAAATGAGTTTGTCGCTCGTCTTTACGAGGATGCTTTTTCATCGTTTCGTATTCCTTGTAACTGCATATAGGTACCACGAGCGACAAGGTTAATTATTGTAATAATTTGTTCGTTACGAGGGTCGATGACGATGCTGTTACAACGGATTGACGATTTTACGACGCGTCCCGTATCGCGAGACGAATGTTGCGCTTCGTTGAGAAAATTTTACAACGAGTAGAAAGTTCTCCGAGAGAACAATCTTGTTAAAAAAACTTTCCAGCGAGGAGAAAATTATCGTACAATTTTCCAAAAAAGTTCCAGTCTCCTCGAAGAAAATTTCCAGAGACTGAAAATTGTCCTACAGTTTTCAGAGAAATTCAGTCTCGTCCAGGAAAATTCCTAACGACTGAGAAATCATTCTAGAATTTTCCGAAAAAGTCGGTGTCGTTGAAGAAAATTTCCAACGACTAAAAAATTATCGTAGAATTTTCCGACAAATCCAGTCCGATCGAAAGAACTTTCCATCGAGTGGAAAATCGTTTCGCAATATTGCTAGAAATTCGGTCTCGTTAAAGAAAATTTCCACCGAAAATGATCGTATAATTTTCCGAGAAATTCAAGGAAAATGACCGAGTGGCGTCGATCCGTTCCTCGGGAGTCGTTGCAATCGCAAAATCAACGTTTATACATCGTTATCTGGTATCATGGAGAACAAGTATATATACAAAAGATAGCGGATCGTGGAATTTTTCGAAAAATTCCAGAAACGTCACCCGGTCGCATCGGTCCGCAATTCCAAGTCGTGACAATCGCCAAATAAACATTACGTTTCGTTAACACGTATCGTATCGCACGGGACAACGTATCGGTGCGTAATCTTTGAAGAAAGACGAACGAACGCTTTTTAAACGTTGACTCTCCTCGTTGCTCTCCGAACATACTTTTCCATCGTGTGCTCGCACAGACCGGACAATGACTTTATAGAACTCTTCGTCGAGTTAGATTCTCAAACGATTTCGAACCACGTTCGCGAGCGCGTCGTAAAATTTAAGCGTTCCGTTTCGTCTCGGGGACGCAGCGCTTTAAATTTTGCTCGCACGTGAAATATGATTTTACAGCCACTGATTCGGCGCCGTTGACGAACAGTGGCGAAACCACGTGTCCGCGTTTCGGCTCGGTGCTCATTACCATCTGGCGCAATTTCGGTGGTAATTTATATCCCATCCCGTGGTGCGCACCCTGCTGCGCCCTTAATTCCAGAATTAATCTCCGACCGTGTGCGTTCGATTAATCTGCGATCGAAAGCGTGCTACCGATGGAAACTATTACGCAAACTGGACCTTTTTGCTACGGTGAACGAAGAGTACAAAATTTCGACGACGAATCTTAGGTAAACGAGAGCGAGATAATTTCGTACTTGAAGTAAATCGTATTTGCAACGGAACGAAAGAAAAAGTAGACGAGATGTACAGGGTCGATCGCTTAACTCGACTCAATTCTTTAAGCGTAATCTATTCAAGACACCATAAAACGTGTCGTTGGTAAAATCGATCCAAGTTTCCCCGAAAACGTCGTGAAAAATTTTCCCTATTCCCCTCATTAACTCCCAAGCTCGTATTTTTTAATAAAAAAATAAGCGTCAATGTTACTCGAAGCGTTTGAGTTTCGTTGAAAAATGAAATCGACCGGTGACGATTGGGACACCCGTTAGTCGCGATCCAGAATGGATAGAAGAGAGTTCGCTCGTAAAACACCGAAAGTTGCCCGATTGGAAACAATGGGTCGTTAAGTCCGATATTTCATCAAGGAAAACGAGATCGCGGGTTCTCGTTCGCGATCGAGGATACCCGGGGAGGTATCGGTCGGATGGATCGAGGGACAAGTTGCGATCCGAGTTCTCGCGTCGCGATGCAGGATCATCCATAACGGGTCGGCGAGACGCTTAAATCAAAGTTTAACGAGAAAGGAAAGTCCCGCGTATTAACGCATTACCATTTGCCGGGCGAGGGCCACGGGAGACCGTTAATTTTCGAACGATTCGTTATACGCCGAGCGGGGAGACTCGAGATTCGCGACTCCGAGTCGTCGTCGTCGTCGTCGTAGTCGTCGTCGACGACGGCCTGGCACCGCCTGACGCCAGATAAGCCACGGATGCAAATAGAGATTTCCAGCTGCGAGAGATGGATGATGCCACCGGTGATAAATGGTCGCCGCGATCTTCGTCCGGTGACGCGGCTCTGAATTTCTTTAGCGCGTCGCGTTTTACGCACGGCACCTACGATTTCTCTTTTTTTTTGCGCGCGCGCGCGCACTCGTCGTTCTCCACTCTTCTTTGTCGGTTTCCGAGGGAATCGAGGGACTTGAAATTTTCAAAGGAGAGTTCGCGATCGAGGATCATTTTTAGCCGGTGGTAACGCGGACAACTTTCCATCCGTTACTCGTCCGACCGAAATCGTGGAACGGCTGTGTTTCGAAGCGAGAAACAAGGACGAACGTAACCGCCCGATCGAACGAAGAGGTGGAAAATTTATCTCAAACGGTGGAACGAACAAGTGATAGTAGCTTCGGAACGATATTGCTGGAAATTTCTCGGTTTGCAGGGGAATTTGTCATTTTTAATCCTTTAAATGTTTTCAATGCGAACGAATCCCGATGAATCTCCGTTTCCTTATTTTCCGTCCAGTGTACGAATCGTGGGATAAGAAAATTTTCGTCGACTTTATTTCGCAAAGGCCGAGAATTAATGTGTATTTTAATTCTGCGCAGATCGATGCTACAATTTTTCTACACCGAACATTTCTATCATTTCACGATAGAATTTTGTAACAGTGTGTTGTTATTTTCCTATGCATCGACGCAAGAATTGTTCTGCGTTCAAATTTTGTCCAATCAGAACTTCCTGCACCGGACAATCCTCGCGTTAGAATTTTTCAACGGTGTCCTCTATTTTCCTACGCGTCGACACTGTTACGCTGGAGTTTGTTTACGCAGAATTTTTTTAACGGTACACGCGCAGATTTGCGAAAGAAAACGAAGCAGAGTTCGACGTGCCCGTAGTCGCGTAGAGGCGCGCTCGTTGCTTCTCGAATAGCGATCGTTCGCGGCACCGTGAGCCTCGCGTTTAATTCGTGGTGGGGGTAAGCGGCCATGAGTCCCCAAGTTGTACTTGGGGGCCCCGAGCGCTGCGAAACACTCCGTAATATCAAGTATCCGAGGAAGCGAAATTGAATACGAAAGCAAGTAATCGTTCGTCTGAAATTCTTTAATCTCTTCACCGAGACGTGTATTGATTACCAGACGGACGTATTAAATTAACACATACGTGTCCTCGATTTCCGCCGTGAGGAGCGGATCGTACCGTACACGAAGGTATTTTAAAGAACGCACGAGCCGAGTTACCCAACGCGACGAGAAATTAACGATCGCGCTCCTATCGTGAGCGATTAACCGGCCCGATCCCCGCGTTCACAAAGACGATCGCGCAAGAATCGGTTCGCCAGAGAATCGGCGGACTTTCGTTTACACGGTGTTACGCGAGCGCCGAATCAGCCGAGATTCACCTTAGCCCACAATCGTATTTTTCAAAAGCGTTCGCGGGCCCGATACGCGGATAAAATCAAAGGGAACCGGTCGAACGCGAGCGAAAGTCGTCGGTCGATGCTCGCGATCTTTCGATACCGTACACGCCGGATTAACTCGTAATTGCATTCATTATCGTAGAATTTGATTCGAGAACGTTCGTGACGGCATCGCGGTTTTCTGGCGCTGCACGCGCGTATGCGTGCCCGACGTTGATCTCCTCCACGGACGAAAATAGAGATTAATCGAAAGAACGTGACCAGGTGCGGATCAATCGCCAGCTCGTAAAACGGACGTAAAAATCCGGATTACGGCGGACCGTTGGAAACGAATTGTATTTTATATAGGGAGATCAACGAGATCCTCGGGGAAATTATTCCTCGATTCACCGCACGCGGACGTATCTTTGGTATTTCCTTAACGATTTCCAGCGCGATCCGAGGATTTGGAAGATATCTCGTTCCGTTAATAACTCCCGAGTTTGTGCTTTTGAATAAAAAAAAATACGCGAAGATTACTTACCCGTTCGAGTTTCGTTTAAAGAGTAAACCGACCGGTGACGATTGGGACACCATTTACGAGCCGATACTTGGCAACGGTGATCACCATCGCCCACGAAGTCGACTATTAGACCGAGAACAATGATCGAAGATCGATGGCCCGGATCTTTCCGGGGTCTGGAGTATTATAATCCAGAACGTCGCGGCAATCCGCTCGTTCCCTGGTTGTCCTTCCTCGTGGACATCGGGCGTAACGATAAAAGATAGTCACCTCGAGTGACACGGTCCGGGAACGATAATTCACAAAGATACGCGGACTCGCGGGTGACCCCGCCTTAATATTAATGGCTACTCCGCGACCCTGCGAAGATTAATAGATGCTCGTGGATGGAACGTTCCCCTTGTGCGTTCTAGGGCGTGCTAGCACGCTGTACGGAATGCAAAGTAACCCACGTCGTGTCCAGCTTCGATCGTCGGTCATTTCGGTACGACCACGAACCCGTTTTCCTTTCGTACAACTTCATCGATTAGCTCCCTCGGTGTGTCTACGATTCCACCATGTTAACGACGAACCTCCCTCCGTCACCCCGTCTATGACCTTAAATTTACTTGTCATTTATAAACGTCTTCATCCGGGCCATACCTCGTTTGACTTCGTCGATCGTGTTCGAAACCGAGCGATAGATACCACAGGGAGCTGCTACGTTGCCGAGTCTTGGAAATACTGTTAAATTCGATAAAAGTAAAACAATGGTTACAATTCTGGGGAATCGCGGTGACTCCGAAAAGTAGTAAAGTGATTACAGTTGTCAGAAATTACAGTGGCTAAAATTTCTTGAAGAATCTAAGATCGAGCTTTCGAACGTTTTCTTCGATGCAACGAAGTGCATTTTTGAATGCAACTTTTCTCGAGACTCGCAACAGAACGGAGGACCGATAGCTGAATATTCTTCGTACGAGAAGTGAAAACGAAAGAAGACACGTAAGAAACGAGGAATACTCGACGAGAAACGGTTTACCAAAGATAATAACAAGGACGAGTAAGAATTATTCGTTCCAAGTGTAGAAGATCGTTACGAGAATAGACGCCTGTAGGTACACGAGGGTTAACGTTCTCCGCTTATTATGGATAGCTCGGTCCAGTTTCAGGTTTCGTGTTTGGAGAATCTTTGCGCGGGTAGGTAATTTATTTCTCGAAGTTCCAGCACTTGCGGCGGTCGATCATTTTTCTTCGCGAGTTGTAAGATTATCATCTCTAGCCCGAGTTGCGAGAGACCCGGATCGGGCCGAAGACGAAAGACGAAAGACGAATGCCAGGCCACGCGATGGCCGACACCCGCTGCGAGGGTGCGACGAATCCTCGCCGAGTCACCTCCCGCGGCGTCGGGACGCCCGGAGAACAATTTCCTCGTCACGCGGAAATAGTTCGCCGCTCGCCAGGAGTTGTCGAAACTCGAGGCACGTGCCTCTATCCGGTTCCCACGTGCCGCGTCGTTCCACGTTTCTTTCTCCCGTATTTTCGTGCGTCGCGCGCTATGAATAGACCCTAAACACACGGGACACTCCGCGACTTTGCGTCACCGGCCACGTGTGAGGACACCCAACCATTGTCTTCCACATCCCTTTCTCTCGTTTCCTTTTCTTTCTTTTTTTTCTTTTTTCCACCCCCATCCGCGCGTCCGCCATTTTCTCTCCGGCGGAGAGTGCTTTTTGCGACGCTCTTTTGTCTCCACGGGCGTTGCCAGAAAAAGGACACGGGGCCGAGTGCGTAATTCGAGCGAAACTAGACGCGACACGACGCGTTTCCAACGGAAAATCGTGAACGCGAGATAAAATTATCAGGGTGAGAGTTACGAAGAATCGATGGAGAACGAATAGATTCTTCTACGTTGCTGATAAAAAAAAAATTGATACCCTTTCGGTCGAAGAATCGGTTCACAGAAATTTTCGGGACAAGAACGAAGTTTGTTTCTCAACGAGGTATACCAAAGTTTGAATCACGGATCACGCAATTGTAACTCGGTGTACAGATGGTGTCCCAATTGTCACCGGTCGATTTATTTTTCTTCCAGAATCGTTAGCGTTAAAGATCGCGATTTTTCTTAAATAATTTGCTCCAATAGGAGTCAAAGTACATCTCCTTCGCGACTTCCTTTCCCGATAAGAAATTTTATTAACGATAATCAACGTTAAGAAAAAAAAAAAAAAAAAAACATACGCCTCCAATATTTTCCAATGCTCCATCGATGTTTCGAGTCTCGGAAAATTCGGAAACGGTTCGTCATCGTTCCTCGGTAAACGAGTTACCGAGAATTACTGAAAATCGTGACGAATTATAGTTTACGAGAAAACGTATAAAAACCGGAGCAAAAGATAATAAAAAAGAGAGAAAACACGAGCTCTGTTCAGCGAAGCCCGTGAAACGAGTACGCCTCGGTTTTTCTCCGCTTAATTAAGATTCCCGAAACCGAGTGGTCGAAATAACACAGCCATTAGGAGACGTACAACTAAATTCGAGGGGATATTTCGCGAAATGATTCTGCGGACGATCAAACGAAATGTCACCGGTACCCGCGGCGAGACGTAGAAGGCAAAACGACACCCGAGAAAATGCGGTAGCCGAGAAAAAGTGGTAGTTGCCAAAGACGATCGCCGGTCGATCATTCGGTCCCCCGAGGTCGAGACGGACACTAACGAATCGAGCCTCGCTTCGAGTGACACTTACGAGCCTGCGAAACGAATTAGCCGGTGACCGCAAAAAAATCACGACTATTCCTAGTCCTTGAGGTCTGGACTCGTCCCGTCCGGCTTGGCAGGTGCGAGGAGCTTGAAATATTCCGAAAAAAAGTCAGCGCGCTGCCCGGTGAACGAGACTAGGAAGACCTTCGAACACCGAGCGAATGTCTTGCTCGGCGAGCTCGTGCTATCCGAGAACAGCCGGGAACGAGACACGCAACGAGCCTCAAACTAGTTTCCCAGATTGTTTAACGATCCACCTGCCACTGCGATATAATACGCGTTTAAACGTCCCTGGGTGATCGCGTTCCACCGCGCTAGTAGAGATTTTACGTTTCGGCCGAAGACGCCGCGGAATTGGCAGTTCGGTAATCTTTTCGAGCGGCCAGTCTCGAGGGAAAAAAACGAATGAAAATTGCCGGCACCGGACCCGACCAAGGTGAGAACTACTAATTTTCTACCGAATTTTGTGCACCGTGCTCGTGGAATACACGAGACCAGGGTATTCCTTGTCGAGGAAACCGTGGAGATGGACTCGGTACTTTCACGATGCGACCTACTTAACTTATTCTTCCGAATGCGATCTAACATCGGTGTAAAGTGATCTTGAATGTAATCTTCGTGTGTACGACAAAAGTTTTGTCTGCGTGCAGAATCCTTTTGCGATCAACTCGGAACGTTTAATACGTATCGTGATTTATCGTTGGCGGAGATCTTTCATCACCAGCGGCTAGTCGAGCGTTTTAATTATCTCGAACTTGACGCAGCAGCAATGTTTTGGATAAATTAATTTTTTTTACGCAGACGCTCCCCTTGCTAATTTTATCGATCTCGCTTCGAAGCGAAGCCGAAGCTGAGAGTTGGAAAACTCCTGGGTGGGAAATTGTTCAATGTACGAAATAACGATAGGTGTACACTTACTGGGAATTTTTGTTCGTTAAATCCAAGCACAAATATTCCAATATTACAAACTTAACGTTTCGATGATTTTCCAGGAATGAAAATAGAGAAAGAAAAAAGTTCGCGTACACGTACGTTTCTATGTTCTTCCATTCAAACTTTACAGCGATACTTCACACCTCGACAAACGTATCTAAAACCTTACCAACGCGTACGATAAACTTACCGGTTAGTCGGTACCCGGCTCTTTGTTTCGTACGAAATCGTCGAAAAGGAAGAATCTTCGGTCCCATGTGGAGCACCTTTTGCAGCGTCAGTCTCGATCGAACGACGCTCGCAACAACAAAGGAATCCTCCGTCTCGTTGACGCTCGTATCCATCACCGCAACCCGACCGTGCCAATTCGAAGTCGCAGACTCTCGTGACGGGAGTTTCCCCGCGTCTGCGGCTCCGAGGAACGCCTAGCCTAGCAATAACGAAAACGAATCGACGCCATTGATTTCCAGTTGTGGTTTAAATCATACCGGTCGACTTCATCGGGCCAGTCTCGCTCCACCGACTACGAAACGCTCGAATCCTTTTTCTTCCCCCGGCATTTCGCGATATTTCGTTTCACCTGCCGAAAAATGGCGGAGGTGGAACGCACACGGTCAGGCGTCGACCGACATCGAGGGCTTCCTAGGCATCTACTAGTCCACACTTTTTGCCCGTCTCACGGAGCAGCCCGAAAGAAATCGGGATATCTACTAATACCTTCCCCGGCCAGGGGATCACCTGCCGGCTCCTTTCGTCCTTGGATAATTGCGCCGGTCAGCATTTCGTCTGGCCGGCGTATGGGGTTCGATCTCACGTCGGTTTCTAGCCGGAGGCATGCACGACTGCGATTTCGAAAAATCCACGGAATTCGAACTCGGGCCGAAACCAGCCTCTGGAACTGGCTGCAATTAAACTCGAGCCTCTCGAATCTCGATCCTCGAGCCGGGACCAAGACCGACGAACCTCGGTGCGGTGTAATCGGTGTCTATCCGGCTGTCCCGATCCTCACCGGTCGATTTCAATTGCGCGTTATGTTTTACACATCCGGCCGATCAACCTGAAACTCGACGTACGTTATCTAAAGAGATGGGAAATTAATCGTGGGGAAAGTACACGGTGAAATACGCGTTCGAGTATAGTTGAACCGTTTGAGTTTTATTCGAAAAGTAAATCGACCGGTGGTGTTTGGGACACTTTATAAATTCGATTATTTCAATTTGATTATTCGCAGCGTTTGGATGAAAAATGTTTAGTCAACGTCGGTCTGTAAGTAATGTTCTCTGAAAGAAGTTTTCTTGAAAAAAGTGTCTCTCGAAGGTTATTTTTAGAGACAGTTTTGGTTCGGTAGAATTGATGCATTGTAAATTGAAGTATGTAATTGCTGTACATGTAACAGTTTGTGTAATTGTCCGTCGAATTGAATTTGAAATATTATCCGATGCACAGTTTTTGTTTAATTTTACAAGTACCGTGCGCCTCTAGGTTTTCCTATCATCTATTCAAACTCACCTACATAAATCTAAAATAATGAAATATTTTTTACTAAAGAACTTTCGGAAACTAACGTGATCTCGTATATCGATGTTTAGAAGACAGAAGTTCGACCATCGAGGTGGCCCAACGATAGATCTTCGAAGTTCGATTTATTCATTTGAGAGTCGCTCGTTTAAAAATCGTCCAGTCATTCGACTAAAATGGACTGGACCACCATCGTGCACGGATCATTTGCAACTCATGATTTCGAGAAGGGAGCCTTTCGCTAAGACATTATTTGATCTCCGTCTCAAAAAAATGATACAAGATGCACGAATTAATTCCCCGTGTAGAAAAACTGGATCGATTAAACGACCGTCGAATATTCCTGCTCGTTAACATTAAATTGTCGTCGGCGCTCCGATTGCACAATGGCTAACCCAATTTGTGTCCGAAAGAAGACAACGGCTGAAACTTGAAACAAGATCGGACGGAGAGAAATTTTCATCAACTTTTTTCCATTGATCTCTATTTTTCGCAACTCCTGGAATTTCGTTCGTAGAACTGCTCGAATCGAAGTAATTTTATCGGTAGTGGATTCGTTAAATGTGAAAAGCTCTCGCGTGCTGTAATTATTATTCACACGGAATGATTACGCGACACTTTGCTTCGATAGTTTATTTACCAGTCCTGTAAAGCAGCGTTACGAGTACATCGCGCACTAGTTGATAGTGATCAATAACGGTTAATTTTCAGAAAAATCGGAACCAGCGCGTAACAATAATCGAATCCAAAGAGTAACGATTTAAACGGTAACAGCACCCGAAGAGGAACCGAATCGAAAATACACGAAGACGCGCGTATAAATAATTGTTTCTAATTGCATTCGATAAAACAGTAAATAAAATCTCCTGAAGTTCGTCGGGAGGAAATTCGAGTAAAGCTTCAAGGAGGTCCCGAGTGCATTTCATTGCACGGAATGATATGCATCGATGGTTGTACGTAAAATACCCAATTAGAATGGAAACCTTGGGGTCTTTCGGTGCGTTTCCAGTAGAACCTTAAACCGCCGAAAATTTAATGGCGCGGGTCGTTCTTCCGCGACCGCGGAACGGCCACGGGAATTCGAAATAAAGATTGTTTATACGGCCGTATAAATTAATGGGGCGATAAACTCTTTGTCGAGTTTAATTGGCCATGGAGGGGACGGCCGATAAAATATTTTATCGACAATGGATGAGTTACGGAATATAACGACGCCACTATCGATGCCTTCGCCAGGTTTTTTAATTTCGAAATCATTCCCAAATGATCGTTCGAACGACTCCCGCGGGATGAAATTTTCCCGCGACGAAACGTACGATTACTCTGACGTAATTGGGGGACCAGTTCCCGTACGAGGAACAATTTATCTCGAGGCACCGCGATTTTAAAGGGACCGCGGAATTTTTCGGATTCCGGCGTTACAAAACGCAGGAGGCGCGTTCAACCGCGCGCGGGGTTTAATGACGTCAATTCGAGAGTTAACGATGTTGTACAATCGGAATTCATAAAATATACGAAATACACAATCACTCCCGAAGTATGTCATTAATAAAACATATAATTGATAATTATTATGTATGCCCAACGGTTCTGTCGACCCCTTATTATTCATTTACTTTTTAAATACTCATCTCGATGGTCGATCATAATTGCCGTCTCGTAAATTCGATTCGAACGAGGACCGTGCACCGGCGATATCAAGATCGCAGAAATATTTAGTGTCCGGTGCTCGAGAAATATCGAACGTCTCCGCATAAAATCGGACACCCCTGTAATCGTCATGATGGATTCTAAAAATATCGATTCGAGATCTGTCCGTGCGTTCCCGTGCATTTATATTGCTGTTTGCGTTACGAGTCGAGTAGCGATTTAATCGCGCGTCATTCCTCTTTTCCATTTTATTCTTCGGGTGAGCCGTTTAGTAACATTTCCATGGAAATGGATGATAAATTATCGCCGCAAACGACGCATTGCACGACACAAGGAGACGAGCGTGTCCGCTAGAACGGACCTCCATTTTAACGAATAAATCGGATCGAACGAGCAACGCGCAAACAGTTCTGTTTCATAGACTTCGAGAGTTACGTTATCCAGATAAAATACTTGTACTTTGTGTTACCAATTTCTTATCTGGAGAAAATACTTATACTTTCTGTCACTAATTTCTTATCTGGACAAAGTACTTATACTTTGTGTCACTAATTTCTTATCTGGACGAAATACTTATACTTCGCGTTACTAATTTCTTATCCAGGTAAAAATTTCGAGCGAGCAATTTAGGTTATTCGCGGGCTAAACGTTACGATTAAATTGTATTTCGCGTTGAAGGGATGGAAAATGTCGAGTACACCTTGCGAATAAATAGCTATGCAAAGTTCTTGCGTGTCATCTATTATTCGAATAAATCTCTGCTCTCGCTTATATCAAATATTTCTCGTATCCAGTCTACCGCACACGATTCACTCCACCCTTTCCCGCTTTGAAGTTTACACGCGTGCCCCAATTTACTCGGGGCCCGCCCGAGATCACTTGAAGCTCGTCGAGAACCTCGCCCTATCGTTTCAACGACGCGCTCCTTTTTACCAACTCTGAAAGATATCGCTACATCCACCTGCGGATGACAATCTATTACGAAGAGGCGTTCCTCCTGGATTCCTCCTCGACCACCGTACGTCTGAAAGCTCTCGTCGTGCGAAACTCATCTTCGATGTTTAGCCAGGGGTTCCCAAATCCTTGTCGATTTTCAACGGTTGTTAATGTCACGAAGAATATAACTTCCATCCGTTTTAACGATCGAGTACAATCGATCGTTTACAAGATCGAAACAACGCGCGATGTACTTGAAACAATACCACGGTTTCTTATCCGAGATATTTTTGTTCGAAATGAAACTGAACGTTTATCTATTCGATGGGAGAGGAAGTTTAAATGATTTCTCCTGACGAGTTTCTTTTCTATTTATATTATCGAAAGAATAACGATCGAGACAATTTTATTTCTCAGTTTCTTTTTTGTCGAGTAAGCGAATTTCATTGTACATCGATTTACGTAGAATAATTAAAATGCGAAGGAGTGTCACCGTGTAATTGAGGAACGTGCATTGAATTGTTGCGCAAAGTGTTTTTTCCTTTGAACGATATTTGAAGCAACGTGACGTTTCTTGTTTCGAATGGTACCGAATGAAAATTGTAAGTAGATTTATCGATCAGTTGCTCGTTCCATTTTTGCGTTTCAACGAGTCGATGAAAAGAGCAAGTTGTTTGTAAAATCGTAAAGAACTGATTGTAAAAGGTATGCCGAGCTTTGGGTTGAGTTGAAACGAAGGCATCGAAAGAGTAAGTTTGAGGATCACTGGATCAAACGAATAACATTTAACGATCCATACGAAACAAATTGAATAGTCGTAAAGGACCAATAAAAATGTCAAGAGGAACGTAAACTGATATTGACACAGTTAAATAAATGTAGTTGCGATAATTGCGTTCCATTTATAAAAATTAATTCGAATAGAAAGTCGATACCGATGGAAAAACTCGAAACCAATTGTATATAATCGCTGTGGAACGTTCTTAACGCCTCAAATTATAAAATGTACACTGCAATTTGAAACGACATCGCCATCGCTGACATAATATTATTTACATACAAGTAACGTTTCTCGCGAAACAAAAATCCATAATCGTAATATAATTTATAATTTATACGGACCGCACGATACATATTTTTACATTTAATTCTCTTGTTAAATTAATACCACCCGTGCGGAGTCACGAATTGTTACGATCGTAACGATAAATTATATCGGAAATGATGAGAAAGTTACAATTTGCGAAGGATCTTGCAAATTTCGTTGTCGAAATAATTTACCTTAAACCGTTTAGAGAGCACGAAGCACTTCTACCTTTTCTTTGTAGAAAATTCCTTCGTCCGACAAAAAAAATTCTACAATCGATTCATCTACCACTCTAGTTTCGAAACGAGAGAAAACCTGATTGGATGTACATCGTATCCAAAAGTGTCGCACACCTTCTCCCAATTTTGCTACACTCCGCTTAATTTCCCATGGATCTGTTCCTCTGTTACCAAAATTGTCAATATCCGTGTTGAAGTACCAATTTTGATCGTCGATTACCGATACGTTTAACCTCGCGTACTTTGTACATTTGTAAAACTCTCCCCTCGCCCAAATATTTAATAACCGCGTTAACGTATCAATTTTGACGGTCAATTACCGATACAAGCTACCAAACGGTATTTCCCGTATCCCCGTTCCTCCACCGTTGCCGAAATCTCCCAAGCAACGTCCGTTGCATCGAATACGTAGCCGTTTCTCACGACAGGCTCACAATCGACGCGAGTACTTCGCGCCGAAAAACCTGTAGCCCCGCGGTTCCAAAAACGAGGCTAACATTTACATACGACAGCTGACAAGTTCACCGAATAAAAAACGAGCGTCGCCGTTTCCGCGGAATTTTAACCGCGTTCGCGACACCTGCGCATGCGTTACAAGCAAATGTGAAAAAAGTCTCTCGGGTCTTTTTTGGTCGCAGCCTCGGCCGTTAGGCCCGGGTTAAGATCCTGGAACAAGGGCAGGTACCGTTACGTCTCAGCGTGAGGCGCGTGCCCAGCGTCAGCGCGCTCTCGACCGCCACGAGTTCCTCCCGAGGAACACCGTATCGCGAAGATGACAATGGATAAAAATTTCACCGGTGCCCCCCTGCGTGCGCGGCCACGATCGAACCGCAGAAGTGTCGAGGCTAACGTTTCGACCACCTGTCGAGAGGCCCGTGATAGTCTCTCGCGTACCCGAGACACCGCTCGCTACGTTTCCGGGAGATTTACCGAAAATCGCTCGTGCAACCGGCGGACAAACGGAGTCACGACTCAACGATGGAATTCCACCGGAGGGCGACGAGTTTTTTTTATCCGTCTTCCGATCGATTCACGACGGTGTTACAATGCGTCCAACTTCCTCTTCCCTCTTGGGGGTACACTTCTATTCTGCAACATCCAAATTATCGAGTTTTTTGTATTTTTTCTTTCGCAGGTATATACCTGGAGAATATTTACTTATTTATTTGCATATTTATTTATAATCTTTGGTCTTACAATGCGTCCAACATTCTCTCTTCAAAGGTTCATTTACTTTCGGGGATTTCAAATTTTAAATTTTCTATTTTTCCTTACTTTCGTAGTTACATACCTAGAGAATATTTACTCATTTATTTGTATATTTTCTAAACTCCTGGATCGGAAAATTTCCTTACGGTTAAAGTAAGGTGGTTATCCCACGCCCCCTAACCAACAACAAGACACACTTGAGCTCCGTTAAAGATCGAAAAACGAACGAATCGTGTCTTCGAAAGCTGTGGAGCGGAACCTCTCCTTAAGGTTAATTCCCGCGTCCCCTGACAAAGAATAAGTTAGACGAAATCGCACGAAGGCGGTCGCGGTCGCTGCTCGATTTCCGACCGGTCGATCGCTCCGAGTGTTCCCCGGTCGAGTAATGGTCAGGGTAACAACTCGAGTAATCTGCCTACGCAATTTGACTGGATCGGCTCGAGGCAGTGGTTGCCCGCTCGACCGGGCCAACGCTCGTTCCCCGAGCGCGTTCCATTTGCACGAACGCTCGTGGCGGCACTGCAAGTTTGTGCGTGCAAAAGTCAGCGTGAAGTCGTAACGATCGGGTCGCCCCGGCGGAGCCCGGACACGCACGTTCTGGCCCCAGGTTCTCCCACACGTGCGCCAACGGGGCATCATGCGCCGCTGGTGGTGGGGGGAGCGAGACAGTGCTGGCAATTTTCAGGGCAATTTGCACGCGAAACGGGGAAAAATCGTGACAGATAGGTCAGCGTGCGAGGCTGGCTGTAGGCTACGAAGGATCGACGCTCGGATCTCGTTCCCGAGAGGAAAACTCTCCACGAGTTGTACAGGGTGTTTCGTAACGAGTGAGCAATGTTTCAACGAGAAATTCAATATTTGAAAAGAAAGAACGAGTATCGATTTATATACCATTGGGTTGTTTAGAAAGTGATTTCGTTTTCCAAAATTGAGAATATTGAATTTAATCAAACGTTTATACACTCTAGGAAAATCGTGTTTCATTTTTACCAAGAAAAAGAAATCACTTTCCGAACAACCCGATACTTGATTGTTCACGGTCGATGAAAGTTTCATAGGTCGATCGATCGACTTCTAAAGGTGTTTAACCAGCTGCGCGAATATATTGTTTAAATTTGAATATTCTGTCTCTTCGAGATTACTGAGATTCGGTTGTTTCTTTCTAAAATTGTAACATTTCCACTCGAAACTTATTTCGTCGTTTGCACTCATTTCTGCGGGTATATTTTCTATGTTTTTATTTTATGCGCAAATTAAAATTCTTTCGAATGGATCCTGTACTTGTCGCACGTTGTATAGTAGAAGTTGTATACAGTAAGCGTACTATTCTTTAAAATAATTACAACATTTATTTAAATATAATTCGTCTTATACGACAGAGACCGAGTAGCCATCTCTCTCCTAATTTCAACCGAGGTCACTGACCCGAGCCAATCGCAGCACAGCCACTTCACAGTTGGACAGAAATTGATCACTTCGCGATCACTATTCGTAATTTATCAATAAACGTAATCGCGATAATCGTAATTATCGATCGATTAATCGTTCGTGTGATTAATCGGGAATTTAAAACTGCACAAGTCGGTAATTTATAATCATTGAACGAAAGGTTACTTCGAGCCTCGAGTTTCACTACCTTTCACGAGCTTTCTTATTATTAATTTATCGATTCGATCATAGTCAAACGTGTAATCGTTTCGTGATTAATGGTTAACGAGTTAATATTATCCGTTGACGGCATACGCTTTTATTATTTGTATCATTTATTAATCACGATAGCTAGTCCTTTACACGATAATTGTAATCATTAATCACTGACTTTACTGCCCATTATTCGTAATCGTCGAATCATTAATAACCAATCGTTTTTTGATACAGAACGTATATTTGCCATAGATTATGTATTTCCGATTACCGTTTTCACCTAATAAAAACTCTTTATTCAACCAAAATATCAAAGACCAAATCCTTATTCAATCAAGGGTTTTACTGGCAAAATTGTAAAATAGTCCTCCTTCGAAATAGATATTCTGTGTTCGATGTAAATTGAAATCAACCTCGATTGTGATTCCGTCTATACGAATTGAACGCGATAAATTGCGACGATCGTAGGGTTCGCGTATAAAAAAAGTAGATTACATACAAACGTATTCTATCCTGTCATCTCGCTCCGTTTCCGTTCCCGACGCAATAAATTTCCACCGTACCTCCATCGAAGTGTTCTCTAATCTTCGTTGTTTACGGTACAGCGTGCTCGATTTCCACGTAACGAAAAAAAAAAAAAAAAAAAAAAAGAACAGAAAAAAGAAACGAGCGTTAAACACCGCTTCCTTAAAACCGAACGAAATAAACGCGAACATTATTTCCACGTGGCGCGACGCGTTCGTTGCGCGTTTTTATGGAAGAAATATAAGCCCGTAAGTCCTAAAACATGCGCGAGTCCTACGTGTGTCGAACGTCAGGTATGAATTTAAATTTTTACTCGTACCCGGGACCGAAAGGGGGGCTATGGAACGTCGCGGACGAATCTCACAAATACGCGCGCATTGAATTCACCGCCAATTAGACACGTCCAATTACTCGACATTCGCGGACCAACTACTGACCGAATCCATTACGTTCACGGAAATAAGAAGCTCTCGCGGCTCCGGATCGTCGTCATTTTTACGCTCGAGACGATAATTCGCCACGACGAGGCTGCGAAGCGACGTGGAATCTGTCGCTAACGAACCGGTAAGACAACGACGCGAACCGTAACGTTGCCGCGTAAAGTCGAATGGAAACGAAGGGCCGTAAAGTTTCCGAGTGGCAGCGGCACTAAAATCAAGGGACCGTATATTAGCACAAGGGTAATGGTCGCCCTGAGGCTGCGAGCATCGTAGGACGGTAAGTTGCACCGGGTTGGCTCGAACCAGCAGTTCGTCCAGTCGAATTAGCCTCCGATCTTGCGAATTTTCGTTCCACGGTTTGCCCGATTCGATGGAATTGTAACATAACTCGGATTCGTTCTTTTTCCAGGCTTCGGTGTTACGCGCAAATTCGAACTTTCGATCGTTTTGTGATCGCGATACGGATAAGAGATATTCTATGCATTTTGTAGAGTTATTTCGTTTCAGATTCGGATACCTTGAGTGCGTTTCATTCTTTTTCCTCGTTTTATAAAAATCTTCCAACGTTTCTGGTCGACACGGTATTTTCTTACTCGTATAATTAAATTTTTATTTTTCTTAGCAAATGATAATCTTTTAAACGTGCTGTGTTCCAAATGGGGAAATTAATAAGAAATATTACGTATTATTTCGTTTCAGATGCTTCGAGTGTGCTTCGGTGTGTGGCTAGAGGTTTCTTTGTTTGTCCTCGTGTTATAAAAATCTTTCAACGTTTCTGATCGACACTGTATTTTCTTACTCGTATAATTAAATTTTTATTTTTCTTAGCAAATGATAATCTTTTAAACGTACTGTGTTCCAAATGGGGAAATTAATAAGAAATATTACGTATTATTTCGTTTCAGATGCTTCGAGTGTGCTTAAGTGTGTGGCTAGAGGTTTCTTTGTTTGTCCTCGTGTTATAAAAATCTTCCAACGTTTCTGGTCGACACGGTATTTTCTTACTCGTATAATTAAATTTTTATTTTTCTTAGCAAATGATAATCTTTCAGACGCACTGTGTTCCAAATGGGGAAATTAATAAGAAGTATTACATATTCCTTCGTTTCAGATGCCTCGAGTGCATTTCAGTGTGTGACTAGCAGTTCCTTTGTTTTTACTCGTGGAACGTTTCTGGTCAAATGTCAATTCGGTGTTTTCTTGCTCGTATTATTAAATTCTTATTTCACTTCGCGAACGATCATCTCTTAGACGCGCCGGGTACCAAATGAAGAAATTAATATTACACAGATTTTGTAGAATTATTTCGTTTTGGATACCTCGAGTGCGTTTCAACGCGTGACTAGCATTTCCTCTGTTTTTGCTCGTGGAACGTTTCTGGTCAAATGTCAATTCGGTATTTTCTTGCTCGTATCATTAAATTCTTATTTCACTTCGCGAACGATCATCCTTTCGTCGCACCGTGTTCCAAATGAGGAAATTAACGAGAAATATTACACGGATTTTGTACAATTATCTCGTTCGAGATATCTCGATTGCGTTTCACCGTGCGACTCGTTTTTATTCGTTATATAAAAATCTCGTAACGTTTCCGGTCGAACGTCGATAGAGTTACATATACGCAATCCGTTATATTCTTGCTTCGTAACATCGGTAAACATAATTCCAATGCTCGCGAAACGTTCGAACGGTATTCGAAACGAAGGAATTAATAAGAAACATCGAACACATTTTATATAATTATCTCGTTTCAGATATCTCGAGCGCGTTTCACCGCGCGATTAGCGATTCTTTAGTTTTTACGCGTTACATAAAAATTTCACAACGTATCCGAGTTAAACGTTCACAGGGATTCGTTGATGATTCTTAATTCTCTCGCCTCGTCGATCTTCCCGTGAAATTCATCGTTCGGTATAAAGTCGAAAATATTTCGGGTAAATTTCGGGCCGAAAGTATACCTAAACGTTCAATTATACGAAAACTAGTCGTAAAGCGTAATCTTTACGAGCGAACGTTTCTCGTAACCGTTTCTGTATTTGGAAAACGGATAATCGATTTCGACGATAAGTTTCCATCCGAATGACGCGTTATCGAGGCGTCGAATCTTCGCTGATAAAACGAAACGGTCCGTGTTACACGACTCCTATCCGATCATTGACGTAACCACGCCGGGAAACGAAAGAGTAACGCTTCTTTTACGACGCTCTGTAGTCTCGAGAGCCGTGTCCCGAACGAATTGTACTCGGAAGACCCGTACGTAAACGGTATTTCAAAATATAACGGCGAAGGTGGTTCTCGGCCGTTCGAACCGATAGCTAATGGCGCGTTTATAAAAATCCGAATGTGAATAGAATAAACGTTGAAAAATCCCGGCGAGCGTTCCCCGCAGCGTTCTTTCGACAATGTCCGTGGCAAATGATTAATCGACTCATTGTACTCGGAACAATCGGTAGTCACGATCGTGGCGTGTAAACGTGCCTTTAAGTGCGGGTGGGGGATGTCGAAGCGTGGCGGAGCGTGCTGCTCGCTCGCCGAGCGGATGCCTTCGTCGCCCGGAGCGAAGCGATTACCTTTCCTGGCGCATCGACCAGTCCGTGGCTCGCTTCCACGCAGACCCGTGGAATGCCTTTTTCTTCGTACGTGTTCCGAAGCATCGTTCGAGACCTAGATTCTCCGTCATTAGCGTGCCTGGATCGATGATAGTGCCCCGCCGATAGCGCTCTCCTCCGCAGCCCGCGGTTCTCCCTCGTCTTGTGTACGTTCGACGCCTATCGTTCCACGAACGAAACGTGGAAACTCTTTCGCACTACCGAGATCTTCGCGCGCGAGGATCCTCCCTACCTTGTGGTAATTCCCGTGTTACCTGCGCCTGCAAACTCACCGCGGAGGGAACGATGAATCTTAACCATGTGCCAAGTAACGCCGAGAGATGTAACGCGCGATCGCAACTTCGTTATTTCACTACTCGCTGAACTATCTATTCTATTTTCTATGTTGCTCAAGAGAGAAGTAACACGACTAACAGAAGTAACGACGAATTTTGAGTATGTGTGAAGTAACACGGAGAGAAGTAACGCGCGATGGCAACTTTGTTTTTTTACTTCTCGCTGAAGTTTCTATTCTATTTTCTATGTTGCTCAAGAGAGAAGTAACACGACTAACAGAAGTAACGATGAATTTTGAGTATTTGTGAAGTAATACGCGGTGCCAACTTCATTCTCTTACTTCTTCCTGAAGTTTCCATTTTTTACATAGCTGAAGAGAGACCAGCAGAAGTAACGATGAAGGTATAACGTATAACGTATAAGTATTACGTAGTACGTATTACGAGAAAAAGGGCTACTAGGCTTTTTAATTTGTGAGTAATAATTTTAAAAACATATCTCTGCGTAAAGAACAATAAAATACCGTATATAAATCATTACGAGTATGTCTCGTGGCTTTTTACGAAAAGTAAAATCGGTTATTTCGAGCCTTTTAGTTTCATTTTTGTTAGAATAAAATGATATCTTTATCAACCTACTATCTAGAAAGTCGGTCTCTCATTTGCATTCATCATTGACACATTTCACCTGCCTTGCTCGCAGTAAGATGAAAGTGATATGATTTTCATACGTGGAAAAAGTCGGCACTGTTCGATCTTTCGAAGGATTCGTAAGTTCTTTAAAATGTTGCAAGATGAAAGTGATTGCCGAAATTCTGAATAAATATTTATAATTCGATTCATCGACGACGTAACCCGGGAACGTTCTCACCCGATTGATAAACGATCGATCGAACCACGTTATTTCACAATTTTCCATCCATACCGATACGGGAAGCAGTTTATTCAAGAGTTTAACAACGTTCTTCGAAGCACGACGCCACTTTAACGCAAGAAGTGCACGCAGAGTATCGTTCACGGTTTCAATAACGTTATCGTCCGCGCTTGAAAATTCACGGAAGACGTGCAATCGGTGGCTCGACGCTTTTGAATTGCAAATGACCACCAAAATATTTCACAACTCGATGTGGAACCCCACCGACGGTAATAACACCGCTCGCGTTTGGCGCTCGACGCGCAATTTCGCGAAACTAACGACAAGTCGCCCCAATTGAAACCTTTAGGGTAAAAGAAAATTGGCCGTGCCGCGAAGTTTACGAATCGACGTCAAATCGTACGTGAAGAAACTCCGAACGAAGGTGGACGGTTCCCCGGAGCGCTTGTTGCGCAGCTACTTTCTTATATTATATTTCTTCCGAGAGGGAATTACGATACTGATATATCTCCTACAAGATTACACTGTAATCTTTCTCACGTGCAGCTTCGTGTAATCCGTATTCCCGGGGTGGATAATGAGAGCTCCTCGTTCTTTGTAAGTGCATCCACGAAAGAGGATTGTCCTCGGTGTGGCCCTTTAACTCGTCGACGATCTCGCGGCCGCAGCTGCACCCATATGCTCGAACCGAGTATAATCAGAGCCTATTTCTTTTAATAGGTCCCCGAAGGATCGACTTCCTACATATCGAAGAAAACGACGCCGAGCGATTGAACTCGGACGTAATTATCCGAGGAAGAAAGAAATTGGATTTCGGGGAAATGAGACTGGTACGCGATTTATCGAAGAGATCGTTTACTCGCGTCGGGGCGCGAGGCAGCTCGAATTCCTCGCGAAACGCTCGTTACTCGAACGGAACTCTCGGCGCGTGTTTGGAAATTCGAAGGTGTTGTCTCGTCGTTGAACGAGATCGAGAAACAACGGAGACCGGCGAGAGACATCGAGAGGGAAAGGCATTCAGAGCGAGAGAGACTGAGAGAAATGTGCATACACTTTGGAGATATATATATAAGACTCGTGTCAATTAGCGAAACAGTTCTATATTGTATCGGGTCATTTCTTAAGGCCACGTATTCAACTATGCGCAATTTTGATGCACTGTGCGTGAACATAGTCAGGTGGAACTTAACAATGCGACCTCAATCGCTGCTGAATATTCAGTCTCCTACCAGAGGTTGAAACGTATACGAATAAAACGGTTACTATTTTACAAGTAACAGGAAACCGAATTACAACAATCATTGTCGAGCCGTTTGATTTTATTATCGACTGTAATTTAACTGCTCGAACGGTGGAAAGGTTCGAGTTTTAACGTTCCAGGAAATACAAAACGCGGGAATAGAGTTTCACCGATTCTACAATTATAGCGATTGTATACTTAATAAATCGAGTGTACTAACGCGAAACGCTCCGTATCTTGGATTCTGAAGCGAATAGTAGAAGAAACTCGATTGGACAGCGAACAATGGGAGAAATATTGCCTTCGAACGACGATACGTTGCTGCAAGGTCTATTTTCGCGTTACGTTCGGAGATCTGGTCACGGATGGTTTTCACCAATGATGGTGATGGTGCACGGGGTATTTTTACGTGCCCGATGCGTTACGGTGCTGTATTATCTTCGCGAAAAGATTGGTACCTCCGTGCACCGGCCAATGGCAATTTCGTAGTCTCGTTTCGTTGTGTGCTTTCACGGAAAGGTTCGTGTCTGTTCCCATTGAACTTCTACTACTCGAAATATGGCGAATGGAAAAAATTCGTCTTCTATTTTCTAATTTCTCGAGCTGTTCTTTATTATTTTCGAGAAATTCGATTTTCATTATTTCAACTCACTTGTTCTCGTATTACTTTCAAATTTCCTGGTCTCCATTTTTCTCACTCTATTTCTTGTTCGAGCTTCTCGATTGGCAATATTCCGAGTCCCTTATTTTCTACCACTATGGGTACACACTTTAGTTTTCATTTCACTTTTACTATTCTTTTTCACGTTTCTTTGATACCAGACGTTAGGTATCTCGTGTATCGTAAAATTTACAATATTTCGAGTTGGAAAGAAATGGTCAAATTCGCAATACTTCGAGTTCGAAAGAAATTAAAAAATATTGAAATCTACCTTTCGATATTTTTTCTCCTCGAAGGATGTAAGCTGTCGGAACCTGTCTTTCGAAACCCGATCCGTCCGAGCAACAATATTTTTGTATTTATCGCTGCGCGAGTTTCGGTGCCGACGTCGTGGCGTATCCGCCGATGAAAAAGAAGGGGCGGCCCTTCGCTGGAACGTCGACGCACCCCACCGCCAGTAAAGACCGAATGTACTTTAAATGCCCAATTTGGCAGCCGTAAAAACAACATTTATTTATGGTAGTTCGCCCATCGAGGAAAAAACCGGTGCACCAGAAAATTATGCTGCACGAAAAGACAGCGTTACTCCGAAGACGTCGATCTTCTCTTTTTTTTTTTTCTCAACCGTTGACTGTTGAGCCCTTTCAGGGCCAGCTGGCTGCTTCGCGAGGGAACTGCTTCGTCTAGCTCGTAATAGCTCGAGCACGATTGTGGGGGTCAGGTGCCAGCAATACGGACACTTCGAAACCGAGACGACGAACAGAGGTTTCGAATTGTAAAGATTCCGTAAGAAAAAAAAAAATACCCGTGAAAATTACACGTGAAAATAGTAATTTTCGCGCGTATCACAAAGTATTCGTGGCGTTTTCTCGACAAATTTATAATAGATTTCACGTTTTCCTTCTATCCGATTAAAGTGTGTATCGTTAATACGTTAACCACTAATCGAACCACGACTCTCGCTTATTTCATTTTTTAAGTTTCCAGCAATTTGCGTTATTAATCCGGGAATTTGTCATTACCCGCGGTGCGATTACGATAATATTTTTCAATGTTCATCCCTCCGCGTAATCATCGAGGTGCGTATTGTAAAAATCGTAAAGTTCGTCGATGGTGGCAGGGATGCACCCGTTGGGGCGCATGTGCGCATGCGCGGAGTTCCGCGCGCTACCTACCGCTGCGCGAACGAATCATCCGCATTAACCGTGTCGTTCGCGAGCATTTATCGTCATCGATAACCTTTGCACTCGAACGAAAATGTTCTCTCGCGAGCGGCGCGATTAGATCCAACCGGTCCACGTTGTCCGCCTGGCCGTAATTATTACCGCAATTAGAGGAACGATAATTAATCGGTCCCCGGGAGTTATGCACACGCGAAATCCAACGTCGGAGGCCACGAGAGGGACGCTTCGTGGGAAAGGACGATTCGTTTGGCCGGATTCCGGGATAATGCGCCGCCATATAGGAACGAATGTTCCAGGACCCCGGGGAATATCGCGTGACCGCTCGTGGGATGTTTGGAATGTTACTCGAGCACTCGGATAACCAACGGTTATGCTGTGTAACCTTCGTTCCGTATCGTTTAAGGCTCGTACGCGGAGCGGCACATCGGGCCGAATCGTGGAAGCTGTAACTTCCCCGAGCACGCTTATCCTCGCCGCGTAATTTGCCGAATTAATTTTCTCCGGCGTCGGGACGCGCTCAAAGAAGCCCCCGGGGCCGCTGCGGATTCCACGATCCGTGGGGGATTTACCGGAGGACCTTTTTTCAATAAGGTACACCGGACGGTTCCGGTAACGGCGTGAGAAATTTCACCGTGAACCTCCGTCTCGCGATCGAGGATCTTATCGCGGGGTGGATTTTCACGAACGAGACGAATTTTCCCGATTTTCCGAACCGAGAATCGATGCTGCTCGGAAATCTCGTTCTAACTGGACGTGTCTTTGTATCGAAGAGACGGAGAGAGGGAGAGAGGGATTCCATTTTGACGATCCGAGATTGAAGTCCGATGGTGAAAGTGGTTCGGTGACCTTGACTGGCAACAATCTGTTACCCGAACTGTAGCTCCGTCGAGATTCTCAACCTCGAGGTTTCTTTCATGTTTTCTGTATTCTACTGACCAGTTTCTCTCAAGTCCAAGTTTACTTTTTAGAAACAACTGACAATTCCAGTGTTACAAGGGGGAAAATATTGCAAATTTCGTAACGATAAGACACTCGACGATGTAGTACAACGTTTGATATCATTGAAATATGTGGAGATACGTACCGTGCACCCAAAAGAAACTATGGATACGGGCAATTTAAAGAATGCGTTCCGTGTAAAATTTTTCTTGCATTTTCGTGTGAAATTTTTACTACATTTACCTATCGACTTTGACGATTCCGTAGAACTACCGATAATTTTGTAAAATCACCTCGAAGCGATTCACGAATCCCTGAATAATAATTTTTTCTCGATTCAAAGTTTTCTACCATTCGGACGACTCGACTTTTCAAATTTCCTCCCGTATGGAACGCCCGATCTTCCAGATACTTAAAATTCTGTATAAAACTGAAAATATGAGACCACTTTGAGGCAAGCAAAACGGGCATTAATTTTTATGTCCGTAAAATGTTAAGATGCTCTCGCGTGCGCACGTTATCCATAATCGCTGCTACCGAGACCGCAATGAAGTTATTATCGCAAATGCGAACGATCGATCGTACGCAGATCGTACGCAACATAATACACGGTTAACCAAATGAACGACGAGAGAACTAATAGTTTACCGGTTGAACGGATCCGTGGTATCGATAGGAACGGCCGATTCGATAGACGCTGGCAAGAATATTTTTTAACGTTTTAACGGGAGTTCTTATCGTCCAGTGAAGAATTAAACTAAATACCAGCTTCGGGATAAAATTCTACATCGTTACCGACAGGTGTCTTTTGTCGAGCAAGTTCTAAAAAAGGTTCTTCGAGTCTTGCGTTAAATCAAGAAGAATAATGTACCGATATTTTTCAAGTGTTGTCAAAATTTTATAACCATTGATACAATAGAATCGAATTACCCTTGGACATTGGTGATCGAAAAGAAATCGTTCACCGTTTACGAAAAAAAATAGAAAACCCTGTATATCGACGCCCACCCTTTTAATCGAGCAACAAAGGGTCGCGGAACCCTCTCGTCCCGACGCGCGGAAATTCGACGCCGCTCGTTAACCGTGGCGCGTCGACGGAATTTCTCGTCTTCGTTTAAAACGCATTCGATTCACTCGATACTCGATCCTCGTCCACGTTGATCCAAATCTTTCGAAAGCTGTTTTTCACGCGCCTCGGGGTTAATTTAACACCAGAACTGCCAAACGTATTGCTATTTCTACGAGATCACATACGTATCTTCGATGTTGGATAAGAGAAGGGTAAATTAATTTACGAGTACCGTTAGTTGTTTATTTCGATCGTTATCTTCGAATACCGTGGGCAAACAAATTAAGTAACTTTAAGAACAAGTTTGAAACATATCAAATTGACACCTTTGTTAGTCCTACTATCTTCCTTCTTCTACCAAATTGACTGTGAAAATTGGACTACTGCTAGTCATGAATTGGACTACCAAATTGGACAACTGCTAGTCATAAATTGAACTACCAAATTGGACAATTACTAGTCATGAATTGGACTACCAAATTGGACAACTGCTAGCCATGAATTGGACTACCAAATTGACTCCTTTGGTAATCCCAGTATAGTCCCAGTCCTTAACAGCTCGAAGTTAGTCGAGTAAAAGGCAAATAATTCCCAAGTGCTATCAATTGTCCATTTCAATAATCGTCTTCGTACATCGTAGGCAAAGGCATGGTCAACGATCGAGTAATTTAAAAGAAAGAAGTCTGGAGCAAGTGAAATTGATTCCTTGGATGGTACTAGTGTCAAAGGACCGGTGTCGCGAGATCCATGGTGAAAAGAATCAGTCCCGAAACCCTCTCGCCCCTCGTTTCTCGTCACACCGCCGCCCCTCCTCTCGCCGTGATCCAAAACTTTAATCCGACGATTTACCTCTCGCGGTGTGGAACGCCGGTAAGAGCCATTAAAAGTTTTACCTTTAATATCGCGCATAAACACCGCGACAGAATTTATACCGCCGTATTTAATCGACACCGTCTTAAAAGGGTCCCTCATCGGGGCTCGGGCGTCACGGCGTTTCACTGCGGGTATTATGCCTTTACTTAACTGGCATACCGTTTTGTTTTGCCACCGAGAACGCGCGGATGGAAGGGGGACAGAGAGGATTGGAAAAACAAGGCTGGACCGGGAGGAACGAATCCCGAGAGAGGAAAGACGACCAAAAACAACGCGAAAATGGACGAGAGGGGAACGTGGACGGGGAGCCGAGAGGTGAATATTAAGAAAGACGAACGAGAGATTGAACGGGGGGAAAGAGGAGGGGTCACATCGTGTATGGAGGCTCGGGATTCTCGGCTTACCGGCGGCCAAGCTAATTGGACGTAATTAAATCCGCGGAGGTCCGCGCGCATCTGCTCCCGGTGTCGTGCGATATAATGGAAATCCCAAGGTGCATATGGACGCGGCGATCAACGAATGACCTTCATTTCAAACCCAGAACCCCGCGCCTCGCGCCTCTCTTTTCTTATTTGTCGAATCACTCGATAACATATATATCGGGTTGTTCGGAAAAGGATTTCGTTTTACAAAATGGAGAATCTATAATTTAATGAAATGTTTACACACTCTGAAAAAATCGTGTTTCATTTTCACCGAGAAAACAAAATCACTTTTCGAACAACCTAATGTATTTTTTATCAATGGTCTATTCAAGTTTTTAACTGCTTAGCAAACGCGTACTCTTACGACATTTTTCGTAACATTTTTTATTGAATTTCTCGACGAATGGTCTCCAGTTATTCGACCATAGGTTTCTTTGCATAGATGATTTTCCTTTTAGATACATCCAAAGAAAAAATGTGGAATCGTTGAATTGGGAGAACAAGACCGATCGATATTACCAATTTTTGATACAGCTCGTTCAGGAAATATTTCTTTCAAAATTTGAATCGCTCCATCCTGCTGGAACCACGTATTTTTTAAGCCTGATCGATCCAACTCGGCTCGAAGAAAACTCTCGAACATCGTAAGAGAACGTTTACCAGTTACTGTATTGCATCTCTCATTTTCGAAAAAAAAGATACCGAGTCGACGGATGTATACGAAACTTTACACATGTTCGTCAAACGGTGGTACCATTTTTATAAAAATAAAACGACGAACCCAGTAGCTCCGTTTTTTATCGAACGATAAAACTTATCGAGCAACCTATTATATCACGCGAGTTGAAAACCGAATATTGTCTCCCGAACGCACATTAAACGCCACACTGTCGCCCCAAAAAAGGGAGCGAACTGTAACTCAGGGTTTCCTTTACGTCCAAAGGTATAGTTTACGATCGGGCCGTAAATCAAAAGGCGCTCGATAATAAAGCTCACCACATAGGAATTAAAACAATGTACGATAATTAACATGCATTATCGATCTCCAAACATGGGAACAAGAAGTCTCCGGGCTTTGTAAGGTAATACACACGTTGCGGCCGCCGAGGCGGCAGTAAATCACGTTGCATTACTATCAGGAGGTAACCGCGGGAAAGTCACGACTACCATGTTTGGCGATGTATTATGCAAATTTTTGGGAAGTTTATTAGCCATGTAAATCGCGAGAGCGGTACAAATCGTGCACGAGAGGTGTTCTACCGTCTCGGCGACAGTACCGAAAGTATCACGATGATAATTTTTTCAACAACGGTAGTCGAATTTATCCACGTGTTTCTGTATCTCTAACTGGATATCATTTTCTCGCCAAGTGCTTGAAAAGAAAGCGGGAAAGCATTTTTCTTTCTGTAAGAAAATTTCCAGCTTCGATTCTTGCAATTTTGTCAATTGAAAGGATCTCGTTATTTTTTCCACAAAATTGTTTACAATTACCGGTCTTGGAATACGTACGATGAAAGAAGAAATTACAAAGTTCAGTATCGTGTATAATTCAGGTATTGGTAATTGTCCTTAGTTACACGGCTGATTTATATCTCTGGAAGTGTTCGTAGACTGAAAAGAATTCATCACCTCGAAGACAAATATATACATCACTCGTACTAGTCCATTAATAATTAATCGTAATACAAATTACTTGTGAAATTGTTTTACGCATCAACGTACTCGTAATTCTCATTGCGAATTAATCGAAAAGAAAAACTTACTCGCCCGACGGTGGGTATTCATTGCAGGTGTATTCGTGTTTTCTTTCACGACAGAAGTGGTGCATTTTTCTTCTTGTTTCTTTAACACGAGCCACTGTCAACGAGAATGCTACAACTCGGAACTTAAAGTGCGGACATTCCAACCTCATTCAGTCAAAAGGAATAAATGAGTCTCGTATGAAAAACACAATCCTTGCTTTCCCCGCCATATGGAGTCGTTCGAGTAATTTTCACGGTCGTCGCGCGAGGCTTGGGATGCGATAAATTATAATTGAAAAATCGTAAATCGCGGAAAACGACTAGAAAGCCAGGCAATTGTGGCCGGCTACCGATCGTCCGAATAAAGCGAAACAACTTGATTAGAAAGACCGAAACGATGACGCGGTTAGGTAATTCTAACCGCTCGGAAATACTTTGTTCTTCTTCCGCGATAACCACCGGATAACCGAAAAACGCGTTTGAAAAACGTCAGCGGGATTTTACGATCGCAGCTGCGAAACCCCGGCCCCGCGTAGGCATTTAAGCAGAATGTTTGCAAAGTATCCAGGCAAATCCATTAATTCTATAATTTAAGAGCGAGCGAGAGAGATATATTTCAGCCGCTCGGCTCTCCCGTAATCTGCCGAAATGTATTTTTACTATCTCGCCATAAAATAACAGTTACATTCCGCGAACGTTAAATCGAAAAGTCCCGCGGGCCGTGCGTTCACGAATTACACGGCCGGGGCCGTGCTCCGTCTCGAACTTTAATTAGGGCCCGCGTTTAATTAGAATATTTAAAACGGCGATTAAACCCATCCGGAATCGGCGATTATCCTGCGCGTTCTACCGCGTCGACGGTAGTATCTTTACAACGCGAATCACGGCCGAAGTAACGCGCCGTTTCAACGTTTTCCCACATTTTAACACTTTTTATTAACGCTGTAACGCTGACCGTGAAGTCGCGTTTCGAAAATAGAACAGGTCGGATGCGTTTCGTGTGTAGGTTACGGTTAAACCGTGAACCGCGGTAAATGCAGACACTTGCTAACGTGTACACCGGCTAGGGAATTTAATGAAAAACACACGGAGAAACGTACCGGGTAAGTGCACGTAATTTCGAATCGTTTTATACCGTATTTTAATACTTTTTAATAGCGTTGCAACGCTCACCGTGAAATCGCCTTTCGAAAATAGAACAACCTTGAGTCGAATGCACTTTCGGTGCACACCGGTTCAGGTTAACCCGTGAACTATAGCGAATCCACACACTTGGGAGCGTGTACGTTGGCTAGGGATTTTAATGAAAATACACCGGGTAAATGCGCGTAATTTCGATGGATCTTACGTCGCGTTTCGATACTTTTCGATAGCGTTGCAAACGATCACCGTGGAATCGCCTTTCGAAAATGGAACCACCTTGAGTCGAATGCACTTTTGGTGCACACAGGTTAAGATCAATCCATAAACTATGCACACCGAATCCCTTGCTAGGGATTTTGGTCAATAAATTCTATCTACGACTATTTTTAATTTTCTCGAATTTCTCCACAATTTTTCAATTCAAACGCGTAATGTTTCGAAGAACCTCTATGCAAACTTTTTCTTCAATATCGTCATTGATGTTTCCAAACACGAGACAACCGCTGGTAGAATACAGGATAGAAAAATCCTATTCAATCGCTCGTAGAACAAACTTCAAAGTTAATATTCTCGAAAAGAGATCCTAAGATGAGAAAATGTTGTACAAAATTTTTGTCTCACGTAGGTTCACCCTGTATCCGGATATTCTACGATTTCTTCCCCCTCTTCGTATCAGCTGAGGTGTCCTAACACGATCGTTGACTGTTAGAGAATCTTGAAGAAACGACCGGAGTCTAGTCCCGGGTACTTGGATTTAATTGATTCTCCGAATCAAGTACTCGTGTATCCGATTCGTGTACTCCGAAAGTTATTCTTCATCCGGCAAAGAAGCCAGCATGTACTCATTAGCATCCGTTTACGTCCCACTTTCGGCCATCCAAACGGTACGTCACCAGATGGTTCTCATCGAGGAACTACCGTGTTACGTGCACCTGCCGCCTTATCCTCATTTACGTGTACACATCCCGTCTTCGTCACCGGTGTGCGTAAAGGTCACGGTACGTAAATCAGTACTGAAAGTCGGTTTCTTTTCCGCCTCGACAAACGTGGAAATTTCACCGGGAAATAATTAATTCCCTAACGAACGAACAGCCGACAGGCCAGCAACGACATCCTCTTCGAATAAGATTGGAATTTGATTATACCCCGTTCCTCGTAACTGAAAAGAGGATCGTCTCGTGTCTCGATCGCGGTGACTCGGCCCGAAATCGCGCGACTTTGTTCCTTAAAAATCGTGTCGACGTCAAACGTCAAAATTCCTAATTATCTTTCACCGTTTACCAAACATTCGATACGGAGTTTACCGAAACTGTAATTATTCATCCATTTACACACGGTTCGAGACCAGTTGCTCAATTTATTGTTATAAAACGTTTTATTCGGTTATCCGTGATTGTCATTGTGTAGCTACGCTTGACAGTTTTTTTTTTTATTAGGTTTGTCTCGGTGGCGAGTGAAATTTTGTTCCAGTTAAAAGTAACGAATAAAAATGAACCGAAGCAAGGTGTTCGCAATACTCGTTCGATTGGACGGTTAAATTTTGATTTGTTTCATTTTGGAATTCGAACTTTAATTTTTATTCGAAAAGCAACGGACGAAAAGTTGTTTATCTCTTGTACGTTGGTCGAGACTTCTATCTCGATACAAATTTTTCCCATCCTTGGTTTGTTTGTATTCTTCTTCGTGATAGATTATCTACGTACTATAGAAACAAAGTTATTGCAGCAAAATTCCCACGATTAAACGTTTCAGTGACGGGGTTAGTATAACTGTACTTGTCAGTACGCAGGATGTATCCTTTAAGTTTTTACCACCATTCTTTCAGATATTTGCGTTGATACAACGAAGAAATATTTTGAACGAAAGTTAGTCAGTTTTTGGTTACACGCTTTGTTATTAAACATTTTCAAAATATGTTCTTTCGGTAAACTGGTTCGATACATTTTTAATTTTATAATGTTGCAGGTGACGACAAAACTAATCGAACAATTTATTTCGAAGAATAATTGTTTAAGAAATCCATCGACAAAAGTATCGACTCACGCTAATGTAATTTCACGACAACTAAGCTTGCGCAACACAAAACATACACATTTGTTTCGTCGGTTAGTTAATGTCTTCGCAGAACTGTAAATATTTAAGGATCGGGCAAATAGTTGTTTATCTTCTTTCCGTACACAGACGCTGGTTTTTAAATATAAGTAGATTCGATAGAAATTCAGGTATAACACTTTTGTGCTAAAACATTTACCGGAGTTTGCATAATAGTCTCGAGGAATTTGTTAATCTTGGCGCACTCGCGGACTAACGTACACCGCGACTAATTCGAATAAAAATGACAAGAAAGTGGGTAATTACAATAATCTAAACGTTGATTCCACGAACCTACAATTATTATTCTCGTTTACGTATATTATGCAGAATCGAACGACACAAGCGAACAAACATTGTACTCTCCATCTGTTGAACTTTTCTGATACGTGTGATGTCTTTTTATGAATAACATATGAACGTGTAACATCTACGTATATACTGTAAATTTTAACCATCAAAGATTCATTGCCCGTTAATAGAGAAACAATAATAATAGTTATCGTAGCAAAAGAAAAAAATGTTTATCGTTCGCAAAGGTCGTTCCTAATTGAAAAATCGTTTAAATCGATGGTATTGTTTCTCGTGCTGCAATTTCAAAAATTTCTCTGATTCATTATGATGTCCGATTTGAAAAGATATCCGAGACATCGCTACGTATGGAATATCGATACTAGTAATAACTAGTATACAATAGTATATTGTCGAATGAAAATCATTCGAATGGATGGTATTAATTCTAGTGCCGCAAATCCAAAATTTCTCTCACTTTTTTACGATGTTCGGTTCGATAAGATATCCAAGGCATCTCTGCGTACGGAATACAGGCACGGCAGTGAACGTGTTAAGTAGGGAAGTTGACACGGCAGTGAACGTGCAAGGTAGGCACGGTCGAGAGCAACGACGACGCCCGCGCGACGCCAATTACTTTTTTTCAGCGTTGTCGACGTACGACTTCGACGCGTTATCTCGACTCGTGGCGTTGCGAAGAAAAATCCTCGGTTCGCGGTAATCTCGCGACGAGTGTGCCGCGATCGTAACCGGTAACGAGCGTCGATTTTTACCGCGAAACGGTCGAGACACGCGGCACACCGAAGGGAAATCGTCGGACGTTCGAAAAAAGAAAACGGGCCCCACGAGGGCAGAGGTAATCTCTCGGGGGTGGGGGCACCGGTATCGGGGAATTCACGAAAGAAGCCCGGAATTTATCGTCGTCGGGATATTTACAGCCGACCGGTATGAATATTCAGTCGGGTTTATTTTACGTGCTCGTCGGTCTCCTTATGCCTCGGCTCGTACGCCGCTCTCGGGTCAAGGGTTAATGAAACTTGCTGAAAAAAATGCAAATAAGTCGAGAGACGCGTACGCGCCGCGCCGCGCCACACCGCTCTCGTAGCGTACATACGTGGCGTACACGCGGCAGCGGTCGATAAAAATATCTCCGAGAGCACAAATTAGAGGCTCGAACGCACCGGGCGAATTTCAACGCGCGAGCCACTCTCCGGGGCCCCCCGAGAGAGTACGCGGACCCCGGTAATGATACCCGGCCTCTTTCTATAAATCGACGCCTCGCCTTCGGTACTGGCGCCCCGCGCCGTCAATTTCGCGGATCATCGACGAAGACGTTGCGCGTTCCGGAACGGAATCGCCGTTCCACGAGTCGTTCGAACGCCACGGCCGTCAGACCTGCCCCCTCGAGGCACCGTCCTATCGTGCCACCGACTCGTTCTCCGCTCAATTTTTTTCAAACCGGTAAATTCTTTACTTGCCTTCCAATCGACGTCGAGAAAGTTTCTTTTTTCGAATTCGGCGATAGAGATTTCGCGGTGTTTAGGTATTATTCAGTTACGTTCACTGTGAAGAGAATAGTATTTAGTGTATTGTTTGTAGTAGCTCTACGAAGCTATAGTGGAAAAGAGAATGGTGTTTAGTGTATTATTTCTGATAGCTCTACGAAGCTATAGAAGAAAGGAGAATGGTATTGTATTATTTCTGGTAGCTCTATGGAGGTATATTAGAAAAGAGAATGGTATTTTAGTGTATTATTTCTGGTAGCTCTACGAAGCTATAGTGGAAGAGAGAATGGTATTTAGTGTATTATTTCTGATAGCTTTACGAAGCTATAAAAGAAAGGAGAATGGTATTGTATTACTTTTGATAGCTCTACGAAGCTATAAAAGAAAAGAGAATAGTATTTATTTTATAGAGTTTACCTCTGGTACACATCTGCGATCTAACCGCTTAATGATTTTGAAACCGACTGCATGTAAAGTAGGTATAAGTGGATCTTAACGCTTGCTTCCGAATTTATAGTCAAATCGTTAACGATGGAATTCAGATAATGTGTCCAATCTTCTCGAATTTGCCCCGTCTCGACGACTTTGCCGCATTTATGCCTACAAGATACCTAATGAATATATAAAAAATCGAATGTTTCCATGAACAGCTTCTTATAAAATAGTTTTTAGTACCGAAAAACTATTCAAAGTCAGAAATTGCTAACTTGTATCACATTCCTATACGTTACAAATAGAATTTACTTTACGGCGTGCTGTATATGCCAAAAGTTGTAAAAATTGTATACGATTGAATGTCCTCGGTGGTGCAATATATATTTACAACGCGTTCTACCATTATAGTGTCTTTGCGTTCGACAATGCGCTAAAAATTTTTGCATAAAAAATATCCTAAATATCTGTAACTCGTGTTTCCAATTTCGTAACGCAATGAGAGGGTCGCGAGAATACAAGAGCATTACAATTGTCTTCAATTATAAAAGAAAACAACGATTACTATAATAATACCTCAACGTCTCCGTCGGTGATAACCAAACAGTCGCTGCGACACTGATTTATAATTTAAAAAATATTTCTATATTCGTGATTATTTTTGCACAAAATTTTCCTCGTTCGGAAGAAAGATTATTAAGAGCCGAGACACGCGCGTAAATTCGTACGTTCCGCGTTCTTGTTGAAATATTATTTAACAACGCGCGACAAAAGCGGTTAACGGGACCGTGGAGAAAAAGGTTCTCGCGTTTCCTCGTTCCGCCAGTACCTGCACCGGCCAATTCGAACCCTTCCGGTTTCTAATTTACCTCAATCACGCTCCGAGTTCCCCCCTTCGTTACCTGGCCGCAAAAATAGAAGACGGTCACTCCCCATTGAAAACGATGGCCGGTGAAAAAAATTATATCTCGAGACTTGACCCCGCCGACCCTGAAACCTTAGAAAGGCTCTGACGAGAGTCTATTCGGGAGGCTGAAATTAGAGGGTCGATCCCAGAACGATCCAACCCTTCCACGGGAAGACGTACACCCCCACACGGTGTCTCGGGTGCTCGATACAGGTGCACTGCCGCCTAATGGACGAAACGAGTTCCCGAGATACTGCCGCATCATTATAAAACGTTTATTTCGGCATAAAAGTCAAAGTGCAACGTGTCGGGACGCCTGCGTGTACCACGACCGACCCGGAGCCGATGACTCGCGAGTAAAATACTTGTTCTTTGTAGCCGCCTTATCTCCCCCACCCTTCTACGTCGCCCCTCGTCTGACCTATTCACAACTTTCTCTCTCGTCTTCTCTCCTTTATTCTCTCTCCTACTCTCTCTTTTATTCTCTCTCTTATACTCTCTCCTTCTCTCTTTTATTCTCTCTCGTTTTCTCTCTCCTATTTTCTCTCGTTTTTTCTCTTTTATTCTCTCTCTTATACTCTCTCGTTTTCTCTCTCATTTTCTCTCTCCTATTTCCTCTCTTTTATTCCCTCTCGTTCTCTCTCATTTTCTCTCTTTTATTCCCTCTCGTTCTCTCTAATTTTCTCTCTTTTATTCTCTCTCTTTTATTCCCTCTCGTTCTCTCTCGATCTCACTGGTCCTCTCTCTGCGCTCTCCGCTCTCCCTGTGTTGCCGGACAGGCGAAGAGAGGCACGCTCTTAGAGAGCGTGTTTCGACCGGATGAATTTTCATCGTAATAAAACCGAGCGTATCTCGAGGGTACTCTATTTCGAAAGGGAGGCTTCAGATAGTCGCCCGACTAATCTAAAAAGGGGACGGTAATTATTCGAAGCTTAGCCGTCGTCCGGCCTCGACTGAAACTGTATCGGGTGGCTTTCAGTGATGCAATTCAGCGTTTACTGCGAGATACCGGTCGGAGAGACGGATTTTACGACGGAGCGAAAGCTTTGTATTTTCAACGACAACGACGACCGGGAAAATGCTAAAAACGAGTAACGCTTCCTCGCTGGAAAGTCACCGAGATATCGAAATAGAAGCAAGCGAAACATCCTACATAATTACGCGCCAAAGAGTACTTAATTCGCGCGTTGTGATCTTCCAAAGGGTTGGCGACAACTGAAATATATAGTAGTACTTGGAATTTTGTTCGTTCGCGGTAAGTAATTTTATCAAATATTTTTCCATTGTCCGAAAGTATACACATTGAATAGTAAATCGATTAAATTTCATTGCAAAATTTTGATTCGTGTAACTAACCGAGAATTGAGAAGCAGTTCGTTACATCGAACAGTCAGTGGAAACAATGTTGTCTAATTCATTGGTACAGTATACGTGTAACAAGTTTGTACATTATCGTATTGGTAAAAAAATTTGTTTCTCTCGAACAACACCAAACCACCAATAAGAGAAAGGTTAAAGTAAAAGTTTGTAAATTATTTTTCTCAAAAGAACAAATTAAGAAATTTCCGAAATTCTGCTCGGTGGAATGTTTGCTATTAAAAATTGTACAGAAGAAAGGAAGACTCGCGGACGTAAACGACTATTCGAAAATTTAAAGCTATTCTCGCGTTCGTGCGCACGGAATGTTCTTACATAATGTATTCCGGTGCACCTAAATTGGCATACTTTATTCGGCCAAAAAGCATCTTCCATAAAACGCAACCTTCTCGCGCAGCGTTTTAAAAGTCAATTTGTCCTTCCCCGGTTAGGCCAGAAATCTCGTAACTTAATGCCCATCGCGGGAACACGCGGGAGCACTCGTGCCCTAACTCAACGGACTTAATCGCCACGTGTTCCTCTTTTCGCGCGAATAATTGGCCCCGTTTCAAAAAATTGAAAAAGAAAAAACAACACTTCCCGAACGATAGTCGCTCATCATTGTTTTTATACGCGGTGTTAAGAAGCTGTCGTACCGAGTGTCGTTTCTTTCCCGACGAAATTACATGGTACGTTATTTTTGTAGAAACAAAGAAAATTTAAATAAAGGTACATCGAGCAGGGTTTCGAGGTGATGTACGCTTCTTTTTGCATTTCCCGTACAAATGTTAAGCGTTTAGACATTTTTCTTTCGTTGTAAATTCCTTTTCCGTCGCGATACAAATTCAAATTGTTGAAATGAATGATACATTCGCGCTAATCGTTTATCGCATTCCGTCAAAGTTTCACCGACTATATTGTGGAGATTATCATACTTATCGTTATTATACTTGTGAACACACGTACGCAAATGTACGATACACACATGCTCTGTAGTACGTATTTTATCTGCTTCTTTTACCGCTTATTATCCTAAACGGATCTGTCTCTGAACCGAATCCAACGAATTCGATAATCGATCGTGACATCGGGATCGTTTCGCGATCGGAACAAAACTCGAGAACAAAACCATTACAATACGTACAATCGTACGAACCGTTTTCTTTATTCTTAGGTCTCGAATTCATCGAGTACTCGTGGTGTGCTTCCTACATGTTGAGAAACACCCTGTATTTAAGTCTCGTACGCGCGCGCCAGTGTACCTTCATTATGGCCCTCGGGCCAAAAAATCGCGGAAGTTTCGGAGCGCATGCCACGATAATCGATGCCACCTGTTCGTACGCTTCTTCGTTTTGAAGGAAATGCAACCGGTCACGGGGCAGGGGGGTCGAGGGGGTGGGGACGGGGATAATTCCCGTCCGTTTCGGTCGAACGCGTATTAAGAATGGGATCGTAAAATCTTTCCCTCGTCGGGCAACCTGTGGCCCTTAATTGCGCAATTGCGTAAAATCGATTCAATGTACTTCGAAAAGACGTACCTTCTCCCGATGAAAACGTCGATACCGATGCAGTTCGAAGCATCGCGAGGTCAATTTCGGTCAAGGGTGCGATTAATGTTTACAGAAACGGGGACCGAACGATTTTGGAGCAGATGGCGAGGAGAAATTATCTCGTATCTAAAAATGACTCGATGTATGAATTTTATTTCAATTTTATGAACCGTTACGTACGCGGGTACCGAGGAAATCGATTTTTAATGATTTTGTAACGACCACTTTATCAAGAATTGTACAACGTGCGTCCAAAACGATAAAGTACTTACGTTGTCCGATATATTCCGGCACCTCTTCGCCAAGGATTAATCGATTCGATTTTTTGTCAATTTTCTTTCGGTGTTTTCATAGGCGTTTCACGCTAACGATAAATATATACGTACTTGAGATCGTATTGTGCGATTTAATCTCGGTATTTAATATCGTTTGTACTTTTTGTCGCGGTTCGAGAACCTTCGAGGAGTTTTCTCGATAATGTTTCCATTGGAAACTTTTTTTACGCGAAGGAAACCTTATTTTCTTAGTTGAAAGATTCATTTATTTAACAATCCTTAAATTAAATTATTTTCCTTTCAAATACACAACAGAATCTTTTCTTGAAAGATTCATTTCTTTAAAAAGCTTGGTTGAAATTATTTTCGTTTCAAACAGATAACAGTATCTTTTCTTGAAAGATTGCTTTCTTCAATAATCCTTAGTTGAAATTATTTTCAAGTAGACAACAGAATCTTTTCATGAAAAATTCATTTCTTCAATAGAGAGAATCTTTAATAGAGATTTTTTTTCTTCAATATAGAGACCTTCAATAGAGAGAATATTTCTTTAATAGAGAGAAAGGTTCATTTCTTGGACGATTCGTCCGTTTGATCCTTCGTTGGAATTATTTTCGTTTGAAAAATGTCTTCCGCGTAAAAGTTCTACATAGGAGCGTTGCTGCGCTAGGGACAGGGTAAGGACGGAATAAAAATGGTCGTTCCCCGGATCTCGATCCAGGGTGGACCACCTGTAGTCTGAACAGCAGCGGGTCGAACCGCTAGCAAACCGCAAGACGCGATAATTACGCCGGAGGCCTAAAAGTGGAGGCGCGTTGGGGATGCCGCGGGCCACGAGCGAGCGGTGGAAAAAGGAAGAAAAGGGGAAGGTGAGGAGGCGAAGCGATGACGAGGAGCGAGAACGGACGAGCGCCGAGAGAGATAGGGAAAAAATAAATCGAAACGAAACGGCGAAGCCACATAAAAAAGCACTTAAAGGCGGAGAAGTTGCGCGCGGACGAAACGCGCCGAGGAGGAAGAGGGAGCTGGTACGAGCGAGAGGACCGGGAGCGGACGACCGATGACGACGAGGAGGAAGAGCGGACGAAGAAACGGAGGAAGAGTGCACGGGTGCACGAAGCGTGACAGTGGGTGCACCAGCACCTGCCCATTCTTAGAGAGCTCAGCCGCGCGGTGATTTATGGAAACAAAATGTGCCTGGAACGGGAAACACGGAACGCAGCATCACTGGCGCTACTTTTTGCCAAGGGGGATACCACCCTGGATACCGTGGGATTTGGCAGATACCGAAGGCGAATGTAATCCTAACGCTCCAACTTCTAGAAGGCTCGAACCGACTCTGGAAACGAATCGATCTGCGCGACGGAGGATCCCGTACGGAGGGTTCAGAGCTAACTCGGAGGTTAAGGGTGTTCCTTAACTTTCGCAAGGAACGTTACCAAAGTTTCTCTCACGAGGCACGAGCCATCGTGACGAGAGCAAACCGATTACTGGTAAACCTTTGGTAATCCCGACACGGTTAATCCGGATGTTGGATAATCCGCGAGAGTTCGCCGTTCGAAAGACACATGGGATTTGGGAAGATGAACCGCTTCCAATGTGTTATCGACCACGTGGAGTAAAAAAACGGAGCGTACGTAGACTCGTGTTGCTCGCAAGCAAGGTGATCGAATTCTTACGGACATTGAAACTTCTTGGTGCAAGTGTTGATCGATCGCTAGCGTAATTATTCGCTCGTGGAAAATATTTCGTCTCGGTAATTTAACGTACCGAGGGAGAAAAGAAAAATTCATCTCGGACAAGTGATCGCGTACTCGTCGATGGACCGACGCGAGCAATAAAAAGCTCGGGAGTATTCAACGAAAGGAAAGGAAGGTCGCGAAGGCACGCGGTGCACGCGGTGCACGCGGTGCACGGTCCACCTGGCCGAATAGTAGTCAAGAATCGCTGCAACAACCTGCCGTGGGCTGTTTCGAGTTTCCCCGTGTTCGCCCACGCGCCGATACTTAACGGCGGCAAAGGCGCTTATTAACGGTTATTACGTCGGGGATGTTGCCCGATTAAAAAAGAAAGGAAAGGGAAAAGAAGCGGGGTCGCGGACGGTCGGCAGCATCCGATGCATCGACGGTGCATCGGATGCATCGTCGATCGCATCCGCGTTCAAATTAACAGGCAATCGTTCGCCGGGATTTATTCACCCACGAACGGAGTAAATCATCTCGAAATCGAGCGGAAGTGGGTCGATCGATCGATCCCGGCGGAGAAATATTTAGCCCGCGAGCCGGTGAAGATTCATTGGTCGGTTTCCCGTAGCGGTGCACGTTACAACGACGGATTATAAATTTTAACTAATTCGAACCCGCGTGACCTCCACCGGATACGTTCTTAATTTTATATGCCTACGCCATGGGCCTATAAATACGGACGTATTAATATTTTAATATCCTCTACGGGGATCGGGCATAAATTATCGGAGACGGTTGTTGCGCCGGCGTTTTACGGGCCGATTTTTACGCGCGCCTCGTCGGTATCCTCCTAACAAAGATGGCCAAAATGTTTATCCGGCGAGAAGCCTCGATTCGGAAATAAATAACACTTTCGACCGGCCCGATAAAAATTTGTATCGCGGAACGAACGAAATATTTCACGATCGATAAAAAAACGAACCTCGCGAATAAATCTCTTTACGTCGGTGTTCGCCGTTTATTCGAATAAAATTCTGCCCCTCGACGGCGGATAGTGCACGTTCGAAATTCCTCGAACGCTTTGGGCTTCGATAAGCCGACAACGTGTTTTATTACGCTCTCTTATCGGCGGCCGGGGATGGAAAATTAATCGACGACTTTTCGGGGACAGCTGTTCCCCGTGACGTTTGATAAGTGACTGGAATTAGGCGAGAAATTCCTCCCGCGGAACCTTCCGCAAGCATTTTCGTTGCGAATCTATCGCCGGTTGAGGGACACTTCGATAAATAAAATTGTAACTCGTAAACCGACACGATTACAATTTTATACAATTATCTTCGCTTTTACCAAGGAACAGTCCGTTGGGCGAATGCTGTTCTACCTCGAAGTTAAAAAACTTGTAAAAACAACATTTTCGTACCCGCGACCGATTCTTCGAGCTAGCCATCGATAAAGAATACGTGAATAAATAATCACGAGAGACAAACCGTTCCCCCGTGAGCATCTGCTCTTTCCCAGCACCTTCAACAGGTCCGAACAATGAAGCTCCGGGTCCCCCCTACCAAGTAATAACAAGAATTCGCCGCGTAAAAGGTTCACCGATGTTCGACACCTCCATCAATCAAATGCCACGAGCGCGCTCCGATTCTCCACGAAGCTCCTTCGCCACTGATTCATCCTCCTCGAGGGCTATCTATCGTCTCCCCCGTGGCAATCGTCTTAGGTACGGTAACGTCCCGTGTCAACGGGGTCCTTGGATCACCGGGCACGCCCACGCGGCAACTTCGAAAACATTAGCGGTCGAACTGGATCGTTGGAGCCGTAAAACGATGTTACGTGGCGTTCGCCTTCGTCTTCTTCATCCCCCGTGCACACGTGGACCCCGGGTCGTGACGCTTCGGGCCTTGGTCCTCGTCTCTCCCCACTCCCTCGTTCTGGGATGCGCGCGCGCCCCGGTCCTACCCCCACTCCGCGGCCGCGTTTCTCTCCTCGAGAGCAGCACGAGCGCGTACTTCCTCGGTACTTACGACCGTCCCCGAGTAGTTTTATTCTGTCTGGCAGCGTGGGCGGGAGCGGGACGATGCACGGAACTTAGGGGCCATCTCCATTTGCCGATTACTCTGCCTCGTTCTCTCCTTCTACCCAACCCTCTCTCGCCGTCTCTGTCGCTGATCCGATACCGCAAACTCGCCTCCGGTACGCTCACCGGTGTTCTCCTCTCTCTTTCTTTCTCTTTCTTTCTCTTTCTTTCTCTTTCTTTCTCTTTCTTTCTTTCTCTCTGTGTGTCGAAACGACGCTCGTGAAATTGAAGGTTTCGCTGTGGGGGCGACGACGAAAGTCGGCCCAGTAAATCCCGTCTTTACTGAAATTACTCGACAGGAATTTATCTCGTCGCCGGGGAAACGTGCACGCGTCCGGCTCGACGAGAGAATCACCCCTCACGCCGCGTTCAGCGTCGCGGCGCACGGTGGTTCGAGTGCACTCTATACAGGGTGTCCCGATCATCACCGGTCGATTTCAATTTCCCGCTATTTTTCAAACGTCGAACCGATCAATCTGAAACTTTACACGTGTCGTCGCTTGGATGCAATTGCGTCGACTGACTTTTCTTTTTTATTTTTTTGTAGTCGAAATGTGATCGAGAGTCTTAAAATGATTTTTGTCTCGATCGCGATACCTCTCTTGCGCTGTTCGATAATAATTGCGATAACACGAGACTCGGTAACGGGTCGAGTATATGGAGCAAATATCAATGTTAAAACAAATCGTAATACTTCGTAAGACTACTATTTACGATGTTTTTCGAGCGATCGATCCAATGCCTGCCTCTCGTATCCTCGACGTCGATAAAGAAACACGACGCGAGGGACTACCGTATAAATTCAGATTCGTCGTTAGTAAAATAATGTAGCAAACGCGAAACAAGATTATGATGTCATAAGCTCGATCGGGCAAGACAAGAAAGTCTCGTTAGCAAATGATAAGTGAAAATGGCATACGTATTAGATACAAATGTGTATATCATCGATCGATACGGGTTCGAGCTTTATAAATAGTCGCTCGTTTGGAATTTTACGATTGGTCGCAAGGAAAATGAAGTTTGATGGAATAGTCGATTGCGCGCGTGGGACGGTTGCTCGTTCGAATATAACAGCTTCGAGAAATATTCAACTTTGCTGCAGTAAATGTGTAGAAAATATCGAATATCTTGCTTTATTTTACGACGTGTATTTCAGTCGAGTATTTGACACTTGAATCCAAATTTTATTCATAAATCGAAAACACCGCGAATATTTATAGATCTCGTGTTCCCTGTTTCCATAGCTAAATATAAAAATGTGTCTGTATTTCTGCGGTAAATGCGAATTCAAATTGTACTCGTGTTAAAATTTCTCGCGATAACACAGCGATAAATAGTCTTTTACGACTCGTGTACGAAACCCAGAATTTTGTTAATAAATTGGCGATCCGAGACGCGGATTCGAGTTTCAATTGAACGATCGATTCCTCGCTTCCTATTTCCATTCGTAAATTTCTTTTCAAAATTAAACTCGAATAGAAGAATATTCAATTCCTATATTGTACCGCGTCCTAACAATTCAATCGCGATCCACAGAAATACGAAGAAGGGAACACAGAAACGATTCGAAGATTCGCACGACTCGATGAAATCGCGTCTCAAGGAATTCTACTTTGGTTCTTTGAAACTACAACTAACCGAATTTCCTATGGGACAAGTTGCAGGAAAATATATGGTACTTTAGAAATTATATGATAAAAAATTTAAGTATTCCAACATAAGAGCAGATTCCACGTCGCAACCTTGTTCTACTTATTAAACACCTAAGAATGTCCTATGGGACAAATTGCAGAGAAATATATGGTACTTTGGAAATTGCGTAAAAAAAATTTAAGGATTCCAACTTGAGAGCAGATTCCAGATTGCAACCTTGTTCTACTTATTAAACACCTAAGAATGTCCTATGGGACAAATTACAGAGAAATATATGGTACTTTAGGAATTACGTAACAAAAATGTAAGGATTCCAACTTAAGAGCAGATCCCAGGTTGCAACCTTGTTCTCTACTTATTAAACACGTAAGAACATAATTTGCGTATTTGATGACAACGAATGTTTAGTTCCATCGACGAAGGAGAAAATTTGTCAGTTCGGTCGATTGGTTCGGTAAATATTCAATCTTAATTGAATTCGTGTTCGTAGCCGACACGGATCTAACCTAGACACTCGAAAACTGGTCGTTCCGCTTTCAAAAGCATCGAAAGAAATTAGGTGGCATCAAACGCGGCTTATTTCAGCTCGAACACCGGAATCGTTACGCGAGTTACGCGATGCATTCGGACGAGACGAGGGAAGCGAAATCATGCGAGCCACGCGCTGACGGTAATGTGGCATCAAGAGTTCTGACAAATGCTCTGGGCTCTGCACGAGCCGGTAGGATGAAACAGTGGTTTTGTGGTTAATGCAGGCCACGCGTGGCTTATATCATAATAATGCAACGCAACGTGTCTCGAAGCGGTTGCACGCTTCCACGAGAGTTGTTATAGCTTAACACACCGAGCGTGGTCCGTGACGAATCCTTAGATGAGATCATTTTCTTCGCGCGATGCGCTCGGGACGCAATCACAGTTTCCTCTTTAACGCGGCCTTGCCGCTCCTTGGACGAGTTTTACGTTTTTCAGCTGCACGATTCGCGAGAGTTCTCGACGACAAAGCTGGAAGATTAACGTAACGAGCATTAGAAAGGTGTTCGATGCCGTCACGGGCCTATCGCAAGGTTCGACGATCATCGAGGTTTCCTCTTTAACCCTTTGGCCCACTACCTAAGTTACAAGTCTCGATAACGCGCGTCATAATCGATATCGGTCCACGCGAACGCTGAATTTTCTTCTCGAGGACATTGCGCAAGAGTTTCTTTCGAGAAAATATATTTCAACGAGCGGGATTCGTCCTCGGTTCTTACGTTTGGCCCGATTTCCACGAGTTTCGCGCGATATCGAAGACGAAGGGGTTAGGAGGTAGGCGACAGAGGTTCAAAAATTGTTCTGCCCGATAATGTAAATACCTTATCTCAGAATTGATGCAACGTGTGATAAATTTTCGTACAGTCGTCCGTACACACTTCCACGTTGCACTTTTCACAGCTCGAGTCTTTCTTTTTCTCTTGCTTTGTACAAATCTTCACCACGTCTTTGCGAGTTTTGTTTCTTTTCCCTCGGTGAAATTTTTTGAACGAAAAGAAAGAGATCCAATTTAAGCAACCTTATCGTACATTTCTGTAACGATATAAATTTTCAAAGCGATCTCTAGAAGTAAAGAAATTATTCGGGTGGCCTTATCAAGGTTTATTAATTATAACATCGTTTTTCGTACATTCTGTACCCTCTTCGCCCTCGATACTCGTGTTCTCGATATTAGAATATTCGTAAATTGACACCCTCTTTTTCACCCCGTGGAGAACACCGTCTACCTCGACCAGGTTCTCCGGGGACAGAAATGAAAGGTTAAAGAAACGTTTTAAGGGCTCGTTTAACGTCCCCGCGATCTCTTGCGCGTTATTTATTTCTTTTTTTCTCTCTATCGCTCGGTTCCGGGCAGACAAAAGCAGCTCGAGATAAAGAGAGAGAGAGAGAGAGAGAGAGAGAGAGAGAGTTTTACTCGCGTGGGCCCGGAGGCGAGGCCCCTTGGTTTTTGGCCACGGAGAGGTAACCGGAGTGTGCCCCCATGGAGGCTTCAAAGGCCACCTGCCTTACCAGGGACCCCCCCTTTTACGTCCACTTTATTAGCTATTATTATACGCGTGCTTTGGCTCCGGTTGCTCTCTCTCTCTCGCTCCTTTTTTTCTTTTTCACTCGGGTTGGGCGAGCAGGTCCCGCCCGCGCCTGTTTAGAAATATTTCACGAAACGTTCCTCGGCTTAGCTCGACGCACGCCGAGTTCGTTAATCCTTCGACGTAGCCTAAACAACGTGGACCCACGAAACCTCCTGAGAAAACTGCCCCCTCCGTGTCCCGTGATCGGGAGCTGTTTTGTTTCGGGGCCTGACCTGCCCGGACCGACGACTTTTGCGAGTTTGTTGTACTTTGTTCGACCGGAAATATCGACTTCCAAAACGCAGCTTCGTTTTTCACTTGGAATTCTGACTTCCACTCGTGGGAGACTCGTACGTTAACGAGATATTAACGTTACGATTATCAAAGGAGTCAATTTCACTCGTTTGAAATTTGTTTTTAAAATTACTCGATTATTAACGGTGCTCTGTCGGCAATATTCGTGGACAATTATCAAAGTAGACAAGTAACGGTACTCGTAAATTACTTTGCCTTTTCCCCCATCTAGCTTCGAAGATACTAGAACTACCAAAGCAGTGAATTACACTCGTTTGAAATTTCTTTTTAAAATTACTCGATTATTAACGGTGCTTTTGCCTGCAATATTCGTAGACAATTATCAAAGTAGACAAGTAATGGTACTCGTAAATTACTTCGCCTTTTCCCCATCTAACTTCGAAGATACGTATATGGTACGATACAAGTGGTAATATGCATTATTCGAAATAATAAATGCACGAATACTTTGGAAACGATGTTATTACGAGTCTTTAACGTGAAAGGTTACACACTTTATAAAGAATTATTGAATTTTTGCTCGAAATGTTATAACGTTAACAAATTGATGACAGTGTGCTCCGAATTCTCACGTGTATTTTAAATTATTTAATAAACGATTGAGAAAACTCAAAAGAGTGTATAGTATTTGATACGTAAAATATTTGATTAAAAGTCTACGGACGTGTTTGAAGATACTTCTGGTAACGTTTTTTTAGCGTGACAAACAATTTTCGTTTTCAAGTACATCGCGGTAAAAAAAATTGAAAAATGTATCGTGTAACGTCCCTCCTTTTCTTCGCAGAACGCACACGGCATTTACGTTTAAAAGAAATCTATAATTTTTGTGCTTCGTGGAACGAATAACTATTAATACGCAATAGCTTTCAATTTTTTCTTCAATCTTATCTTAATCTATTTTTAAGCGTTCGTCGATCTCTTAAACTATTTTTAAGCGTTGGTCGATTTATTTCCACATCGTAGAGAGCCAATGTCGCGAAAAATTACTTCGGTGCGTCGTTTACGCGATCGGGTTAACTCGTTCACTGTTGTATCATGCATATACATATGTATAATATTAATGTTTCGGTTACTACGACGTAATTTCTCGAGCCACGTTGTTCAAGTACGAGCAATGCTACGCAGAAATCTTGAAATAAAAATATTAAAAATACAGACTCGATGAAAACTTTTGACCAAATTGGTGAAAATGAAGGTATTAGGTTAAAAATGTAAATTACGGAAACACCTGGGAGAACACGGCTAATTTATTAAAGAATGCGTTGCGATATATCGAACGAGAATCGGCCGAGGTCGGAAAGTCGTACAGTTGACGTCACAGAGTCGTTGCGAGAGTGTTACAGAGTGCTGTGTGGAATAGTTATCGGAGAATGCATATAGAGTTTAAGATTATTGTAATTTTGTTCGGTCTAGTTTAATCCTAGCGCGTTCCTCGGGTCTTACTCGACCCACCGTGCAAGATATTGCTTTTTCTTTAATCGAAGTTATCGCAACAGTTAGAACCCAATGTAGTATTCCTTTGGTCATCTCTGTGAATGGATTGGAATAGAAAATGACAAATATTTAAACAAAGGAAATACTATACTCCTGGTGGTACGAATATTGGAAATTTTATGGTACTTGAAGCTGTATTTTTCTCTTTAAATCGTTAGCGACGATGATGAAATTTTTACTTTGTACTGTAGAATTTTTCCCAAATTTTTAAAGGTCAGAAGAACGATATCCCGACCTCTTTTTTTACTGAAATTTTTTACCGGATGATTCGTTAGAACTTCGAGGCAAGCATACAACATCGATACTGTACAACGAATTAGAAATAATTGTAAAACGATGTGTGCATAATTCTATTATCCCCTATCTTTGAACTGTCTGTATTCCAATTTCCCAATAATCTAGCCCTCTTAATATGTTAAATATTTTCAGCACCCTGTCCTTAGAATTTTCAACTGATGAAAATATATAACCAATGTCATATTTTCAAATCTACGTTACACTGAATATTGTACAACGAGCGCGTAAAATTAAACAGTACGTACGTATACGTATCGATTATAAATTTCCGTCACGGTTTATCGGATTCTTCGAATAAATGTCAAGGTAAGTAATAGTAATTTTCAACAATAAACGTAGAAACGAATACGGCCAACGAGATTCCAAGACCAACTCGAAATCCACGATGTCGTTCGACGAGTTCGTGTTCTCTCGGTGTTGCTGTGTCTTATCGGAGAACCAGTCCCAATAAATTAGCAGTCGGTCCAAATTACATAATTAGTTTCAAATCGGGGCTGGTCTGGGCTGCGAATAAAACTCGTGACTCGGTACTGTAACCGCTTGATAAATTTCAATCTCGTTCGGTGAAAGTCGAGTGGCAAGTCTTCGAGAATGTCTAAGAAATAATAACTTGGCACAATGTAACCTAGGGTCATTTATCTTCCCCTCCGGTAGCACTGTACCCTGCATGCGAACCGGACTAATCGATATTCAAGACAATCTTACCGGGAGTTCGTCGAACCGCAAGACCGTGTTAGAGCCTCGAACGGACTCTGCCTTCCGGAGATCGTCGATAATGAAACTTCACGGGCAATTATTCGGAACATGATTGCCTATGACCCTTTTCGAACACGCTCTAACGCGAAAGTGGCGCTTTCTTTGGGTCGAGTACGATTCTCCGACTAACAACTTTCATTGTTTCCCACGCCCGAGTCGGGAGAAATAACCGCATACCTACGATTCCGACGACAGTGATCGATCGAAAAATAAAGAAAGATCCAAGGAGGAAATAGAGATCGGAGTTTTATCGGAGTCCTAACAATAGAGAAACGATTACTCTCAGCGTGAAACAATATTAATTGCTGACACTATGGAGCGCTACTCAAAATGCAAGAACTAAAAACGTGGAAGCTACGAAGAAACTTCGATTCTACCCAAGATATTTCGAAACGTTCCGAAACGATCGACTGTTTTTAAAGTAAAATAAGGAAATAAGGAAAAATCCAAGGAGGAAATAGAGATGAGTTTTCTCGGAGTCCTAACAATAGAGAAACGATTACTCTCAGCGTGAAACAACATTAATAGTCGATGCTTTGGAGTGCTACTCGAAAGAATTCAAAATATAGAAGCTACGAAAAGCTTTGATTCTACCCAAGGTATTTCGAAACGTTCTAAAACGATCGACTGTGTTTAAAGTAGAATCTAGATTTGAACTTTCGATTTTATGGGGCTTGAACGGTCCAAGATAATTTTTTTTCGAGTAAAGATTACACGGGGGATCTATGTATTCCATCGATATCTTGACTGGAATGTCTGCAACGAACCTGAAACAGAAAAATTTATTACATTATACTAATAGGGAGAAGGAGAAGGTGAACAAAGAGCAAGAGTAAGAGCAAGAGGAAGAGGAAGTGGACGAAGAGGAAGAATAAGAAGAGAAAGAAGCAAAAGAGGTGGCGAAGGATAAAGAAGTCCATCAACCCGCGTCACCAAGTTTGCGTTCCAAAGTGCATCTAAAATAATCATCTATTTTTATACGAAGCCCCAGATAGGATCAAAATTCAATTCGATAAATTTTCAGTGACCCAAGCCACCGTCAATCACTTTTGTTTCGATTACGCAACCGCCGGGTTAACGAGTTTATCCAAAGTGAACTCACCTAAAACAATCGTCTATTCTTACAAGAAGCTCCAGATACGATCAAGATTCTATTTTATAAATGTTCAACGATCGAAAGCTACTCTCGGTCACTTTTACTTCGAGTACACATCCGTCGGCCCACGTTAAGTTCGCGATCCAAAGTCAACGGGTCGAAAATAAACAACTATTCTCGCAGGATGCCCTCGATTCGGTCGAGAGTGAATTTTACGGGGTTTCGGATGGTGCGAGCTGCTCTAGTCACTTTTACTTGGAGCACCTACACATCCGTGAACCCACGTTAGCAAATTTCCGATTCAAAGTCGACGGTTTTCTAAAAGCTAACACGGTTTATTCCACGTCGTACAAGTATGCAATAAATTTCACCGCGAAATGGAGAAGTTACGGAGGGTGATGTCACCCGGTGGCACCGGCGCCAAATGGTAATAAATACCGATCGACTATCGGAAACCGCGAAGGCGTGCAATTTGTCGCGGCTATCTGCGTCCTCGAGCTCGGCCTCTGTACGCGGATAATCAATATTGGCAGCAACCAGTCTCTGATAACGACGTTGGTTCACCTAACCAGTGGCCCCGCTTCCTTCGCAGAAGAAAGTGTAACGGAATGGCCCGACGTACGATAACACGGTGCCTTTAGAGGGGTACAAGGTTCTCGATCGTGCCATAAGCCCGGCCTAAAAAGGTGATCTTCTTTGACGGACGTAATCGATCAGAATCTCGAGCCACCGAGGCTAGTTTCCTTTCGTGTTTCGAAACTCGATTCTGGACCAATCGACTGTATCGTACCGTATCGTTCAATTTTTTATCTCCTAGATCGCGACGATACGTTATTGACCGAACGATCCTAGTTGCTGTTCGATCGATTTATTACCCGTTGGATGTTCCTAGATACTTTGTCCAAGCTTCTGTTTACACTGTCTTCCGTTTTCGAAATTCTCGTTCGGTGTCATCGAGGAAAAATTCAAGTATAACAGGTCGTTCGATAAGTTTTGTCGTTTGATACATTTTTTGGAAGTGTACACGTTAAGCTCCCTTGTTCAGTCGTATCGCAGAACTTAGGAGAGAAGCTTGAGAACAAAGGGCGTCGTTTCTTTAGGAATAATCCGTTTCGTATGTTTATACATTTACGCACAGATATTGCGCTAGAATTTATTTTTCGATTAAAAGTAAAGGGAATATATATTTTCTTTGGTAGACAATAGATGTAATTCATTTCGTTAAGAAATGACAACCTATTTTAATCGACAGGTTTGCTTAGATAATTATTTTTTATTAACGTCTTACTTATATCAATGGCCAAGTACAACGAACCGATATTTCCACGATATCCGAAAATATTCGAGCGTTTCGGCCACGTCCGAGGCAACAATGCCGCGATAAATCCGAGAACGCTTTAAAAATACAACTTGCACCGTGAATATTTTCACGTGTCGCTTTCTGTTCTCCGCACTCACGGCTCCAATTTCGCGGGGCCTAAAAACGACCGCGAAAGAAAGAAAAAGAAAAAAAAAGGAGAAGAAAAAAAAGGAACAGCGTGGTCCGCGTTCCCGTAAAAAATAAGAGCGATTTATCGCGGAGGAGCCATATCGGTGTACATACAAAGGAAGAAAGGGAATCGGCGAAATTTTTGTCCGAGGTTCCCCGTGGCTCGTGCATAGTTTGCATATCCCACTTTTCAAAGTAAACGCGCCACGACCGACTTCCCTAACCGCGCACGTGCGTGCCTGGCACGTCGTTCACGCATGCTCGCGTTACCTCGAACAACACGTCGAAAGAGAGAAACAAGAACAGTGAGAAGCTGGCGAAGTACCAGCCGAACAAAGATCGAGAAAAACGATCCAGTAATCTCCAACTTATCCAAGTTCTGTTTGGAAATTATGGCGGTAAGTGTTGCCGATCGAGCCCGTAAAAAGAACGAAAAGAGTCTTGAGAAACTTCGATCCGCAAAGTAATTTTTCATGTACCGTGGAACGTCCATTATACGAATTCGGTTATTCGAATTACCGATTATCCAAGTATCGGTTCTTCGAACGATCGATTATCCAAGTTTCTTATTTTAACGACCGATTGTACAAGTTTCGGTTACTTTAACGACCGAATATCCGAATATCGGTTATATTAACGACCGAATATCCGAGTTTCGGTTGTTCGAACGATCAATTATCCAAGTTTCGATCAGTTTAACGACCGATTATCTAAGGTTCGATCAACCGGATATCGATCATTCGAACTACCGACTATCCGAGTTTCGGTTATTCGAATGACCGATTAACATTGATTATCCGACACAGAATGAGTCACGTATTGAAATTACGTATATAAGAATGTCTACATGACTATTCAAGAAAGCTTAGACATAGTACAAGATACGATACAAGTAAGAATAGCAATCAAAATAATAAAAATTTAATATAACCACAGTAGAAAAACAAAAAAGAAAAGAAATAATATTAAAGAAAAAAGATTAGTTCGGATAATAATCAACGTTTTACTGTACAGAGTTCTCTGTCTGGATAAATTCAATTTGCTCGTGCACGGTGATCGAGAAATCTGAGATCCGAGCTTACGTAATCGTTACCCGAGGAACAATTGCTAAAAATCGATCGAATGAAGAAACGAATGGACAACCGAGGTACGAAACCGATACAAAATCAACGTTTTCGAAAACGTTGGTAACGTTGTCGTGATCGGCAGAACAGTTTCATTAACACGGAGAGGCTACGATTTCACAACATCGCTCGATAACTCGTTCCATATCCTTTGCGCTAGTTCTGTAACCTTAATGATCTTGCCCGATGGCTAAGTACTTGACTCTGGCCTCGTACGAGTGTATCTGTTCAATGACCGATGCATAATGTATTCGAGGGCTTCTACCATACGTGTTTCGTGTCCTGTGTATTCCTTCTACGTTCCGTGTACCATTTCTACAGCGTAATGACGTTACTCGCTGATTAAGCAACTGCGATCTGTTGGATGTATTTGTTCCAAGTCTTATATACATTTTCCATATCCTAACGATTCTGCTCGATGACCAACCACAGTTTGAACGTTTGTTCGTACGATTACCTATATTCCATGTCCTACCTATTCGTTCCGTGTCCCATTTAGGACCTTTACCATACGCGTTTAATGTTTTTTACATACCTCCTGTGTATTCCTTTTACGTCCTGTGCACTACATCCGTACCGTAACGATCTCGCCCGATGACCAATCCTGATCCAGGACCTGTGTTCGTTCCAAGTCCTATGGACTTCTCCCGTGTCCTAATGACTCTGCTCAATGGTCAACCGTAGCCTTAGCATTTATTTCTTAAATTACACGCTTTCGATACCCTGTTTAGAATCTATACGTTCTTTCTCTACGTTCCTCCAACGACAGCCCAAACATTCATTTCTTCGATCACTTGTATCGCATGCCCCATTTTTATTCTACATCCTATGCACCAATTCTATAACACAAGGATACGATGGTCAACCTTACCCCGAACATTTATTTATTCCATTACCCGTACTCCACGCGTCACATATCTGTTCCCTGTTCCGTTCAGAACCTACACAAAATACGTTTCCATATTTTTCCATTGCGCTCCTTCCACGTACTACTTCCACAGCGCAACGATCCTCACCAATAACCAATCGCGATAACGATTCGAAATCCCTTCTTCCAATATTTATTCGTTCCAGCAATTCGTTCCACAGACTATTTACCAATGCTCGGTCGGCACTCGTTCTCTGTTTCACGTACCGATTTTCTGTATCCTAATTGTCCTAGCTGAAGGTTAGGTTAAGTAACCGCGGCGCGACTCACACCGAGGTATAAAATGGCAGCGTGCGCGTTGCGCGCGGTGAGAAAGCCACAGCCACCGGTAACCCATTGTAAATTCAATCGCTGGTAGAAAAGAAGGCGCCCGCCGATAAAACCGGACAAGGAACGGTCGACTCCCGAGATTGCCTTCCGTTTTCCTTGGCGCCCATTGTGCCCTAGAAATTATACGCGGCCCGTTCGACGTCTCTGCTTGTCCTTTTTAATCCCGTTCAAGTGGCCTTTACGCAGATACGGGTTTCCTGAAAGCAGCGGGCCCCCGAGTTTCAGAGGCGTGGCGCCCCGGTTCGCCCCCGAACGGCCCCCGAGATATTTCATTTACGGTCACGTGCCCATGCGGGCCATGCGAAATCGCCTCCCCCGAGATACACATATATATATATATGTATATATGTATATATCGCGGCTAGATCTCGGCTTTTACGGCGGACTCGATCCACGGCTTTATATGGATACACCGAGTGAACGCGCGGAATTCTTCGTCCGACACGGCCACGGTTTCCGTTCGGAAGAACGAGAGTGTGGGCTCGATCGATCGAGGGAACGGTGGGTGTTTCGACGCGGGGAATTGAAATCCTCGGATTTCGATAGGGATCGTGACCGACGAGCACGAGACGCGAGGCTCGAAGCTCACCGGACTTCCAATTTTACGAAACCTGAGTAAATTACTGGAGGACGGGAACGCAAATATGTATGCGCGTGAACACGAATACGCGGGAAGGAAAAGAAAAGAATGGAAAAAAGGTTGTCATTGACGAAAATAATAAACTACACGGTGTTGATTAAATTTGTTTAAGTGATAAATTCAATACAATGTTCGTTAGGGTATCCACGTATGGATTATTGGGTTTCGAATTGTAGTACACTGTGAAACAAAAGGTTGCTCGTTATTGTCCTGGAATACAATTTCTATTTGAACAAAGCCACGATTTATGGAACGACACGGTACCGTTACGAAAATTTACTATTACGAAAAATTACCATTAGGAAAAGTTACTGTTACGAATAGTTACCATTACGAAAAGTTACTACCATGAAAAGTTACCATTCTGAAAAGTTACCAATACGAAAAGTTACTATTACGAAAAGTTACCATTAGGAAAAGTTACTATTACGAATAGTTACCATTACGAAAAGTTACTACTATGAAAAGTTACCATTAGGAAAAGTTACCCTTAGGAAAGGTTTCTCGGAAAATTCGGCCCGTTTTGTAATCGACGCTACCGTATCGGTAATATAAACAAACCTACATGGAAGATCGAAGCTCGGAATACTTACGTATCGTTCGGTCCGCATTTGGCTCGTGCTGCATATTGGGGCGTTGATGCAGATTACGAGGCAGCGAGAAGGCGAACCACTCCGACCGGAGAATACCTAATGCGGCGCACCTTTAGCGGTGCTCGACTTAATCTTAACTGACGTTAAATCGGCACCGAGTCCGCCGCGGGCTCGTTTGCGTCCGTACGAACGAAACTCTTATTCGCGACGCGCGAATCGCCGCACGTGGACCGTCCTGTTCGCCAAAGACGAGGAAGCGCGTGTTGGAAACGAGACGTAGAAAGCCGACGGTGTGAAACCGTGCGCAGAAACGACCAGCGGAAAAAGGAAACAACTCGTGGAAACTGGGGAACGTTGCGAGGAAACCGATTCCATGGAAAGTTGCACTCGCGTGGACGGTGGAAGGTGCTCGAAGGAAAATCGAGTGGAAAAGCACACTGTTCGCGGGGCGCAACGCGGCACTCGCGGAAAATCGTCTAACTTCGCGAGGAGAAAATTATTTCTGTGAAAAGTTGCGCTCGAAAGGGAAAAGTGTAGCAATTCTGGGGAAAATAGAGCACTCGAGACGAGGAAATTATTTCCATGAAAAGTTGCACTCAAGAGGGAAAAGTGTAGAAATTTTGGAGAAAAGTGAGCACTCGAGACGAGGAAATTATTTCTATGGAAAGTTGCACTCAAATGGGAAAAGTGTAGAAACTGCGAGGAAAGGAGAGTATTCGCGAGGAGGAAATTATTTTTATGAAAAGTTGCACTCAAAAGGGAAAAGTGTAGAAATTGTGGAGAAAAGAGAGCACTCGAGACGAGGAAATTATTTCCATGGAAAGTTGCACTCGAATGGGAAAAGTGTAGAAATTGCGAGGAAAAGAGAGTATTCGCGACGAGGAAATTATTTTTATGAAAAGTTGCACTCGCGAGGAAAGGCACAGCTCTCGCGGAGAAAAACAGAGTGCTGGCAAAGAGAAAACTGCTTCGATGGAAAGTTGCACTCGTACGATCGGTACATTGTGTAGCTCTCGAAAACGAATCGCGCGGAAAAGTAGAGCACTCGCGTGGAAAAACGCGGCACTAGCGAAACTTGTACAACACTCGATGATCAATTGCGTGGAAAAGCATAGCACTCGCGGGGAAAAGCACGTAGTTGGCGGGTTGTACGATATACGACGATCGAGGACGAGGTCGCGTGTAAAAGCTCCACCGTCGCCGAAACTGGGAACCGTTGGAACACGAGTAAAGTGCTTTCACGAAAAGTTGCTCTCGTCTGGACGATATATATATATATTGCGCTCGAAGAGGAATTACGCCGAAAAGCTCCACACTCGCTGAAACTGGGATGAACACGAGGAAAGTGCTTCTATGGAAAGTTCCACTCGCGTGAACGATATATTACTCTCGAAGACGAATTGCGTCGAAGAGCTCGATACTCGTCCGGAAATACAGACCACTCGCGAAAAAGTACGTCGGTCCGTGGTTCGTGCTCGTTCGAAAGTCGCGACACAACTGATGGACTTCTTCGAAAATATTTCACAGCGGGTTCCGCTGGTTTTCGATTCGTGGAAAATAAGCTCGCGGTTGATCGAAGGGAACGCGTATACAACGAGAAAGGACACTGCTACGGTTTATTTACGACCGTGTTTAGGAACCGATCGTATACACTGAGCAAGGACAGATCACTCGGTTCGTCTTATCGCTTTGGTTAATCCATTGCCCACGTTACATTGTACGCACTGCGCAGTATAAACAACGTTCAAATTTAAGGACGCGACGCTACTAAATGGCAGATCGTAGAAATAGACCAGTGGTGGCGAAACGAGACGATTTGATTGGCACGTTGCCGAATTCTAAATAAAATTCATTTCGTCTTCGAAATTTAGAGAAACGGAATTGAAAAATATTTTTTCGTAATTGTACCGATAATCGTCTTTCGTGATGGTGAAACATTGGTTACTTTCTTGGAAAATTTCAAGCGTTCGGAATATTTGAAAAAAATTCTTCAATTTTTTTAAATACTAAGGAAGGAGGTTTTTCTGATAAAATTTCATAGGAGGATAGTTAAAGTATGAAAGTTGATAAAAATTTTCGAAAAATATCTCAAACTTGTGCGAAAAATATAATATCGAATTTGGAGTATGGGATAGATGTTACATTTAGCAGAAGACGAGTAACCGAAAAAAATGAATAAAGAAAAGTTTCAATAATTCGTTTAATTTTTCAGCAGACGATGGTGAAAAGACGGTTCTCCATCCCTGAAATAGACGGTGGAACAATGAAGGTGGGGATAATTACTCTTCCAGAAATAAGTCGATGCATCCTCGAGGCGCGTTCATTCGGAGCGTTTGGCGCGTCGCAAATGAGAAGAAAATGGTCGGTGAATTTTTCGTGGATTAATTTCCAGAGCCACGTTCCAGGAGCGTGTTTCGCTCATCTCGAGGTACGCTCTTCCAAACTCGTGGATCCCTTTTTTTAACACCGCGTACGGCTCGGTGAATAGAAAGTACGCCCTCCCGTAACGTTTCGCCGTCAGATCGAAAATAAAGAAGTTACTCGATATGGTAATTTACGGTGACTCAGCCTTATAGGTGAGTGAGCTTGGAACGATGTTCGTCGAATATTCCCACAGGCGTGACTTGTCAGCTCCTGCGTTACAATCTCGCGCCTTAATTATCAATTAAGGTAAAAGTGCTTCTCTGTTCTACCCAGCAATAATTTATAAGCGATTGCTCACCGGTTCACCGAATTTCGTATAATTTTTACAACCGGGCGCGCTTATCGGGCGTGCACGCGTCACAATGCCGCCAGCGCGCTCTCGTTTCTGTTCGTCCGTTTTAAAGGAAAGAGGAAACTCCAATCTTGGACCGCGACAGGGTGCCGAGATAGAGGCAATCTGCAAACACGAATTGGCCATTTGGCGGGCGTGGCGTTGCGCATGAGCGTCGCATAATTTGCTTTGGATTCGTGACCACACTTTTTCTTTTGCGGCGTCGCCGGCACGCTCTCGTGCGCGCCACGCAACACGCGCTACGAACTCTTCGTTCGTGAACTTGCAAATGCGAGACCATTTCCTTCGAACCGAACCAACTGGTATACAGTCTGGATCTAAGCTTGGAAAAACGATTGCGAACGAACGACGCGATCGATCGACAACCGTGTCCAATGATCGATAATAATTTTATGCTTATCGATATCGGGCCAAAAATTACGATAACTGAATTAGAAATTGTATCGAAGATGTAGGTATCGAAAGTATCTATACCTGTTTGATACTTCACAGAAGTATCGATACTTCTTTGGTACCTTACAAAAGTATCGATACTTCATCGATACCTTACAAAACTATCGATACTTCTTTGGTACCTTACAAAAATATCGACACTCGTTTAATACCTCTATGAAACTATCGATACGTGTTTCGATATTGTCCAAAAGTACACGATCGGTTGAAAAAATTTACTCCGGGTTAAAAATGTATCAATTTAAGGAGCGAACGCTATAAATAACCATTCAATGTTTCCGACTGCTCCTTTGGTCTAACATTCTAAACCTGCACGCGTCTACGGTGGTTTCTATATAAGGGAACGCGAAAAGAAGCCGAAGGGCCTCTTAAAAGTGCCTTAACTTTTGAGACTGGCAATTATACTGGTATTTACTGCCGCAGCCTCTCCCGAAACGCCATTGTGCTCGCGCCAACATTTGCATCCCTTGTAAGCGCGACTGTCGATTGTTTTAATGGCCGCTCCCGCAGGGCCTTAGCCCATAAACTTCATTGTTTAGGCACGCCTTTTTAGGCACACGGCCACGACGTTGGAGTCGCATATAACGAGGGAGGATGTATGGACTACGATGCTGGGATTTTCGTTCAAACCTTGTCTGCTTGCATCCTTGGATACTTTCTTATGGATTCCAGTGATTCTCACCGAGATTCTCCAGGGAAGAAAACTCGGAGGATTATCGTATAAATTTTTCTCTCGCGTAAGTTCCAAGCGTATCGATTTTGTCTTTGAATATCGTCGAAACGAGTTGTTCGATGCTTCGAAAAATTATAGAATCTTTCAATTACGATAACGTTGCTATTCCGTATATATGTACATAAATGTTAATCCGTTACGCAAATATTCACGTTCTTCTCGTTGGGACCCTTTACGGAATTTATTTCGAGGATTCTGGACCTGGAACGCACCCTCGAATTTCCATTTTCAGGGGGCGCGTAACTCCGATCGTTTTTTCGAGAGCTAGCCAGTTTTGGTCAATAACCGCTCGGGGAGAAAAATTGGACAGGCGAGGGCTGCTCGTGAGTTATATCGGTGAATATATATTCACGGTTCCACCCAGATCCTACTTCTGACAAATGACGAAGCGTTCGATCATTTATTTTCACGGGGTCGAATGTCGTGCAGAAGCTAGTTTGCATCTGCCGAGGTAGGTACGAAATACCTGTTTCTTTGTTTTCGAAAATGAATTATTAAGCATTCGGGAAAGGGAACACGAATTCTCGTCGTTCTTCCTCGAGACTTGGAAGATTAGCTTCTCCAGTATGGACTTATTATACCGTGGACTGACTAAAATGTTAATCCATTACGCTAAAACGTACGGGGCATTTTGTGAAAACCGGTCCAAGTTTCTAACCGTTTACAAAGTGAACGATACATTCAAAGACCTTTCGTTAGGTGAAAAAATATTTCGAACGAAAGTTACAGGGTACAAAGTGGAGTATTCGCCGCCACGATTACTTTTTCCTCGCTTTGTTCTTTTATCGAGATACAAAGGCCACCTATATATATATATATATATATACATACACTCGAAAAATGTTCAAAATATTTTCGAAACATTTTCAATCATCCCGCAGCGAAAAATCTTGCGACTTCGCGTGACGAATTTGCATTCGTAAGGTCGAGACGACCAGCGACGCAACGCCGCTATTAATTCCAGCGCGAGTATGTAGAGCATTAATCACGACGCACGCCAAACACTATTATAAATCGGAGCGTTAAATCGAACCGCGCGAGGATTCAGCTGGACAAATACAGATACGTACGAAGAGGGATCGGTTGGTTCCTCCCGATAATTACCGACCGGGTGGGCTTTCGATTACTCGTAAAATATCGTCCAATTATAATATTCATTTGCATCGATGCTTAATTAAATTACATCGAGCCCGGTGCGGCGCAGCGCGGCTAGTAGACGAGACGCGCTCGAGCTAGGTGCGGCGCATCGTGGAATTAACAGTTAAATTAAATAGAGTAATTAAATAGCGGTCCATAACCGCTTCACCGACCACGCCACCACTGGCTGGTAATTATCTAAAGGTTTTAACCGGGGGTCCCGACGTATAATCAAAGCGATTTAGGAAGGGGGCAACGCGACGGGGTGTCAGGTGCCCCCCCGTTGGGGCGGCCCTGAGCACACGGGGGAACCCGAATACCCGGTGTCGAGCACATGCTACAACCTACGAGAGACCGGCCACCACCGACCGAGATTCACCTGCCGTTCAAACCGGACAGAAGTCTTCCGATCTTCGAGAAAGGAACGCGATCAGTGAGAAAAATGGCGCCGAAACTGACGAATCTAATGAGTACTGTATGTCCCGTCGAATTGATCGATGACCCGGCCAACGAAACGGTTAACGTCCTTATCTTCCACGGAAGAAGAACCCTTACTTCTGGACGGTCGTTAAGCGGTGCTTTGAACCGTGAACGCTGATAGGGGAACAAGAAACACCGGATGCCGAGCGCGTTTTTGGGACGATACGGTTTCCGAGCCTCCTCGTCGACGAATAGGAGTCTACGCTCAACACACCGTGGAATCTCCTTTTTCCGAGTTTTCGTGACGGGACATCATCACGCGCCATCCTACCTCCAATTTTTCGGACGAGAGACACCGGGGAATTATTCTTTACAGGACTTCGAGACTGCGAGGAACATTTCGTTGCCGGTGGATTTACGACCACGAGGGGAACAATGCAAGAAACTTACGATCGAGATGTTTGCGTTACCGCTGAAAACGATCGATACGAGGAATCTTCGGGGCGGAAGATACCGAGGAATTATTCTTTCTTCGAGTTGGTTTCAAAGTGGAGAGAAGAAATTAGGAAGCTTCGAATCGAGATTTTTTTTTCTAGTTTCGTATTCGGTAACCTCCGAAAATTATCCAAACCGACGTCGATCGATGTCAAGTTTAATTTCTTAGGCTCAGGGGTCGGTAATCTCGTAATCGATCGATCAAAGTGTCCTAACAGTAGAAAGCAACTTCTGGAGAAATAGTAAAATGTTAGAGGTAGATGTAAAGAAGGTAAGTAATATTCAAAGCTTTGGTAGCGTTAGTGTTGAAAAGAAGTTTGAAAGAGATCAAATTGCACCCTTTGGTAGCTTTAGTGTTAAGAAGAAGCTCGAAACAGTTCAAATTGCACCCTTTGGTAGCTTTAGTGTTAAAACTCCGATCCAGGTTGCTCCGAAACGCGGATAATTACCCGAGGAATAATTTTTCAAGCAAAATTTCGAATTAACCCCAAAGAAAACGGCAAGTTCCACCCCCACCCCCTGCCCGAAGCGTTCGAAATCCATTCTCCGGGACTCCCGCGTGATCCGAGAAAAAAAATGAAAGCATACATCTCCGCGGCGCTCATTAACGTGGAGCTCTCTGATGAGGTGTTCTGTCCGAACAACGGTGATGCATTGTTTCGGGAATTAGTTGCCGGCGTGCGTGTTCGCTCACGAAATCCGATGATCACCCCTGCGGATCTATCTTTCATTTTCTATACAGAGATGCCCGCAGTCGATCACTTTAATCGATTTCGCCGGAGCTGGCGCAAGAACCGAACGGATCGTTAGATCAGCTTGATGAATGGCTGAATTATCGGCGCGGAACCGCCAATGAATATCGTTAATGAGGGTGGCAGGGTCCCGGGGGAGGTCGCATAAATTTATCCCCGAGACTGTCCCGAGAGTTCTTCATCGGGATTTAATTATTCGCGTCCTCTGTCTCGTTTCCACCCGTTCCTTTTTCCCCTTGTAATCCGAATGATCGATGCGACAACCTTGGATTCGAATCCGAAGCCTTTATTAACTCTCGGGGTTACCTCGCACCAATTTATGCGACAAACCGACGTATTCGTTCAACGATCGAGGAATACGCTCGCGAGGAAGAAAAGTTCGCGTTTAGAGTATTCTACCGTTCAATAAGTGTTTTTATCGTACGACGAATCTTTTCGAACAATATAGCACGAACGCGAGTCCAGTGGAATCCGCTTGTCGCGATCACCGTTCGACTTGCAATTTTTGATAAGAACAACCAACTGATAACATTACGCAGAGGATAACAAGTTTTCGTTATCGAACTCAATTTATTACAAGCAATTACGACATTTGTACACGGTGCAACGCGATACCACCACTTATATTACGCGCTCGTGTGAAAGATAAAAAGTATGCTCCGGTTTAAAGTATGATTCGAAGAAGAAGCGCATTTGGTACGAATTTGCTAAGAATTCTCAACATTTTCATCCCAATTGTAATTGTCACGACTGACGACGATAACCGAAGTTCGATCGTAAGAGACGAATTATTTTTAACTAATTCTACACAGAGTATTTCCAGGCTGTCCGATTACGATAGTAACATCGAATTATCCGTGATCGTAATAACCGATTCCATTGAACTAATTTTGTATCATCGAAAGTTAACGCGAAGGAACAATATCACATACGAGACGACATAGTATCTTTCGATTAGAATCAATCGAGGACCCACGTTCTGATTTCTCAGAAACCATGCTATATTTCTAGTAACGTTATTTAACAGAGTATGTACTGTTAACAATGCAAGAAATAAAATGTATCGAACAGACCAACTGAATATTCCGAGTAACCTGTCACGCATAATGCGACACTGAACTATAGTACATAATTCATCCGTTTATGCGGACGTGGTACGGAAAATGATCGCTGACACGCCTATGCAACATTGGTTCCTTGCGAGAAATGGCGCGTGGGTAGCCAATGTGTTAATTCGCTTATAATATTGTCATACGAGTCAACGATTTATCGTTCTTTAGTAATGTTTCTCCGAGTATATCGATAAATGAAGATGAGAGTTGTTAATTGACGACGAGACAACCGACAAACAAGAGTTGTTTCAGTTTTATTCTTTGTCCACCGATTTATGCAGTACACTGAACTTACCGAGCTCCACTAGGTTGTTCGATAAGTTTTGTCGTTCGATAAAACGTATGCATAATGGTTATTTCCAACAAAAATCGTTTAAAGAAAAATATAATTGTTATATTCGAACTTTTCTTCCGCTGGTCGATTATACCAATTATAGTCTCCGGTCTAAAGTAAGAAACAGCGTTTCGAATAATAAAGTGATATCTTTGTAGACTTAAATCAGGTCACGTGCAATATTTGCGTATGCAGGTCCTCCAAGAATACTTACCATCGATTTCCTCGAAAACGGAGCTCCGTACGAAAATATATTGCTCCACATTTTCGATTAATCTTATCGCCTAAATTCACTCCCTGTCGTCTTGTATCACCAGAATCGATAACACCCCGTGTATTCTGTAATAACCGCCCTTGCCGAAGCAACTCACGCGGTACGCTGAAAACGTTAACTTCGAATCGATGGTAAACGGTCGCACGAGCGAAAAAGAATCTCACACCCTCGACGAGCTCGTTCCACGCCCCAATTAACAACCCCCTCCCCACAGTCCGAAATTTCGTCTACGGTGGTCGAAGCACGTTGATCGAGTCCCGCGCGCGAAGAGCGGACGTTTTCTAATTAAACCGCATTGTTCCCCGTGGAACAAAAAGTCCTGGACCGAGATCGCGTAATCGAGCGTGAAAGTAAGACAATAGGCGGAAAAAGTTGCCGCTTTCGGCGGGGAACGTTCCTTTTCAACCGAGAGGGTGATTCGTCGTGGTGGCGGAACAGAAGTTACGAGATTCGGTTAATCGGCGCTGAAATGTTGTTTAACGAGCCACCCCCGAGCCGATCGCGCCCGTATACCCCGATGGTGAAACAATGGGGAACGAGGGAGGCAGTAACCTCGGTCTAAGACAATGCAAGTGGCTGAGAAACGACGGAGAATGATGAATGGACGTCTCGGCGGCTCGTTTTCACGAGATGCTTTGAAAAATCGTGTAAAGAGGGAGGCGTTGCCGCGCGATTAGGAGAGGGACGAGCCTGGTGGGGCAACGTTTCCATTACAGGTGGAACCGATCACGATCGCGCCCACCGTGCGATTGTTACAGCTCCTAAACGTCACCTCTTCGATCGAACAAAGTGGGATCCGATTTTTTTCTTTTTTTCTTCTTCGAATCTCTAACGTGAAATTAACATTTCGACCGTATCGTCCCGAACGTGGTGAAGAAAACTGGAATTTGAATTTCTTTTCTTTCGAATCGCTAACATAAAATTAACATTCCGACCGTATCGTTCCGAACGCGACGAAGAAAACTGGAATTTGAATTTCTTTTCTTTCGAGTCTCTAACGTAAAGTTTTGTTAACTTTGTCTTACGATTTAATTTTCAAAAGGGTGTACCATGAACAAGATCGGTCACACGCTGGGCCATTCACGGTTTGGTCGAGAGTTCGAAGTTGTGCAAATCGTTGTCACGTGTCTCACTGTCCTCGTCAATGGTCGATTCTCGTTCCGGGCACGTTGCGAAGAGTACTTTGATAATTTTTCTTGAAATGTAAGTTTACGGTTCGGAATACGGTGAAGAGAACTCGGTGAATGTTACGTGTAGCTCGATCAGCTTTAGAATGTTTCCGAGACGTTTTATTTACATTTGGCACGGTCGTCCCACCACGTTTCCGATACAATTTGTTTACGTTTCGCCCGGGCGACTCGCCACGTCTCTGACGCGACATTGTAAGCTATGTGGTTATTATTCGTAGTAGCTCGTGAAACGTTCGCGAAGGTGAGTCGTAATGTTTCGAATCGTTCGGTTGTTATTCAGTCGATCGAACTACGCGAAGGAGAGAACACGACCAGTACGTAACGTCTCCTTCTGGCTCGGAAAAATTGCTGTGTCTTTCCTTGAATCTCTGATACAAAGTTTCGTCAATATGTGTACCAGCCCGCGTAAGTGCACGAAGAAGAGAACACTACGAGTACCTGACGCCATCTTCTGGCCCAGAAAAGTTAGTATTTGAATTTTTTTTCTCGAATCTTTAACCCAAAGTTTCGTCGATATTCGTACTAGCACGTGACGCGTTTCTGAAACTGAATTGTGATATTTCGAATCGTTTGATTGTTATTAGATCGAAGAAGAGAGCACGACGAGTACCTGACGCCATCTTCTGGCCCAGAAAAGTTAGTATTTCAATTTTCTTTCTCGAATCTTTAACATAAAGTTTCGTCGATATTCGCGGCAGACCGTATACATTATCGAAGCTGAAATTGTGAATTTTCCTAAAGTTTATGGGATAAGTGTTCGTGTTGCAATATTTCGAAATTTATCAGAACGCACATGTGTTTAATCTTGTCTTGTTTTCAACTTGTAGCGAGTTTTAGACTTCACCGCTACTTCTAGGATTTCTAACTAATTCTATTCGAGTGTTTACGAAAGATACTCGACCTCTCGTGCACGACCTTGTCGACTATTATCTGATCTCTATCTCATAGCATTCTATGAATCGTTTCCGTTCGCCTTTTTGATAAGAGCACCGTGTTGGGAATTTTTAACGGCGTTCGAGCTGGTAGTGACACGTTACTTTAATCGATAAATGACAGATTTACGCTCGCTTTACAGTCTGGTTTAAGTCGGGGTTAGGTCCGCTCTTAAGGAAATAAATTTGTTCGCTTTCGTACCAAACAATTCCACATCCCTGAACATTTTCAAATATATCGCGCTCTTAATGATTCCGAAAAAGAAACGAATATTCTTATCCATTCTTGAATACACGATTCCATAGTAATCGTCGAACGTGTTCCTTCGTAATTAATAATTTCACCGAATAAACGAGTGCGCTATTTTAAACATTGTCCGAATTTCTGTACCTGCGTGTTCGTTAGTTTTCGTAAATTAATTTCCAACTTCCTACGGAATAAAATAGTCTCCGTTTCTTTCTCTCTCGCGAAACAAATGTCCCGACCGGATGGTTTAAGGGTGTCGTGTCGTCGCGGACATCGTTACACGTCACGGGGTTAAATTAACGTCGAGCAACGCCACGAGTCGATCTGGTTCGACGCCGAGGAAAGGAGAGGATCGGAGGTATCGTCGTGTAAAATCCTGCTCGGGAACCGATACGTAATGCTGAAATAGGTGAGCGGTAAAGTGGCGAAAAAATACGATTCGATGCGTGGAAACCGGAGGCAGTCCGATAGGTGCACGTGTAGCTACCAGCGAGATCAATAATATACTCTTTCTAGAGATTTTTAACGCGTCGGTCGCGTTAAATATTTATGAGCGTTGAAAATGCACCGGCCGCGCGTGCACGCGACCCGCGATCCCGTATTCATGTCCGCATCAATTACCAGATCGGGATTCGGGCTGTCCCCCGATGGTATAACGGCGATAAGAAAACATCATAAAGCGACCTCTCCGCGGTAATGAGAATCCGTTCGGCTCTCTACGTTTGCGAGTTTCACAAAAACCGGGTGCTCTCCTCCCCGCCACCACCACCATTAAAAGTTGCGAACGATCCCCGGTCTAATGAGATACCGAGACGTTAATGGCCGCTTTAATTGGGTTGTTAATTTTCGAAGATGAATTCATAGGGGAAAAATGCAAAAGCTAATAGCGCCGGGTGGGAGGAGCCCTACGGATTAAATGGGCTATTTTCAGACCCTTTGGTTGCCCCTCGAGTCCGGGGCCACGTTTTTACCAAGGCGCCGAACGATCGGGTCTCCCCGCTGCGTCTGCTAGGAAACCACGGCTTTCGTCCTTTCTTCCATTTCCTTTTTTCTTGGCGCTTCGATCTCGATGCGTTCTGCGTCGCTCGAGGATCCTCGATATTTTTCAACCATTCCCATTCCCGTTTCTCCAAGGAAACGGTACAGCTTGTTTCAGATATACATGTACGTACCTCGGGGGACGAATCGCTGGGGACCGAGATGAGTAAAAACCCGTGTAAACGTGTGTCCTGCAAAGGGTGATTTATAAATCCTTGGTCGTGCCTCAGGAGGTGTGTACATCGACATTGCTGGGAAACGAGAATAGTGGAAATATGGAACAACTATGTTTATATGTATTTACTTGTTTATTAACATAGAGATTAGCACACTACTCATCACACACGTGTACACACTACTCCCTCAACTTCACATACCTCGTGCACTATTACCAATTTGAATCTATAATCAAATTTATATCTAACCTTATAATAGCTCAACCTTCCGTACAAATATTCATACCCTCGCTCATAATATGTTCAATGGAAACAACCTCGTGTAAAAATAAATAAAAAAAACGTCGTACGAACATGTATGTTCCATATACACCTTGCGTGCAAGAAATTGTCGTACAAGTTAAAAAGTCACAGTGTAAATGGGAATGGCTATTACTCTTACTTTGGAATTATATACGTATTCAAGAGTGGATAAAAATTTGTTTTCGTTTCGTAATCGCTGGAAAAACTTACCGAATGTACAGGTGCAAAAGCTCGTGCAACGTTTAAGGTTGGATACTCGTTCGTTTGGTAAAATTATGTAAGTCTATTTTTGGTCCGAGGAGACCCAAACGTGGTACAGCAAGGATTAGTGTGTACGCCTATGCGACAGTATCAACTGGTTCGTACTTGGAGCGAACTCGTTAACACCTCAACGATGGGGAACGGACGTCGAAAACTGGACTACGGCGCCGGGAAGAATTTCTTTTTTCCTTTTACTCGAAGCCTGCGTATTTACAATCCACTCGTTTACACGCAGGGTAATAAGTAAATGCGTTGAAGAGTATCAACGAAAGCGGAGCCATCGTCCAGTTGTGACGTTCTCGTAACTCCCGCAACGGGTTACGGCGATTTAATTCCACGAGGTTAGTCGCAGTAATCTCATGACCATCGTCTCTTTAATTTTCTCATTACGCTTGGCGGGTTGTTCAATTTGTCGATTAACTTGTTCTCGTGATTTTTACGCTTCGATGATAAACTATCGGTAGCCGTCGTATCTCGGACCAAAGTTCTGCGACGTTTCTTTGCATAAAAATCCTTTAATGAGTCGATTACACAGAGCAGATCTGCAGATTCTGTACTTTTAAATCCACGGTGGATTCTAGTTACGATAACGTTGACCCGAAAGTCGGGATAATCTTGCAAACGTATATCGCAGTGACATAGATTCCTTCTTTGCCTCGTATCATGAGTCACTAACGGGAAACACGATCAACTACTTCTTACTCGACACGTCAAGTTCACACTACTGAATAAAACGTACACTCGTAACGTGTTCTAAAGTCTATCGATTCCCATTAAAGGGGAGACTCGAGTATTTAAAACCTTAGGAAAAAAGTAATTTTCGGAAATTATTTTATAACGTAAAATCTCGATGAAACTTTTCGTCATTTTCCATATACATGTATATTCTTCAACATTTCGAGATACAAACTTTCTTTTTAATCGTCTTTATATCCCCAAAATTTTGTATATTTATGTTTCAATTTATTTCGACTTAAAAATATAAGAAATATTTTTCAATTTATTTCGATTTCGAAATATTCAAATTGTCCATTTTAGCGTCTTCGAACAATATATTTTGTTTCAGGGAGCACAAAAATGTCACACGGGGCCAGATCCGTAGAACAGAGCATACGATCGAAAACTTTGCAACTCACGAAGAGCGGGCGTGACACATCGCGTGAGTTGTGACGAGGGACATCACCGCGAGCGAACTGCGATCCTCGCTGGGTACAAACCATGGTCGCGAAACTCGAGCTGCTGATGGATCAGGCTGTCGATTTCACACTCCCGTTGCAGAAAGAGCTTTGTAGCAACATTGTAGTTGCCGATGCAAGAGAGAAGAGATCATTCGACGAACTGTTCAACGGGACGGTAGATTCAAGAAACAAAGGACGTTCTCGGACACAGGTGAACGCGAAGTCCTTGAAAACGCTTCCACTGCGATATTCAATTATCAACCGCCTTACAGCCAATTAAACTTCATTGTATCGTCTACAAAGCGACAGCGAGGATCTTCTCCAGCGATTTCGACCGATCACGATCAATCGTTTAGACTTGAATAGGCGATTGTCCACGGAGTCTCGATTTCTCGGGCGGCAAAAAGCCGAGAAACGCCACGGTGCACGTGAACGAGTGTTCGAAAAACGGTGCATAAAATTCGAGAGGCTTAGGAGGGAGGACGAGGGTGGTTGTCCATTGGACAGCTCCCCGATACCTGGCCTCGGCGTCGACCTATGAAATCCCGATTAACGCGCGCGAGTTTTCCGTGCACCGCCTCGAAGAAATTAGGCCAAAGTGTCGGGAGATAAAAGAAGTTAAAAACGTGAGGCCACCGGAAAGCCCCCGCTGGAACAATGAGGCAAAGAATGCGCCGGTTGTTCCGCGGCGAACCGGCGCGTTTACAACGCTCCATTGTCGACGATTATAGGCAAGTCGTTCTATCCATTTCGGTGACGTATTTTTTGTTTCCTCCCCTCTTGGCCACGATTTGCCCTTCCCCTTCATCGGAGCGGACCGCTTTCGCGCGTGACAAGTCGAGACGGCGATAAATAATATTGCAACTCGTTGTAAAACGGGCTTTCGTTCCGCACGCGCACCAACACGTACGCTGTTCCTGTTTCGTACGACTGTTTACTATTGAGAAACATCGCGATTTCGACGAATCTTGGCGCACGGATTTAGAAATATTATCTTTCGTCGATCGATATTTCTTAACGATCGATAACCACGTTTGCAAAAACGCTATAAAATACGAAACATATGACAATTATTTGAATCACTCTTATTCGATAGATTGGGTCTATCGTTTCGTTTTCGGTAAGTTTGAGTTTAGATTCGTGATCGGTGTTGTTTAAGTAACGATTGCTTATCGATCAGCAACAGCGATTCGACCAAGGTGAAGTCAAAGTTGCTCGATCGTCTCGACGAGAGGAATGCTCGAAGAAGGAAGAATACCAAAGAGTTGCGCCGTAGGCGACTGTTTGCGGTCGTCGTGCAACGATTTCCTCTTGGAATTCCTCGGGTACGGCAAAGATTGAAAACGGTCGCCGTGACGTCGCGGTCGTTCCACAAAATTTAACGCTAAATATTTCGCAATTAATAACGCCGGCTTACGGTGGGAACCGGAGATTGCGGTTTCTTCGGTACCCGCTTGACCCGACGTCCGCTAACACTTCCATTCAGGATTTTCTGAAGTTGAGCTCGTTCGATCGTGAAACCGCGAATGACCCCTTTCCGTTCCCCCCTCGCCTTGTCTCGTTTTCCCCTTTCCTCGTTCGAATCGAAGAAGTTTCGTGCTTCCTCGAATGTGAAATCGTCGCTTTGCCACGTTTAGGAGTAGTTCGATCGTGAACGCGTGAATAAGCTGAAGAAGTCTCGATCGGTATGCCTCGATAAGGGTTACAAATGACTGGAACGTGGATACTTTTTTCACGTAACCCCTGGAATTCCTGCGGGTTGAGTCACGCGATCCTTTCGATGTATCTCGTACACGGTCGGCGATAGAGAAGAGAAAATGACTAGAGAAAACGGCCAAATGGAGTAACAATCTCGGGTCCTTCTACCCTCTTTTTCATTTACCAAGGTAAAGAATAATTGTATTTTTTTTTCTTTGAAAAAATACTACTCGCAAAGATATCGAGAGATAATTCACCGCGCATAGCGCAAAGAATATTGCAACTTGTTACAGAATATTAAGAATATTGCAGGTTTTTTTGCAATATTGCAGTATTATTCGTAAAAAATACCACTCGCAAAGATATCGAGAGATAATTCCCCGCGCGTAGCGCAAAGAACATTACAAAGTGTAGAGGGAATATTGTCCGTAATAAATACAGTTGGTAAAAATATCGAAAGATAATTCACCGCGGCGAGCGTTACACGCGATACCCGTTAATTCTAAAATATTCGACTTCTCGTACGTTCTTAAAAACCCGATCCATCTCTCTCGGAATTACCCGACCGGTCGTGACTACGTACTCGGCAAGATTGATTTCAGGGGGAATCGTCCGCGCGATAAATTATTATTTAACCAGCCTCGCGTCCCGATTGCGTAACCGCGTACAGGTGCGACTCGTGACTAACCGCGACGACGACGCTCCGAATCGGCGATAAATCAACTCGTCGAACAATGTCGTGATTCCGTAACTCTCTGTAACGAATCCCCTATTAAGCAGCGTTTATGGGCGTCGTTCGTTCGACAATTAGCAGAGAGTCATTAAGCGGCTGGCCGAGCGCAGCATCACGGTACCGGTGGGCAATCCTCTTCTCTTTTCCCTTTAGTTTCTCTATTCTTTTTCTCTGGTCGCGAAAGGCGTGAAACACACGGTTGTAATGGTAACCTAGAAGCGACGTTAACGTCTCGTGGAACAATCAGTCATCCGTGAGATACTCGCCGTTCGTGGCTCTCGTTCGCGTAAAACACCGGCGAATCCCACGAAAATTGCCGACGAAATCATTCTCACCGTTGGCTAATTATTATTATTAACCGGGGGATCGGTCCGAGCCGGTGATCGCTCCGTGCTTCCGATATTACGACCGCGTGGCCGGCTATTAGCCGGAATTCTGATACGTTTTTTGTACCCGCGGAATTCGACGGCCAATTACACCCGTAAGCCCCCGCTGATTTCGGTGTAATTACCGGCGTCGGGGGCGTCTGCCAGAACTGGAACGCTTCACGGTAGCCCGCGTTCGGTACAGCGGCCGACAGGAATCACGGTGGTAGTTATCGCTTATTATTTCGATATTTCGACAGCCCCGGGCGGATCCCACAGCGTTACCGATCGATCATGCGTCGAGACGAATCCACGATTCGATTCGAAAACGGTGAACCGAACGGTGGTCTTTCTCGCCGCGCGAAACATTCGCGTTCGAATTCTCGCAACAAACGAATACGATATCTTCCGAATACCGAGATAAATGTGACAATAAAATATGAAAATATATAAAAAAAAAATACTTTACCTTTCTAATTTCCGTGTATCTAATTTTGATAAAAGTATCCTCGATCGAAGATCAAGATATTTAACGAAAATGACTCTCGTGTTACGCAATTTTAGTTTAGGTTTGGAAACTTGGTCGTAGAATTCTCGAACGAAATCAATCTCGTAGTTCCTTCGACAGAAATAAGACGCGCAACGTGTACGTGTAACGTTTGAATATTTATCGTAACGTACGTCCTCCGTGGCCGTTCTTTATCCGGAAGCCTATCAACTACGAAAATCGACGCGATCGACGAAGAGAAAATGATTCCGAATCGGTGTTGGAAAAATTAGGGAACAATCTCGGAGGAGAGAAGAAAAAGAAACATATCGGTGAGTCTCTTTTCTTATTAGCGGAGGGTCCAATTAACTTTTTCGCTTCCATGGCGACACTGTAATCGTGGCAATCCATCATGTTTCAATTGGTCCACGAGGTAACGTGTCGCTTAACCAGCAGGCGAGAGTCGAGCCTCGCGTACGGGTCGCTCGCTGCTGAGCCGTTAACTCGTTAAATAATCGCCGGTGAGCATGCGAGGAGCCAGCGTAACTGCTCCCAATGTTACGCAAGTCGACGGCTCTGTAAAACTGCGCCCCGTACGTTATCCGTGCGCTATGCACCTGCGTTTGCCCGCCATCGACGCGATCGACGCGATCGAGCGTCTAATTCGACGCGTTTTCGGCCACGCGACGACCGCTCTGACGCACGTGTTGCGCAATCTACGTTCTCTTACCGTCGTCTTTCTTATCTAACTTCAATAGCTTCCTCGTGACACACCCACGTCGATACGTCGAGCTGCTGATAAAATGGAAGGTCAAACACCGGATGCGACTAATTTCGGCCCGGAAAAAACACGGATTTTACGATCAAACGGTTTACACTTGTTCGTACGAATGTTGGAAACGTTCTCACACGTAGAGCTTTTTTATGTACGTGGATCAACGTGTCGCGATATTTACGATCGTCGATCGATAAGATTGTACGCAGCTGCAACGACGACGATGGAAAATTGGATCGATTTTTAAACGATTTTTCCTCGAGTATTTGAAACGTTGAGAATTTTAAGAGGTACGTACGTTTGGAGAAGAGACGTGTATTATTTCGCGAGAAAGGAACACGGTTGAAACTTTTACGCGATTTTTGATTTGTTATATCTCGTCGCCAACCGATCTTTCGACTTTAGATTATTCTTTACCAAGCGCGATATCCGATTACGATAAAATTGAAGGAATTTTTTTCAACGTTCTCGTTTCGATGAAACATCGAGTCGTGTTGTAGTCGTAGACTCAGGAAAGTTTAAAAACGGAAACCTTCGAGTTCTCTGGTACGAAATCTCCCTGAATTCAGCTGGAAAACTTCAGAAACATGATCCTCCGAAAGTATTCATCCAAACGTGTCGACTCGATATTACCCAAGAAAGTCCTCAAAATCTCGAACACCTCCCAGAAGGCAGCTACAAAACTCTAAAAGTAGAATATTCTACCAATCTTCTCTGTGCTAAACGTCCAAAGTAGAATATTCGTCCAAAGATATCGATTCACACCCAATAAAGTTTACAACTAAAATCCTCAAGCTTCTCACCTTCCAAAACCCGGTCCTCCGTCGACAAAAAGTATACATTGGGTTTCTCGTTAAGTAATTTCGTTTTTTCTGGTGAAAATGAATTTTTAAAGCGTATAAACGTTTCGTTAAATTATATATTCTCCATTTTGGAAAACGACATGAGTTTCCGCACAAGCGAATAAAATATATTCTTCAAATCTTCCCGAACTTTATCGAACATTTATTACTTCTGTAAAAGAAACTCCAAACGAACGCATCCACGGAAGCTCGAATACGCGATTCTCCGTTGAAAAAAAAAGAAAAAAAAAAAAGAAGGATAAGTGGTGCGAAACCGCGTCTGGGTTATCGTTCGCAAGAGTGGAAACCCTCTCGATTCGCCCCTCTGAGCAACCCCGCGTAGTGGCGGGCGGTTGCGATAAAGGCGAGAGGTTTCGCAAAAGAAACGGGGCGGGCGAGAACGAACCGGCACGATTTCGGCAACGAAACGTTGTATTTCGCAAGCGCAGACGCGAGTAGACGACGCACTCGACGCGGCTCGTTACCATTCGGGTTAATTGCCCGGCAGTGGTTGGGCCCGAGTGGGTGCAGCCGTAGTTATGCCCACACAAGCGCGGTGCTGACGTAGGCCTCTTACGCGGTGTTGTTGCACTCGCGACTCGCTCGAACGTGCTGCAATTATTCGCCCGTAGTTTCGCGTTCCGCTTAGTGTCACGGTGACGCTCCGGCTATGCCCTCCAAACGCCCGATGCATTCAGCTCGCTCATTACCTCGGCCATTTTCCCCCCACGTTGGCCGCGGGACTGGTACCACCGCGCTCCCCCCCTCGTCCATCCTGTTTCGGCACCGCTACGCGGACCGTGCCGGTGCGCCTCGCTCGTTCGGTTGAAAATCGGGAGGGCATTACCTTTTTTCTGTTTCCTCCTCTTCTCTTCGTCCCTCTGCTCCTCACCTTCCTCTTCCCCCTACCGCCGGTTTCTCCTTCGGCGGGCGTCGCTGTTCCTTTGCATAACTTCGCCCCGAACAAAGGAGTCACTCGAGCGACCAGTTTCGAGTCGAAATTTTTGGCCTCGCGGTGCGAGGAGATCCTCTGCAGCGTGACGACGAGAACACGGGGCAACTTGGAGGGCCACCGATGGGCCGCGGGTGGGGATCACCGTGAGTTTTCGAGAAACGCGCTCGAACGACGTTACGATCGCTCCGTTGGGTTTTACGACGACGGACCGCGATGCACAGAGATGGATCGGGGTAGATATTTTTGCACGGGTTTACCGGGGCCCCTGTCGGATGCTCGGGCGTGAAATAAACACCGCGGGCTCGTTTTTCCAGATAAGGTCGGTAACGGCTCGTACAGTTGCGCCGTGTACGCGAACCGAACGCGTTACACCGATTTTGGCCGGGTCGAGATCCTTTTTTCCCTCGACTCGTCTCGTCTCGTCTCGTCTCGTCTCGGCTCGTTCCGCTGCCCGATTTCCTAACGCCGATCCCCTCGATTTTTATCATTTTCGTTTAACGAGTTTTGCACGGGAACATTTACAAATTTATCTCCACTCTTTCGAACGCTCTTTTTGTCCGTTTATCACTCTTTGTCTAATACATCCACGTGGAACACGAGCGCAACGATAATCATTCCGGTGTGTGTGTATATATATACTCTGGAGATCAACTCACATTGGTGTCTGTGTCGATATTCAACGTATCTTTACAATGGTCTCGAAACGATACTCTCGATAATTTTCCAAGAACAATTTCAAAATGTCGAATCTTAAAAAAAAGATTTCCATTTCTTGAAATTTCAAGATTCACTCACCCGCTCGACGAGTCCGCCGCTGTAATGGATACATCGATCGTCCGTGATACGTCTACATCGAACACGAGAACAACGATAATAATTCACGTCTTCGACAAAACAGCAGCAAACGTGTTTATCGATGAGAAGATGTTAGGCCACCGCGCGGAGGATACCAAGGCGGGCCATTAATCACGCGGTTTCTTTCGTGATCGATGCCCCGGAAACGCGCGCGAGAAAAGACGAGAGGGATCGCGCGGGCAAACCGAGTTATCGTAGCGGAACGAAAATACTCGGCTAGATTCGCCACGATTGTTCGTTTCGAAGGATCGTGGGCGCGCCACTGCGCCCCGTATCGACGAGCACGGTTCGCCTTCCGGAACCCGACGATTTGCTCGGCTAGCTCCGTTAATCGAAAAACGACCGAGGGGTAAAAACGACGAGTAAAAGAGAGGGGGAGAACGGGGCCGATGCGAAAGAAAATCGTCCGAAATCACCAAGTCGAGAGGTCGGAACCGGGTCGAACGCCACGTGCCCGATGCGATGTGGAACGGAGCATCGCGATCCGTTATTTCCCGACCGATCATTTATCGATCTATTGCGCATGAATAGAATCTCCCGCTTTGCGATCGAACGAACGGGACTCGGCCGGATCCTCCGTTCGATCTCCTCGTTCGATGATTCTTCCACGGTTCGTATTTTTTGGAATCTTTTTGTTTTTTGAATCGAGACGGTTCGCGAAACTTGGATGCACTTTTCGCTGTTCGCGGAACAATCTAATCTAACTTATTTCATTCGCTAGCTACGAATGAATTTCAATTTCGACTCTCTTCGTTGAATCAACGATCGAGGCAGATAAAAAATGGAGTTTATCGTCCATGAATACGAAGGAAAAATTGTTAAAATTACTAAACCTGAAACTTACCATCTAAAGCCACGATCGATGTAAATATAATTTTATCGTAAATTAATCGATGCGAGGATAAAATTAGTAAAATTACAAAATCTAAGAATTACCTTCGAAAGCCACGATCGATGTTCGTAAACTCGACTAATCGTTCGATTGATTGTTAACTGGATAAAAAAGAAACACGCTATCGAACATCGAAGAATCGTGTTCGTATTATTTACTCGCTCCGTATCGACAATTTCGTTCGATGCGACACCGTAGGATGTAATTATCGTAACGTTGATGGTGTAACGTAGTAATCGCTCGCGTAAACGAACACGTCGATGAGCGAAAAGAAAGCCAGCATTCCAAGCGAGTGTGAGAACCGTACGGAAACGCATGCAAAAGTGATCTTCACTTTCAGAAAGCACTTTCAGCGGGTGTTCTAACTACTGCGTACGCTCGATGCGCCTATCACGGCTGTTTAAAATTCACACCTCGAAGTTCATCCTACCGTGGCACTTTTCCCAGACCTAGCTGGCATGCCTATTTGCCTCTCCTACCACGGACCGGCTATATCTTTTGGCTGCTGACGCGGACGGATTGGAGAAGCACGTGATAGGATTCACGCTGCGGTTTCATTTGTGCAGTGAAAAGCCTGACAGCGTTCACTTTTGAGAAACCTTCTCGCGCTGTGCAACCCCGACTCTCAGCGGGTATCGCAAATAGAAAGAGAAATGCTCAACGGTGTGTCCGTTGAATACGTCAGAAATGCACCATGCGTGCAACACAGTCGAATTCCTGGACCGAGATTCGTGCTCGGATCTCTCGTTCGTCGAACGATTACTGTACCAATTGGATTATTCGATTTGCAAACGGATCCTCCGGTCTCGGGCCTAACGAACGCGGTTACGAATCGATACGGGGAATCGAACGAAAGATGTTGCTCATTTTTCGACGAGGAAACGACGACAGTTTAAAGTTTCCACGGACCAACGATACCGTGTAAAATGCAAATTATATTTGAAATATTCCGAATGTAGGAGACTCGAAGAACTTTTCGTAACGTCCTCTTTGCATTAATATTGTGTGAAATGTAAGTCGAGTTTAATGTCGCACGAATCTTGGAGACTCGAACGGATCATTTTCCCCGCGTTATAAATAAACGAATATCAATTTGTGTATTCGTTTTCACGATTTATCGCGAATACTTCGTGTCGGTCGAATCCTTCACACTTCGAAAAAAACAAAAAAAAAATAGTCGATAGTGTTAGCTCCGTACAGAGAGAAGGCCGAAATATCCCGGAACCACCCTGTCACGATTAACGAGAATTACTATTTCCACCGTGTCCGCGAATTCTCATCCACGGGACGTGACTTTAATTTCGATGGTAATTCCCGTTCCACGAGCGAACGATTTCTCAACGGGCTGGTACGGGCATCGTCGTCCGTTCTGTGGCTCGATAAGCGATGATCGGTGGTAGTCAGAAATAAAGATTACTAAAAATTCCGAACATGTTAATGCGGACTGTTCATCTTCGTATGCTAAAGACGCATCACAGCCAGACCACTCGATCCACGTATGCAAGATCTATGCTTCCTAGCCCTATGCCCGTGCACAGATCGTGCATGCCTATGCGTACGTGCACGCGTGCAGCACACAGACAAGTTCGGGTCGTCACTCGCGTATGCAGATGCGATAGACACGAGAGATGGTCGCGATGACTGCGCCATGGACGGTTCCGGCTAGTGGTGCGCAGTTCCCTTTCGGTCCGTATTCTCTGCTCGCTCTCTCTTTCCCTCTAACCCCCTCGGCCCCTGTTTTTCCTTTTCACTTGCTCCTCCGTGCGCTCACCCTGTCGCGTCTGCCTTCGCCTACCGGTATATACAGGGTAGTCCAAGTCCGCGATCTACGACAACACTCCAGAGACCTCGGGGATGCGACCGGGACACATTCGTCCGATAACGAAATCTGCGAACATTCTTTCTTCGACAACGCTTTCCTCGCGGGTCGATGATCTTTCCCTATCGAACCCACGGGGGTGATTCGTTTCGTCGTCTGTTGATTTTCGGGATTGCGAGGCTAGGGATTATGGAGTACCAGGATGACGAATCTAGGGATTGTGGAGTACCAGAATGACGAATCTAGGGATTGTGGAGTACCAGAATAACGAATTTAGGGATTGTGAAATACCAGGATGACGAATGTAAGGGATTTGGCTTTTTCATCGTCTTTAAAGTAATTAGAAAATTTAGACCACGTTACACCCACGGGACGATTCCATCGAATCTTTTATCCCTTGCAAAAGGAAGATTGAAATTACATCGTTCGTACAACTTGTGATTTCTCCGTGTGCGCTTCGTTTCCACGTGTCCCTGAGTCTTCGTAACTTCGAGACGCGAAAGGTCACAGAAGCAACTCGCTCTGTGTCGAACCACCTCTCAAGATTCGAACACCTCCGAAGACTACGAATGAAAGTGGACGATAAAATTATTGGGCCGTTCGGAAAGTCATTTCGCATTTTTTTTTGTGAAAATGAAATACGATTTTGTTACAGTGTATAAACATTTTATTAAATTATACATTCTCCATTTTGGAAACACGAAATGACTTTACGAACAACCCAATATTTTCTCCTTGGCGATCTTCGGGTATTGCTTCTCGAGGGCCCACGAGCACGCCCGAAAAGTGTCCTCGATCGAAGAAAACTCTCGAGTAGAGAAATGACGCTCGATTCTTTTAAAAGATCGAGACTTTCAACCTGGAGAATGTTACGAGGTAACTTCTCAAAGGCGAAACCATCGCCGTGCTGCTGGTATCCCGTTCTCGGAGACTCTGGAGAGCTGTTAAAAAAAAAGCCACGACTTGGAATTCCAAAGACCAAAGGCTTCCGTGAAGTTACTCGAGTCAGCGATATCGGGAGCTTCGCGGTGGGGTTCCGCGTCCGATGAGAATTTCGCGAATAGAGGCGGATCGGAGTAGAGCTGGTGTCGGAGATGAAAGGGCCACCCTGTACATGACGTGATTGCGTATATACTCGCGCGGAGTATCCGTGGCTGCACGTGTGACGGTATATACGCGAGGCTACAAAGCGTGCCACGTTCCGGCGGGTGTGCTTCCTCCGGGTGTCCGCTCCAGTGGGCCAAACCAACCGGCCAGCCCCAACCAGCTCCAACCAGCCGGTCCGACGACCATTGAGATTACGCTCTCTCGTCGGCTCGGCCTCGGTTCCTTTAACACTCGCTTTTCTTTTTCCCTTAAATGTCACGCCGTCGAGATGGGTCGCTCGATTGTTGGTAGAGGAGCGATTTATTAATTTTGCCCGAGCACCGGACAATGAGAAAGGAGCTGATTCGATGATTACGCTGACTGCGTCGATACTGACCGCTCCACGATCGATTTTATCCTTTTTCGGCCCGTCCTGCCTAGCCCGACTCGGCTGTCGTGTAGCGTTCTGTTTCTGGACTCGTTTATTTGTGGCGCGCGATAGGTGTTCGGGTGATTAGACGAACGGATTTTATTTCTTCGCTCGCTTAGCTTGGCAACAATTTTCTGAGCGACGCTTCACGGGAGGCGCAACGATACGCCGAGGAAGACTCGCCACTTTCTGGGAATCGTCGTACACGCTGGGATCGTTTCATAGATTTTTCACGGTCGAGTATACATCGATTGCTCGGTGGTTTCGAGTCGAGTGGAATTTAAACGGAATGTATCTTTTTTATCGCGTTTGACGAGTACTTGAAACGGTAAGATCGGTACCGAACAGCGATACGCTTTAGAGAAAAAGGAACGGTTCGCAAGTTTCACGGTGATTTCTCGCGATCAAATAAACATCGATTCGGTAGTTTCTGGTTCTGCACCGAAATTTAAGCGAAATATACCTTTTTATTGCGTTCGACGAGTTTCGAGCCCGAACGAAAATTTATACGATTCGTACACTTTTTATCGCATTTGGCGAGTGCGTGTCAAGACCATCGAGCATCTTTCGAGGAGTATTACCATTCGAAGTAATAAACGATCGCTATCGAATTGGACGAAGTTCGTCAACGTTCATCGAAAGCCTGCGAATCGATGTCAGTTTGTCTATCGACCGGTTCGTTGAGCACCGTTTTAATTTTATTTCGATATCGAATCTACGTATACGCGAAATTTTTCACCTACAACTCGACAACGATCACCGTTTCTCGATATCGTATTTCCCCTTTGAAAATTCCTCTGCGTCGAGATTCACTCGGCGTGTAAAGCAAACGGTGTTACATCGGTTCCACGGACGCACCTAATCGTCCCTTTGGATCGTACACGCGATACAATCGCACGTCCGTTAATGATGGATGAATCGAATGGTCAGAATTAAGAATGACGTAAGCGGATTAACCCACGTTCGATTAGCTTCTAATCAACCGCTAGACCAAAAACTGGTAAGACCGGTATTTACCTGCAAGTAGATCGATCACGGGATACCGGGGAGACCGTGGAGATAGGAACGAGACCCAAGATCAAAGATGAACGCATTTATCAAGTACGTCGTTGTCACTGGGCTACGAGTAAACAGCTCCCGTGGTTTATCGCGCGATGCGGCTCCATTATCGAGGCTTTTATCAGCGGGAGACGCGAGGTTCTAGGTTATCGTCTAACCGCTGTCCCTTTTCCTTGTTTTCTCGCGCGTTTTCCTCGTCGAGCAATTTAGAAAAGGTCCGTTCAACGCGACGGAGGAAACCGAGTCACGCGATCGGTACCGCGTGCTCTGCACCGCTTTCGAACTCGAGCGTTAAGATGCATCCAGGTATGCAATCGTGGTGGTCGTTGCACGCGAAAATAATCCACGATGGCCGGGATGCGAACTATCGATGAGAAATTTCGGGACGGGATCGTTGGATCGAGTTCGAAGCGTGGAACGAGACGAGAAGAGAACGATCAGAGAGTACCCCGTAACTCGAGTCTTAAGGTGCATCGAAATGTGCAATCGTGGCGGTCGGTGCGCGCAGAAATGATTCACAGTGGCTAGAATGCGAACTATCGATGAGAAATTCGAGGATGGGATCGTTGGATCGAGTTTGTATACTCGAAGACGAGAAGATAGCGATTAGAGAATATTCCGTAACTCGAGTATCAAGATGCATCGAAATATGCGATTTTGGTAATCGATACGCGCGAAATAATTCCCGGGAAATTTAGGGACGGAATCGTTGGATCGAGTTCGGAGCGTGGAACAACGAAACGAGAAGGTAGGGTTTGGAGAATATTCCGAAACGATGCTAGAAGAAAATAAAAATTCAAAGATGCACGTTACACGACGTTGCGAGAAGACTGGTTTTAGGTGTATCGGACTTTGAAAGCGGAAGAAAAAGATTCTTTCGATCGATTCCGTTGAATCGATGTGCATGTATTAAAGTTACCTTTACGTAGGAGAAATGAAATACAAAGAAACGCTTAGAAATTGTAATTAGAGGTCACAACGATTAATTATATCTACTTTGCGGAGTATTCTAGGCATTGTCGTTTGTATAATTGTCAATGGTTAATACGTTAACTTGATCCTAGTTTTGTTACTTCTGTAAGAAGTCCAGTTGCCAGGCTAGTTGGTACTCGGGTTGATAATTCTAATTTCTCAAATATAAAAAAATTCTCGACAATACACAGTACTAAAAATAACTTTGACGATCGGATAAAGTGTCTCGATCGACGAAATTTCTCTGATATTTCGGTTGGCTGGGTCTGCTGTAATTCTAGTCGAAATTACGGGCTAGTTGGTCCTCGGTTTGTCCCGGGTATCCGTTTCGAATCAATAAGATTGCTCGGCTCGGGTCGAACGCAAACCGCCACGTTCCCATCACTAGCGGGAGTCACGGGTCCGGTTGGGTCACGAGGATGACCCACGCTGTGACCCCGACGGACGGATAGCCGCGATGCCCCCTGCGCGCACGCGATAACACGCGCGCCCGTAACGCCGTGTTTTTCGAGCCTCTTGCCTCTCTCCCGGAGAAATAAGGAGCCGGGCCAGGGGTCGTAGGTCGAAGATACCGGCGCACGCAAGCCGGCTGGCCTTTTGTGCGCTGCCGAACAGACACGAGCTTGACCCCACCGTGGACAGAGAAAAATGGACGAGCCGCGCGAGCCACGGTACGAGAGACGCCAGGGAAAAATGACCGAGAGAGGACGGTTAACGGGGTGAGTTAAAAGCGGAGGCGAGAGGGCGGACAGATCGCGGCTCCAGAAGAAAGAACAGAAGAGGATTCTGACGCCAACCGAGGAACTCGCGCGAGGTGTCTCGCCGAACGATTTCGATGATATTTAAAACCGGTGCGAGCGCTAACGAAATAACGCACTCGCGTACCATCGTTCGCGACTCTATCTACGAATACTCGAGAATAGCAATCCGGGGGAATTATTTTCGGAATTTAATCTTCAAGCGGACTAGGAAATATTCGAGAACCGTAACGCGAGGGATATACGATTTCAAAAATTTAGTTTCCATAGATCGATTTGCAAAGGATTTTGAAAATTTCATTATTAAAGGTACATTCGCTTTCGGTACAATCGTTCGACGGTTTAGAAAATAATAAAAAGTATTGACGCGAAGAAGGTTGCTTCGAAATTTTTATTTTAAACGCATACTTTCGATTTCTTCACTCGGTCGTTTCACAGTTCACGAAATATCAATAACATCGTTGATCGAACAACGCGTTGCCTAATGGTGAACTCGAACTGAAATCTCTCTTTAATCGGTATTTTTCCTCGCACGAAGTATCAAAGAAAACAGTCCTCGCGATTCCCTCCGCATCGAAACTCTCGAAAAGTTTTCCCAATGTTCGTCGCACCGCGATTAAAATAATCCTCGCGTACGGTTATCTGGAACAACGCGTTGCCTAATGGTGAACTCGAACCGAAATCTCACCGCGTCGCGATACAGAGCGTACCGCGGGTATCGAGGGCCGTGGAACGAGCGTAAATTGGCATCGAAAGCCATAAAGCACGTGTAGGGAATCGCGTGTACGTTGCGGGCATGCTCGGGGCACGCTCGTGTCTCGCAGTAACGATTATTCCGGCCTTCTTGAACGGCATTATCTCCGTGGAAGAAGCCACCGCCGCCATTGACGCACGAGCGAGCCTCGATAAAAGAGGCTAAAAGGTATTCTTTCCCGCGACCTCCGCGCGGTGTTATCGGCGCATGCGAGTCGCTCGTAAGAATCGTTGCCGATAAAACTCGATTCCTCTCCTCGTTGGATCACCGGTGAAACAACCCCTTCCTCTTCCACGCTTCGTTCCTCTTCCACCACGGAACGTACGCGTTCCTTTTCGTCGTACTTCTGCTTTCACTTGGCGCGATCCTTTCTCACGATTTTACGCCACTCTTTCGCGTTTCGTTATCGATCGAAGGCCCATTGTGTCGCGCGACAGCCGACCTTCGATAAATATTACGCGGGAACTTTCCACCATGGACGATCCGAGATGCAAAAATTCGCGCCACCGCCAATATAATACGATGAATTGTAAACTTCCACTCGAGAGGTTTTTCAACCCTCAGTCGTTCGTTTCTCTTCGAGTCCGTAACAAGGATCTCTGTGGTAGATTTCACTCGAGAGATTTTCAATCCTCGAGGAGAGGATTCGTTTCTCTTCGAGTAAGCGACAGTCTTTCGATTCGATTAAGAACAATGGAATGCATCGTTTACAGGGGCAAATGGTATTTGTTGATAAATTTTGAAATCCCCACCTACGCTTGCGTCGCGCGTACGTACGTACGAGAATTTACTACGCAACTACGCAACATTTTTCACGAATTGTTTACTATCTGTGTCTCTCGAGAATCGATAAGTTTGCGTACCATAAATATTATTCGTTGCTCACGATCAAAAACATTGTGCAATTTTGTTTTTCTATAACAGTGTTTTTCCTTAACCATCGTCTATAGATATCTCACTTTCTTCCTACTTGTATCTCGTGCGTGTTTCTCCTATGTAGCGATAAAACTTGTAAAGTTGATCGCTTTGGCTCGTTGGCCGGAACTTCTTTCCATGTACTCTTACTTAGCTCCCCCCTAACCTGAACACATATATCAAACGGGAAAACTTTTCGTTTCGTTGATAGAAGTAATTACGATACGTAGGAAAATTCTAAACGGTTTTCTGTCTTCCTAGATACTCATTTTTTTTTCATAAATACAACGATATAATTGTACAGTGCAATCACATTTGCCTCTTAACGGAATAATCAAGTTTCTTAACCGAAACTCGAAATTATCGATTCACCAACCGATCAAAATGACTGGTTCCAAGTACTTTCGTAATAAAATTTACTTTACGTTCCATAGCGTGTTTTCTAAAGGCGTTAGAACTTTTTAATTCTACGCGCGTGATCAATTTTATAAACTTCTCTTTTTCCCAGTCTATTTTTCTTTTTTTTTGAGATACACACGAGATATACCTTAATATTCAAAAATCTGTCGGTAGTTGCACGGTTAATCTCTCGTTTAAATTTTCCTCGTCACGTTTGTCCATTCTCTACACTGTAACCCAACAACGTCAAAAGTAGCGTGAATTATTTTTACCGCAACGAAGGAGACGCCGAAGCGGCACATAAACGTAACACGATAATAAACACAGGAAAATCGTACACGCGGCTGAAATTAGTTCGTGAAATTTATCCCCGGCGGTTGACGCGGGAAAAAATAAATCGAAGGTGATCAACGTCCGTATCGTTGAAGTATGTCGCAATTAATAGTTCGAGCGTAATATTAATATATATCCCGAGTTTACGATTATTCGAATCCGCGCTGAAGTGGAGCCGTGGGTAATTAAGTATTCGTGAAATACGGCGTACTAACGAAGCGCTTTCCAGCTCGTTTCAACAGTTAACGTTCTCCTTGGCCTGTTAAACGCCGGGATGCACGAATCGACGAAACGAAAAATTCGACGCCAATGCGTCAGTTGTCGATCGCGTGATGAACGTACGGAGGAAAAAAAAGAAAAAAGAAAAAAAAAAAACAACAGAAACGAACGCGTGTCTGGTGGAAATTCTCGAAACGGAGCGACTCTCGAGAGCTAATCTAATCGCGGCAAGGAAAACTCCCGGAGCTCTATCGGCCCGATAACCCTAAGGTCGTGCACGGATCTCTAAACCTTTCCAAAGGAATAGCCGGTTGACGATCTGGTATTCGTACGAGACGAAAAGAAACGAAAAAGGAACGAGTTCGTGCGATGTTATCACGGTCTGGTAACCCTGGAGTTAATTAATCGCTTGTAATTTGGAACGATAAAGAGGAGAGCCCGGGAAGACGTCGTTCTTCTCTTTGGGGGTTATTCCTTCTTTTTTCTCGGGTCAGAAAAATTGATTCTTATTTCGTTTTACGCTTTCCATGTGTCTGGAATACGCGTGTTAAGTATTACACGGGAATTCGAAACACGAACGAAAGTCCAGACGATTCTAAATCGAGAATCGTTGTGTAGCCTTGGCATTGCCGATTCGATCGAGTAATAATGTGTTATAAGTATTACGGGAGAAACTGTAAGGTATACTTTATAAGAGTTTCTCGCCGAATTATGGTTGGAATAATCTGAAAAAAGTAATTGATCGTTCGATTTGAAATTTTATTCACATATTCCGTAAACGTTTCTTTCTCTTAAGTAACAGAATGACAAATCGATCTGTTATACTTTTTTACGATAAATGAAAGTTGAAAAATCGTTACTTGACGTGTTAATGATTCTTTAATGATTCTTGTACTACTGTAAAAACGACTTTATAGATGGAAAATCGTTTTGAATTATTTATTTGCGACCAATTGAGGGTATATCGTCGCGAAAGTCATGGAGCAATACAAATTGCCGATACAATTTATTTTTCAAGTTGTAACTTACTAAATATTAATTCTTTCGTCGCGAACAAATTTCGTGGTTCATTATTATTTTACCGTAGTACTTTTTCAAGCGTGAACGAATACGTTAGGAAAATTTCGATTAAAATTCTACGTAGTTTCTCAAAAAGAAAAGATACAATTATGAATTATTTTTAATCCTGAAAAAAAAAACGAATATCCTCTTTAAAAAAAAACACGAGTAACGTTAAATCCGACGACTGTATTGTACGAACCAGAAAGACGATTGGATGCTGCGTCATTAGACAAGAAGTATTGCATAATTGAATTTTCCGCTTGTTTTGTCAGACTTTTCCAGCTGTCTGGTTTGCATAAGCGTTTATGTGGACAGTAAACAAGTCTGCGATAAAGATGAATTAGCAATGCGTGTCTAATTATTGAAAAAAAGGTTCTCCGTTCCAGTTTTTCGATTAATTCGCCTCTGTCGTGAACAGTGAACCATTATCTTACGCCGTTAAGTTTTTGTTACTCCAAGATCGAGATTCCCGCATCCATTTGCATTGTTCGTGCACTCGTACTCGCCTCTGGAACATTCGATCTCGCGAGAAACATTATTCAAATTTTCGTAATCGATTTTCTTCTCTTTAAAATATATCGCAACGCGTTCTAATTTTAAGAGGCGCGTATTTTAATTCAAGGCGCGAAACAACTCCTTAAGGAAACAAAAAAAGAACCGTCTTTCCCGCCAAAATTTGTAAAATTAATATTGTAATTCGTATTTCTCTTCTCTTCGTATTTCTATCTTCTTCTTAAACGTTTGAAATTCGTGGAACGATAGTTGTTCAAAAATCAAGTTGAATCAATTTTAATCTTGGAAAATTCCTGATATATATCGATGTTTCGCAATTGCGATAGAAGTGTACCGATGAAAATAAAAAAAAATTTCGAGGCGAACATCATTGAAAAGTTTACGGGCAAATGCAGAGTCGAGCATTAATCAATGTTGTTCTGGAGGTCGGAACTTGACGCGAGTCAGCGTACTGGGTTGTTCGACAAGTTTTGTCGTTCGTTCCATTGTAAAAAAAATACTACGACACTCCAACTTTGAACAATTGTAAATATACGAACGAGTCGACGGATCTACACGATACTTCACACATGTTGGTCGAACGGTAGTACCATCTTTAGAAAAATAAAACGACGAATTTAATAACTCCGTTTCTTATCGAACAACGAAACTTATCGAGCAACCTATTGTAAGAATAGTCACGGTCGAAAAGATAGAAAATACCAGGAACGTGGACAGTAAAATTTCACATGGAACAAACGTATAGTTTTCGATGTTAAATTGTTTTTTTTTAAATCAAATCACGAGTTTTATTCCTCGACTTTGCGTCTACGAGGCTTTTATCGACGAGTGGGAACCGATCGAACGAGTCGACGGATCTACGCGAAACTTTACACGTGTTCTTATCGAACGACGAAACTTATCGAGCAACCTATCGTAAGAACAGTCACGGTCGAGGAGACAGAAATTACGAGTGGACGCGAAAAGTAAAATTTCCCATCGAACAAACGTATAGTTAATCGTGGGTTTTACGCCTCGACTTTACGTCTACGAGGCTTTTATTGACGAGTGGCAGCCGATCGACACATTAAGAAGCATATCGCGGTGGCGCTGATAACGATGAAAGCTCGTGCGCTTCTGCACGCAGCCTGAAACCCATAGAAAGTTATCGCAGCCCCACACGAAGCCGGCGTTCGCGATTTATCTCCCGACGACACGTGAACACTTATTAACGACGCACACTCGTTAACCAGTAAATCGAGTCCGAGGCGCGTACAAAAGTTATCGCGCCATTCCGCGTGCAAAAGAGCCGCGTGCACGAAGAACGGCGCAGCGGAATTCACTCCAAAGTCCGAAGAATTGGCCTCCACGTTGGAATTATTATAAGCACACGCGGAGTTCGCGTACCGATTGCGAGATACACTTTCGATGGGAGAGGTGAAGCACGAAATTCAATTTCTACAGACCTTGGCACGCGAAACTGAAATATATCCAGTTTTATAATTACACAAACTCAACCCGATGGACAATTTCGTTTATCGTACGCTCTCCGCGTGCAATTGCGCAAATACGATGTTTGTTTCGATTTATCGACCGTGGACGAAGGGACGAAAAGACGAATACTCTTCCTTGGTGAATATAAAACTAATTTGTTATCGGTCGACTTTATTTTTTCAGCACTGGTCGGGGTGAGATCTGCTCGGTACATAGTTATAGGTATGTGCAACCTACAGACTGTAGGTTCTACGAAAAGTATCTGAAAATGTACATATTATTCGTAACGCAATGTTGCATTATTCTTTTCGAATAATGTCTCGTCTAAGAAACTTTTCCTTAGATGTATCAGAAGTTTCGATTCGTCGTTAAGAAGGAACGTGTCGTGAAGAAAAATACTCTTCAAAATCGTGCCTCTTTAATATTTTATTTATTCGTCGAGATAGTAATGGTTTCCGATATTGCATCGATCTCGAAAATAATTTTCAGATTTATCCACCGTTAAAAATTCCCTTCAGAAACATTTCTCGAAACATTCTACTTCTTCGTTAAAGAAGCAACGAACTCCGATATTGCATCGATCTCGAAGCGTTTGTTCGATAAAAATTCTCCTCGGAACCGTTCATTTTCGTTCCTTTGAATCTCTCGTTTATCCTGGTTCGTTCCTTCCGAGCGAACGAAGCCGAATATACTCGTATATGTCGAAGGTTCGGCTCGAATATATTAGTACGTTTCGATTGGTCGTTGGTTGGTCGCGCGTCGCGATAACAAGGGCGAGCAGAGCGTGGGCTCGCGCGGCAATTATACTCGCATTTATTAACAAGGTGTCGAAATTCGCGTGTCGGTCGGGCGACTAACCCGCCGGGGTGATTTGTAACCGTTCGCGTTTCGCAACTTACCAAATTAATACGACCTCTTTCTCGACGCCGTGGCGTCGGTGACGGTGGCGGCGGTGGCGGCGGCGGCGACGGTGGCCTCGTGGCAACCCGTGCGCGCGGCGTAAATCATAATTAAATCGGAATGATCGACAATCGTTCGGTATCGGTTTTTGTCCGGAGCGCAGCTGCGCGCACGCTGCATTATCGACGAGCTTTCGATGCACTTTCGATCCCGGTTCGGCGTACGCGCGGGCCTCGTAAACCAGTTTCACGTGCGCGGCTCGATTAAACGCACGTAACCCAGCGATTTTCAAACAGCTCGAATCCATCTCGGATTCTTACATAATTTATCCGTAATCTTTCCGCGGCGATCGATTCGCGGCACGATTCATTGTGTCATTTGTCATACGACGAAGACGTTCGCCGGGCGCGGTCACTCGAACGAGCGTGCCGCGTCCCGTACGCCCAGTACCGATTCGGTTATTTATCCGGCATCCTTTTTCCATCGTTCCGACGAGACACAGCTGCCGGCAGGCGTCGTTCCGTAATGCACGACGGGTTATCCTTGACATTATATGCGTGCGTTACCAGAGCGCGTGCAACGCCGAGGGAACCGATCGCGCGCTCCTCTCTTGCGAAATCACGACGCGTGCACGAACCGCCCGTGCACCTTTTGACTTTAATCCCCCTCCCGGGGAACGGTGGAACGGGGCACGGAGGGGGACACGGGGCAGGAGAGGAGGGCCGTGTCGGCCCGTTTCCCCGTGATCCGTTATTAACTTACGTAATCCCGCGAGGCCTCTCCGGTAGCCGTTCATTAACGAAACCTGTTGCCCGAGAAACGCGAAACGAACTCGCTCCGCGCGCATTAAACGTCCGAATATCGAGGCGCGTTCGCATGCCACGCGATTTAATTCGCGGCAGATGCACCCGTGTGTAATAGCAGGACCTGTTTCCTGTCCGCGGAAGTGACGTCCGTGTTGCATTTTGCAACAGGAAGGGGTGAACGGGGGAAAAGGAAAATTTCGTTTCTACTTGGCCCGTGACGAGTAGCCCAGGCTTCGAGTAGCGGAATCAACGAATTGTTCGTTGCGTACGAGGAGCCGGTGTTCCTGCGGTTGACCTCGATACACGGGTAGACGACGCATCGGTGATGAACACTTTTAGCGAATTTGCGCGGACAGATGCTCGCGCGAATTTGTACAAGCAACGTCGACGAATGCGAGCGAACGTCAGAGGTGTCGAACGGTCTCGAATATTTACAGCCGAGACGAGATCTCGAATGACTTGCGCGAGAATCTCGAGAATCTCGACGATATTCCGGTTCTTGGATATATTCGAGTATCTCGAACGTATCGAGATGTATCGAGCACGGGGCCACTTTTAATTCTATCGTTCAAATACAAATTCAAGTACGAATACTAAAATATAAATGGTCAAGTACAAATACTAAAGTACAAATACTCGAGTACAAATATTCAAATACATTTTAAATACTCATTTACGATACATCAATCGAGTACAAATATTTAAATACAAATACTCAAGTACAAGATACTAAAATACAAATACTTGGGTACATTTCAAATACACATTTACAATACAGTCAAGTACAAATACTCGCGATAGATTGCCTATGTTACACCTCTACCTAACGCAGTGCGTTTGCATTGGAAACTGCATCCAGCGATTCGAAAAGAATCGTGCACTTTCGCGAGTACTCGGGAAGTGATTTTCATATTCAAATACAGTAGACACCAATTTACGAACTCTCCCAGTCTTTCGTAGTCCAATTAACCGCGAAACAAACTAACGAGCTTGTTTATCGCGCGATCGATATTCGAAAGCGTTCGATTCTTTTCAAATCCTATCGAAAACACCACTTTCGTATCTCTGCAGTCCGTCCACCGAGAAAGATGTCTTTCGATGCGTTCTCCCGTTGGTGAATTTTTTTTGGTAAAAAACATAGAGGTAACATCGATCTCCCGGAGATTGCAACATCGATGTAAATCACGATGGTAATTTCGAGCGTCCAGTCATGTTTAATATATTACGTTTGGCCGGTTCGTTCTTGGATTAATTTTAACCGACGTCAGATGCACCTGTACGACAGCGGAACCTGACACGGAAGCGCAGCAAGTATTCCGTAACAGGAAGGGATGTTCCCTGTGTTCTAACCCCTGGAACTCGTCCAGCCGAGGTTTTCCGTCGCAGGAAACGTTCGAAGTTAAAAGGGGGGCGGCCCCGTCGAAGCGTGACTGCCATATTGGACAATACGAACCGTCACGAGGAGTCAAGTCGTTGTTGGTTTTAACGGTGCTCGAACATTTCGATGGCGTTTCGTCGCGGTTTGAATCGCACGAAGCTTTTTGCACCTCACGGTCGATCGCCTACGATATTTACCACCGTCCCCTCGGATACGGAAACGCCGGTTTGTGGAAGCAATTTCCTGGACGGAGCCGCGCGAAACAACGCCGTCTAATTGCAGTTTGTTCGTAAAACCCTACTGTTTGCGTTGCAATTATCGGTGTCTCTCGTTCGAGTCTACCTTGGATCGTCGGTGTAGATAAGCTCGGATCCGACGTTATAAATAGGCACGGCGTTAAGCGCACCTCGTCAAACGAATCTTATTTTTTTGGAAACAGCGAAACTTTTGAATTATTTTCAACGAACTCGGCGAGAAGAGAGACATCGAAGGTGCGTTCACGCTTCCGATTTCCTTCTACGAGGAGTTGGATATTTTCGGCGTTAAATTACGTTAACTTCGAGTGGAAATCTCGACAGATGCACGTGTACGAATTTTGAGTAACTTGTTTCGAAATAAGAAAAATTTTCAATTACAAAAGTTTGGAGATCGGTTGAAAATTTTCAGCGTGAAATCTGTCCCAATGGAAATATGGACATCTCTGTACTTCGAGACATTGTGTTTCTTCAAGAGTGATCGCTACGTTACGGTCCTACGTTACTCTCTTTCGAAGCCATAAATTTTTCAGTCATTGTTCACCATCGTTGAAAGTCCATTCTGCGCGAAATGAACCTCGAGTTTCCCAAATATCGTGAGACGACAACTTCCTCGAATCTTTCTTCTCGAAATTATTAAGAGAACAATCCCCTTTGGAAATCTACGAATCTCTACGTGGTGCGTTCTCTTCGGTGAGCCGGAAAAATTTCGATAGCTCGGTCGATCTCGGTGAACGATTATACTTGGTAAAAGTAAATTCCATTTCGTTTTACGCGCGATCGATCGGCAGTCACCGCTTTCCAAAGTTCGCAGCCCGGTTCCTTTCGATGGCTCGAGAACTCGAAGTCGACTCGACGAAGAAGGAAGCAACGAAGCTGACAAGAGGCTACTGACACGGTTCGATGCTTCCTTTGCCGCGACAGACTTCCGCTTTTGATTTCTGTATCGGAGGACAGGTGGCCGCAGGAGCCCCACGCTCGGCCATCGGCTATTTCCGGTTTCACCCGGACTTTCCCTTCGGATTTGCATTCGATGCGTGCTGCACTTGTCGCGCATCGCGACGCAACCGGAAATTTGCTAATTAAGCACGGACGGGGACGGATTTTACACCGTTAAACGTTGCTTCGTTGTGAAAAAAAAAAAGAAAAGAAGAAGCAAAAAGGAAAGAAACAGAGAACGTAGCGCGACGTCCGCAGGAACGATCGAGCGCGTTCGATAATGAACAGATCGATAACCAACGAATGCGAAATATCGGAGCACCGAGTGCATCAACATGCAACGTTGGTGCAATGTTTCGTACGGTGAACTGTGTTATCAACGTCTGTCAAATTACCCGTTTTCGATGCCGTTAAATTGCAAGAATTATCGGTTAAAAAAATGATACAGCACGCAGATTTAAAGTGACCATCGCGTGACGATGGTTGGTAGGCATCTTCCAAAGCAGGTGTGTCGAATTCATTTTCGATACGTGATCCAATTTATACTTTACCACCGGATCGCGGATGTAAAATTATTTTACCGCGATAAGAATTATTTTCATCGCGAGGGAACATCCAGATGCACATTTATGAAAGTCCGGACAAAGATTCTCGGTATTTACAATCGATACGTATCTTTAGAAATATTTTATATTCGTAGTAGGAGGGACCTTTGGTAATTTAGTAAGTTTTTCTTTGGGAAAACTAACGTATTCGTTGGGCCACAACTCGGAAGATGTTGTTTCGTAATTATGTAAACGACTGTCATTTGTGATGTCAAAGAACCATTTTAACTATCGGCGACTACATGTTATTGTCACAATGTAGCATTCGCGACCTCGCATGTTGCCGCGATGCATGGCATTTTTATGATAAAGATAACCATGGTACATATTTCGTAATTACTTTCGGAATTGTCGAACCTTGACTTCTAATCACGTGCTACAAAAAACCGCAACGTAGTTTCGATGACATCAAGTGGCGACTAAAAGTAAGTGAAACAATTCTGGTGGGACAATTCTGGCGCGTAAAAATTATTAATATTCGTTTTTAAAATCGAGTACAAGGATTTCTTAAAATGAATGGAAATCAATTTTTGGAAATCAGATACTTTTCGTAAAAGTACGTACAAATATATAAACAATTGTATAATTATTCTACGCAATCTTCACCCGAGGACTCAAATAGATTTACCATCTGTACGATTGTAAACACTGTTCACTGTTCACTTTCAACCATCGAACCAGACAGACACGTTTCTTTCCTATCCGAATATACTTACAATTATCAAAGAAGCAATCCTAATTATTGATCCTTTTCCGAAGTAATACGAATTCTATCGCCTCGAAAAATACAATCATACAAAAAACAACATAGTAGTACAATCGAAAAAAGAGGTCTCACGTAGTATCGGACTTGACAACAGACGCCAGGAATTTACGAAATCTCGTTCAGAGTGTGCACGAACAAATCGAGCTGTTAATTGCACGAATTTGCACCTGAAATATCTCATATGGAGTCCTGCACACCTCACCGTACCCTATACGCGACGAAATAACCACCATACCGGGTAACGATTAACGCGATACTACGTCTTCGCGATCTTCCATCCTAAATTATCGGATAAGAACGGTTTCTCGGTTCAAGTGCATCGAGAATGCATCGAGAGTGCATCCGTAACGCGTTAAAAAGTCTCAGCGCGAAGAGTGCAACGAAGGGAGAGACCAGGGGATGATTGAGGTACTGAAAAGCAAACATTAGAGCATCGATGGTCGTTTCCATGGTCGATGGTCCGGGACCCTTGCACAAAGCGGTCTTGGTACACCAATTACAATTTACCGCGATGATTTCACGAAGAATCTGTTACAAAAAATTGTTCGCGTTGCAGCTTGTCCTTATTAAAAGGCGACCAGAGAAGCGAAACGCGAGCGCTTATGCTTGTTAGCGCGGCAAAATGAGACTGGCGAACGGGGCACGTTAGTCCGGTGAATTATTATCATTATCGTTAATCAACCGAAGCGGTACGTTCGATTGGTACGTTCACACGATCTGCCGATAATTTTGTATCGGTCATTAGGTTTATTGGCCGGCCAGGAGCGCGTTATCGATGACTTACGGTGGATAGGATCAAAGTGCAGTAATTATTCGCGGCGCGAAGGAAATAATCGGTCCCTTGATTGCTCAATCCCCCGAAAGAGGCCCCTCCCCACCCCCGGGCCTAATCGTTACTCATCCACGAAAAATCGTCCTCGCTATCTTGTTGCACCGACTTTTAATTTGCGTATTAGTGGCCCTGTATACGCCCGATAATTAGTCTCCAACGATGGGATCATTAATATTCCCTCGAGCGGAGACCCACCGGCCACCTAAATGCAATTTTTTCTTCAGAGCGATCACCAGACACGATCGCGATCGATCGTCGTCCCAGGACGACAGACGCGGACTTTAATCGAGCTGCTGCCTCGTGAAAATAATCTGTCGTTGCGAGATCGAGATCTTTGACGGCCGATATTACCCAACGTTCGAATTGGAAAAATTATTTTTACCCTTACGGTGCTTCTCGTTTTATTTCTCCAAGGAACGATCGACACAACTCGGTGGCGACGAGGGTCGTAGGGGGTTGATGGCGAAAAGGCTCGATATTTCGATCGCGATCGATTCTATCGAAGATTTCCACGAGACGACAAGGTTTCCAGATTCAATTTCCAGCTAGATTTGTTCTGTGCATCTTTGCTGAAAAAATGACGGTACGTGTTTTTTCAAACTAGGTAGGAATACGATCGAGAACGATGACAGTTTACTCTGCGAATCACGAACAGCTAGCGAGACATCCTGCGTGACTTGTGAGAAGAACCACGATTCTCGCTGCGAACAAACCGTGCGTTCTATGCTCGTGAAACTCGAGCTGCCAACAGATAAGACTATCGGTTCTGTACTCCAGTTACGGAAAGAGCTACAATGTTACCGGTATAAGAGAAAAACAATCGTTCCACGAACTTTTCCTACAGCTATGTTGCAAACTGAGATAAAATGAACTTATTTCCTCGAGAGTTCAACTTGGACAATTTTCAACCGGTTGAATTTGAATCGACCGTGCCCTAAACCTTGGCAAACGTAGCGTGTACTTGTCGTTACGTAAATCGTCAGGTCCCTGTGGTCGTTCGAGTGATATTCGCGTTTATAAACGCGGACAGCGAACGTGCCAACTTAACGAGTTCTCAACTTGAGTTACAGCACCTGTGCGTCATTCTGCAACCGGCAAGAACGAATATCTTTCATTCCCGATCAATCGGCGGGGCATAAGAAGTCGTCCTCTTCGACTCAGCGAGAGTACGACCAAGTTGTTTCGCGCACAACCTCTTTCTCCGCGCGTACAGCGCAAAATAATAATCCGTGCCGCATTATCGAAACCGGTATTGAAATAAATGATCGGCAACGCAACGTTCCGGTACGAGAGTACGTTTCATATTTCCATACAATTATCATTAACGGGCCGAATTAACGAGCGGCTCCCTTCCAAGGGAAGCAGCTGAACGTCTCCTGTCTTTCGTCCTAAGTTGTTAGGTGCTACTATCGTCTCGTACTTCGAGGCTTATTTAAGACCCGACGAAAGAATGTAATTCCTTGGAAACGATAATAAATAACGGATAAAGCGTTTCGCGAAACTCGTTTCCACCGCGTCGCGCGCTAGGGGATTACTCGACACCGCGCGCGGCATTCGGTTCGGTTTTTTTGCGACATTACTCAAGGGTAATTGAAATTGAAAGGATCGTGTTTTCCCCGCGACGAAATACCTACGAGGAGGTGCAAATTTTATGCGAGATGCGTACAGGATGCCTGACAACTTTTCGAACAAACTTTTCCGACGTGTCCCGCGGATAAATACAGCCACGAAGATTACCTACCGGGCGTAATTCGAAGACGTAACCGAAGGGAAGACAATTTTATGGGCGAAAATAAAAGGGAAGATACGTAATAACTTATATCACTTCCCGAAGAAATATAAGAGGCGAGGATTTTTCGAGGGGAAACGAAGAAGAAGGCGATTCTTCGCGAGGAAATAAAAGAGCGGACCCATCTTGGTGGAAAAATCGAAGAGGAGATTATTCTTCGCGACACAGTAAGAGAAACGGTGATTTTTTCACGGAATTTAAAGAGAAGAGCATTCCATGGGAGAGAATAAAAGAGAATATATATATATATATATATATAATAATTTATACCAGTACGATTAGAAACGTTGAATAGTTCCTTTTCGTAAAGTAAAAATTTTGCGATCCTTGTGCAAAATTATAAAATGAGAAATTAAAGAGACACGAACCATATTTAACGTTTCTACCAGCCTCAAGTTTTCGAATAGGTTTGCAACTTAGTTATCTCTTAATCGTGAACATTTCTATTGTCTGTATTCGTACCTCGTGCAAGATTACAGAAACTGAAAATTACGTTCAGATAATAAGATCGATGAAAATTTAAGAAACGTGTTATCGATATTTATGAACTCTAGGGCAAGTAAGACTGATAGAAACTGGATTTTCAATTAAAAACAGATGTCTCGTACGAAACAATTCGAAACGACTCGTTTATGTAGGCACGAGAAACCGTTCGTTTTCTCCCGTTAAGTTCGCTAAATGGTTATAACGGTTAAAGCAATAATAATTAAAATCCGCGATACACGAACAGTTATGATTTCTTCGGAAAATACTCCAATCCTAACGGTTCAATTTTTAAAAGTTACACGCTTCTACGATGTCTTGTTCGTTTTTTCAATAATAAATCAAGAGACATCGTTATAACTTCCACGAGGAAGAAAATGTCTAAACTCGTTTGAATTCAATTACTTCCGCCTTTACTAAATTATACATATGTGTTTCCCAATGGTAATATTTTTTATCAACGTTTTCAATGACGCTCGTTCGTTCGTTCGTTCGTTCGTTGTTACTACGCAACCACGATAGTTTTCTGTATTTAAGAATGTACTCGACATTTATTGAAACCGTAGCACGAAAGTAGAAATATTCGATAGTTCGTCGACGTATTTTATACGATCATGGTATTTTCTAGAATCATTGGTAACGTGATTTTAAGTGCTACGGTTCTAGGGGGAAAAATACTTTTGCAATGGTTCTAGAGAAAAAGAACTTTTCTGTATTTAAGTTTGTACTCGACATTTATTGAAACCGTAGCACGAAAGTAGAAATATTCGATAGTTCGTCTATAAAATACCTGGTATTTTATAGAATCATTGGTAACGTGATTTCGAATGTAACGTTTCTAGGGGAAAGAATACTTTTGCAACGGTTCTAGAGAACCTCTCGCGAGCGTTCTAGAGAAAAAGAACTTTCACAGAAGAAAAGTTCCCAGATAAAACATTAACCGAAAGGACCACGCATTTTGCGATCGACATCGTTCGACGATTCCCCCCCGTTCGTTTCAACGAAGCTTCGATGACGGAAAATGAATTTTCATCGACGCAACTATCCCAATAAAAGCTCATCGAATCGCGTCGTTTCCAACGTGACCAACAAAAATGGAAGCGTAGCCAGGCCACGTGCTCGAACCACCCCGTGAAAGTCCATGCGCCGATTCTAAACGGTGATTCATGGTGATTGCTCGCGGCGTAGAAAAGACGAAGAAGACGGAGGGTAGAGGGAGAAAAAGGAAGAGTCGAAGAAAAAAAACGAAGAAAAAGAAAAAAAGAAAAAGGAGACCCCGAAGTACCACGCGACCATCTAACCCATGGTTCCACCTTCACGGTCCCACATATAAATATCCCCACCAACATTCCTCCGAGCGGAGAGCCCGGAGCATCCTACAACCACCCCAGGATTTTAATTACCCCGAGGCGGTTATCAGGCGAAATCATACTTTCGGGTTTATTTATGAACACCCTAAACGACACGGCCGCGTTCGACGATATATACGCTCGTCTATGCCGCCAATTAATATTTGTCGCCATTTATGCCCAGGCATCCCGCGGAACGACGAGGTTGTATCCATCCCGCATCGTCCAGGATTTTCAGCATGGCTCGAAGGTGACACGGCTGTTTCGTGACCGGTAATAATTAAGTCGTTAGGTTCGCGAGGCTCGAGCTACGTTTTCCGTCCATCTGGCTCGTTAAACCACGAAACGTGCGAATACTTCCGAACGGAGCTATTTCTAATTACTTTTAGATTTTATTCGTTTGTTCTAAAATTGATTTTCCAAAATGAAATGTTTGTACACTCTGAAAAAATCGTGTTTCATTTTCACCAAGAACAACGAGACGACTTTCCGAACAATCCAATGGTTTTGATTTCTTTTCCATCGCTCGGGACAGACAAAAGCAGCTCGAGACAAATAGAGAGAGACTTTGAGACGATATTACGAACGAAAGGATTAACAACGTCGCTGATCGTTCGAGGGTGTTGTTCCGTTCGCAGTTTCCGCAATTCTGGTCTCTCGTAGACGGAGGAAACGGAGGATTCTCGCGTTACAGGGGCAACGTTACAATCGCTCGTTCGCGCGAACACGTATCAAAAGCGCGAAGAAAATCCCGGGCGTTTTGCCAGCTCGACGCGCGCCGCTCAAATGACTTTCTGGACATTAAGAATGGAATTCGCATTCAAAGTACCGTAAATACGGCACGTAGGTATAAGTATCCTTTACGCCGGGGACAGGGGCGTTGAAAAATTCGCATACTCGGATCTAGTGTCGGCTTTAATGCGGCCGATTGCCGCTACCGCCAGGATACTCGTGTTTCACCGTAGAAACGCGTGGGCCTCGACCCACCGTTTCTTGCCGCGTTAACTTCCAATTTTATCTACCGTCCTGGTAATCCGTTAGAAAGATTTCATTTCAGTTACACCTTATCGCAGCCGATTCCGCGCCGAACCTTTGCGTTACAAGCTCTCCTTCTTACGTAAAAACGTTGCAACCCCCATCGCTGTACTTACACCTGTGCACTTCTGGTCAAAGATGGGGCAATAGTTTTATCCGGGGAAAGTTTCGAACAACGAACGAAAGATAAACCTTTTGTTCCATCTGGTGGTACTTGTCTCGAACTTCTTCTTAAAATTACTCAATTATTAACGTCGTATACAATATTCGTGGACAATTATCAAAGTAGACGAGTAACGGTACTCGTGAATTACTTTGTCTTTTCCCCGTTCAACTTCGAAGATACCGGACACTCCATTACCAATGGAGTGAATTATACTCGTTTCAAGTTTCTTTTTAAAATTACTCAATTATTAACGGTGCTTGCTCGCAATATTCGTGGACCAAATATTGAAAAATTATATGCACCGATTATGGGAGAAATTAATCGGTACGTTGGTAATTTTATAAATGCGAGTCCTTTTAATCAAAATAATAATCCATACCGGTTGTCCCTGTAAGTAAATATTCGAAAAGTGTACGAATCGATCACGGGGGAAATTAATCGGTACGCCGACGATTCTATAAATGCGAGTCCCTTCGATAAAAATAATAATCTGTACAGTTGTCCGTGTGAATAAATATTGGAAAAGTACACGCACCGATTATGGGAGAAATAAATCGGTAGGTTGACAATTTTACAAACGGGAATCTTGTACATCCTGAGATCCTTCGATTCGATCGCGTGCACCGAGCCCCGAAATAACCGGTGATACTCGAAGAAATACTCTTTGCTCGAAGAAGGGAGAATTAAGGACCGTGGACGTACGGAAAGAATTTATACGAAATTTATACTAGGGAAGATCTACAGCGGAGTCGCGACGAAGAGCGGTCGTTTCGTTGCGGGACTATTTAATTAATCGTCGCAGGAACGGCGCGTGAATTACGGCAAACGGCGGGCTGTCCTGCCGCCGCACGTTCGGGAAAAAGTCACGAGAGAGACGGAGAAGGAAAAGAATGGAGAATTACCGCGCCGGCGTACGAAAATGATTAATTACGCGGTAGAGAAAGAGAGACACCGAGGCGCGACCTTGCTTGCTCGACGCGGCGGCAGCACACGGCAGCGCGATACTTATCGGCATGATTTACATCGCAGTTAAAACCGTTGACACGGCGCGACTTTCCCGTCTGCTTCGCGGAATTGCCGTCCTTATCCGTGCAATTAGACGCGGATACGACGTTGACGGTCCCTCGAGCTTCACCGGGCTCCGGAGATCTCACAACTTAATCAAGGACACTCGGGATTTTTCCTACTCCGTTAACGTGAATGAATCGATGAAACATGCGGGCCGATCTCGAACCACCGTTGAATTTCTCGACCGTAGGACGAGTTGTTGGTCAGTTGAGACATAAATTGCGCGCCCGCAAAAAAAAATCACGCTTGCGAATACCACCGATCGGGACACGAAGGACGAATAAGGTTCGGTAACGATGATAGTGCACGCGATGAGCGCGCACGCGCGCGCGTCATTCGAGATTTAAAGATAATCGGTGTACAGCTTGTTTGAGAACGTTTGAGGAAAATCTTAGGGACATCTAGTACGCGTCGAAATGTGTAAAGTATCTTTAAGCGTGGGTTCGAGTATCTTCAGTTTCGTAGTTGGAGGATATTTTTTATTAGGAGCTTCGAACAACGGGCTGTTTGAGAATGTTTGGGGCAAACTTTGGGGACATTTTGCACGCGTCGAAATGTATGAAATATCTTTAAGTATGGGTTCGAGTATCTTCAGTTTCGTAGTTGGAGGATATTTTTTATTAGGAGTTTCGAACAACGGGCTGTTTGAGAATGTTTGGGGCAAACTTTGGGGACATTTTGCACGCGTCGAAATGTATGAAATATCTTTAAGTATGGGTTCGAGTATCTTCAGTTTCGTAGTTGGAGGATATTTTTTATTAGGAGCTTTGAACAATCTACGGCCCTATACTTCACCGTAGTATAATATGAATATTGTATTCCGGTGTAAGTGTGCGCGAATGTGTATTTTCTAAATAATTAGAAGTACGAGCTATCTTAGAAAATAAAATTCTCGGTGTTGTGAAAATCAGATTTGAAAGAAAACCAATCGTTCTTTTAACTACAATTTTTTTACTTTTACGATGTATTTATGTATATATAAAGATTAATAATAATGGTAATAAAGTGTAATAATTCTTAGAATAGGCCCCTAAAGTTTGTTCCAAACTTTCAGAGATACCCTGTATACTCGGGGCCACGCGAGAACCGGATACGTGTATACGAAAAAATCGGTACATCATCGGGGAAACTCTTCGAGAAAAAATCGGGCACGGATTCGCGACAACGAGATTTCCATACTCGCTCGAAAAGATAAGGAACTGCGCGATAAGAAAAACGAATAGGGGTATTCCAGTGGAAACCCTCGGAAGGTTTCCAGTTTAATTTCGATTTTTTTCCTCGGTGTACCGTGTATCGATGAAAGATACGGTGGAATTATCCGTACTATATTCGTACCAATGGGATCGATGCAGAAGTGCAATTTTTTCGTGTGCCTGCATCGGCCCGTGCAGAAACCTACTGCGGGTGATTAAATTATTCCGAACATTTTTAAACTACTACTTACTCGAATTTTGGTCAAGGATAGAATTGAAAATGTCCTTTAAACGATACTTTGGTTTTTAAACAAATGTATCCTTATATTTATAACACTTTAAAGCTATTTTAAAACTCTTACAATTAAAAAGTACACATACATAAAAGTATATGTGAATATTTTACCACACCGTTCTTTGCATCTATATGCAATAAACATCGATCGATCGAGAAAAGTATATCTATATGGTATTACGACCAGGAACATAAGAAAAGTGTCGTGACTAAATATATATGTATATTTTTTATTGCAAAAGCTTTAAAATAGTTGCAAGATATTGCTACAAATTTGCTCTTGGCCAAACTTCGAATATGTAGCAGTTTAAAAGTGTTTGTGCTAATTTGATTACTCACTGTAATTTACAGAAATTTTTTGACAGATCGCTCGTTTTTGCAATATCGATCCATCCATCGGGTAAAATATTACAAACGCCAATAATAGAAACGAAAAAGAACGGTAAGAGAATTTCTTATCAATTTACGAGTCTCATGCGACTGGTAAATGAACCGTGTTCTTTTCGCATACTTAACCGCATTGTATTACGAGACGTATCCATGGAAGCTTCGTTTACGGATGTAACTGTCGCAACGCTTTGTTCGCAATTGTGCACACGGGTGTCAACGTTTCTTTGTTTATTGACAAACCACGGATGTCATTTCGGAACAATCGGATCTTGTTTTTCGAAAATATGCGCGTTTTTAACGCGTTCGGGAAACCAACAGACAATCGTCGTCAGCTTTGCGCGGTGTACGGTAAGATGTTGAAATTAATGTTTGTATTCCATCGAGAAGAACAAACAGTCGCAAATTTGTTACACAGGTAGTCGACAATTCGGATTAATCTCATTCCGATGTTTACAGAATAGATAAATTTCTTTCGCAACGTCGTTATTGATCTTTCCTTCGAATTCGTATCGTTCACTTTATTTGAAAACAATTCGAAGTATTATTGTACAAAAATCGTTATTGCTCGTGTTCCGGACATTTTTGCCAATTTTTCGTTTCTCCTTCGTGGAAATAAACGACATTCGTTTCCTTTGTTGGGAACTTTAACGTAGGCCATTAAAACGAATAATACTTTGCGGTGAACGATGATCAGGCTCGTGTGAATAAAAATGTTTCGTGCTGGCCTTTCCACCAAGACGAGGATTCCAAAAATATTCTGAAAATAAATCCAACGATCGATCGAAATTTCTGAACACGTCTCGTATATCTTGCTCTCTGACCGCATAATTGTTTCTTCCAATACTGATGCTCCGAGGAACACGAACGAAGACAAATCTCAATTTACATAACGATCCGGTTATAAATTAGCACTTCGATTGGGTTTGAGTAACTCGTAAAACACCAAAGTGAGCAATGACGTTTCACATCGATAGGAAACTAATTTATTCTTCGTAAAAACGTAATACATAAATCACACGAATTCCTTGCTCGGTATTCGTGATGAATCCAGCGCGACGATTGATCGGACAATGTGCAAGAGGAGGTTGAACACGTAGGAAAAATCTAGCGCGTGGACATTTTCGTCTTGCTCGTAACATCGTGACGAAAACTGTCAAGAATTCGCTTCTACCTGCGAACGGTACATCGAGCGTTGGATCGCCAAGCGCCGTAGCCATTAACGGGTGATTCGGTCTCAGGGATTTTACACGCGCGACGGCAGCCCCAAAGGGTTCTTTGATGGTGCCACAGCCTCTGGTGGATCTGAAAGTCGTTAATGTTTTCTTTGACCTAGCTCGGCTCTACTAATTGCGAGGCACCAAGAGACGGTGCCCCGGGATGGTCTCACGAAACTGTTGGTAACAGTGTAAGAGATCCTGGCCCGAGGGTGCACCCAACGCCTTGGGGCGGGCAATTAAACGTGATTATCCTTCATTAAGGACGAATTCGAAGGCCGGAGCAGAGGGAACGCGGTTGCGTAATTGTGGGAATGAATCGACGGTGTCTTCTCGTGTCCTTCTTCGTCCTGTTAGCCTCGTCCTCGTCTCGTGATGGTAGCTCACGATCCTCGCGTGCACCCACGCTGAAAATCGCCTCGGAAACCCCTACGGGCGAAACCTTCGTGAACCATAAGAACGAGAGGAAAAATGCGCCGTTCGGAAGGCGCCTAAACTTTCTTCGTGGTGATTTAGAGAACGATTTTGCGATCGAGACCGCGGAAGCCTCTAGGCTCGACCGGTTAACGAACACGTTCTCCGATGCCCAAACCAACCGGACAATTTTCTCGAGAACTGCTTTCGTTCGATTTCGGAAGAATTTCAACGAGATTCTCTCGCGAAACGTCGAGATACTGATCGTTTCAACGAGAAGGGTCGTTCGAGGCCTGTTTGCGATACTTTGAACGTTTTACGCGGAATGTAGCGACTCGATAAATGTGAAACATGTGTTCACGATAAATGTGAAACCTGTGCTCACGGTGAGCGTGAAACCTGTGTTCGCGATGAGTGTGAAAGCTGTGTTCACGATAAATGTGAAAGCTGTGTTAACGATAAATGTGAAAAGTCTATCACGAGGATGGTTCTCTCTTTGAACCAGTCGATTGACGCGACACTTGACGATACTCAGTTAAGTTCAACGTAACGCTAGCTTCACATTCATGGAATCGATAGATCACTCTTGGTACGAATTCGTATTATCGTTCGTTAGGAAATAATTCGAAATACCGTAGAAAAGTTTCTATCGTCTCGTCGAGCGTTCTCCAAACGAAATTCTTCGATGAAATTTTCTCCAATTTCTCTCGTTTCTCGTTCGTGGAAATAAATGCTACCAATATTCGTTTCCTTCTTCGCTCAGTGCCTTGCACTTTTATCTGCCGTTATCCGGTGTATCATTATCACGACAGGTTGTTTGTCTTGCAAGGCGAAGGGGAAGTGTTCCTACCAAATGTATGCCGCGAGTCAACACTTGGTGCGCGTGGTTGTTTGACTGTTTGACTTTCCCAGAGCAGAGAGGAGCGGTTCAGAGCGTATATATCTACCTGCGCTCGGGTTCTAAGTTTCCTCGAATGTTGTCTCAGGCGGGTTAGATACCACACGTCGCGCAGTTCAACCCTAGATAACAGCGTTCTTCTTCGAGATTAAGTTTCGTGTCCATCAAGGTGTTTCAGCGCGCCGATGGAGCCATTTAAAAAGTTCCTTCGAATTTTACGGTCGTGGAGACAACTACCTTTTTCCTTTCTATTTGTCCACGTACTTCCTTCGACTTCTGTTTTCCGATCTGCTCGCGAGGACCGTGGAAAAATAAACGGTCGAAATTTCGAATTACCGCTCGAAAACTTCTCCGATGTACAGATTGATTATTTTCTTCGTACTCTTTTTTCAACATTAGTGTTTGCAATGCATTACAAACAGTAAGTACTTTGCGATCGATGCGTTACATTAATTACCACAAATCACTCCATAAATCGATCTCGTTTTTCGTGAAACTTCTGCTTCCGTTCGTCCGACAAAATTTCCAAACGAATCGTCTTCAAGTCGGACGAAAAATTCGAATCTCCGAACCGATAGAATAATACCCAAGGTACACGTGTCGGTTGGGCGGATACTATTGCGCGCGTCACGGTATACGTAATCGATCTATCGTTAATTCGAGCGTGAGAAATATCGCGCGAAATCGTACGACGACACGAAGCGTCGCGTCGCCTCGTATCGTATCGATGCGACGAATACTCGAAACGTACGGATACGCGTCCATTGTAATCGCTCGTAGCGTTAACGACTTTGAGGAAAAAAAATTTCCCGCATAATCGTCGCCGCGTGTATTTCCATTGGTCGTCCAGGCGCGCGCGGCGTCGTTCGTTCACGATCGTTTCGCAACCACGACTTGCGTCAAATTCCGCAAAAAGGAACGATCGATCGGGTATCAAAAAGTGCGCGCGCAGCTCCGCACGGCGTGTTCCCGCGACGAATGGTACGTGTTTACGCACACGTATCGCGAACGAGGCGACGTATCTTCGGTAACGTTCTCATCTCACCTTCGGCCTAATCGCGTGACGGTGCTCGGCGAACACGTTTCCTACGTTTATCAACGTACACGCGGCACCGAGCCGGCGGTGGTTCCCTTGTAAAAATTCGCATAACGATAACGACCACCTATATCGGACACGTGCTGGAGGAAACGGACCGCGACACGCAGCGAAAAATATTATACATTCAAATTGCGAGACGCGTGACGTCGATGCACCGATCTTCCTTCGTACGGCCACTCGAGAGTACGTATACGTATTCTTTCCACTGGAATGAATATTTCGACCCTGAACGTTTTCGTCTACGTTCGGTTGAGTTTATTAAGTTTATCGGTTTATTCACGGGTTCACGTACTCTGGTAAACGATGCACAAGGAATATTTCGAACGCGTACAAACTCGAAATACGTAAACGGGGTGCAGATGCACAGAGGTGCGAGCAAAGAAGAGAGAGGGACGAGGATTTTTATAAATAGAACGATTCATCGTCGATGGGAGAAAGAAATCGGGTAGAGGTGTTTGTAAATTTTTAGACAAAGGCATTGACGTTACACGGTAACCGAGAAATGTAAATTTGTACAAGTATTACGAGGAGTCGAGTAAGCTGCAGGAAATCGAAAATCCTACTCGAAGTTTATTCATTATTAACGAACTTTGCACGACCTTTTATTGTACAAATGTAGCGCGACGTAACGGTTCGAGACGATCGATATGTCGAGAGGGTATGGGAAAATTAATTCCAACGATGAACACCGAGTTCAGAGATAAGAGGTTTTGGAAGAATTATCCGAGACTTTACACTTAAGAGTCTCGTCCGCTTCGAAGTTAAGAAAATTGATGGTTTAACGGTTTTTAGGGCTCGTAAGGTATTTCGAAACAGAGGTAGGTTTTGAAACGATCTTAAAGTATAATTTGTTCGACGAAATGGAAACCCGACATTTTTTAAACGCGTTTAACGAAACGGCCTGCACGATATCACGTTCGACGAAATAATTCGTTGTTTCGATTATATCTGGCTCGAGAAATTGAAAACCGTGAAACTAGATTGTCAAGTTCACGTTCAACGTCCCTTACACTTTCCTTCAGCTTCGTTTAATGGTAATCGGTTAAAATATTCACGGTTTGATAATTTTTCTCGTCCGGTGGTATTTATAGACGTGTAAAAAAACGTCTTCCAACGTCTCCTTAAAAATTGCGTACTCGTCGCAACGGTGCGAAACATTTCGTTTTGAGGTTAGGTTCGAAAGCAGCCTTCGTACCTAGCTTCCGTGCAATCGTGTGCAATTAACGTGGCACGATACGCATACCTTTTTGTAATATACACGACGAAGAGGTTTCGAAAAAAAAGTCAAGTTTCAATAGCGCAGATGGCGCTCGAAGAACGCTTCGTAGTTTTACCTTCTTCCTCGCATCGAAGTCATCTGCCTTTGTAAACAGTACATTTCGGAAGGTTCGGGAATGCTAATACTTTTCTAACGTATGCAACGAAAATTTAAAAACAATAGAAGTTTCAGGACTTGCTAGAGCGAAGCTTACTTCACTTTTTCCTCGGATGCTTTCAAAGTCGTTTCGTAATGTTCAAGAAACGCGTATCCTTTTCTGATATACGCGACGAAGAATTTTAAATAAAGTCCAGCTCGCTCGACGAAGCTTACCACACACTTTCCTCGGTTATTTCTAAAATCGTTCACATTCGGTACAGTTTAAGAACGATAACGGTTTTTTGTAGAGCGGTCCAACGTTCGAGGCACAATATTTCGAAAGAAAATAAAAATGTCGGCACAGAAGAGACCGGTGGCTTCTGTATTTCGCTCGGGTGATTTGCATCGAGTTCCATTCCACGTGGAACGTCCTCGAAGTCGTCCTGCCTTCTCGAAACGCATTCGACGTATCGTTCGCGATGGCTATAAAAACGGGTTGATATTTTTTGTCGGGTATCGTTTAGCTTCCACAGCAGCGCGACTAAGCTCGCTGGAACTCGAACGGAACGGATCCGTGTAACGGGCAAAGAAGTCCCATTTCCATCTCCAGCTCCGTAGTACCGGGAAACAAGCTCGCATTTAATAAGGTGCAGCCGTCTGACCTTATTTTAACAGATACGCCGGTATTTGATCAGGTCCTTTGCCGCCACGAGCGTATTTGTTTTACGTGCCGTTCGTGTGCCTGTCGCGAGACGACCCAACGAATCGTGGAAAGACCTGACGCTGCCGCGTGTGCACTCGAACACGTTTTCCAAGAGAACGCGGGGCCGGGGACACGTTTTTTTCTTCGCGTTTACCTAGAAGCAGATGCATTAGAAAACTCGTATGACGAGCCTTGACGTACCGCGGCCCGACGAGTGGATAGCTAATGCTGCCGGCTCGGTGTACCAGGAAGTGAAAAAATGCTAAAAACCACGGGAACGGGGGATGCCCCGATCTCTTTAACGTTCGATCGATGCTCGAGAAAAAAGAAAAAATATCGAACGATCTTGTTTTTCTTACGCTCCGGTAATTCGTTTCGAAGATCTTGCTACTCTTCCGCGGTAACCGTTGAACGAATGTCGAAAGGTTCGATTTCTCGAGGAACGATTTACAGGGGTGTCCCAATCGTCACCGGTCGATTTCAATTTCCCGCTATTTTTCAAACGTCGAAGCTATCAGGCCGAAACTTCACGCGGGCGAAGTAAGCAAGTGAATATTCGTAAAGTATGCGCGTTGATTTTATAAACGGTAGTCTTTTTGATAAAAATAATAATAATATATATGTAGAGTTCGGAAAGACGGTTCGTAGTAAGCGGAAATATTTTAGATTCTACGAGTGATTTTAGGGATTCAGAGTGATGTCTTTCCATTCATTCGCGGTAGCCTTTGAACAGATTAGAGAAGTGCTCTCGAATGTCCGAACGTAATAAATTGTACGAAACTCTGGCACAGCGATAAGACGCGTATTAATTTAGATTCCTCGAATGGAAGAACGCGACTATAATTTTTACGAATCAAAAATTTCCGTCGTTTACTCTACCATTGTTCGAACTTGATAAATTACAGTAAAGTCTAGAATTTAAAAGCGTCCGATTTTTCCTCCGTTCGCGTGGAAAATATTACGCGCGTGCGGAGACACGACTTCGCGAAAATCAATTCGTTCCAAATTTTGTGATATTTCGGTAAGACGGTTCGAACGCGCGATACTTTCCTAGCGAGGAATCGACTTTAAAAGTCAGATACCCGAGCGGATACACTTCCTCTTTTCCGAGCATTCGCGGCCGACGATTTGAATAAATTTCCAATTCGAACGACCCTCGAAAAACCTCGTTTCGGTATTCGGTTGGCAAACGTGCATCGACAAACCGTGCGACAGATACCATCGAACGGATCAACCTCCAAAAATCTTCCCGATCGATCGTTACCAGCTGTATCTAATCTTATCGATCCGAATAAAGAGCGCAGAAGCGATCCTATCGACGCGCGTGTTTCTCGTTCGCGCGATATCGAGGAAAACGATCCACCTTGATCTCCGATACGAAAGCTGTATCGGTTCGTCGAGACGCCATTGAAAGAAATTCTCGATCGAGACGCCATCGAAAGAGATTCTCGATCGAAACCCCATCGAAAGAAACTCTCGATCGAAACGATACCAAAGAGATTCTCGATTCGTCTGGAGATTTGTCTGGTTTCGCGGCCGATCGCGAGGAAACATCGATCGAGGCGCGCGAAGCGGAACTTTCGAGTCGTCGTTTCCACGTGTAATTGGGTCCGTTTATGACGCCTCGCGACTCAGCCGCGGGTTATCCTGGCCTCGTAACGCGGCTGAAGTTCAGATAAAGGCCCCCGTGCCTCGTTCGTCCCCCTTTTACTTGCTCGTTTTTACGCACGTCGCCGTCGCCGTCGCCAGACGAGCGCCGCCATTATGCCCGCCGGAGATAAGCTAATCGACGCTGTAAAAAGCGCAGTTCACGGATGACACCGTCGTTTCGCTGTATCGCCGCCTCGCGGAACGACGATAACGCGATACGGCCCGGAAACCTCTCCGATACACCTGTTATAGGGTACCACCTCGAGCGATACGAGTCCCGAGATACAAGTTCCTCGGGGAAACTACGACCTACGAGCGTACTCGTTGCGAAATTACGCTCGGACGAGAGCTTTCGAACCTTCGACGAACCTGGACCGATCCTCGCGCGAAACTCGTAGGATACTTATCTCCGCTACCGTATCCGAATCTCGTTCATCCATTTTCATCGAAATTTCTTTTCGTTCAAGGTGGAGAACACGATTAACGATCAAATCGATCAGTTTCGGGGCGGATTTAAAATAAATAAGAACGATTCGATTATTAGAGGATTTAAATACTAGGTAATACTTGGTAGATACACTTGTTCTGTTCTGTTCTGTACGGTTTTACGAAGTATAGACCAATGACTCACATTGCGTGTTCAAGCAACGTTCGTTCTTACACGCATACGTACACACACTCACACTTCCATACACGATACGCGGATAATGCAAACAAGGATGTTATCGACCCACAGTTGATGATTTTAGTTGTACTTTTTCGTAAAAATAAAAGTGATCTTCGGTCATTCTTTTGTAACGTGAAATCTCCACGAAACTTCTTCTCAGGTTCCGTATATATTCTTTGGTATTTCAAGATGCTCAATTTGTAGACTTTTCGCGAAGTAATAAATGTTACTCTTCGTGAACTTCTCTTTCTGTCCATGATTTTCGGTCATTCGTTTGTAACGTGAAACTTCGATGAAACTTCTTCTCAGGTTCCATATATATTCTGTGGCATTTCAAGATGTTCAATTTCCAGACTTTTCGCGAAACAATAAATATTACACTCCATGGACATTTCTGTTGACGGCGTACGGGTTAGCATTCTTTTAACGTCGATCAATTCTTTGGTAATTCTTTCAATCGTTAATGGGACTTGTTCCATTACAGTAATGGGACTTGTTCTTCTATAAAAATAATAATAGTAATAACAATGATAATAATAATAATAATACAACTACGACTACAACGAGTAGTGCCACTACTACTAATAATAATAATACGCGGTTCTGGAATTCCTTTCAGAGAGAATCTATTTCAATGTTTCAGTCCCCTCTTTAAGCAATCCAAAATATTTCCATTGTTTTCGACAATGCGGAACAAACTCGGAGAAACAACGTTTCGTACCTGGAACACGTTCGTTCCAAATAATAGGTGTTGTTTTCTCTCGAATGTCCCTCGTTCAAAAATTTCCCTGTTATCCATCGCTGCTAGAAACCGGAGGTAGCCGATTTCGCGAAATCGGCTCGAGATTCTCGCGTCGGAAGGTAGAAGACGTTTGTTTCCGCGTACCGTGGAACGAATTAAACACGAGGCGATAATGTTACGCGGAAACGCCGCTAGTCGGCTCGCGTTTCTAGACACGGCAGCGACATTAAAGTCTCACGGCCGTTCCTCCGTCCCGTTCGTCCCCCGAAACGACGTTCCCCGACCTCTCCGAGAAATTCGAGAATCCGGGACCCACCTGCCGTGGCTCCCGGCAACCGGACGATAATTTCGAACAATGTCCGGATGTTATCTCGTTAAGCCGGGGCGCGCGTTCGCTGGCTGGTTCGCTGGCGCGAGAACGTCGCGTAATTTCGCACGGTTCGCGGCGAAAAATTTCTTCATCCCGAGCCGAAGCGATCTCGTCTCCGTAGCCACGAGTGGACGGAAACTTCTTCGCCGGGCACGAGGACAACGACGCGTTCACGGGTGGCCCATTATACCCTCCTCAATGACAGCAGATTATCCTTCGTCCTTGCGGCGAAACGAGCACTTCTTCGTTGGCCTTCGCGCGCACGGAATTGCGCCGTCCCTAATTTCCTTTTAACCGGGCGCGGCGTTATCAGGCCCGCGAGAGACTACTTCTGGCACGGTCATTTGTCCCGGTGGACAGCTGCCGAAATGAAGGACCACACCGCGCGTTTCGGTTTCGTTCGTCCCGGGGGATTCTTGCGCGCGACCGGACATACACCAATGGAGTTGTCGGGGAACCAACAGAGACCGGACCTTCCCTACCCTCCGCGTCGTTCCGAGTGCAACGTCACCGCAACTCCGCGACGACGGAACGCGAGATTCGAAACGGTGCACGGTCGACAGAAAACCGATACTCGAAATCGAATTTCCAACCAAATTTTTCCACTTTGAAGAGAAAGTTTTCTATTGCAGTTTGGAACAGTTCATAATCTTTCGAAGCTTCGACATTCACGCGTGTTTCCACCTTCGAAGAAATTCTTCGATTAACCCGGATACGATCCTTGTGTCTTTTTCGAACCGATGCGTCTCTGCAATGTATTCTTTTTCCGGAAAGGAACTATTAGAATCGATCGAATTAGATGCTTCTGTGCTCTCTTTGGTTCTTTTGTTGTATTGGAAAGTTACAATCAGGAGTTCTGTACGTTCGAGATGTTTTTTAGACAAATACCTTGCGAGTGTAGCCATTCGAAAATCCCGCAAAATTTTAATTCGCGGAAATTGTTGGAATTTGACGTCATTTTTAAGAAACCGCGAAATCGCGCCATTTCCTCGCAAAAGTTTAGAAATTCTTTCGAAAGTCTCGCAAAATCTCAATCGATCCAACCGACATTGTCAAGGCTAAACATATCTATTATCGATTTACAAATGTTCATCACGCAGATTTTTCTATCTAGAAAAGCGATTAATAGAACTTCGACATTTTTAAGTAAAAAATACAACTTCTACGCGTATTGTGTAAATCATAAGAATTAAACAAATATTAAATTAATGTTCGAAATAAACAATTATTACTTTCCACGCTTTAATACTTTACGAAACACGTTTTTACTCCGAATCTCGATCAAAATCAAATTCTATAAGTTACTTAATCACTTGTAATGTATAAATAAGATGCACACTGTTCGATGAATATTGGGAACATGCGTAAATGTTTGTAACAATCGCGGAAATGAACAAACATTCACAGAAACCGTTCGTCTGCGCAGATTTCGTAATATCTCGATGTTTATTTATCATATTTATTAACAACTACCGTAGGACTATAGGTTAAACAATTATTAACAATGTCCTAGCATAAATAATGGCTTAAAATATCATTTTGTTGAAATATTCTTCGATCGCGATGGAATTTTTCATTGAGCTCCAACCGACATTGTCAAGGCTAAACATATTGATTATCGATTTACAAATGTTCATCACGCAGATTTTTCTATCTAGATAATCGATTAATTGAATTTCGACATTTTTAAGTAAAAAATACAACTCCTACGTGTATTGGGTGAATTACAGGAATTAAACAAATGTTAACTTAATACAGCAAATAGACAATTATTATTTTCCATGCTTTAAAACTTTACGAAACACGTTTTTACTTCGAATCTCGATCAAAATCATTTTCTATGGCTTACGTAATTATTTGTAGTACATAAATAAGATGCACATTGTTCGATCAATATTAGAAACATGCGTAAATGTTAATAACAATCATGGAAATGAACAAACATACGCCGAAATTGTTCGCCTTCGCAGATTTCGCAATATCTTAATGTTTATTTATCGTATCTATTAACAATGGTCGTTGGACCACAGTTTAAACAATTATTAATAATGTCCTAGTCTAAATAATGGCTTAAAAGCCATCAATTTCTTAAAATATTCGGTTAGATCGAACAAAGACAATCGAAGTAACAACAAGTGACCTTGTGATGGGTATATAAGGAGTCGACGGTTTTCTTAAATTTCATTCCACGGGGAGGCTCCGAGCTGGACGGATGGCTCCATTTTACGTATCTGAACCCTCCGCGGACGGGCTTGGACACCGATTGCCCTCTTGGTAACCGGTACTGACCGCTGATAGGCGGTGGTCAGTACTGGCGACCACACTATTAATCCTTTCTATTTTTTTCTGTTTCTTTTCTTTGTTTAATTTCTTTCATTTGTTCTCTGATTTTAATTTGTACTTGTTTTCCCATATTTATTCTTCTGTCACTGCTTCGTTTATTTTCTTTGTTACTACTTAACTGTACTTAATCACTAACCAACTTCATATCTATTTTCTATCACGCCTTGACTTTAGGTTTCATTTAGGTAGAAGAGGAGTTCTCGTCGCATCCGCCATAGGATTCTTAGCTTAATTCGACTAAGTTAGTTTTAAGGCCACCATGTACGAACATTTGTGCTCTGCCGAGCAATTATCAAATCATTAGCTTATTTTTGCTCGCTTCCTCGTTTCTCAATCCGGCCACCTCTGCTTGTTGCATAAGCAAGTGACCGGCCGTGTAGGTGGACCGAACGGTCGATCGCCGTCGCTTCTGGTGGGTTCGCTTTGAGAGAACATGCTGCGAACGCAGGGGCAGGTGTTCGCATCGGTCCCTGCGGAAGCCCCTGTGCCACAAGACCCTCTCTTCGTCATCCTCCGTAAGTCAGGTCCACGCTCTGCGTGGTTCCTGACGCGGAGTTGGGAGAAACGGGGCACTCCACGGAGTGGACGGGCGTCGTGCATTTCCTTGAGAATCGGGCCCACTAAGGAGAAACGGGACCGACCTAGTAGGATCAACTACACGGTTCGCGTCGCGTATTCCCCAATTTTGCCTCTTTTTATTCTTCGATGTAATTGCTCGGCAGAACTAAACCAGGAGATCGAAGGAACATTGATTCCTTCCATCTCTGGGGTTTAGTAATTTCGTTTGTACCGCGTATCGAGGGAGATCGATGGAACATTGATTCCATCTATCTCTCTCCGGGTCTCCGCTCGCAGCAACCTCCACGCGGTGAGACCTGGTAATCGGTATTACTCGCGACGAACTTATAGTTCTAGGTCGCGGGTAATACCGAGCTAATGGCTGCGAATTTAGAATAGGTTTTATCGTTTAAATTATAAGAGTTAATCAAATGCAAATTTGATTTATCGAAAAAACAATCATTACCTTTTATGCCCTATAACCTGTACTTAGCCTGGGTACTTAATGTATAAGAATGAATTGTATACTGTAACCCAGAAGAATTTTTTGCAGCGCATTAGACTATATGATACTTGTATGACAATGAAAAGTACGAATATAGTTGTAACTGGAAAAATTATGTGTGTTATATTAAATAAACCAAACATATGCCGAATATCTCGAGTTTTGTATTTACAACCATCCTTGTCCTTTCCTGCATTGCCTCAAATCACTTCACCAATTAGTGAACTACACATCACATCTAAAATGCGTGAAAAAGTAAGACTGTCCAAAAATCCGGCAAAATGTTTAGATAATGTTCGATTTCGAGACTTTGATATCAGGAGAACATGATATGCGTGGAAGTATTCTTATTTCGCGGAATCTTAGAAATGACGTCAAATTCCAAGAATTTCCGCGAATTGAGATTTTGCGATAATTTCGAATTGATTTTATAAATTTTGCCAAATATTTCGTCAATTTCGAGACTATGGTATCAGGAGAACATGATGTGCAAGGAGGTACTCTTATTCCGCGGATTCACAGAAATGACGTCATATTCGAAGAATTTCCGCGAATTGAGATTTTGGGGGAATTTCGAACGAAATTCTGAACTTTTGCTAAAATTTTCACCTACTTCGAAACTTTGGTATCAGGAGAACATGATATGCGAGGAGGTATTCTTATTTCACGGATTCTCAGAAATGACGTCAAATTCCAAGAATTTCCGCGAATTCACATTTTGCGGGATTTTCGAATTAATTCCATAACTTTTGCCAAACATTTCGTCAATTTCGAGACTATGGTATCAGGAGAACATGATGTGCAAGGAGGTATTCTTATTCGGCGGAGTCTTAGAAATGACGTCAAATTCCAAGAATTTCCGCGAACTGAGATTTTGCGGGAATTTCGAATGAAATTCTGAACTTTTGCGAAGATTTTTACCGACTTCGAGAGTTTGGTATCAGGAGAACATGATGTGCGAGGAGGTATTCTTATTCCGCGGATTCTCAGAAATGACGTCAAATTCCAAGAATTTCCGCGAATTGAGATTTTGCGGGAATTTCGAACGAAATTCTGAACTTTTGCTAAAATTTTCACCGACTTCGGGACTTTGGTATCAGGAGAACATGATGTGCGAGGAGGTATTCTTATTTCGCGGATTCTCAGAAATGACGTCAAATTCCAATAATTCCCGCGAATTGAGATTTTGCCGGACTTTCGAATGAAATTCTGAACTTTTGCTAAAATTTTCACCGACTTCGAGACTTTGGTATCAGGAGAACATGATATGCGAGGAGGTATTCTTATACGGCGGATTCTCAGAAATGACGTCAAATTCCAAGAATTCCCGCGAATTGAGATTTTGCCGGAATTTCGAATGAAATTCTGAAATTTTGCTAAAATTTTCACTGATCTCGAGACTTTGGTATCAGGAGAACATGATGTGCAAGGAGGTATTCTTATACGGCGGATTCTCAGAAATGACGTCAAATTCAAGGAATTTCCGCGAATTAAAATTCTGCGGGACTTTCGAACGAATTTCTGAACTTTTGCTTAAAATTTTCGTCGATTTCGAGACTTTGCTATCAGGAGAACATGATGTACGAGGAGGTATTCTTACTCCGCGAATTCTCAGAAATGACGTCAAATTCCAAGAATTCCCGCGAATTGAAATTTTGCGGGAATTTCGAATGAAATTCTGAACTTTTGCTAAAATTTTCACCGACTTCGGGACTTTGGTATCAGGAGAACATGATTTGCGAGGAGGTATTCTTATACGGCGGATTCTCAGAAATGACGTCAAATTTCTGGATTTTTCCGGGAATTGAAATTTTGCGGGACTTTCGAACGAATTTCTGAACTTTTGCTACAATTTTTCCGCGATTTTGGGATTTTCGTAGTAATAGAGTATAATAATCAAGGACGTATTTCTTTTTCTGACTCTTGGAAGTGACATGATTCAATTATTCTTAAAGTAATACATAGGAATGCAGGTAAGGGTGAGGAAGGGTCTAATTAAAAAACACAAACTATTCTGAATATATTTGGTTTATTCAATATAACATACATAATATTTCCACTTACAATTATATTCCTACTTTTGTTATCATATTCCTGCTATGTTACAGTATACACTTTATTCTTGTATATGAAGTAACTGGTCTATGTACGCGCTATAAAACATAGAAAGTAATAATTGTTTATTCGACACGTCAAAGTTGATAAAAGCTATTCGAAATTCGCAGCTATTAGCTCGGTATTACCCGCGACCTAGAACTATAAGTTCGTCGCGAGTAATACCGATTACCAGGTCTCACCGCGTGGAGGTTGCTGCGAGCGGAGACCCGGAGAGAGATAGATGGAATCAATGTTCCATCGATCTCCCTCGATACGCGGTACAAACGAAATTACTAAACCGCAGAGATGGAAGGAATCAATGTTCCTTCGATCTCCTGGTTTAGTTCTGCCGAGCAATTACATCGAAGAATGAAACGAGGCAAAATTGGGGAATACGCGACGCGAACCGTGTAGTTGATCCTACTAGGTCGATCCCGTTTCCCCTTAGTGGACCCGATTGTCAAGGAAATGCACGACGCCCGTCCACTCCGTGGAGTGCCCCGTTTCTCCCAACTCCGCGTCAGGAACCACGCAGAGCGTGGACCTGACTTACGGAGGATGACGAAGAGAGGGTCTTGTGGCACAGGGGCTTCCGCAGGGACCGATGCGAACACCTGCCCCTGCGTTCGCAGCATGTTCTTTCAAAGCGAACCCACCAGAAGCGACGGCGATCGACCGTTCGGTCCACCTACACGGCCGGTCACTTGCTTATGCAACAAGCAGAGGTGGCCGGATTGAGAAACGAGGAAGCGAGCAAAAATAAGCTAATGATTTGATAATTGCTCGGCAGAGCACAAATGTTCGTACATGGTGGCCTTAAAACTAACTTAGTCGAATTAAGCTAAGAATCCTATGGCGGATGCGACGAGAACTCCTCTTCTACCTAAATGAAACCTAAAGTCAAGGCGTGATAGAAAATAGATATGAAGTTGGTTATTGATTAAGTACAGTCAAGTAGTAACAAAGTAAATAAACGAAGCAGTGACAGAAGAATAAATATGGGAAAACAAGTACAAATTAAAATCAGAGAAGTAACAAAGTAAATAAACGAAGCAGTGACAGAAGAATAAATATGGGAAAACAAGTACAAATTAAAATCAGAGAACAAATGAAAGAAATTAAACAATGGAAAGAAACAGAAAAAAATAGAAAGGATTAATAGTGTGGTCGCCAGTACTGACCACCGCCTATCAGCGGTCAGTACCGGTTACCAAGAGGGCAATCGGTGTCCAAGCCCGTCCGCGGAGGGTTCAGATACGTAAAATGGAGCCATCCGTCCAGCTCGGAGCCTCCCCGTGGAATGAAATTTAAGAAAACCGTCGACTCCTTATATACCCACCACAAGGTCACTTGCTGTTTCTTCGATTGTCTTTGTTCGATCTAACCGAATATTTCAAGAAATTGATGGCTTTTTAGCCATTATTTATACTAGGACATTATTAATAATTGTTTGAACTGTGGTCCAACGACCATTGTTAATAGATTTGATAAATAAACATCAAGATATTGCGAAATCTGCGAAGGCGAACAATTTCGGCGTATGTTTGTTCATTTCCATGATTGTTATTAACATTTACGCATGTTTCTAATATTGATCGAACAATGTGCATCTTATTTATGTACTACAAATAATTACGTAAGCCATAGAAAATGATTTTGATCGTGTTTCGAAATATAAACGTGTTTCGTAAAGTATTAAAGCGTGGAAAGTAATAATTGTTTATTTGGTACATTCATTTAACATTTGTTTAATTCTTATAATTTATACAATAGGCGTAAAAGTTGTATTTCTTACTTAAAAGCGTCGAAATTCAATTAATCGCTTTTCTAGATAGAAAAATCTGCGTGATGAACATTTGTAAATCGATAATCGATACGTGTAGCCTTGACAATGTCAGTTGGATCTCAGCGAAAAATTCCATCGCGAACAAAGAATATTTCAACGAAATGATATTTTAAGCTATTATTTATGCTAGGACATTGTTAATAATTGTTTAACCTATAGTCCTACAACGGTTGTTAATAAATATGATAAATAAACATCGAGATATTACGAAATCTGCGCAGACGAACGGTTTCTGTGAATGTTTATTCATTGCCGTGATTGTTACTAACATTTACGCATGGTGCCAATATTAATGGAACAGTGTGCATCTTATTTATACATTACAAGTGATTAAGTAACTTATAGAATTTGATTTTGATCGAGATTCGGAGTAAAAACGTGTTTCGTAAAGTATTAAAGCGTGGAAAGTAATAATTGTTTATTTCGAACATTAATTTAATATTTGTTTAATTCTTATGATTTACACAATACGCGTAGAAGTTGTATTTTTTACTTAAAAATGTCGAAATTCAATTAATCGCTTTTCTAGATAGAAAAATCTGCGTGATGAACATTTGTAAATCGATAATAGATATGTTTAGCCTTGACAATGTCGGTTGCATCGATTGAGATTTTGCGAGACTTTCGAAAGAATTTCTAAACTTTTGCGAGGAACAATTTTTGAAAGTTTTGCCGGATTTTTGGACAGTCTTATTTTCTCACGTATTTTAGATGTGACGTGTCATTCACTAATTGGTGAAGTGATTTGTGGCAATGCAGGAAAGGACGAGGATGGTTGTAAATAAAAAATTCGAGATATTCGGTATATGTTTGGTTTATTTAATATGACACACATAATTCTTCCAGTTACAATTATATTCGTACTTTTCATTGTCATACAAGCATCATATAGTGTAATGCGCTACAAAAAATTCTTCTAGGTTACAGTATACAATTCATTCTTATACATTAAGTAACTAGTCTATGTACAGGTTATAGGGCATAGAAAGTAATGATTGCTTTTTCGATAAATCAAATTTGTATTTGATTAACTTTTGTAATTTAAACGATAAAAGCTATTCTAAATTTGCAGCCAATTAGCTCGGCACTACACGCGACGATGAATTATTGTTTGCCGCGAGTAATACCGATTACCAGGTCTCACCGCGTGGAGGTTGCTGCGAGCGGAGACCCGGAGAGAGATTGTTGGAATCAAAGTTCCATCGATCTCCCTCGATACGCGGTACAAACGAAATTACTAAACTGCAGAGATGGAAGGAATCAATGTTCCTTCGATCTCCTGGTTTAGTTCTGCCGAGCAATTACATCGAAGAACAAAACGAGGCAAAATTGGGGAATACGTGACGCGAACCGTGTAGTTGATCCTACTGGGTCGGTCCCGTTTCGCCTAAGTGGGCCCGATCCTCGAGGAAATCCGCGACGTCGTCCACTCCGCTAGAAGAATGTTCCGTTTTGCCCAGCTTCACAGTCAGCCGCTATTCGTGGACCTGACTCACGAAGAATGACGCAAAGAGGGTCTCGTTTTGGAATAAGTGGCTTCCGCAGGAACCGGTGAAGACACCTGTCCATGTGTTCACAACATGTTCTCTCTAAAAGCGGGCGCACCAGAAGAGACGGCGACTGACCGTTCGAACCACCTACACGGCCGGTCACTTGCTTATGCAACGAGCAGATGTGGCCGGACTGTGAGGCGAGCAAGCGAACAAAAATAAGCTAAAGATTGGATAATTATTTGGCAGAGCACAGATATTCGTACATGGTGGCCTTAAAACTAACTTAATCTAAGCTTGAAACTAAAATAAAGCTTAATCTAAGCTTAAAACTAAAGTGAAGCTTAATCTATGTTTAAAACTAAAGATCCTGTAAATCGTTCACGGTCGTGAACTGGGTTAGGTCTACTATATTAAATCGGTAGAATTTGTCTGGACTGTACCTCGACTCGAAAGATCATTTCGGATCGAAATGAGACACGAATGTATCGAAGAATGCAATCTTGATTCAAGATTCCTGATGCACGACTGGATGCAGAGATTCCGCGCGCAATTTCACGCGAGAGAAGGAATCAGAGTTCCTCAAATCACAGGTAGCACGGTTACATTCGCAGGAACAGAATCCTCTTCGTGATGTCTGCTCGGAGCTTCGCCATTCCGTACAATTATAGATTAGCCACACTCACGAATCGGGCCACACCGGTGGCTCTAATCGCCGTCAACTGCCTTGTATCTCAATCCACCGTACACCCCGAAATATTGATTTTTTGCGGAACGCTCCTTTTTTCTTACGAAACTACATCGTCCGACGATCACGGATCGTGGCCACCGCCCTGGGAAACAATCGTTCCACGAAATCATCGATCCTCTCTCGGTGGTCTCTAGACACGCGATAGAATCTCCGCTCGAAGTTCGTAAACACGGAATTTTTCACTATAGTTCACCCAACGAGACGAGATACCAATGGTTATGTATTATTAATGCCTGTGCGATCGATTAAATGGTCCGCAGCTATTGATCTATTTTCTTAAGCCTAGGGAAGGACGTTTGCTCGGTTATAGAGAGCTCTTTTGAAACGATTCGATAAAATGTTTTAACTTCGCGCTGCGTGTCGTCTTTCGATGTAAACTGGATAAGAAAAGGAAGAGAATCGGTGTCAAGTATACTAATGGGAACAAATATGTATATGAAACGTGTATCTGCAATCAACTCTTCCGTCGCTATTTATTAAACTGCCTTGATAGAATAAGTGGTAATTAAAGTGTAATTACCTTTCCCTTTTAACATTTCCAGTCGATTGCAAGCAGAAGGATAACTTCTTAGTCGTGCTCCATTTCTCGCAGTTGAAAGATATAATTATAGCTTAATAATCCGACCTTTTACTCCCTTGACTTTTTTCGTAGAAGTTACACAGAGACATCAGCTTCTTCGGAAAACTAGCCACGGAAAATTAATCGATCGAAAGAATTCTAAAATCGATAGAAGAACTCGAAATCGAAGAATTTATCAACCCGAACGAATTGTCCAAGAAGTTCACCTTGCTCGGAAAGCTACCTGTGGAGAACTAACCGATCGAAAGAATTCTAGAATAGACGAAAGGAAACTAATCGAAAAATTCGTTGACTCGAATGTAAATTCTCCAAGAACTTTACCTTACTCGGAGTGCCAACAACGGATAACTAATAATCGATCGAAAGAATTCAGCGATATGCGAAAGAAAAGAAATGTAAGAGCTACGAAAGCATCGATATCGAAGAATTCGTTAACTCGAATGCAAATCGCTTCCTTCGTTACCCAGCCATGTTCCGTACAACTCCCGTCGTAGCGATACAAAATCTCCAAGACCCTTTACAACCGAGATTAAAACGATCATTAAGATTCACAGCTTGAGCTTGATCCCTCGAGCGAAGAGCGCACCGCAGAAAACAAGCCAGATGTTGAAAGATTTATAAAGAACGCGGTCTCTTCGGGTTCCCGTTTCGTCGATTTTCTTGCCGCTCTGTCTAAAATTCCACTACCAACGAAGGACAGATCGCAGCCGCGGCTCTCGTCGTCGAGTAGACGCCAGGAAGGACCTTCATCCTGACAAATGATGCAAGCTGCCGGTGGCTCGGAATAATTACGCGGCGCTGGAAACACGGGAAGCGGACGAAGGAAGAAAAACAGTGGCGATCGAGGAGCGGGCAAAGCTTGAAAAATTAAACTCGAGTGTCGCGTCCGACCGGCGTCAAATCGTCGTGCTTAAGAAGATCCCTTGACAAATGAACGGTGGAAAGAAAATTGCAGAAGACGGAGATCCTTGGACGCCGCCGGGTCGAACCGTGCATTTTTACCTGGCCCTCGACGAGAGATCGAGCAACATTCTACTCGCGAAATCGTTGCCCGCAAAGAAACACCGTATTCTTACACGGTGCAAATGGTAATTAGAAGAAAGATAGAAAAAGACCCGAAGGATAGAAAAACCTCGCGGTTTTTGCGCAGACTCGTTCGTTGGGTCTCGATTTTTTCGGAAAATCACCGTTTCGAATTGTTGTACATCGGTTCCGATGGTACGAGTTACGAGAAACGAAACAATTTCGTAACCGTTATCGATACATCGATTCTAGGCCACATCGGTTTCGGTTACGGTTTCTTCAGAATTATATCTAATATTGTATCGGTTGTACATCGATTCTGTAACTGGTATTTCTCGATCGTGTATCTATTTTCTTTCAAAAATTTCCTCCCACAAATTGGTTTCACATTCACGATAGTTGCGACACTTTTTCGGTTCTCGTAATTGTTTCGAAATTGTAACATTTCGAATTCCTGTTCCGACGACACTGTTCCAAATTAAAGACGAAATGTACATTCGTCCGCGGTGTTCCTCGAAAAATATAAATTCCTTGCCAAAGAATGCCCCAACGACCACGACAATTTTCTTTTCAACAACCGTTCACTTTTCATCCGGTTTCGTAATTTTCGTCTAGAACGTACGAACGGAGAGAAAAATCGAAAGGAATGAAAATCCTCGACACGCTACTAAGTGTGTACTTAAACTACCGATATTGCTACGTAGCTCTCAATCAACGCGACATAATTAGCACGATATTTAATTAGCGGGTAATTAGGGTTCCCCTGTGCGCGCGCGCGTGTGTACCGATTTCCTGAACCGACGGTTGAATAAATTTAATATCACTCGACGGATCGTGGTCCCCGCAAAAGTACATGTTTTCACGACGCAAAAGGATCGGAGCAAACGTTATTACCGGTTTCCCAAAGCGTATGCCATCGGATTAAAGATCGAAGCAATCGATACGCATTTACGATCGCACGTAGCGTTATGTTCCCCGAACAATTCGCTGCTCGTTTGGTCGGGCAATTTGGCCAGTTTTTGGCCGTTCCCAATAATCATGGACCGTGGCGCGTATCGCAAATAAATCGGCACGGCCATGAATAAACAGGTGCGTTTTATTGCTCGTAATTCCTGGCTATGAAATCGGCGTGTCGGGGACGAGGAGGCGTGCAGAAAAAAGAAAAAAAAAAGGAAGAAGAATCGATTACTGTCTGCTGCCTCGTATTAATTATCGAAGTTACCGGTGCCAACCCTCGTGGCTTCATCCGGTTCGAGTTACGCCACGCGCTCTCATTAACAATAGTTTGCGGACCCTCCTTTCCAGTTGATGCTTACAGCAACGAATCTTTCGTTTCTGCCGCGGTTAAAAAACACACACTTTCCGCGTCTCGATCGGCGCAACGCTCCTTATTCGTTTCAATTAAGCGTTTATCGTTCCGCGGGATTTTTCGTCCGATCTTTCGATTTTAAACGGTTTTAAATTCAATCTCTTCTTTGCGGTATCTCTCAAATTTAATCAAACTCCTTTTGCACACTTATGGAAGGAAATTTCTAGCAATTACGTATTTATGGCATCGTGGCATTTTTGCTCCAATCGTTCGACTTTAAAGGGTTTTAAATTGGTCCTGTTCTTCGCGGGATTTTTTGTCCAACCTTCCCTTTTAAACGATTTTAAATTTGCTCTCTTCTCCGCTTCTAAATTTAACCGTGGTCCTTTTACACACATACGAAGGAAAGATTCTGGGTAAATTTAATTATGTATTTACGGCTCCGTGAAATCCCTCCGTGAATTTTCAGCTTCTAATACGAAGTGATTCCGATATAACTGAACACTTTCACCGATGATTTATTCCACTCAGAAGTATCAATATCGCAGCAACGAAATAAATCTTCGTATCTAGAAATATCCTTCAAACGTTTTCACCGATATCTGTCAAATGGATGATTTCATCCACTCCGTGATACTTTCATCGTAGCAACGTAATAAATCTTTCGATCCGAAATTATCGAGCGGCCGAATACTTCTGAACGTTAACGTGCACCGTGGAATCCTGGTTGCACAATTGTCACCTGCTCGTTTCTCGTATCCGCGGCAGGCGTAATGACAACGTTTCGTAATCGGCGCCCAGCACGTGAGGCGGCCGCTCGTTTAGCGAAAGAACGATATTAGAGAAATGTTAGTTATTAAGCCTCCGTTGCGTGACGTCCCCGGTAACTTCATTATCGCCGTCACGAACACGCTCCGGAGTGTGTCTCCGCGTTCGATGAAAAATAACACGCGACCCGCGGACACCCGCGCGCTCCGGGACTATTTTCAAAACACGCGGTTAATTGCCCGTCATCCGGTATATTAACGTTTCGTATTCTCTTTCCTGTTGCACGGGTGGCGCGCTAAATAAAGGACCGTAGAATTAGGAAAGAGACTAATCGTCGTTGGTTCGTCGCGACGATTACCGTTACAGTTTGATCGATGATTCGAGAAAAACGGACGGAAATCGTTGCTATTAAGTGGCTAAACGCGGTCGGTTTAGGTTCGTTTGGGGAACACTGCACGACGAATGTTCGATCTTCGGTTACCAACCAGGGGAAACCTTTGAATACACATGCTCGCGGAACTGTGACTTATTTATTCTTTTGTACGCGGAATATATTGTCAAGAGTCGGATCGAAATTATAGTAGAGGAAGAAAAGAAAAGTACACGATTTTTCGACCGTTTGTGACCACCCGATGAGAGAAAGTTTGGAACAAAAATTGATCGAGTGACCGATAAATGCTACCAGCACGTACTAGGGTTCGCGATACTTTGTATATTCTATAAGTTTCGTTCGAAAGAGGAGAAAGGAGTTTCTTGCTATTACAAATTGTCAAATTTTACGTCGAATCGTTCTTAAAGAACCATCCCACTGTTTCTACCAACGAGACGATAAAACTCGAAATCGGAAACGATTCGCCTCGTTGAAATCGAGCCAAGCCACTCGCAGCTTCGAATTTGCGAGAAATTAACCAAAGGAATTACCAAAAAATCGCAAGGAATCGTTCGCAGGTTCCTACTAGAAGCGGTACAACCCTCAATTTAAATCACTCCGTACGAAAATGTCGAACACCGTGTATTACGGTTCTTCCTCGTTGGCAAGTTCGATCGTTGCGTGCAAAATTCAATATACGCGTGTGTTATTACGTTGCTTTCTCCCGACTATACCCAGTACGGTAATAAATCGCCGCGATGAAATAATCGAGGAACGATCACTTGGAACGCGGCCGGAGGCCGACTGTCGCGGAATTAATACACGTCCGTCTGTGCCATAAACGGCGCCGTTATAAGTTAGGTGGTCCCGTGCTTCCAATCGATAAAACGCGTTTCCAACGAGAGAGTGCAACGCAAACACTTTCGATCCAACGAGTGGCTTTCGGTCAGCGATTAACGAGCAATCCTTCGTCCTATCGTGTCCCCTCGAATCATCGAGTGACTCGCTCCTCGTACCATCAAACGGCTCAATTTTTTCACGCGTCACTTAAAACTTCTGGGCGACGAAAGTCTCGATGGATCGCTCGGTGTACCGTTGGATCTTGGAAGTACAGAGGTAATGTTCTCGTCGATGGAAGCTTGGATAGTTAGAGAATTTTGGAGTACAATTCGGTGACGCGGGAGCACGGATACTCCAAGTTCCAGTTATGTTGGTTCTAGAGTATAGAGGTAATACTCTCGCCGTAGAAGCTTGGATGGTTAAAGATTTTTCGAAACGTGGGATTTTGGAGTACAATTCAGTGTCAGTGACGTGGGAGCACTGAGACTCCAAGTTCCGGTTATGTCGGTTCTAGCTTAGAAGTCACTGACACTGAATTTCTACTCCAAAATTCGAAATTTTATTCCTCGAAAAATCTCTAACTATCCAAGCTTCTACAGAGAGAGTATTAGCTACGTGTTGTAAATAACCAAATTGAAACGTCATTTACTCCCTTAACTCTTGCCTACGATTATTTAATCTATTTTTACCTTACCTTGTACCTACGCAAAAGTGTCCTATCCCGTTTACCAAATGAATGAATAAATAAATTATTATTACCACGTTTCGAACGAGAGAGCGGAACGCGAAGACTTTCGCTCGGACGAGTGGCTTTCAGTCCTACCGTGTAACCCGGTGTCCCCTCGAATCATTGGCTAACTCGCCCAGTACAGTCGAATAGGGGGTAACGGTGCGCGGTATTATTTTTAGCAGTCGGAGCGGGTCGTGTCGTCTGTGGGCGAAAAGAGGAAAACACACGAGGGAGAGAAAGAGGGAGTCGAACAGGGGAGGCACGAGAGCGAGAGTGTTTCTTTCAGCCCTGTCCACGGCGGTATAATCCAGAAATCAGATTAAATGTCGGATATCCTGCAACGGGGGACGTCTCCCTTCCCGTGCAGTTTGTGAACAGCAGGAAGCTCCAGTCATTACCTCGCTCGGCAGACCCCTCGCGCATCCTCCGCGACACACTCCGATTCACACATTCAAACAGTCACAGTGTGCTGGCCACGCACACCGGCGACACTGTGCACCGACCATGCAAACGCGAGAAACGCGTTGCCCGTAAACACGTGCAAACAGACCCGGACAGAATAGGCGCGCGCACTGCGACGGAATTTGTTATTCATCGGGCGTCCGTCCGTCGTGTACGTCCGTCGTTGTTCGTTTCGAACTGTGAACTTTCAAATGGGGCGCACGGGACTGCTCGTTGAATTTTTCAACCGAGGAACTGGGGGATTTTTAACACTAGAACTACCGATGCCGAACGTATCACTACGCGCAAGGTGTCCCGATCATCACCGGTCGATTTACCTCTCGAATAAAACTCGAACGGTTCAAGTAATTTCGATACATTTATTTTTATTTCAAAGTACGAACTTGGGAGTTAACGACGAAAGAAGATATCTTTCGAATGACCGCTTCGAATTTTTTTTACACCTTTACACAAAATGACAAAATGAGAAATATCGATGCAATTTTAATTATTGTATCTTACCCTTTTCGGTCGCGAGTATCACCGCACGAAGATCGTTCGAAATGCAATTTCCCGTAAAATGAGAAAATATGAAATATCTCCAGTTCGCGACGGAGTGGATTTTTCGAAAGGCGAGTTGTCCAAGACCCGCGCGTAACTTCGACCCCTGTTTAAGCGAAGCTTGTAGTTTATTGTCCGCGAAGATTCCTCGATTACCCGACTTCGAATCTTCCGGTTTCACGACAACGTTCCCTCCTTGTTCCGACCGTGGGAGATCGTGTAATCTCCCTCGCGTTTCTTCACGTACCCGTACCCGTGGTTAATTGGTACCCGCCAGAAGAAACGCGGAGGCAAACGTTTTAATCGCCGTTATATCAGCGCAAAATAAGACTATCTTGCGGGACGCAGAGAAACGGGAAGGTGCATCGACTTTTGTAGCGTGTCGCGTAAGCGCGTATAACGTTGCAGTAAAACGACACGGTCCGTGTTAATACACGCGACCGTGTGTCTGCGAGACTTTTGTTCCGAGGCTTGAATCACGTTTCCAGCGCGTGAGAGCAAGGTGTGAAAGTTGAAAAAGGGGTTCGCGCCGGCGATTCCTGCGGAATACTCGACCTCGCGATCTGTGAAATCGTCGACTGTTTCACGAAAACTGGCTTCCCTTTAGATACGTAATTCGGTGTAAATAAAAAAGAAAGAATGTTCACAGAAATATTACCAGAATAGTGTAGCAAGTTCGTGGCTAGAGAGGAATTTGGACAACTTGGGAAAAGATAGCTTCCCTCTTAGATACACAGGACGGTGTAAATAAAAGAAAAAGATTTAATGGAAGAATGGTATAATGCAACAAGTTCACAAATGGAGTAGAATGGTTTAGTGGAAACTAGCTTACATCTTAGATACATAGGACGGTGTAAATAAAAAGAAAAAATTTGATAGAAGAATTACTAGTGCGGTGGTGCATCAAGTTCATAAATTAAATAGAATCTGTGGCACTATAGTAAATTCATAAATACCGTAAAATCTAGGCAGATGCTAACTCGATACTTGCGCGCCAACCTCATCCGTTGCATCGACAAATAGAGAATAGTCATTAAAATATAATACGTGACTTCTATGGTCGTAACCGTTGAACGAAATATTATTATAATAATTGGAACGAAATATCCGGTAACGAGCAAACATCTTTGCACCGAGATCGTACCATCTCTGCGCGTATAAATATTCAGTTCTCTGTGTGGCCGATCAAAGCTCGTACGCTCGAGTGACAAATTTTCTCGAAACAATTAGAATTAGAAATGCCTATTAACGTAACCTGATTTATAAACGGAAATAAAAGTATATTTTTCTTTCATGGTTATACGCCCAAAATTTTATTTGTTTTTTCCCGTATAGAATAATTAAGTCTTTTTCATTCTACGATAAACTTCTTGCACTTTCAAGGTTCTACAGAGTACTTTCGACCAACCGGAAATTGTCGGCCGGTATAACGTACAGACAAATCGATGTTAAAATTTTTACGAGTGTACGAAAAAGATGAAAATTCCCCGCTAACGGTGCTCCAAATAACGACAATAGCAATAACAATTACGGAAACGGTAAATGGGCTCGGGAAGGGTACGTAATGACCGAAATAACTCGGCTAGAAATCTTGGTAGAAAGAACGATGGATATTATCATTGTTTATGCCTCGAAACACGTTGGGAACTGTTTATGATATAATATATACCTTGCGAGCTGAGGTATCGTGAAATAAATCGACCTCTTCGACGGCTAGAGCATAAACGAGGTTAATTGCACCGATCGTACCAGTTCCCAAAGATTTAATACGAAACCAACCGCATAAAATGTAAACCACCCGTATCGTATCGAAACAGTACGCTATTAAACCAGCCCAAGGAATCGAGTTATCGTCAACTCGAATCAACCGGGACTCGAGATGGCGTATTTTGAATTACGATCCACCGTAACGACGATGGAAACTCGTTCGCGATACGAGAGAGCAATTTCGTTCGACGAGAGGAGACTCGCTCCGAATGGAAGATTTCGAAGAGTTCGTGGCCGGAAGAAATAGGTTGGCGGACAAATCGCGGCACGAATGCATAACGATCATCGCGCGATCGTTACTGAATCGTGAAGATACCATCGGAGTGAATCGTTCGCTCGGACGTCCGAAGCACGTTAAATCCGCAAGCACGAGGTTCGTGCGCATCCTCGACCCACGTGCAGCTTATTTTTTCAACCAATGGCTTAACACGTTCACGATCCACTTGCCCAGCCCTCGAATCGGAGGGTTTTCGAGCACGGAAAGCTATCCCCGATCGAAGTGAAAGTTTCTCCGAAAACGTAGTTTCGAAAGTTGTTCGCAAAGCGTAGTTTCGAAAAGAAGAAAAATGAGGTGGAACATTTATCTTTGTGAAAATTATTTGAACGTATTGTAAACGCCCTCTCAATAATCTTGGGTCAGTTTTCACTCACACTTGCGAAAGCCTCGTCGATCTACCTATCCTGTGACTCGAAACGTTTTCGAGTTTGAAGATTATAGACGATCCAACTGAAAGTGTTTCCAAAATGGCGAAACGCAGTTTCGAAAAGAAAGCGTGCGTTAACTTCTGTCCGATGCCCATTGATCGGAGACCGAAGAACTAGACGCAGGAAGCGATTTATACGCAAGGTATGCAATCGAGCTCATTATCCGAGAGAATAGACTGCATCGGTGATCAGCGATGCACGTTGATTTGCAATTCGCCTAGACGGGGACTATCAGTCACGACGCAGCATCCATAATAATGCGTCGAAGAATTTCCCGCGTGACTTCGGGACACCGATGTATAGTCCGCGAGGCTTTTTCCCCCGACCGCCTATTAGCGACAAGGGTTGCTTGCAATGTGAGCGTTAGAGTCCCGGTGGCAAAGAAACGCTCATAAATTTATTCCCTGCCCCGTGCCCCCCGAGGAACAGGTACGTTAATTAGAGGCCTCTATTTTGATTTAAGGATACTGTTAACGAAGTTCCAGGAATGCGCACGGACTAGCGCGGTAATGGTGAGACTGCATAAGGAGGCATCCTCATGGGAGAAGTCGACGCACGCCAATCCCCACCAACGTCCACGTGGCTCTACGCGGCGACCCGTGCCTCCTTAAGCGGCGTTCACAACGAACTCGAAATCCCTCGATACGTATTTCGCGCCGCGGAGTTGCCTCGATTCCTGTTCGTCACCCAAGCGAACCTTCATTTCTATATTTTTCGTAGCTCGTCGATCGCGCGAAATTTATACCGTGGAGAGCCAGTAGCCTGTGCAACAAACTCTTAACAAATACTCGACTATACGAATTCTAAGAACAATTTAATATTCGATTTATAAATGACGTTACGTTGAACTCTAACCTACTTACTTCGGTGTCATCTTCTCTTTCGAGATATTATTCTCTGACCACATTTTAAGTATTTTTAGTATTTGCAAATAACACACTCCTAACAAATACTCGACAATTCGAATGACGAATCACTCGATTATCACATTTTTTTCTTCGAAACGATTTCAAGAGAGTAATCTTCCATTATAACGTGGAACTAACAACTCGAAATTGGTTCGTGTTAAAAATTAAGAATCACCATTGTTTCTCGAAACACATTGCATACGTAAAAAATTGTATTGTGGATAAAAGTTCTTTCAATTTTTTCAAACACTCACCGTTTGCGAAACCGATGCTCAAATTTAACGCGAACAACCTGTAAATGAATTAGAAGTCACTCGATATTTTTGGAAAAGTAGAGACTCTACGTTCGTTGGAAACCGCACGAACTTATTGGACAACCCGATGAATTGTAACGGTAGCAAAAAGATCACCTGCACTCACCCCGGACAACTTTTCAATTGTCAGACTATAATAGACGACGAGGACGAAGAACCAAATGTTACCATTCCTCGACGACTTGGAGTATCCATTAACGGACACAGAAGGTGCATTGGGTATTCCTTTTTCTAAAACTAAATCCATGTAAAGCGTCGAATTCGACTCGCGAAGCAGAACGATTTGTTCGTTTCGGTCAACGTCCCACGAGCTCGGATTCGCAATGAAAGTATACGGTGGATGCCCGTGACACGTTCACATGACCCTTTTCCACGGCGTCACAGTTCTCATGAAACAATATACGCGTATGTGAATGGGAGACGCGTCGTTACGATACTTCCGGTGGACAGCCAGCCGCTACGAATAACATCGAAATATAAATAACGCCTACTCGGAACCCTAATCTGCTTTTCCTTCTACGCTTTGTCCCGAGATGCTCGGAACTCAACCTGTGACACCTAATTGTTCCAATATCCCACGTTCCGATACGCAAATAAAGAATCCTGATCTATGACTTTTTGCAGAGTGTAAACTCTCATTTACCACGTTCGCCAAGCGACACGCAGGTTAAACGAATTTCGAATCGTTGAAATGTCCCGGTCGAAATATTTTAGTAATATCCAGTAATTAAATATTTTCATTTCATTTCGTGTAGCTATCGAAATGATAAGGATACATCACGGAATTTCGTTTAAAATATTCTACACGAAATACTGCTCCGAAATTAATTTTGATTTTTCGGTACACCAACGATAAAATTCGGTAGTTTCCGGCGTGACTCTCTAATTTTATATAATTACCTATCCGTATTTGCAAACAATAATTCGGATCATTATTAATAGTAATTTAGAATATTTTAAATTAACCGATCGAGTGCAACGAACCTTTCGTGAATATTTTTGCAGTGTATTTTACGGTTAAAAAAATACTACATTTTCCGTTCGAATCGCGCTTGGAGGTCTTACGTATATATTTAAATATCTCGTTTCGCTACAATTTGCTTATAAATTGCAGAAATTTACGTTATCGAAAATCGTACTGTCCCCGAGACATTGAAATACATTTTCGATTTAAAAATATTACCTACCGATAAAAATTTCTAGTTACTATTAACATTTCATACGTAAGTTCAAGAGCCCGACACGATTGTCCGCTGTTCTTACGTCCACGCAAGTTCACGACTTTGAAAGCTCAAGAGTTCAATCTTATTTCATATTTATTAAGATCCTCGATTTAAATAGTATATTCACGTATGTGTCTACATATATTGAATTCTTTATGTCTCAAATTTTATGCAATTCAAATGTCTCGACGCTACATATTTATAAATATACCAGCCGCGAATGTTTGCAAAAAATGAACGATCACTTTGGAAATTCTTTTTACTTATCGCTTCACGGTGCGTAAAAACGCCGATATCGGAGACGCTGTTTGAATCGAAACGAGTGATCGATAATGTTGAAATACTCTACCGTCCTTCGAGTTATTGCTAGTGTAGTTCGTGAAAATGGTAACGCAGAGCCTGTTTTTCAATCGCTCTAGTTGCTCTAACGTTGCTCGATTCTTGGAACGTATACCTGTCTCTCGAGTTGTCGAGCATTCGTCACGATGCACGTCGAGTATACGACGAAAGATATAACGCAAAAAAGAAGAAAGAGCTCCGAGTTTGAAGAACGATTAGGCTAACGATGAGTTAGCAGACTTTGAAACGGTGGAGAAACCGTTGTACGTATCAATTAACTTTGATTAATTAAAGTTAAAGTAAAATCCAATAACAGACAGTTTCTATCTCTAAAACTTTGCAATTGTTTTCAACTCGATACTACTTACACGATGTGCCTGATATCTCCAAAATTATTTAATCGATCGACTTGAAATATGAAAATACTATAGAAGAAACATTTATCCAAAGACTCGACCACCATCAGCCCTGAATTTGGAACATTTCTATCTTTTCAGCGACTTGAGAAAAAAACGGAGCGAAAAAACTGAATATCTATTATCAAAGTGGTGTCATTTCTATGATGTTTAAAATATAGCTTCATCGTGGCTTGGTGGACAAATCAGTCCGTAACAACAATCTCCTAATCTTTCTCAATTCGGTTGAACTGAGAATCTTGATCAATTCGATTCGTTGAAAATTATACACACTGGTGAAGCAGAATTTTAATTCACATGAACCAAGAAACGGTTGAATCAAGAAAAATCTTGTTAAACGACATTAAATAATCCATAAGTTTACCGATACCCGCTCAATTCCACTGAAAATTCCTCAATTATCCATCCACGGGCGCATTTACTAGAAACCGACCGATCTGGGGTTGTGATCATCAGATGGGGAGACTAATATCCAGGAAGAAACGCAAGTCGCGGAAGCCAACGCGTGGGAGTAGTTACCCGGAGGAATCGTCGCACCGGATATTACGCAGTAACAAGAGTAAGAGTCACGCGAGCACCCATGGGAAGGAAAATTTACGAGGACATTACGGAAAGCCGTCTTCGTGGTGGTCGTGGTCGTTTTCGCGGGTCCCACGGTGCCGTCATAACAAAAATAAAATTACGCGTATCTTGCGCGAAATCAGACGCAATCAGCGGATTCCGGGAACTTTATTGGCGGCGGTGTCGCGAAACAGGAAACCATAACCTAGCGCACGAAACAACACGTACGTGTGTTCACGGTGCACGCGTGAAACCAGCCTGGTGACTGACACGTCACGACGACCGATCGGTCTCCTTACGGCAAGGACGCCTTCCAATTGCCGTATTTACGAAGCGACGAAGAATGGCGCCGATAACGCGCCACGCATTTACCAGAACGTTGTATCGGCCCGCCAGAAATAAAATTGAACCTCGTGTGGCCGCGAATCGCGCGTCTACCCACTGTACAGTGTGTTGGAAAAGTTACGAGATTTTACTCCTAGTGCTCGCTCCAAGAACACTCCTTGTCTTCGGACAGCGAAGTCTCCGTTGCTGGCAATCACGAACGAATCGTTTGAAGAAACGAGAAATAAAATGGGACATCGCGCGTATAACTTCTGTAGAAAATGTTTCCAAGCTTAAGTAACAAAATTTTACTCGCGGAGCTCCAAAATCCTAGTCGAACAGTGGGACCTCAATTGCTTACACCGTGGAGTTAATTGCTCAAGGAGAAAACCCTTCGGGAATCACCCTTACACTCGCACAAAATATCCCCAATCCAGAGTTACGAAATCTCTCTCACAGTCCTCGTTCAGTGAACTGCTTGAACATTATCTTCGTCGACTAACAGAGACCGCATTGCTCGTGAAGAAACGTACGATCGCTGCGTTAGTTTCGTGTTTGTTTCTCGCTTTTGTCGCAACGCGAAGAGCAAAGAATCACGGTTCTCGTCCGACACGAGCATCGTGGAACGACTTCCGATTTTTCAACACGCTCCGATTATTCCGTCGATGGAACGTTTCGAGTTAACGAACCGTCGACGTTCGATTCTCTTATTCTCGGAGCTTCGTCGTCGCGCGTTCTGCAGAGGAAGAAAAAAGAGAAATTGCTTGACCTGGCTGCGCGCGTGTCCGGGGATTAATAATTGATAAACTTTTTTCGCGAGGATGGAATCGGTGGAAATTTCTATCGCCCAAGACGACCACGCGATGAGATCCCCGATTGATTTCAGCTCGCCGCCGTTCACTCGTATTTTTCATGCCATTATCCGAGTTTTTGCCCGGTCGCGCGTCTAGACGGCGCTCATTTACGTCCTCCGTCGCACGAAGAAACGAAACAACCAGGTGATCATGGCGGTAACGAGGCGCCTGACATCCATCGAAGAACTATCGGAGCGACGATAACGGTGCTCCAGAAACGATAACCAGTTCGAACTGTCTCTTTCGCCACCGAATCGGGACCACTGACTCTCCTTATCGCCGTGAGCTTCCATACGTCTATCCTCGCAAATATAGGCTGTCCCAATCGTCACCGGTCGATTTACTTTTCGAATAGTACTCAAACGGTTCAAGTAATCTTGACAATTTTTCTTTCATTCGAAAGTACGAACCTGGGAGTTAATAACGGAACGAGATATCTTTCGAATAACTCTCTCGACTTTTTTTACAGGCCACCGATCTTTTCCCAAAATTTTTCACGACGGAAAAACGTGATCGACGGTTACCGTAATAACGCGCGAGGAAAATCACATCGAACATTAACATCGAAACTCCAGTTGTTACTAACCGACATTACCAGCGGAACAACGATAAGCGAACTAACTCCAAATTGTAATTAGAGCAAACGAAAACAAAGTAATTCCTACCACCCGTATACCAAACCTATCGCAAAATGTAACAAGCGTTCGAAGAGATAACGAATGCGATCGATGTTATCGAGGCAGAGACGTCTACAATCTAAACGCAGTATTGTAACGACGAATAAAGTTTGTAATGAGTTACGAAAAGGACACTTTTACGCGTACTTTAAACGCGAGCAAACAAAATGACGTTGATCTCATCCGCACCGTATGCTGTAGATTAACTCTAAAACACACTAACGGACGATCAAACAAAAGCAAATCTCCGGCTGAGATTTTTTTCTTTTCTTTTCATACCGAGAGATAACGTTCCTTTTATCGTTTCTTCGATCGTGACAAGTTGGGAACGCAAAACTCTCTTCTTTGCTAACGATCGATTAATTCTAAACCGACGAGCGAATCATCGAGATCCGTGAATCGAATAATCCAACTTTCGATAAACTACGTTCAAGAAGAACTCGATGCGTTCCAACGAAATGCATGTCGATGTGTGTTCGAAAAGAGTACAAAAAAATATCGTCAAGATTACTGTTCTCATCGAACGCCATGATTTCTCTTCCTCAAACTATCGACGCAACCGTGGACAATGGATGCAAAATTAGATTTAATAATCTTACGAAAAAATGATTTATCGTCACTCTCGTACACGATGGGTACAAAATTATACTTAATAGTCTCGCAAAAAAATGATTTATCGTCACTTTCGTGCACGATGGATACAAAATTAGATTTAATAATCTTACAAGAAAATGATTTATCGTCACTTTCGTAGACGACGATGGAGAAACCATCATCGATTGACCGGTGTGACGATTTTCCAGCATTTATCACAGAGGTCGATTGTTTCTTCATCGTCGGAAAAGGAATCTTTTAAAGGAATCCGGTACCAAGGATCGACGTTGCATCGACAAATGACGTTTACTAAATGCACTTCAAAGAGCAGTTGCACAAATGGGCGGGAACGAAATTTGAAAAATAATTCTCGTCACGACGGTACGTGATTCTCCCTCGAAACGTATCTACAAAGATCGAAGGAAAACCAAACTGATTAATAACCGCTACCAATGCATTTATCCAATCAGCTCTCGATGCGATGCACACAATGCAATTGTGCAAACTTGTGCAAGACGGAGTGATTCAGAGAGAGATGGACCAGTTGCGCGTTTCTCGAACTATTCATTAAGAACGCAATACGTCGATGTTGTTTTACGTAACTTTGTGAAGTTTTTTTTCTGAATTTTACGCAACTTCGATCAAAATCAACATCTTAATTTTTTACGCGGTGAATAATTTTTCTACGCACGACGTACAACAGTTCTAAGATGGCTGCTTTCTAACCTACAACGATGACACTGAAATCAACTGCAACGACGACGATGGACGATCCATACGATTCGGTATAAATGGATCACTTTTTCGATAACGATAAAAGTATAGACGATTTTAAAGATTGGAACGAAAAGTGCGTCGCTCGTTGCGAAAAAATACAACGAAACGAACCGATACAGAGACGTTCTAAATTTAAAAACGACTAGAGTAAAATGTGTCGACCTTAAATATATAAGGAAAGGCAAATTTAATTGTGTCGTTGACTCTTCGAATTTATAATAATAATAAAAATAATAATGATAGTAATAATAACGTTAGTGATAATAATACTAATAATAATAACAGTTTATTTATTTATATAGGAAGAACCCTTCGAAACACGAAGGAAAGTACGCGCAGAAAGTAATGTCTGCCGTACCCGACATCGTCGTTGCGTTTCGAGTATTTATTCCAACAGTTCGATTCAAAGACGTTTCTAGGTATCGTCGTTACGTATCGAGTAATCCTTCCAACGATTCGATTTCAAGAAGTACCTAGAAATTCCCCTACGAAGACGAGGAGCTAAGAACCGGGAGGTAATCGAGCAACGTTCCTGGTAGCGAATCGCGGCACGATAAAACCGAACGAACGTTCACGGGCGGAAAGGCACACAGGCGCGCATCGACGGTACGCGAGGCGACGAGACGCCGGGGGATCGTCCCCGGGTGTCGCGACGCGACGCGAAACCGATTTCCCGGTGCCCGTCACTCCGATCGTTCCGCGTTATCGGCTCCCGCTGACGATCCGCGATAAATCACCGCGAACGCGGCGTGGCGCGGCGTGGCGCGGCGCGGCGTGGCGCGGCGCGGCGCGATGCGCTCGAATTAATGGAGTTTCCTCGTAAACAATCTTAACGAGGCGTTCAAAGTCCGTGGAGGGTGTCACGTGCCGGTTCGCGGCTAATCGGCCGATTTCGATTGCGCGCGCGGCACGCAGACGCCTTCTGGCCGCGAGCGCGATGCCATTAATCGTTATCGGTTTAATTGCCGTTCTCCCCTGTGAAGTCTGTCGCAAGAGGTCGACGAGGCCGTGGAACTTGAACGCGGATCACAAGACGGTCGGCAGATTTCTGCGCACGCCGAGGCCGGCACGATTCCCTTTCGCGGAGACGCTCGCCGTTATCGCGAGCGCCGAACGAACGTTGCTCGCGAGCTGCGCGGGGGAAGGTGCGCGGACGGCGCTGCGCCGCTCGGGTGGGGGTAAACTAACTACGGAGGAGTGGGGGTAAACGGCGAAATCGAGACGCGGCCCGTGACCACCCGCGCGTTATAAATTTCCAAGAATAGAATCCCGCGCGACGACGATTCTTCCCTGTATCGGGGCGATCACGTTCGCGGGCACGTGGCCAAGCGTGCCGCGGATTATTTTCGAAACCGACACCGCGGACGCCCGTACGATCGAACATCTGTTTATTGTCCGGATATATTGTCCAGATATAAACTTCTTTTCTTCTACGACGGACTCCTCTTTCTCTCTCCCGTTTCTTTCATTCCGCCGTTACCATTACCGCCGTCGCGCTCACCCCCGGTGTACTTTTTACATTTCTTTCTTTTTCTTAAACGCTCTCGCGGCCGGAGTGTATCTCCACGATAGCGCGTTTGAAATACGAGCACGATAACACGGCCGAGACTTTCCGCGACTGGAACGGGCTGTTTCGGCGCTCCGTGGAAACTTTCGATCGCGTCATTGTTTCGAGTTACCGATTCCTATTGTTCCGGGATTATCGCGTACCCTGACGCGATTTATACGCCGTTTACTATTTAACACCGATACGATCCCACTCCTACCGGTCGACGTTACTCGGATCCTTTATTCGGGACGCGCCACTTCTCTATTCGAATTTCCCGCGAAAATTTCCCTCGAAAGAAATCTTATCCGAGGATCGAGGTCCTCGAGTTTCCTCTCGAGTTCTCGTTGATAGTCTTTGTCGCTCGAGGATGGAAACAACTGTCAAATTTTTATCCGCGTATCGGTTAGTCGTGGTTTTCAACGATTTGGAAGTATCAGAGGGCCGCGAGCTCTTTCGCTGGAACTTTTTCCGGGCTCGCCGTCGAGGTGAATAATTTCCAAGTCTGGCCGTGTATACCCAGACGCTCGTTAAGCCGTTAAATGACAACGGGCCTCCGGGTTATCGTCGCGACTAATAAAGCCGGCATCGCGAACACGGCACGACGATAAGGAAGCTCGTTTTATTTCCCCTGGCTCTCGATCTTCGTCGTAAACGTGCGTAATACGCGAGCCCGCCGAGGTATCTAGATAAGACGTAGATACTACACGGTGTCCCGTGACTATTTCGAAACATCTATCCTCGAATTCTAGCAAAAAAATATACCGCCGCTTCTACCGTAGAACGTTACTCCATTGTCGTATCAGGCGATGAAATTGTATATTTCGCAACGATCGTTTCGCGACTCCTTTGTCCATTGCTTCGATCGTCAAAAGGAAGGGTTGAGAATTTGAAAAATAATACAAGGAAAAATAACGTTTTGTTCATTTTTAAAGAACGATTGTCCTCTTTCTTTTACACGATCGAAAGAACGGGTCAAATCGTCGAAGAAGTTGTACAAGATGTCAATGTTTAACAATCGAGACCACCGAAGATACTTAAACGAAATCATTGTCGAAGAGAGGTTACATGGATCGTGGATCACGGACTTTAAGATTGCAAAACACTCGAATTCTAGAACTCGAGTGCCTTGGAGCACTGGTGTATCAGGATTTTGAAACTGTGAACCTCTATGACGCTGTGACTCCATGACTCCAGGACATTTGTAGTTTGGTACTCCAGTATTCTAATATTCTAGTACTCTGGTACACTCGTAGTACTCTTGTATTCTACGAGCCGTGTTAATTTCGTGTGAAGAGGAAACGCAACAACGCTCGAAAATTTTAAACACCCGTTACGTTCCAATTTATCGGAATTTGCTCCTTCTGATTCTCATTTATCGTAATCGATGCAATGTGCATTGCCCTATGCACGTTTCGGTGTCGAACGCGTACGAATATTAGTCGATGATTTCGTTGGGAAAGTTTAACGTTTACCGAACACCCTGTATATCGGTGAGTCGACACAAGCTTGTCATAGATTGCGCTAATACGCGACAACTCGGCCAACGAGTCGATACGATGGTGACACAGAGTCGCGAAGACACAATTTTTTTAATGTCGCCAAGCTTCTTTTCTTTTTAATCTGCAGATATCAACGTAGGTGCAACGTAGGTTCATTGTTTCTACGAATTCGATCCGCGTGAGTTTCATCGCGTTGTTGGTATCAATTTAACGACAATCGAAGCAACTCGAAGTTGTTCAATTGCAAAATTGTGACAACCAAAAGTAAATCCAACAGTGAAATTAACGACACGTGAATTCTTGACAAAATTCGTACACATCTCCAAAATAGATGTTGTTCGTTTACCAATTCTTCGATCGGAATACACGAAATATAATTTCCAAATTCTAATATCCCGTAGAATCGTTTAAATTCTTGTAAACATTTTCCAAATCGCTGGACTAATAACAAAATCGTAGCTGTAAATATTCCGGAACCCCTTGTTGAATAAATGAAATAATTCGTTTAAAAGTGAGCTCGGTTACGAAATAATAAATGTTCGAGCGTTGAATTAATCTCGTACGAAATTTCCACGTTTTTGGACATGGTAATTGGTATCTCGTTTATATTTTCTTGCTCGCTTTAACCTTCGATAAACGATTTTGAGCTTCGAACTCGGTACGTCGACGAAGTTCTGGTGGGAATATTGCGCGCCATTGATGAACCAAATATCCGAAACAATAATTCCAACTAAGAAATATTAAAGAGACGAATCTTTTCAACTAAGAAAAGTAGATTCCGTTGTCACGTGAATCTGCTCAACTTTAACACTTCGTCGAACAGTAGTAAAAGAAGCTTTGGCAAGAGACACAAGTATTCAATTTGAAGGTTAGACTTAGATTCTTTGGTCGATTCGTACGTGGGTCTGTACAGTCTTACCCTGTTGGATTTTGGGGTACGCTAGGTGAGAGTGGGGACTGAGACAAAATTCAGCTGATGTCGTTCAGGTACTGTCACTCCTATGGGTTGTTCTTGGCGAGTCTTATGAGCCAGGGTTCGGTTATTGCGATCCGGTGATAGATAATCCTCGAACGATGAGTTGCTTCTCACACGCATCGTAGCCGAATCGTGTCAACGAATGACGTAGAAACTTCGAAACGAGCTCCTCGTTCGCTGCGCAGAGCTCGTTTGGCTCTCTTCTCTACCGTTGCCACTAACCGGCGTGCATATTTAGTTTACCCCCGCGGATAATAATGACACGAGTAAACGGAGGAACGGCGTGCAAGCGCGCGCTGAACGCAGAATGCGCGCGCGCTGAAAAGTGCTGCGCGCGTGACCAGACTAAGTAAATTTACTTTGACCGCTTTCGGGCCCGAAGGATTCAACGAGTGTCCAATGTAAATTAACGAGAGTCCGGCCTCGAGGAACACGTTCGCGGCCAGTCTGGAAATCCCGAGAAAAATCCGGCTCGTGGTGCTCCGAAAGAACGAGAAGGAATTATCGACTTTTAAAATCGATTAGCGGTGGACGTCGTGTCGCGTCGCGGTGGCACCGTGCTGACTTTGAAGTCCAACCAGAACGTTCCGAGTACCGTTTCGCGGCAACTTTTCGACGATCATTCGAAGCATCGAACGATCAGTCGTTCAAAGATCATCGATCACCTGATCACCACAACTTTGCCACCGAAACTTACCAAGAACAACCCACAGGAATCACAGTACCCACTCTCACCTAGTGCACCCCAAAACGATCCAACAGGACAAGACTGTACAGACCCTTATAGATTTTCTCAGTTGAAAAGACCCCTCTTTAATAATGCTCCTCGTCTCTTTGATAATAATTCTCAGTTGGAATTATCTTTGTTTCGAATATTTATTTTACCAATTGACGTGTAAAAGTCTTGTCACGCTTGCTCGGAAGCTCGTGGGTAGTACACTAGAACTACCGAAGTGATCGATTGTTTCGTACTCTTTTTGTAAGTTACTCAATTATTAACAGCGTTTGCCTGCAACGTGGACAATTATCAAAATAAATAGCTAACGGTACTCGTAAATTAATTCGGATTTTCCTCGTCTAACTTCGAAAATACGTATGCGGTCCGATACAAATGGTAATACGTTCACCATCGGTAGTTTTAGTATCAAAGTACGAGTGATACCTCTCGAAGTAAGTTGGATCCGCGATACGCGGTTATACCTACAATTTTCAATTTTTTAAATGAATACCCTTAGAACGAAACCCCGCCCACCGTTCGAGCGATACCATCCTCGCGACGATGTACATAATATGTACTCTTCTGCATCCTGTGAATGGTCTCTCTCGGGGTAAAAAAATCGAACAATTTAGTCAGGTTTGACGACCGTGAGCAACAGCAGGGAAAAATAGCCACGAGGTTGCAAAACGACTGTTCAAAGTTGCGAGTTAAACGGGGATGATACATAGGAACCTTTAACGAGGTACCGACTAAGCATCGCGGTCGATAAAGCGGACAAGATTGAATACGGTGGTTCGATGGGAGATCCCCGTAAAAAATTTCACGAATTCTCGAAGGTCGTTCGACCCGGCGCGAAACACGAGGAAGAAAAATTTCATCTCGGTGTTCCGCGAGGCGTCTGGTCGTTTCGTCCCGCGGCGTGTTTCCCAAGGCAATACCGTAATTACTCTTACCGGTGTCCCCGTGTCTTCGGCTCGCACCGCGCCGCGGAATTTCATCCAGCTGCGTTTCGCGGAACAACCGGCGCGGCGCAACGGGTCCCGCGTTTTTCGAATATTTAAATTCATACCCGCCGGGTTCTCCGCGCATAATTGTCCAAACGTCCGCGCGCTCCCCGGCTAAATAATGCCGCGCGAATGTTATATTTTACAGGAACGGCGGCGGTGCTCGACGTTATTAAGCAATCGTCTCGTCTCGACGCGGAGCGCCTCTTTTTTTCGTTAAATAACGCCCGAGCATTACACGTGAACGCGGCGCACGGACCGCGGCTTAATAGACGTTGCATATAATTATCCAATTAGCATCTGTGTTCTTCGCCGCGTAACACCGACAAATTGTCGTTTAACACGGACCCGGAGGAGCGAGCGTGACGACGAAGAACCGTGAACGCGTTCGAGCAACATCTCGCCGCGTTCCTCCGCTCGGCGAGTACCGGGCGTATCGCTCTCTCCCGAGGATGTCATAGCACGCGTGCGCCGCGACTTCGATAAACTGGCACGTGCTCCGACGACGCTCGTGTTCGTTAAACGCTTTTATCGCCGTTTCGAGGAACGATCCGCCGATAATCTCCATCGCGCGTTCGCTGTTCTACGAAATGGAGCGCGAGTCGGCGACTACGGTAATAATTACGATCCTCGCGCGCTGGAAACGCTCCGCGATAACGAACACGAGACGAGAATCAGCGACTGGTTACAAACGGAACGAGATTCTTTTCTTAACGCTCGAAATACCAGAGGGGTCGATTCTACCCGTTCGAAACTTCTTTTCGAAGTTGTTCGATTGTTAACTCAATTGATAAGATTTAATGCGCGCAGGAGAAATTTTTATGCACGGTGTCTCATTCTTTGGGATGTGTTTCAATGTCTGTATACAAGCACGATTATAGATACGTACTTTCGCGCTCTGCGTTGCAGCAGAAAATTCTCAAAATATTAAATACGAAGAACTCTACTTGATCTACTTAATCGATGTACTAATAATTTTGTAACGTAAAGGGCATTTTCTCGTTTAATAAATAAATAAGTAAATTAACGGTGTTTTCGCTCACAATATTCGTGGACAATTATTAAAGTAGACGACTAACGATACTCGTAAATTAATTCACCTTTTGTAAGTGTATCGATGTTGGTACAAAAGAACGCGTAGGTCGCATTCGTGTAAAATTTGTAATTCTTTCGGCCGCTACCGTGATATTATTGGCAATTCTATCGTGTCTTTCTTATTATAAAACACCTCGCACGTAATATAACTTTCACGCGATACTCGACACCTGGCTCGAGACACTCGAAGGATATCATAAATTCGAAAAAAAGTTCGTCGTTGGAATGATCGCTATTATTCAAGATATCGCATAACGCGACTTAACGAAAAGGTTAACAGTTATCCCGAATAGCGGCGATATAAGTTCGATTTATAGCGGTAAACTTCGATTTATAGAGGTCTGGGAATTTTAAATTCGTATTACAGAGATAAAATAATATATATCCGAACGTGTGGCAAATGATTCGAGTTAAAGTAAGTTTTATTTCAACTTGTATAGGTTTTTGTAGCTGAAAGGAACGAACAAACTTGTGGTCTCGTAGAGGTTTTCGAGTTCTAGAGATGCGAGCTCTAGAGATTCGGATTATAGATATTCGAGTTCTAGAGGTGCGAGCTTTAGAGATTCGGATTATAGATATTCGAGTTCTAGAGTTGCGAGCTCTAGAGATTCGGATTATAGATATTCGAGTTCTAGAGGTGCGAGCTCTAGAGATTCGGATTATAGATATTCGAGTTCTGGAGGTGCGAGCTCTAGAGATTCGGATTATAGATATTCGAGTTCTAGAGTTGCGAGCTCTAGAGATTCGGATTATAGATATTCGAGTTCTAGAGGTGCAAGCTCTAGAGATTCGGATTATAGATATTCGAGTTCTAGAGTTGCGAGTTCTAGAGATACGAATTATAGATATTCGAGTTCTCTAGGTACGAGTTATGGACATTCGACTGTACCTAAATAACGTTCGCTCCAACGAAATCGAACCGTTCCGTGTCCGAACGGTTGATACAAATCGGCCTTTACGCTTGCCGACGAAATGAAATCCAACGCGTGTAATTCCATCGGTTTCGTTGACTTTCTCCGCAGAAATGCAACGTATGTGCGTGATTTACTCGAGTTTTAGGTACACCTTTAAATCTCGCGCAGTACAGCGGAATCGTAGCGCCGATTACCGATACGCCAGCGAAGATACACGACATTCACTACCTTCGTGCTTAACGATATTCTCCCTTCGTTTTTTACGATACCCAACGTCTAAGTCCGAACGACAGCCTCCAGTCCCAGAAGGCGTGCACGCGCAATAAAGAGCAAAATTTAATTGCCAAATAATAATTAGACGAGGCAAAACTCGCGGCTCGACATAATTTACGATACTCTAGCCTGCCTCCTACCGGCGATAATAATTTCCATAAAAATTACGAGCGCCTCTCCGCGAGATGCACTTTCTTTCGGTCGCTAACGACAATATTCCCCCTTTCCCGGCTACTTAATTTGCGCAGTGCTTTATGGGAGACCCTCGCCCACGGCGGTAATTTACCCTTCTCAGAGACAGACGGCGCGTTTCTGCTCTCCCGTGTCCCTCGCCTTCGACCGAGACCGCCATTTTTGCTGTAATGGTCCCCTCGATGAGACTCGGCGCAGATGAAACAACTCCTTCGTTATGTCGCGTTACGTGATATCGTAAATAATAGTGATTATTCTCGACGACGAACTTTTTTCTCGGATTTATAATGTACCTTCGGGGATCACGGGCCAGGTGTCGAGTATCGTGTGAAAGTCACATTACGTACGAGGTGTTCTATAAGAAGCTGGACACGATAGATTTGCAAATAGTATCGCGGTAACGAACGAAAAGAACAATTTTTTTTTTTCTTTCGAGGAGAATGCACGTTAAAGATGTAAAAATTCCATCGACGAAAGATGAGAATCTACTATAACCTGTCGATAGTTTCCTAGCGTGAAAATTCAACTATTTCGAAGGTGACTATTTTGACGAAACCTTGTCCGAAACATAGTTTCAGAGAATGGGACGATAATGTGTAGTACAGCGGAAAATTTGAATATTCCCAATACATTCTTTATACTAAAATTTTTCAATTTCCTGTCCACCGATGTGTAATCGCGCAAATTCTTCGAATTGGAGCAGTTTAAGCGTACGAACGCGTTTCGCCAAATTTCGAATCGCATTATCTGTACTTTCCAAGTTTCGCGCCGATAGAATTTTTTCCAAAAGGGAAACCCTCATCGAGGCACGAGAGTCGCGAATCTATCACGACAGTGATCCACGATCTTTCGTTTCGTTCGTCGAAGAAGCGTCTCGTTACGTCGAACGAGCAGCGTCACGAACGCTCGGGATTACGTTTCTCTTTGCGGACGAGGCTGTCCTCGCATTCTCGCGTCTTTCGCAAAACTTTAATGACCGCCACGTGGTGCTATCATCGACGCCAGTACGCGAGAGACACGGACGTATCGTCGCACGATGACTCGCTAAAATCGTTCGCGGTTCTCTTCCGCAGCAACGCCGAGAAAAGGGAATTAAGCCGCTGCAAAAAGCTCGGAGACCCTGGAGATGACGCGAGACGCACAAAGGACTCTCCCAGGGGTGTGTAGTCGAGTGGAACCCTTCCATTTCTGGACAGACGATCTTCCCTTTTGAAGATTTCTTTTTTTTGCGTGTCACTTTTTTCGCGGACCAAGCTCGATACTTTCTTTTCTACCACTTGCATTAACCTCACGTTAATATTATTCTCCCTCGTGATCCTTTTTTTTTGAGCAATTTTTCCCCCCACGACAGAGCTAACAATCTTGAATTTATCACTCGAAATCGTTTCTTCTTTCGTGAACGTACAAGGTGTCCCGATCGTCGCCGGTCGATTTGAATTTCCCGCTATTCTTAAAACTTCAAACCGAGTATTCTTCGTGGAGTATTATTCGTAACCGTCCTCTTTTCATATATATTTTCGAAACGTCACTTCCTCGATAATGTAACTCGCGTCTGGTTACTGGAGAATTAAAGATTTTTAAATTATCGGGCATTACTTGAAACGTCATCTTCTCTCGCAGATATTTTCGAAACGCGATTTCCTCGATAATGTAACTCGCGTCTGATTCGCGGCGATCAGAAATTACCGATCGACGATCTGAATTGTTAATTGTCGCGCATCTATAACGACCCTTTGATCGAATTTCGAGCTCGTAATTAATTAATCGGTAATTGGACATCGGAATACGCGATCGTGTGTAAATTATGCAGCATAAGGACCGCGATTATTCCGGGAACGTTCTTCGTAAATAAATCGGGGATCGTCAATTGGCAGAGAAGTCATTAAGAGCCTCTCACGAGGAAGATATACGAACCTTTGGGCGGTATGACCTTGAAAAACGAAATAAAAAATATGAAGAAACCGATCGAATAGTGGGAAGAAGGGCGTTTCGAAATTTTATGAACGTTTATAGCCTTCGTCTCTTTTACGTCTTTTGCGTCGAGTTCGCTCGGGCTGTGCGTTTCGTCCCGAATACACTTCCAGGTTAAAATTATACGTTCGACGACACGGGGATCCGCCGTTTTTACAATTATGAAGAAATTGGAACGGTTCTTCGGCTTCGAGAAATTTCGATCGTGGAAAATTTTAGTCTCGAAAAGTTGGAGTCTTGGATACGACTTTGTTTGAAGTCGATTGCGACGCTTTTTGAAGTGACAATTCAATGACAGAGACTCGTAAGGTAAACGGTGCAAATTTATAAATCGACGATGTTGCTCCGGGGTATTGGATCGTTCGAAACTTTAACGCAAAGTATCGAAGGTTTGATCGGTTCAAGGAAAAAGATAAAGAAGATACTGCACCAACGACATAAATTTTCTCAAAATCGATCGATCCGATATCAGGCACTGAACGATGACTGTAACAGCTTGAAAACGCCAAAGCAATTCGACAATCGACATCAAACCGGGGTATTGGATCGCCCGAAAATTTGACACAAAATTATCGAATATTTAATCGGTTCAAGGAGAAAGATAAAGAAGATACTGCACAAACGACACAAATATTCTTAAAATCGATCGATCCGATATCAGGCACTGAACGATGACTGTAACAGCTTGAAAACGCCAAAGCAATTCGACAATCGACATCAAACCGGGGTATTGGATCGTTCAAAAATTTGACACAAAATTATCAAAGATTTGATCGGTTCAAGAAAACAAATAAAGAAGATACTCTACAAACGACATAAATATTCTTAAAATCGCTCGATCCGATATCAGGTACCGAAGGATGGCTACCGTCCACGTATTGGAAAGATCGATTCGAGCGTTGACATAAACCCGGGGTCTTGTAAGATCCGGACGAATTTACGACACGGATGTAGAATTCCCATGCACGCCGCACCGTTGGTAATCTGCGATTCGCATTCACCATCGCGTGTCCTGCGAGAAAGGACAAGGAGCCAGAGCAGTCCTCTGTGGACGTGGAGGTGGCAAAGAAGTCGCCGATGGAACGACGCGGTGTTCATGACAGGAGCTGTACCGTCTTTCAGGGGCCGTAATGAGGCCCCTTACGTACTTGTAAGAATGCTACCAGACGCGTTTCGCGCATCGACGGACGCGTTAAACACGCCAGCTGCCGGTGCACCGCCGCTGTCGCTCGTGCACAGCTTCCTCCTCCTCCTCTTCTTGTTCTTCTTCTTCTTCTTTTCCTTTCTCGCGTCATTGTTCGTCCGACTCGTTGTGTCTCTACCTCGTGGCGCAGAGGCCACGTTGTTTTTGGTCGATCGCCCGTGGCGAATTTTCGAACGCGTTGAACTCACCGAGGCTCGAGAATCCTGCCCGCATCGCGGTATTTGCATCCTATGGATCCATGAATGCATCCTGCGCGACGATTGTTCTCTTCGCGCGTCGACGTTGTTCTTCGTTCCGCTTCTCTCGGCCTGTTTCGAACCAATAATGAATTTGTATGCGAAAGAGAGAGAGAGAGAGAGAGAGAGAGTGAGTATGGTTTCGTTAACAACGAACGCGGTTCCGTGTCGAGCCGTTTCTCTTCAACATTCGAAGCTTCGAGATCCAGAGATCGATATATCATCGCATAATCTTTCACCGTATAATATACCGCGTGAATAAGTATCTCTGAAGTTAGATTGGGAAAGGACAAATTAATGCACGAGTATCATTGGTTGCCTATTTCGATAATTGTCCACGAATATTGTAGACACTGTCAATGATTGAGTAATTTAAAAAAAAAGTTTCAAACAAGTCAAATTGATCCCTTTGGTAGTTCTAGCGTTAAATATTCAATTCGAGTTGCTCCAAAATGTGGATAATTCCCAGAGGAATAATTTCAAAGCAAACTTTCGAATCATCCCCAAAGAAAGCAGCAACTTTCACCCTAAACTCGAAGCGATTTACCGGTACCATTGGTTGTCCATTTTCGTAATTGTCTAGGTATACTGTAGTCAAAGACACGGTTAATAATTGAATAATTTTAAAAAGAAGTTTCACAGAAGTGAAACTGAACCCTTTGGTGGTTCTGGGGTTAAGTATTCAAAGTTACCGTTCGATTCGATGAAAGCTCCCGTACCTTAAACCCGGACGCGCTCGGCGAAAGTTGTAAAAACGAACGAACGACTCGATGTTCGTCGAATTCGTTCGAATGGAGCCTCGCTGCGTGCGATCCGCGCCGAAGTGCCATTAATCCGCTCCGTGTTGCGAAACAAAACACGTCCGAACGCAGTTCCGAGAACCACGGTCGAAAATTGTTTTTCAGGGACCCACGAGGCGCAGAAAACGTGCGAAGCGTTCCGAGAAAAACGCGGCCGAGCTACGGTACGTGCGCGTCGCGGGCAAAAGGGCCAGCGCGGGAAATATAAACGGGAGTTTTTATCGTCTCGAGTCAGCTTTGTGCCCGTATCGCTCTTTGTACGCGTTATTGTTCCGCGTACGCGTCGCGAGTGGACTGTGCTCTTGCGCGACACGCGTGTACCCGTGTACAAAGCACGGTAGTCGTATGCATACGGGTGCAGAGTATGTTAACGACGTTCGAGGGACCTCGGTGGTTGGTACACCACCGTTTCGAACAGTGTTCACCGGAGATTACACCGCGAACGGGGAGCAGAAACGAGATACACGACGTTCGGAGAAGCTTGTAATTCGGTAAACGTTTTCAAGCTCTCGAATATTTTACCATTACCGAGAACTCGAAGTACAAAAGTTTATCGGTTCTCTTTGTCTATTTAGCCATTCTCCGTCGTAATTTTCCGTGCATCTCCAACGAACCGGTATTCCGAATACAGGCCTTCCTTTATATTCGAAACCACGCGGGAATAAATCACACTCTTACGTTCGTTAACCTCCGACGAACGTATCGATCGGAATCCTCGAATTATCCGCATTTCTCCACGTTCGCCATTTCCTTTCCCCGTTGGACCGTGAGACGCGTCCTCCAATTTGGAAAGCAACGACCCGTGCAGAACTCCGAGTCGAAATTCAACTGTAACGCGATAACGAGCAGGAAAATGGGAAGCCTGGCGGGCGAAACTCGGCTCCCATTAACCGCTATCTCGGTTCCGTAACGTGAACGCACGCGGTGACAAAATTGAATCTCGTCGGTGGTCGCGATTTCGCGACGAATCGCCACCCTCGCCGCGATCTCCCGAGAACCACCAATTTCGCGGAATGCAACGGGAGCGCTGCGAGGACACGAGGAAGGAAGATTGCTTCGGTTGGCTTCTATGTACGTGTAGGAACTCCGAAACGATCTCGCCGTTTCGCGCGAGATAATATTAATCTCCGGTCTCGTGTCGTGCCACGTCCTGCAACACGATGGCGCGCACCAAAGGGGGAGAGGATCTGTCGGCGGCGGAAAATAGTGCTCGGTTTTAAGGTCGCGGGTTCACGTGCACGCGGCATGAAGTATCGCGTGGCTCCGTGGGATCGCGTAGCTTTCTTTCGTACGACGGTTACACGCACGCCGGTTTTCGCGATCGGTTGCATCGTCGTATCGCGAGCGTTACGCAACTTCGATACGTCGGCTACTCCACGGTGGATTCAACGAAAGATTAATTCACCGAGTGGCGATTGCGCGCCACGTGTAATCGTGACCGCGATATCGTTCGGGTCTGGGTTAGGTGGCACCACGTCCCGGCGTGGGACGGACTCGCGAGGTGGCGATTCGAGGATTATTCCGACTATCTAGAGACGAACACAGAGGCTCGGGAACACGTGATTCCGATCTAGGAAAAACACACGCGACCATTTTGTAAGAACGAGAGTCAAGATGACTTTATTTTACTCCATTTGTGACCTTCTTGCAAGAGTCAAGACGATCTTCTTTCGTTCCATTTGTGACCTACTCGCAAGGCGCGATTCGAGAATAATTTAACCGTCTAGAGAGGAATACATAGGCTCGAAAACACGTGATTGCGATGTAGAAAAAACACAAGCTACCATTTTGAAAGAACGAGAGTCGAGATGACTTTGTTTCGCTCCATTTGTGACCTTCTTGCAAGAGTCGAGACGATCTCCTTTCGTTCCACTTGTGACCTCCCTGCAAGGTGACGATTCGAGAGTAATTTGACCGTCTGGAGAGGAATACAGAGGCTCGGAAACACGTGATTGTGATACAGAAAATCCACTCGTATCCTTACGAAGTGGCGATCGGAGAATAATTCAACTGTCCAGAGAAAATATACAGAGTCTCGCGATCGTGATATAGAAAAACACACGCGTGTATTCTCAAATCAAGAGAGTGACGATGATCTCGTTTTATTCCGCTTGCGTCCTCCTCCGAGTTTTTTAACCCATTTTGCTCTAGAGATAATAATATGGACGTACACGAAGATGGTAATTTCGGAGAAGCGTTGATTACACTCGAGGTGAGCAGAATGAAGCGTTATTGCGTATCTGACGGTCACCAAGAATCGCGACTGAGTATACACATTATGGTGAAATGGTAGGCTGACAAACAGGTCGAAGTATAAGAACTCTTTTAAGCGATAACGCGACTGACCGCGAAGTAATCGATCACGATCTTCGAATAATATTAAAACCGCACTTCGAGACAGAAACATTGGCGCCTTCGGGGTCAATTTAATAATCGGTGACGAAGAAAACGGTCAACTATTAACCTTGGCTCGTTTTCTGCATCATTGTGACACAATTTACAAGTTCGCGAGGTAGTTTGCAATTGGAGGGGATTCTACTCTGAAATTTAAATCGATTTTCTTTCGTGTCATTTTCTGAAAGAGTGTCCATTGTTCGATCGCTCGAGCATCGATCGATCGAACGTTTCTTCTTCGATAAATCGTGGAAACATCGTAAGGTGTATGTCGAGAAACGTCAGGGGAAGGAAACTGCAGGTGAGAGAATCAAGATACCGATACGAACAAACTTTGAACACCAAGCTATATTTTTCCAAACGATTACTACTGTGTCTCAAGTTCCGGTTGAACGATAGGTGCTATCTCGCAGAGACCTGTACATCTTTAACCCGCGTTAAAAATGAACGACGGATCGAGACGAGTGATCGAAGACATCGAGTCGCAGATTCACGAGGAAATTCGTACCTGTTGCGTTAAGACATTAAAAGCGAAACGGACATATAGGCGCATTACTCACTCGAGGTGTATCTCGTCCGAAACTCATAATCAGCCGCGATGTTATCATTCGTTAGCGAGGCGCATCGGTTCGAAAAAGAAACGAAACGCACGAAGACATCGATTTCATCCGTTCGCCGAGCATTATCATCTTCCAGACTTATCCGCAAGACATCGTCGTAATTTCCGAACGCAGATTATATAGGGTCGCCGGTTCCGATTCCGATCTCGCGCCGCGAGACATGTTTTAACTTGCTAAACCGTCCCGGGCGATCGTGATTTTCGTTGTTCGAGGTGATCCGCGCTTGCGCAATTGCGTCCCTTTACGTTATGCCGGATCTCCACGAGCGTATCGTTACCGCGTTGCGAACAGTTTCGAGAACGAATCGTCGATACGAGCGACAAATCGCAAACAATTCGCGACGATCGTTCCAAAAGCGATCCTAGGTACCGCTACCCCTTTACCATAATTTTTGACCCACCAATCGTAGGCTAAACTTGTCTAACACGATCTTGATATCTCTCTCTTTTTAATTGTAACCTTCGATTGAGGGCACTTTCATCGAAACTCGATACACGGTTTGAAACTAACTTATGTACGTTACTACATATTGCTGAAGAATAAAAGAAAGTAGGACAAAGTTGCCCAATGTGAGATCTTTCTTTTTTAATTATAACTTTCGATCTAGGCCACTTTTATCAAAATTCGATACGTATGTTACAACTAAAATTTGTACTCTTTTACAACTTAGTGGAAAATATATTTTTTCCAGCCCATCGGTGACGCTTTGTAGACTTGATTTATTGTTCACTATGGGACAGAGTTTGAAAGTTTCTTTAAGAACGCTAAAATGTTTTATCGTAGTTTTATTAGCCACGATACGTTGACTCGCTACTTTAACCAACAATATCGCCCGATCTTTTCTTCACTGTTTCGATTTTTAGCCGAATCCACCCAAAACAAAATTGGGTTGGTAATAACACGTTAACCATTAAGTATCGTCGAAGGTAACTTCTCGTTATTTAATGATATATAATTAGAAAAATTTTAAATTCCGTTGAGTGCACTGTACAGCGATATTTATGAAAATGATAATACACTGACCATTTTAAAAATATTTATAATTTAATCGAATCGTTTCGGAAACTTTTTGCAACTTTTACAAATATGCTTGTCCAAGACGCTGAATCGATTTCAATGCCGACGAGCGGACGAAACAAAGAAACACGCGATTGGTTATGAATGAAAGAAATATCATTCATAATTCAACAGTCATCAACAGTACGCAATTCGAGAGATCCGAAACGAAGGTAAGCTTGGATCTCGTATTAGGAGATATACTTGTATCTAAACTAAAATTCCAGTGCAACAATTTTTATTCGTGGAATTTATTAAAATACTTCAAACCGTTTTTCCATTTTGCCAATTTTCACTGTTGGAACGACGTCGAAGTTTGTTCAGTGACGATAATTCACTTTTTGTCAATACTCTTGATAAAACATTTCTCTTGTGGACTAAGAGCAATTTTTAATATGTTCGTAACTTTTGGAAACAGTACTCACCGTCGAGGGTGCAAACAGTCAAGAATGCAGCAATTCCAACAATTTTTGGTCCACAATATGTACGTGTGGAGCCAAAATCCATACGGAAAAGTTAAACCCTGTTATTGCTGTTCTCTTTGGTACAGTCTTCGACTGACTTGATGTCACGCGGGACGACACAGGGGCAAAGAGGGATTCGACCGTCTATCCCCACCCTAGATGCACTTTCTGAGCCTTAGCTATGCACTCTGCCATAGTAGTACGAATAGATTTCAATTACGTCCCTATCTTTACATAAAAATAAAGCTTGGAGACTATGAACGACTGAAATTTCGTTTATGCTTATACTTAATACACGTCTGTTTTATCTCGTTAGAGATATTTAATATAAAAAAGAATATTACGTAATATGAAGAATTTTCTATATGTAGTCTGTAACTGCCTCGACGAATAACGAATCAGAATTGAATCTGTGCGCGAGAATAGGTGTACACCTTCCAGTTCTCTCACATTCCTGTCACGAGACCTCAAGACAACGTTAAAGGATACACCTTTTCGGTTGGTCGAGCGTTGTTAAATTTTCATTCACCGGTCGAATCGCTTTAACGACTTCATCGTTTAACGACGGAGGATGGCCGAACGATCGAATTATCAGATTATCGCTGGCCACGTTGCTCCGCCGCTGGAACGATTTACACTCGTGGCAGCGGTCGCTATCATTTAAAAATCTACAACTTGGCCAACTTTTACAATCTCGATATATCCTCTTAACCGTGTGCTCTTCGAGCACCGATGAAGCGAAAATGTAAAAATGATCAAGTTTTTTATTGTTCCAGACCGAGAAAAATTGAACTAGTACTATATTCGAAGATATAGACCTAGAATCTTTCATTCGAATGTACATATAGACTTCAACGCATGGTCAACTTAGCCAATAGCAATATTGCATTGCACCGAGTGTCGTCGTCCCGTTACCATCGATGTGGGAGGCCGACTTCTCGCACGCCTACAGTACACGTACAGAGTGACCGATTTAAATCGATCCAGTCAAATAACTTAGAAATCGTTGACGTAATTGAAAAATGTTTGAAATAAAAGTCAAAATACGAAAAGTCAATACAAAAATATTTGTATTTGAAAGCCACACGAAAGAGAAAATTGCCCATCCCATAAACGGGGAACGATATTCTTCAATTTTATCTTTATAGTCCTCGTTAAAAGTGTCCCATAGTCTTTTCCCTTATACCGCACTAATTAGTGACTCGGTATCAATATTACTTGTTCGACACTCCGTGGAGCCATTACGTTGCATTACGATTGCGCGCAGGATAGACGTATTTACATTTGAAAGGCACACGAAAGAGAAAATTGTACACCCCATAAACGGGACACGATATTCTTTAATTTTATCTTTATAGTCCTCTTTAGAGGTGTGCCTACAGTCTCTTCTTTTTTTCATATATATGTACCGTATTAATTAGTAATTCCGTATCAATATTACGTTTTCGATGCTCTGTGGAGCCATTAGGTTGCGTTGCGGGCACATCCAGGATCGATCACCGCGAGAGTCGCAAACGGTGGTGTCGCGTTGCATCGAATGCAGCCGAGCGATGCATCGGGCCCGCGTTGCGTTATTCCGCGGTACGTCTCGGGAGTTGGTCTCGTTTTTACGAGGCCGGGCGAGGTCCGCGCCGCTGAAGGATCGAAGCGGAGGGCACCGAGAGAAGTTGGCGCGCGCGCCACAGGGTGGAACGGCTCGATCGGCAAAAACCGATCGGTCCGAGTTATTTATTGCCGCACTCGGAGGGCAGAGAGACCAACGAAAGGAGAGGGGTGGTGGAAGACGATGGAAGGTGGGGAAAGAGGGAGAGAGAGAGAGAGAGAGAGAGAAAAAGATGCGGTGGACAGAGGCATCGGTACCCCGGACCCTGGAGATATCTTATCTGAGACACACACTGTGCGCCGAGGAACGCGCCGCGTATACTTACATCCTCGCCGTGGGCCTGATACCACATGGTGATAACCGACGCCTAGTATCTGATGTACGGGCAAAAACAAAAGGCACCGTGTGGTTGGGCCGTTCCCTCTCCACTCCGTTCCGTCGAGCTCTCTCCCCTCTACTGGTAGGCGAGTGTCCCTCCCCTCGTTCTCCGTCTACGCGGCGATCGGGCCCGTTCGCGCGGCGGACTGTCCGCGCCGCGATGCGGTAACGAGGATCGATCTCGTTGCGCGGCCGATTTATATCGGCGGGGAATGTTTTATGTCGCCTGGATATTCGAGAAACTCGGGTGAACACGTGCAAGCGAGCACGTCGCGTTATCGGATTCGAGCGCGGAGTCTCCCATACACCGACCAAGGGGACCACCTCGGAGGGATATCGCGATCGATGCGCAGATCGCAGGTGCTGCTCGCTCGGGCCCCACCGCATCCGGGGTACCGAGTTATAGCGAGCCGGGGGTTATGTAATGCCAACGTTGTGCAACGTCGCGGGGTGGAGCCGCCCGTTACAAGGGGGAGGAGAGGGCACGGGGGAATCGTTCGTTCCTCGAAAGTGGAATCGGTGATTTTCGTTCGAGAGGTTCACGGGGAGACGAGGTTTCGACGGGAGCGACGAACCTCGCCGAGAGGAGATCCCTCGTACCGCTTTGACCCTTCGGGCGCGTCGCGATACGCGCCAGTACGCTCCGGGTGGCTCTCGGGTATTGGAAGATCCAACAGATATCGAAGAAACGTTCCCGAGCCAGGCGACTCGAGTCTTTTAACACTCGAACCGTCGACAGTGAACCTATCGCTATTTGTATCAGACCGTATCTTCCGAGTTGAATGGGGAAAAGGGTGGATTAATTTACGAGTAACGTTAGTTGGATATTTTCATGAATATTCTAAGCGAGGACCTTACTAATAATCGAGTAATTTTCAAAGGAAGTTCGAAACAGGTTAAATTGCCCACTTTGGTAGCTTTAGTGTTGAAAGATGTTCGAGAAAGGCAAATTGACCACTTTGGTAGCTTTAATGTTAAAAAGAAGTTCGAAAAGGGTCAAATTTACATCTTGGGTAGTTATAGTGTTAAAGTTGACCAGAACCGCGTAGAAAATTGCAATCGATTCGCAGAGCACCTAATCGTACTTTGAATATTGTAGACAAAGACCCCGTTGATAATAAGAGACCACCGGATGTTTAAGTTTCGAGGTTAGGTCGCGAGAGAAACGCGTATACGTTAATTTACGCTTCTTGTTTCATCGAACGACTTGATTACATCCAACCGGGGATACGGATTCGAGAAAATTGAATTTGCAAGAGAAAGAAAAATAAATAAGTTATAAATACGTGTTCCTTGTGCCTGGGTGACTGCATGAGATTCAGCAGCTGCGGTTTTACGACCTAACCTCGGACTGATGAACCTCGAAAACCAACAAAATTTTATCAGATCCAAATGGAAGACAAAACTCTCGAATTACGATCAGAATTGACAATTCTTCTGCGGACAAAATCGAACAGTGTCGACTTTCAAAGAAGAATGGAAATTCGAAATGTCACCTCAAAGATAAATTAAAAAAATAATATTTTAACACTTTACCGTGTGCACAGTTGGTAAAAGCACTTTCGATCTACCTCGATTTTTTTCCAAACGTCGAGATCGTAATTTGCGTACAATTTTTCCCTCTTCCTCGTTCCTCTAACTATTAACGAGAAATACAGCGGCCACCAATAACACAATGAAACACCTTCTCGTCAATTTGTATCGTTCGCGATAGAAAACACGGAAAACGATCTTATAATTCGAGGAGAAGATCGAAAAGGTATGGTCGATCGAAAGAACTGGAATAAAATTCGCTTTCTTGTTATCTCTTGTAAGCGGGGTAAAAATTTCCACGCGTGTTGCATCGTCGATGGTAGGAAGAGCGCGAATCGGTAGTCGACGCGGCACGAAACGAACGAAAGAACGAGCTCACCTCGGTACATTAACCCCGGGGGAAAAGGGCGATAAATTAGGCGGCTTATCGACGATCGTTCGCGCGGGTATAAGCTTCGCCCAGAAGCTCCGAGCGCATGCAGATACGCGGTTGCAACGACGCATCCTCTGGGCGCGAGGGAAGGAGCGGCCCTCGGTTTTGTTTCGCGCATAAAAAACGGACATATTGGTTTTACGTTCCCTTATTTACGAGACCATAAACTCCCCGCCACGATTCGCCAAGTGCAGCGCGCGTCGCGCGGATCTCTTTCTCTTTTGGGGGTGGCGGGGCGCCGTGTATTTCTCAAGAGGGCTGCGCATAATGGAGGAGCAGAACGAACCAACCGTTGATAAATATCGAGGAGAGAGTTACTCGGGTGACAAAATCGGCAAATGGAGGGATTTACGAGAGCCACGAGGAGCGACGAATCCTCGCGCGTTAACCTCTGCCGCTGGAAAGACCTGCCATGCACTTGCTTCAAGAAGTTATATACTTCTCGGAATACTTAAACGCCTTTCCTTTAACCCCAGTCTCTCGATTTTGACGAAATCGCTCCGTAAACTGACTGCCTGTTTTTTTTCTTTTTTTTTCATAAATTGGTCGATTGTGTAGAGAAAATTATTTCAAGAGGTAAATAAGTTTCTTTGTTCTAAAAAATTTCCAACGCGAGAGGAAAGGAGTAGTATTCAGGAGTATTGTAGTATTTTTTGTGGTGTGTACTTTACAATATTTATAATATCGTAAAAATCGTTACTTCTATACTCTTTGAACAAGATTTAAGTTCGTACGATTCGTGGTTCTATTACGAAAAAAAATCTATTTGTGTTTTCATTCTAGATCGAGATAAAGAAATATCAATCTAGAAAGTCCACGAGAATAATATTTATTACTTCGCAAATAACCGATGAACTGTAACATAAAAAAAGAATATATATCTTCGAATGTTAAAAAATATATATGAAAATTGTTGAGAGGTTTCATCGAGGTTTCGCGTTGTAAAAAAATTGCCGAAAATTACTTTTATTATAAAGTCTGACTTGAATCTTCCTCTTAAGGTGGACGACAAGTTTAATCTCAATGTGTTCGTGATCGATGACGTAACATCTCAGTATCTTGTTTTTGGAAGTAGTTGTAACCGTGGACTCGGTCCGTAAACTTCGAAAACCCGTTGATGTAATACCTATATCATTTTTGCGTTTGGAGAAGCGAGGAGTCGACGTTACTGCGCCACTTTTTGTTACACCTCTCGTCCAAAGAGACAAACGCTGACTACAAACCGTGAAGCCTACCTGGACGCACGAATGGATGTGGTCATACGACAATTTATTACTTTCGTTTTTCCGTATGATTTTAATTACACGGTACACAGTATTATGAGCTGAAAAATAAAATTACAAGCCCCTGTTCCGTACGAACAACCAGTCGTTCAGGTAATCGAATCACATTTCCTCGATAAAGAGTAAAACGAGCCTCGTACAACTTTTTTCGTGATTTGCGATAGCCGCGAGGTAGGCTCGGTTAGGAGAGCGACAAGGGTCTACAAACTAGGCATTCCGACCTTGAATCGATTTTTCAACAGATTTTTTTTTATACCGGTAAAACTATTTTTCGTATCGATCTTTCATCGATCAATTTCGTCGCGAATCGATTATTTTAATACAAAATCGGATCGATTGTAAAAACAAACGTACAATTTTCTTCGTTTCTAAACAAATCTGATCGTACGAATAAATAATGTAGGCCGGAGATGCCGATATTTTCAAGAAATCAATTTTTGTCACACAAGTACGTATGAATTCGATTCGAACAATTTTTAGAGGAATGATATTCCTGGTTCTGTGAGGATTTAAGAACCAACGAGGGGAAGAATGAAATAACTGGAACCAGCGGGAAAATTGATTTTTCCGGGTCTAAAGCGTCGTATTTGAATAGTATGGCGTCGCGGTGTCGTAGCCCGCGGTGCCTCTACGACGCGACCACCGTCTCGTCTTTGTCGCGACGCTCTTTCGACGCCGATTTACAAGCGTAACGAGCTTTTTACTACGCGATAAAACGTTTGCACGCTCTTGGGGACGTAATACGCGCGTCTCGCGATACGCGTCGTGGATCGTTGGAATCGCGGGGATTTACCGCACCGCTGGAAATCGCGTGTTAACGCTGTGGGGCCACGATTCGCGTGCGACGTCGAGGGTGGCGTTCGTGCATTCCAGAGACGCTGGTCGACCGGTGCCAAGAGACTCCAGACAATAATAATATAACGCCGTGTCTTTCGTTTCTTGTCGGGAACAAAGATTAAACCATATTCGAAACATTCAACCGGAAATTTACACGAAAAATCAATTGGAAATTATATAAAAATTTAACGGGAAAATTATACGAAGAATCAATTGGAAATTATATAAAAATTCAAGTGGAAATTGTATAAAAATTCCACGGGAACATTACACACAAAATCAATTGGAAATTATATAAAAATTATACAAAAGATCAACTGGAAAATTATATAAAAATTCATCTGGAAATTGTATAAAACTTCAACGATAAAATTACACAATAATTCAACCGGGAAATTACACAAAAATTTACCTGGAAATTATACAAAAATTCAACCGAACTGTTTCGCACTTAACTTATAAGCTTCGCAGAGAGTGATTCTCGAAACTAGAACAATTTGTACTCTCCTGAACGAAGACACGAAAATTCAATCCTCTCCGCTGGACCATCTTTCGATGACAATTTATTTTTTGATCGTTGCAACGACGCATATCGCACTCGCGTTCGTTCTTTAAATCGAAGTATGCATTCTTTGTCTTCTAAATCGATTCTTCTCGCCATTCTGTATATAAAAGTGTTAATGCACGTGCATTGAGAACGTAACACTTTACGAGAGATTTCATATTTTATGTTAGGATATTACTTTATCCCAGCAGGTGTTCAAACGTATCACCGTATGAACGTTTAGACATTTTATTACACGGTTCTTTACATTATTCATTACACTCTTCGGTCGAGCGGCAGTTACACTAGCGCGAGTAGTTTCAATTTTAACTTTAGTGTCATCGATCGCAACAAAAGACTGCAAATACACTCTGCGCGCGTTTTATTCTACAAAGAAGCCATATTCTATCAGCTTTTTTCCAATTTGTAAAAGTACGTTCATGGTGAAAAAATTCTATCTAATTTTTCTCGTACTTTGAAATTTATCATACTTTTGCTCTTAATAAAATTCATTACGATATGTTTCACACTCGTTCCATGCAACACCATTAATGAGCAAAATTTGGAAAGCAAAAGCTCTCGAAATGCGAAATACAATTTATTGGTTTAATTTCCGATTAATCGATGAATCGTTCGTCCGGTCAGATATTTTTCTGTTTCGATATTATTATATTTTCTTGTAGAAATCTGTATCAGGTGACGTTTTTCTCGTTGTAAAAAAACTACTATGACACTTCAACGTTTGAACAACTGTAAATATACGAACGAGTCGACGGATCTATACGAAACTTCGCACACGTTCATCGAACATTAGCACCATCTTTCGAAAAATAAAACGACGAACCTAATAGCTCCATTTCTTATCGAAGGACAAAACTTATCCACCGATCTATCAAGTTTGCGCTTTCGAGTAGTTACGAGAAGGTTCCGTTCGGGAAAATAAATGAAAGTTCGGTATTAAATCGTAGCAACCGAGAAGAAAGTTCGAGGACCGTGCCCATCTATGATTTATTCAATCGCTCGGAATCGCGTGCAAATGCCAGGCGTTACGATTCGCATGCAACATTGGCCCGGTGGTGTTCGCAACGTGAAGAAAAACCTCGGGACAAGATTCATGCGTTCATTTCGTTGATAAAAGACCGTTTTTCCATCCAGCCGGGCAAGAATGCAATATAGTTTCTTGTACCGCGATCATCGCTATACCGATTTCATGGATTAGGTACCATTTAGATCGTCCAGCTTCTCGAACTCCACCGAGTCTCCTGTGTCACTATGATTTATGCACCGTTCGAAATAATTACGCGGTTTCCGTTTTTGTTCGATCGATCTGGGCAGTCTCGTGTTCGTCGAACGAAGCAAATTTCACGAATTACGTTCGGGTCGGGACGATCGTAAAGTTTATTTATCGTTTCCGGTTGTTTCGTGTAAAAAGATTTCAATTTCGGAGACGTTGGAAACACACGTGCGTCGAGACCGACTCGCAAAATTTCCGGATCGACTCGGAAACCACGGAAAGCACTTTATCTTTCGTCTTCGACGTACAAAGTATTCGTTCCGAACGAGACTATCGAAGACGCGAACTTTTTTCGCGATAATCGACCACGAGGAGTGTCTCCCTTATCGAACCGCGAACATATACCGCGCGTAGATAACGAAAGCTAGTTCTCGCGCGACGCGTTGCAAACACCGTGAACACTTTCTACGAGTGAAAACGAAGAAATGTCGGCGCCCTATCGCGACAAGGCTTCCTTCGAGAGATAAATCTACGTCGAAATGAAAAAATTAATCGCATTCCGAAAACTTTCCACGTTGAACGACCGCGTTGTCGTGACAAACTGCGTCGAATGTTTTCGATTTGAAATTTCAGTTTGAAATCTCTTAGCTGGAACTCAGTTTCCAGCTGGGACATCGATTCCCTTCGAGAGACAAATCTATGCGAAAAATAGAAGTCGAAACGAAAAAATTCATTACATTCCGGTCTTTACATTCTAAAGACTCTCTACGACCACGTTGGCGTAACAAATAGTCGATTTTTCGGGAAAATGTTAAACGGGCTTCGATCCCAGCCCACGGTGGAAGTGAACCACGAGGGATAAAAAGCAGGAATCGAGTGCGCGAAAAGGAAAAGAGAACTCGGTCGCTTGTCTCGGTCCTCCGCAATGGCAATCGCGGGTCTGTTATTGCGAGAGGTCTCTCTCGAAGGCTAAAGTACAATTACAGGTCGTTCCCGCGAGTCGCTGAGAGCGAAGCGGAGTTTCTCGCGCGTACGAGTAGATCGGGTTCGCGTGTTCGAATCAATATAACTCTCGTTACGACGCGACGGCGAGTCGTTTCAAAGACCGGATCGCTCCTGGCCGCTTGTTATTCGCGACCGATCGGATCGAGCAACCACAGTGCTCGACCGACTTTTCCGCTTACTAATTAGGTGACGATGCACTCGATGATCGCCCCTGGATCACAATGTACCCGCGGATGACCGTTGTCGAAAATAATCGCCGTGACGCGGCATTTCCTCGCGTCTCGCTCACCTTCTTCGATACTCTCGAACATTTGCGCAGAGATTATTCATTTATTTATTTACTTATTTACTCGCTTATTAATTTATTTACTTATTTACTTATTTATTATTCAAAGAACGCGCGCAGATTATTCAGGGGTAATTACGCAACGCGTAATTCCTCAAAGAAGTGATGTCAATTGGGCATCCAGATCATACGATTTGACACCTTTGCCGAGGTGACCATTTGGAAGATGTTTCATTTCATCATTAACTCCCAAGTTTGTACTTTTAAACAAAGAAACAAATATCGAGATTACTTAAACCGTTCGAATTTCATTCGAAAAGTAAATCGACCGGTATCGATCGGGACACCCTTTAACGGCCAAAGAAAGAACGATCGGTCCCCAAAAGCCAACGCAGACCGTTCGTCGTCAAGATGCGACACTACCTAAGTCTTTCTTATATTTCTCCCGACACAACTGGAAACAAATCGCGTTTACACGCGCGAACAACACCGTCTGCAAACACCGAAGGTGAACGACGATCGGGTGAAAGCAAACACCTCGAAGAGGGGTGTTCTCTCACGGTTGGGTAAAACAAGAGAAAAGAAAAAAAGAAGAAAGAAACGCGAGCGTAGCGTTGCATCACGTGGCAGGAAACGTTGGTTTTCGGGTACTCGAAATTCGGTCGTTTCGCTAATCGTTCGTTGGGTACTTAACTTAATTAGCCCCTCGATTAGCATAATGGCCGCGACGGTCTCTTTTCTCGTACGTGGCGCCCGGTAGACGTGGAAACGAGGATTTTTACGCGCGCGCATCGCGCGTTCTCAACGATCGTCGAGCGAAACGAGCCGGAGAAACGCGAGAGGAGAACGAAAACCCGGCTCGGTTTCTCTCGTCGATCCACGCGGACCGACATAATTCCTACGGGCCCGAAACGTCCTCCGGACCCCCGAGTGCCACTAAAAGTTTCGGGGCGTGGGCAATAATTTACGATGCCGCGCGGTAACTATCCGTAAGTACCGGCGAGAGCAACGCTAATGTTCGTCCTTATGCAGACCGGGACGTGTACGCGAGCAACGAGAGGAAGCAAACGGGCCGAAGAGGACGTCGAGGAGAGGCCAACCCGTCCGCCTTTACTACGCATAAATCTGCGGTCTCGCTCGACCTCGACTGACTTTACTGCCTTTCCACGAAAACCCACACCCCGAAATGTCCATCGCAAGGCCCAACCGCGCAACCATCGCTCCACGCCGCGCAATCTAGGTCTCTGTGTCTCCGGGTTGTGGTCGCGAACACGTACGCGCCACAATCGAGAGAAGAAAAAATATTCAGAGACCCCGAACCACTGATTCCTCGATGTTCACGCGTAGAGAAGTAATTCTCAATACCGATTTCAATGAAAGTTTGCGCGCGCGTACGATAGTGTATTGTACGTTCTTTGCGCGCGCGCGTATAAAGAAATTTCTCGAACTTTCTTCTCGAAAGTTTCAATATAATTTTGTTTCAGCGGTGCAACTTCTTTCGGGACTTTTAACGCAAAATATCTATGGAAATTTAGAATCTCCGAAGCACGGATTTTTCAATGTTAACGCGTGGAAGTGTAGTTTTCAATGCTGTGTGAATTTTTCTTACGTAGAGTGGCTCGACGAGGTATTCCAATTCGAAAGAAATTTATGTTCCTTCGAATCCAATCGGTATCGGGATACTCGATTTTTGCTCGATTGGATCGGTGTCCACGTTTCTCGTCGTTAACCGATTACATAAATTGTCCCTTGAAGGTTTCCACCCCTTCGAAATCGTGTGCGTTTGGTTTCACGTGGCATGATTCATCACGGTTGCACGTGCGCGTGTAAATTGAATTTGTAAAGTCGATTAAAAGAAACACCAAAGACAATTCCGTGCCGCGGTGTATACCGAAAAAAAGAGCGCCTACTTTATTAAAAGCAAATGAATCCCTGGCTGTCGTTTCAGCGTAGCGTGTCCATAAACGTAGGAAGGTTATTAAAGAGATCCTCATCTTTACACCTCGAGACGAACCGCCTCGCGTTGCGAAATAATAAACGTCATCGAGATATTAAATCACGCCGTTTAAAGCATTTAAATTGCTACAACGGCCTGATACGTTAACAGGGCCCGCGCGCAGCTAATTTTCGATCCGATCTTTTGTACATCGATGGTTGCGGATCGGGTACCCTTACGGCCCGTATCCGGACTTTCAACGCGGCCTTAATCAATAAGATAACCCGGGTGAAGGCAATTAATATAGTAATTAGCCTGGGTGGCGTTTACACGCCACGAGACTCCTCCCATTTCTTTACCTTGTAGGTTGTTAAGTATTCCGCGATGCTCGCCGCGTGTACGCGCTTATGCAATGTCAACGTCGAACGCAACCACGGAATGGAAGTTCAGGATCCCTAATGCAACGAAAAAGTGCACGCAACCTGTCTGCGACCGGATATCGCGTGCGGATACCAATCCAGAACACGATCGCGGAGGAAACCTTCGAATCGCGGAACGGTGGAGGACTTATTTTTCGCATATATCGTGGACCTCGGTTTCACGTTTATCGCGACCGTGCTGTATCATCGACCTTCCGATCGAAACTTTGTTACTCGCGTACAGTTTTTCCTCTAAAATTTATATTTAGAACACGATTCTCGCGTTCGTGCTCGATCTCGACTTTGAAACGCATTCGCACCTTAGCATTTGTACTCGTCGAACTAGTTTCTGCATCCTGATCGTTAAAATAGCATTCTTTGTTCTAGAACGATTATCAATGAGATTACTTGGAAGTGAAATTACATTAAGATAACGACCAACGCGTTAAAAATAAAGTCGACCGTGCCGCGGGATGGTATGCAACGCAGCTGGAATGCGGATCGGTATCGATCTCGACGTTAGTGGTTCCAGACGGTCATAATCGGACCATTCCCATCATCCGGGCAACGTTGCGAGTTATCTACGGCGTTTGTGCCCATCGACGTGAGAAGCTCGGGGTTCCCACAAACGTCAAAGAGACCGGGAGATTGCGCGACCTACGAATGCAGCCGAGGCACTTGCCGAGCGATCGATCGAGTAACTTCGTCATCGAACGAAAGAGAATATTACGAACCTCGTTGAAGATTTCTCTCCGTGGGTGCTTCGAGAGAGAAGCGGCTTGCGGTGGACTTCACCGGCCGGCGATTTCGCAAGTCGATAATACGGTATCGCCGCGATAAATGTGAACCGAGGTCCACGATAAATGTGAAACCGCCTAGCTCCACGATAAACGTGAAACCGAGGCCCACGATAAATGTGAAACTGCCAAGGCCCCCGATGAACGTGAAACCGAGTTCCTCGATAAATGTGAAACAGAGATCCACGATAAATGTGAAAGTTTATCCTCGCTACCAGAGGGAGTCCCTTAGAATCAATCGAGCGATTTAATTTCACTGCTTGCACCGTATTGTGTCAACGTATTCCGTACCTCGAGTCGAAGTGAAAAGTATTAAAACTTTTGTAAAAGTATCTCGCCCCTTTATTTATTAAAATTCTGCAGTAGAATACCTCATTAACGCTAGAGCTACACAAAGAGGTCGGTCAATTTGACACGTTTCGATTCACCTACAATATTCATGGACAGTTATCACAATAGACAACCAATGGTAACCTTAAATTAATCGTTCTCCATCTAACATCGAAGACAATTACGTGATCCGATAAAAATAATAACACGTTCACCATTGGTATTTTTAGCGTCAAGATTAGTGTCTCGTCCCAAGCTGAAAAAAAAAATACCATATCGTTTCCTCGTTCAATATCCGCCTAAATCGCGAGTCGACTAATACTCAATGGTTTCGCGAATCCTTACGGTCCGGGATGGTTCTCCCGTGCGAGTAACGCCGCGAGCAAACGTTACAATTTCGAGAACGCTGTATCTCGTGCTCCGTGGTCGATAAAATCTTCATAAGACCGGTGTTCACCGTTTCTTCCGTCGATTAATCGACGAAAGTCCCAGCGAAATCCTTACCAGGTAATACGACAAGCTTCCCGGGGCCCGTAACAAAAGATCGAAGAGGGACAGAGGCAGGGGGTTGGGGAGGGGGTTCCAGGGGAGGATGAAGCAGGTAAGGGGGAGGGGGGAGGGGGGAGGAAAGAGTGGCTGCTGGCCACGTGGGATCAGCGGCGATCGTTAAAGAAATATCGACGTCGTATGCGCCTCCTTACGAGCGGTCCATGGCGAATACGCCGGAATAGTATCTGTAATGCGATCGCTTTGGCACTGTATGGCGATAGCATCATTAACCCTCCGTGCACCGAACACTGAATAAGATCTTGTTACGCGATATCTGAGCGAGGAGGGCCGCGTTTGCCCTCGACTCCCTCACGGCTGCACAATACTCGCTAATTAAACGACCGGCCAGCCCGCCACCGCAGATACCAGAGCGCGATTGCTTTGTTTTCGTTCGGGACCAGGCCACGCTTCCACGGCCAAATTAATTGGAGACGAGAAAATAAATAGAGAAACGCGCCGTTTTTCGCCAAAGGTAGAGACGCCTCTCGCGGGGGGTTAACCGCTACGCGAATCCGTCCGGGGAGTCACGAGAGCTGTCGAGAATCTATCGAAATCGAACTCGGTGACGCTCTGGTTTTTTTCGGACCGAAGGGTGAGGAATCGTGGGTCGAGAATGCAGCGAATGCACGGGGTGCTCGCGAGAACGAGCGAGGAAGATGCGTCTCGCGTAATGTTCGAATGTGGAGACTGGAAAATGAGGGAAAATGGAACGTTTGACAAGCATTTTTCTACGCAAGAAACCCCAAAGAAATCTTTCACATCGGATGTGAAAATAAATCGTAGAATGAACCTGGATGTTATCTCATCGAGATATTTCGTGTACGAGATACTTTATTAAGAGGAAGTATTCCTCTTGAAAAATTGAAACTCAGAAAAATTAGAAAAATCACGGTGCATCGGTCGTCGAGTCTCGGTCGCTTTTCGAGTGCAAGTGGATCGTTTCAATCGTATTCAATACTCCCACCCTGTACGCCAACCGATTACTCCCCATTTCGAGAAACCGATCTTAAAATATTCTTTATATACTATTTCTTGCGAATCGTTCACCGTAACGACACAGAATGAAAAATACACCTCGAGATACACCAGTAGATAAAGCGAGGTTGAATAAACTTACCGAACAACCGGCAGACTGTTGGTTTCTCAGCGTGGATCGATAGAAACGGCGAGATGTCCAAGCCGCTTGTGACAATTCCACTGGTCGATTGGGTCCCCTGAATCCCGACAGAGTACCATTACCGAGCGTAAAGAGTTTTCCGGTGTTGGTCGAGATCCAAGGTGACGGTACAGACTTATCGAACAGGGAAGCGATAGGGAAACTCACCGAGTTTGCATTCGAAGCCAGAGAGCGCTTGAATACAGATTCCCGATCTGTTCTCTCGATGAGCAATACGGAACCGTTCCTCGATTCCCTCGTATCGTGGAATAAAGTATCGATGCGAAGAACTAGTATACCGTGTACCGGTATACCGGGATCCGTCCTCGAGGTTTCTCCGACAATTTCTCCGCGACAGATTCTCAACGTTCGCGAACAATATGGAATACCGAACAGTATTCGCGATTTCGTAGCTTCGGGAAGCGGAGAGGAGTACAGGAGGGAAACAGTGCGCAAGGAGAAGAGTGCTGCACGACGAGAGAGGAGTGCGAGAGGAGGACGAGGGTGTGCACAAGAAGAGGGACATTCCTGGCGTCAGGTTAGACGAGGATCACACCGTGGCTCTGGACGATCCAGCTCGGTTCGAGGGAATCTCCTGTCGGATGGTTTTTGCCAGGACAGTTTTGCCCTCGTCAGTTGCTCGACCACGCCTCGGAGGTACGCTCGTCGGTAAAAAAGCTGTCCAGCTGAAGGCACCCGGAGAAGGACGCCGCTCGTTCGTGTCCTCGGACCGCTCCCAGCAGCTCTATCCGCGGGATTCCTGGCTCGTCCGTGGTCGCCGCGGTTAAAAAAAGAACGACACGCGCGTTCCCAGTCTTTCCGTCCACTCTTCCGGCGACGAGCTTCAACCGTCCGAGACGATTTTCACGACTCTTTGACCGAACAAGTCGCCGATACCGCCAATTAAGCGCGCCTTCGCCGCGATCGAACGACGATTTACCGCCAGTTACGGCTCCTTTCTTGGACAGAGTGGCAGACGCAGCCTGGAAATGTTTTCATTCCGCCCGGAGGTTCTCCGTCGACTGAGCGCGATTAGCACGTCGATGGCCGTGAAATTTAAGGACTGGGGACTCGGAAGCACCGGATTAAACCACGCTACAATGTTGCCTCCAACTGTCCGCGGGAATATACGGCGCGCAACAACTATCTTCGACACGACCTTCGCGCGAACGGGTATAATGTTTGGGTGTTGATTTTTGTTCTTTTTTTTTTAACGTCGCAATAGTGTACAGGATGTCTCGAGAGTCAGGGGTTCTGATTTTTGAAGCTCGTTGCGACTATTACAGGAGTGGAGCAACTACTACTTCCTCGGTTACAAGGCGATATCGATTACGATCGGTCGTCAATGTTTGGAAATTAATTTTTTTTTCACTGAAATAGTATCCAGATGATCTTGAGAGTAAGTACCTCGACTTTGGAAGCTCGTTGTATCTACTACAGGAGTAAAGCGTGTATTTCCTCGGTTACAAGGCGATATCGATTACGATCGGTCGTGAATGTTTGGAAATTAATTTTTTTCCACTGAAATAGTATCCAGATGATCTTGAGAGTAAATGTCTCGACTTTGGAAGCTCGTTGTATCTACTACAAGAGAGAAGCGTGTATTTCCTCGGTTACAAGATGATATCGATTACGATCTGTCTTAAATGTTTGGAAATTACTTTTTTTATACTGAAATAGTATTCACACGATCTTGAGAGTAAATGCTTCGACGTTGGAAGCTCGTTGCGTCTACTGCAGGAGTGAAGCGTCTTCCCTCGGTTACAAGCACTTTTCGACGTCCGTTGTGATCGATCGTGTATGCTTGGGAGTCACTTTCGCACTACTGAAATATTATACAGGCGTCTTGAGGGCAACTGGCTCGACTTCGGAAACTCGTTGTGTTTATATCAGGGGCGGAGCGTCCTTTCTCGGTAACAAGTTCGACGCAAATTCCTTCATTTGTATACATACAAGTCACGGTGTCGTATAGCCACTGATGACCATATTCAGCGGTACTCAGAATCGTGAATTTGGAATCGCTATCTTTACGTTGGTACTATTTGACAATTTATCCATACTTTGCTTCCACACTGGATACTCATTTTTTCTCAACTCTGTAAATCTTTGTGCACCAATACGTACGTTAAGAACGAAATCATGTTTTCGTGTATCTCGGAACAAAGTTCGGTACTCCGTTCACTATTCTTACCGACACGATTGAAACGTGCGATGAATTTCCACAGTAGCGACAATAATATCGTAAACGAGAAACGATAATCCATAAATAAGTATCCGGAGGATACAAATCGGGAGAATAAACGGACAGAGACACTTTTGTATTCGCTACAACGTACACCGTTTCCCACGTCGAGCGGGTCCATCCGATCGCAAGTACTATTATTGATTACGTCTAGCAGAAGGATAACGATCCCAGGATAACTTCGTGCAAAAAGTGGTTATAACTTGGAAACGAAGCCTTTCCGAGACACGTTCGTACGTTCATATTTTTCATCCTTGCGTCGATCGCGACAAGCTCCTTTGGTTCGGTCGCTCGTTTCAGAAACTCCCTGTACATTGAACCGTAACGGTTAGAATGGTTATCCAGTGTTACTTATTTCATCGCTGTGAATTCGTAACAATTTCACTGGGTAAACTTCTCGAAGAGAAACACAAATCCGTGGATACGTACGCCAATCGCTGATGAAAAGTTGTTGTTGTCACGCGACGTAACGTCTTATTAAAAATTTATTTCGAATCACTCTTTGAACTAGTACGACCACTATCGACCGGGTAATATGCGGTTCGTTAAAGAAAGAACGGTTCGAATAAAGCGAGCAACTTGAGAGAAATCGAACGGTTCGAATTGAGCCAAAGAAATTAGGCTCGAAGGAAAACGTGCAGTGTGAATGCCAAACGTTCTTTCAAACCGTTTCAAAAGAGTCTATAACCGAGCGAGAGTCGTTCCTCAAGAAAGTAGACCGATAGTTGCAGATCATTTAACTAATCGCACTGTTAATGTAATCGTTTATCTTCAATTTTAAGTATATCGTGTACGTAGATAAACTCTACATCGTTTTCTTTCGTAGATGGATCGAAACTGGCCAATTTTCGAACGCGAACAAAGTTCGAACGATTCTTTTTTTTTTCTTAATCGAGGGAACATCGTACGATCGGAAGTCGTCGAACGAAACGTTAGACTTCATTTTCGTTGGAAATTGGTACAATTGACCGGTATACGGGATCGGTAATTAAAAATAGGCGCGCCAGAATTCTTTGTTGGCTCACTGCAGAGACATCCGCTAGAACAAACAGGTGTGGCTGTCTCCAAAGATTGCGTAGGAAGGTCACGCACGAATGTTTGAAAACAGGTGTTCCAACGTCGATGTACGCATCGAAGGTGGCGGAGAAAGGTGTGCTGGCACCATTAGATACGCAAACGTACGTTCGTCATAGTCCAGTTAATACGGTGTGTTTAGGCGACTTGGTGTCTGGACTATTTAAAGGTCGCGCGTTATTCCTGCCTTGGAATATGTATTAGAATGGACTGGCGACCTTGAAGCCAACGGCTGGCTACGTTACAGACTTTTACATCTCGCATGATGTCACTGAACGTTGGAACTGTTCCTGTGAAATGGGATCACGGTAACTGGCTGGCGAATACTGAGTACCGCGTGTCGACTAAGTATACCCCGAGGAGCTACGTTATCGAAAAATGGTCGATTATCTATTTTTAATTCTTCGTGATCGGGTACAGCAAAGACCTGCGTATACGTGTTAATTATAAGATGAGGGAATTTTCAGATGATGGAATAATTATTTCTTTTTCAAAACGGACAGGTTGTTTCAATAGAGCGCGCGAGAACGTTAGATAAACTTCTGAGATAATATTATTCAAATTTTGTAATTTATATTATCCAAATGAACCGTTCCCCTTAAAATTGATTCCATCGACATTTTCCACGAACTTTTCGAACACAGCGGTGTTTCTTCGTTTGAAATATTCGACAAAGAAGCACTTCTCCGTAAGAGATTCCAAAGTCTGTTCGTCTTCGGAGTAGACGAGTAGAATCTCGATTGCCCGACCGAATCGTCGCCAAGATAAGTAGAATTCTGTAGAAGCGATTCAAGTTTCATAAGAGACGAACCGCGCGCAGGGTAAAAAATTGTTCGAGTATTGAGCAAACACCTGACAGCCGTACGGAGGATCATCATCGGGGAGTAAAAATCTCGAGTTTGACTTTGCCTCGCGTTGGAACCGATGAACATGTAAACGCAGCTGCAGGGCCCGAAGGTCCCTTCTCGAACGCGAGCAGCAATCACCGACGATGCAATCGCGGGAGACGCAACGATCCGCGAACGAAGCTTCGATCGTAGCCTGTACTTAGGTCGCAACGACGACCGAACGCACCCTCGAGGACTCGGCATTGTGATAGTAATTGCGAGCCTTCGCCTTCGATGGGACCAGAAACCGGATCACCGTTCGATCCAGATCGAAGATCATGGTCGCACCGAGGCGGTCGATCCCTCGCCTCGTGGCGAAAGGTCACCAAAAAGGACCTCTGCCATTTTCTTCCATCTGCCTTTTATCCGTCTCAGATTCTTTCGAACGTCGACAAATTTTACAAGTTATGCATATGCAATTTGTGCTTTGTCCAAGCTTCGATACATCTCTCGAATAATTTCTGTACATTTTTCTTTCTTTTACAGAAGATTCTTTTCCTTTCGAATGTTTCTCTTTTATCGAAATTTCCGAGCTATTGGAAACGGTACTTTTCTTGGAAATATTTTCCGATTTTATTTACGACTTTTACACGGAAAAATGAATAGGTAGTTTTCCCTTGAAATCAAAGAACAATAACGATAAAAATTAAACCATCGGAATATAGACTTTTCTACGCTTGCGAAAGAGTTTAATTTCACCTAACTTGAACGTATGCTTAAATATTAATTATAAAAAGATCGCACGTTTAAACGTTAATTGTAGAAGAATCGTATGTTCGTATGCTTAAATATTAATTATAAAAAGATCGCACGTTTAAACGTTAATTGTAGAAGAATCGTATGTTCGAATATTAATTGTGAAAAAATCGTACGTTGAAATATTTTCACTATGACGAACATCGTGGATGTAGAAACGACTAATTGCAAGCCATCTCATGGGAGAAGAACATAATAAATATTCGCGCGGTTCAAGAACATGGAGCGCGCAAGAGAAATCGCGAGTTTCCAAGGAATTTAGTGTCGTATTTAAATCGTCGATATTCTATCGAACAATTACGAACGTGAAAGTGTACGCGGGAGCAAGTTTCGTACAAAAATGTCTGTTTCAGCTCCGAAGCTGTATTACGTCAAAGCACAAGAACGTGGTAACGTTCACCGTGGAAACGCGCCTTGACGCGTCCGTGAACAACGATCCCGACACGAAAATTAGCAACCGAAGTACCTAGAAACTCGTTAAATGTCGGATAATCTACCTTGAACCTTGCCCCGTGAAACTTGCCTCGTCTGCCGTGGTAAAAGAATCTTAAAGGCAGCGGATAAAAGCAAAATAACTATAATTACGATTTGATAACACGCTTCGAGTAATCGCGTCGATGCGATGCCGGTAGAATTCCGTTTGACGTTAAAAATCAGGGACTACTTTATTTCCGTGTAACGACGTTACCGATTGAGAGAATTACGCGTGCCTGAGTCCACCGTGGGACACTTCTGGGAAATCGTTGCAATTTCGGCGGGAATCGAGCACAAGTTAAACGAGAAATCACTCTCGATACACTCGAGCTACGAAATACATCGGACTTAATAACCTACTTCGGACCTAATGACCTAAAGAAAAGAAATCTCTCTCCAGATCGATTGCAATCTTCTACGAGGTTCTGGTCAACTTTAACACTATAACTACCCGAGAGGTAAATTTGACCCGTTTCGAACTTCTTTTTAACACTAAAGCTACCAAAGGGGTCAATTTGACCTGTCTCGAACTTCTTTTCAACACCGAAGCTACCAAGGGGGCAATTTATCTTGTTTTAAATTTCCTTTTAAAATTACTCAATTATTAGTAGGGTCTTCGCGTACGATATTCATGCACGATTATCAAAATAGACAACTAATGGTACTCGTAAATTAATCTACCCTATCCCCATTTAACTTCCAAGATACTTATACGATCCGATACAAATAGTAACACGTTCACCATCTATAGTTCCAGTGTTAAAAGCCCCATATGACGCTGTGTCAATGGTTCAAATTTTCATGGAAGCTCCTCCGAACTCCGATTGAACCTCGCCCGATTACTCGTAACAAGAATAGAACGAAAAATCGAAACGGCCACCGGACTCGGCACCGTTTTCAGCTAGCCTACTTCGAACAGCTCAATCCGCGAGCGATCGTTTCGTTTTCATTTTTTTCTTTTCTTTTTTTTATTATATCTCGGACACAGCCGGCACGGTCTTTTTATCATCGAAGGTTTTTCTTCGAGTTCGCGAAAGGAACAAGATAAATGGTCGCGTGAGCGGAATGCCCGCTGGCTGGAGCCCGCGGCGCGCAATCAGCTCGGCACAATAAGTTCCCCTGCAAACCGGAATACGTCACAGTTAATGGTCCACCTTGAACCCGTTATCCTGAGGACTCCATTTGGGCCGCAGGGGCCGCAGGCCACGCGGGGAGAAAAAGGAGAAAAAAAAAAAGAAAAGAAGAAACGGAAAAGAAAAGGAAAGAAAAAAAAAGAAAAAGAAACCGTGCCGGGACCCGTATCTATGCCGGGTTTCAAGGTGCAGGAAGATATGCAGTTGCAGGTTGCGGCAAAGGTCGTCGGGAGGCTTCGAGGTGAGGAGTTCCCACACTTCGGAGCTGCCTCGAGCGCTGGAAGCGCATGGGACAGACGCCTGCATGCGCCTCGAGCGACGATCGTGATCGAAGCAATGTTACACGAGACGAATCCGCCACGATTCCCAACGTTCCGCTGTGTTCTCCTCTCTCTGAATAAGAATTTCCAACGTATTACCCCGAAACGACCGCGTACACGATCCGATGGCTTCTCTCGAATATTCGTCCGTAGATACGCAAACTCCGTTCGAACTTCGAAATTCTAAAATCCATTGTCGTAGGAGACAATCGTTCTCCACGATTCTGGTAGAAGGATGTACTTATAGATTTGAAAGAATGTAAATTTCTCTGCTCGTGGAACGAAGAACGAGAAGGAATTTTCGCGAACGAGGAGGTTAGGGGACTCGCAAGGTGTCCGATGTTGAAACGTGGTTCGCGCGTCCGGAAGTCGAGGAACGGATAGCCTCGTGTAACAGAGCCTGGAAGTGGCTCGGGGCACGGCGCGTGCAGGACGTGATTGTGTCGCGGTTCTTCCCTCTCACTCATTCGCAGTACGATCGGTATGGCTCTCTCTTCGTCTGCCACCACCTCTCGCGTTCGTCCCCCTCTCTGTGCCTTTTTGCCGCTCGGCTCCTTTTTGCTTCTATTTCGCTTCTCTTCGCCACGACGGAGAGGACGGCTCCCACCGCCTCCGCTCGACTCTACAGCCTCGGCTCGTGCTGCTTTTGCTGTACCTAGCAGACTCCCATTGACGTAGGCAGCCAGAATTTCGAACGTCGGGATTCAAGAGTCGGTTTCGCGGTTTTTTTCAATCGACAAAGTCCAACGAGAGGTAATCTCGAGCTACACGATCACACTTTTGGACGTTTCATCGTTGTCGCATCGATATTTGTCCGTGCGTTCGAGATCTGATCGCAATAGGATAATTATTAATAGCGTTTTTACGGATGCAATCTTTACGGTCACTGCTGTACACGTAGGATCAATTTTATAAATTCTTCTCATTTCGCGTGTATCTGTCTACCAAGTATATTTATCTACCAGAATCTATACACCAAGTATATCTGTCTACCAGAATCTGTATACCAAGTATGTGTCTACCAGAATCTGTATATCAAGTATATCTGTCAATCAAGTATATCTATCTATCAGAATCTGTATACCAAGTAGATCTATCTACCAGAATCTGTCTACCAAATATATTTATTTACCAGAATCTGTACACTAAATATATCTGTCCACCAAGTATATTTGCCTACCAAAATCCGTCTACCAAGTACATCAGTCTACCAGAATCTGTATACCAAGTATATCTGTCTACAAGAATCTGCGAACCAAAATTGACTCGGAATTTAATTTCGAAATTAAATATCGCCGAACGATACCGATACTTCCTGAGTATCGATAGCAGGGTATCGTTTCCCGAGTAACTTTCTTAAAACGAGACCGATCGTAATCGTTCATCGACGAGTAAAATAACAGCACCTCGAAGAAATCTTTCTCCGCGAGCGTTCGTTCGCACCGTTGCCGATTTTTTCCCCATTCGAAGAAAACCCAACGACAGGAAAGTATCCGGTTCTTGCACGGTGTACGGAAATCGCGACGGACTTATTGAACGCGAGTACCGTTTTCAATACGAACGAGAAAGCCACAGAAGCAATTCACCGTGGTGTACCGTGGACAATCCGGTCGATCCGTGGTGTTTCGCGTCCGATTGCTCTGTAATCGTCATCGCGGACGCGTCCTCTTATCGAGGGAAAGGGTCTTGACAAATCACCTCGTTCGAGTCGATACTTACGCCAGTGTTCCTAGGCAAGGCGCGTGGCTGGAATGCGGCGCGGCCGTGCTGTCGCTCGCGACTGAAACGCGCCGTGGCCAATAGGAAAAGGAGAATGAGAACCAAGGTTCCGCCGGATGACGACTCGCTGCCGCCGAGCCAAACGATATTTTGTAAACCGAAGGCTTCTTTTTTTAAACCAGACACGTATTCATAGCTTATTTCCTGCACTTTAGTTAACGGTCGTGGTTTGAGAGAAAAAAAAAAATGGTACTTAAACGAGGTGGTACGCTTCGCTGGTGAACAGGCAACGAGGGACCAAGGTTCCGTCGAATCGAAACTCGATTTGCTTTTTCGAACGATAACCAGGCCTAGTTTCTTTTTAACTACGTTTTCGCGAGATGGTGTGGCAGTTTTCGATCATTTCTGAACAATTGCGTGTTACGCGACGTTCGTTGCTTTTAGAATGCCTTGGAAGAGAGTAATCGTAGCGTCTGTTCGTATTGTACTCGAAACGATGAAGTCTCGTTAAAGATTCGTTGCTTTTCGAATGCCTTGCAAGAGAGTAATTTTAGCATCTGGTGGTATAGTTCGTGAAACTATACGATGAAGTTTGTTGCTGGAAAATCGAAATTTTCCGACCACTGTGACAGTGATAAACGTCTACCAGAATCTGTATACCAAAGATATTTGTCTACCAAGTATATTCGTCTACCAGAATCTGTCTACCAGAATCTGTATACCAAGTATATCTGTCCACCAGAATCTGTATACCAAGTATATTTATCCACCAGGATCTGTATACCAAGTACATCTGTATACCAGAATCTGTCTGGCAAGTATACCCGTCTATCAGAATCTGTACACGATGACGTACAACATTACGATCTTTGTATTTCGATTAATTAATTCCAACATTTAAGCGGTAGAATGATCAATTGGCGAAGAAGTGGTATAAGACGAAGGTTCAGACGTAGTACAGCGTATTGATTTCAGATCGAAGTATACTCCGCGAACAAGGATATCATTTCGGGAAACCCAGCGGATTGGTAATCGTGTTTCTTAAAATTCTGTTAACGATCACGTTGCTAGGAATGTGATTCATCGGAAAACTATACTTTCAGCGAGAAAGGGAAAGCGGAATCGGAATGCAAGTTCCGCAGACTCACGATTCAGTGACGTTTCGCTCGAAAAGGATTTTGCAAACGAGGAAATTTTCTTGGGAAATCTATCGGCGAACTTTCCCTTTTAACCTATTATTCGATAACACCGGCTCTGACGATATAAATATATATTCGAGGCATCGGAGTCATACTTACGGGGAACGATCGAACGGAGCAGGATGATTCGATGATTCGTCGAAGTATTTTGCAAAAGAGAAACGTTTCCTTGGAAAAACCAACGATACAGCGAACACGAACGCGTTGAAACCCAATATTTCGACCACACGATAGCACGAATAATAAAGAATAATTTCGACAAAATCCTTAAGATTCGTCCCGAGACACATCCCTGTAACGGAAAACTTGTTCCTTGTCGCAAGTCCGTGTACGTTGCTATCGTATCGATCTAATATACTCACCCGGGAATAATCATTGCCGTGAGATCGATTTACTCTATCCCTCTGTCACCGACTTGCTCTATGATATTTTTACGACCACGAGTGACCAACAATACCGATCGTCTACAGTCCAAGGTTTGGGAGGCGAAATCGACTGGACGCAATGCGTCCTCCGGAGGGATCATCGTGGCCACAGGCTGTGTCCTTTAATCAACGATACTATACACCTAGCGAACGTAGAGTGCTTAATAAGAGGGACCGACTTAATTACGAGGATATATGGCGAGTGACGGAGGCCAGTCCCTTCGAATCGCGCGCACGTCGGCTCTATATCGAACCTAAAGCCTCGATTTGCATACCGAACTGCACTCTCTCTCTCTCTCTTTCTCTCTTTCGCGAATAAACCGCAAGATCTCCCCTCGGTTCTCTCTCTTTCTCTCCGTTTGTGTAGCCTCTCCACCGCCACGATCTACCTACACGACACACGCACGCCTCCACGGTAGAAATATTATTCCGGGCCGGAGAAATTCCGGTACGCGTCGTTCCTTTTCGGCTTAACGACCCGCCTAATGAACGTTAATGTCTAAGGCCACGGATTCTGCGATTCCGGCGCCACCGCGATATATGGCCGCTGCTGTTTACGCTACTTTGACGCAACGTTCACCTTCATTTCCTTTCGACTTTTTCTTCGTCCCGTTCCCTCGGTCTTGTTTCCGTTCTTGCACGGGGGTGGGCGTGGAGCCTTGAAATTATGTAGCTGAAGGAACGGGAGAAAGATAAGGGGGAGCAATTAGGAACGTTCCCGGTACGAGGAGCGAAATAATTACGAATCTTGGGAATAATCGAGCGGGGAACACCGTCGAATTTTTTAGTAAGGTTAAGGATCGCGGTTGTTAGACGAGGAATTAACGAGCGGGATCCACTCGTGTAGATACACACTCGTAGGCAACGATGACGCTTAACGAATCGGTGGCTGTGGACGGTCGCGAGGGACGTGACAAATCTTTCCTCGTCGAACGGTGTACCAAGTTCGAGCCAACAACGATCGTGTAACGAGGAAACCTAAGATTGCTGGAAATTATTCGTGTCTTTGCACGTGCAAACCGATGCGATTCCATGGATCGTTTCAATACCGAATATTGGCAAAATCATTGCCAATGCTGCACAGTGGCTTCCCCGATGTTTGCTATCGGTTGCTCGCGAGTGTCAAGTTTTCGATCTAAATACACCTTCGATACGAAACACAAACACCGCGAAAACGAACAGCTCGTTTCGACGAGCTCGTATGAAATATTTTGTCAACGAATCGGGATTGTAGTTCGAAGCATCGAAATGGATATGCACGTGTCGTGTGCATCTAGGTAGTGTATGTACGCTATGGCTTGATAAAAAATATTAGGTTGTCTGGAAAGTCATTTTGTTTTCGAAAATTGAGAATATATATACTTTATTAAATGTTTGTGCACTCTAAAAAAATCGTGTTTCATTTTCACCAAAAAAACGAAATGACTTTCCGAACAACCCAATAGATAACAAAACTTCGAAATAACCATGCGAGCGAGTTGATGAATTACGAAGAGAATTACGTGTATAAATATTCCTGTGGGTAAAAAGTCTTATGCAACCAGTTTCGTGTCAAGTGACTTGGTAAAACGAAGCAAAAGACATTCACAATTTCCTCGATTCGCTATAGACGGTGTATACACTTGCAATGGTATCGATCGGTGATTCGTTTCGTTCCCATTTATTGGGATAAAAACAGACGAGAGAGGATCTGGATCACGGTTACGTGGAATCGAGGGACATTTTATCGATCACGCTCGTCGGAGAGAAAAATGGGCGCGAAGTGTTTCAGGGCGACACCTACCTCGGCGGAGCGAGCAAGGGCATCGATGCTTCGAGCACGAATCATGATTTATGTAGTGGTACCAGGCTATATGGCCCAGGGTATATCATTGTTGCCATCACAATGGCACGAAATGCAATACTCGTACTCTATCGGGTGCGCTTTCGCATAATGTGTCATAAATAGGCGGCACAGAGCGCCGCTCGCATACCGTGCTGAAACAATAACCATTGTGGTGGATGGTGGGCACTACCTATGGGCTCACCACCAGTCCCGGCTACGCGATGCGCAAGATTTTTATCTGAAAAGGGCCTTGACGCGCAGGTGGTCTTATCAGCGTGGCAAGAAACACCTCCGTTCGTGCGAAGGTCGCGAATCCGTTATACTCGTCGTCGATTCTGTTTTTCTTTTTTTTTTTCTTTTTCTTTTAAAAACGACAGTTCAGGAACGGTTTCGCGCCGTTCGAAGCAGAAACGAGCGATGAACGATGCAGCACAGAGCAACGATCAGGTTCGTTCAGGTTCGCCGAACGATCTTCGTCGTGGGATATATCGCTCTGTTCGAAAAAGTTCGCCGAACGATTTTTTCTCTCTCCGAGCGGCAACATTGTGGCTCTATTCCACAACGGAAGAGTGGAACCGACAGCCTTATCTATCAGCTTCTCGTGTTTCACCACCGTAGAACTCACGGTTCGCTCTCGAATTTCAGTTCTCGATGATGTCCCTTGCCCACAAGTCACGTAGGATGTCTCGTTCACCGTTCGCGAGTTGCAAAGTTAAATATTGGGTTGGTCGGAAAGTCGTTTCGTTTTTTTTTTTTTTTTTTCGTAAATATGAGACACGATTCTTTTCAGAGTGTACAAACATTTCATTAAATTGTATATTCTTCATTTTGGAAAACGAAATCACTTTTACGAACAATATTTTCATTATCGTCGTTCTCGATTATCCACTTTATCTCCTGCATTCAAATGAATTTTCGTATTTTCGAATCAAAATATAATTACAAAATGTATAGTTCAAGGGGGTGAGAATATCACAGACCGTGTTATAAATATCGATCGGATCGATAACAAAAATTAAAGAAGGAAAGTGCATTTGGATCTCCGTATTGGAAATATTGTTTTTGCTTTCTTCGGTGAAGAAATCGCGCTTAAACAGCGATTGGAAACGCTTAGAATGGGACGTGTAATTTCACAGGGAACGAGAGAAAATCGAAGCGAGCGAAGTTTCCCAGGATCGTGAAAGAGGCTGGAGAGGAAAACTGGTAAAAGAGAAAAATCACGGGTACCCGTATCCCCGCCGCGAACGATGGATAATTCCGAACGATTAAGAAACGCAAAGTGGCAGTGGCTACGGGCACGAGAAGACTAGCAGCAAGCAGCTGCACCTGCATCCTATTGCAGGCCGATTAGAAACACTGATGGCGGATAACTGCAAGAACGCGAAACGCTTCTGCGTGACGCAAGAAACGTGAAATAATCACGTTGGCAATCGCGATACTACGAGGATACTTGATAGGGAAGAGAATTTGTGTACACACGACTATACCCGCAAAGTGGATATTAACCGCGGAAGAATCCTCGGATTTTCAAGCCTCTTAGTGCTGCAATACCTTTCGAAACCGCGTGAATAATAATAACAATTTTTTCGATTTTCTTTTCACCCCGTGCTCGATTTATTCGCACTCGATCGATCGACACTTCTTAACCCGAATCGTGACTCGAATAATTTTACCGGACCGTGAATTACCAGATCTACGTAACATTCACCAGATCCAGTTTCATCTACATCGTGATTCTCTTTGCGAGTGTAATTAAAAAAAAAAGACCAACTCATCGAATCGCCAACATTGTTTCAAGAAATCTCTCTTTCGTCCAAACGTTGAATTCTCGGGTCTCGATTTTATCCTCCGGAGAACTGTTTTTCCTCGCGGTGTAACGTACAAATACTTTCTCGATATCCACTGTATTCGTGCAATCCTTTTTGTCGTCTACGTCCTGTCCCTGCCAACGGAGTATTTTTCAGTAACATGTACGGGGATTAAAACCGCAATAAAAACCGATCTTCGACCTTAGGATAAACGTGCACGAAGATGTCCCTTTTACTCCGTGTAATCGAGGGTTCGGTGTGCGGTGAGCGCTCGGTGCTCAATCTCGCGAGCATTTTATTGGAAATGAAGTCCAGCGGAACTGAAACTTCCATTTAACGGTAAGGTCTGCGGTCGATCACTTAGTTTTGCGCGCGATCCACCTTTTTGGATGACGATCGTGTTTGCGGTCGCGAACTAGTGGCGCGTGAACTTTCCTGTTCGGACAACATGCAATGCACTCGTGCATCGCAGCCGGGAAGTCGAGTACAACAGAAATTTGCTGTCGGTGGATCGCGAAACCTCGATTATTTCGCGACTCTTTTTTATTTATCCGCCATTCCACTTAAACCGCAACCTTGTACCAATGTTTTTGCCGCGAGCTTCGGTTGCACGCCGGACAACGTCGCTGGTAGCGTCGTGCGTTCAATTTTCAATTTCATTGTCACGTAAAACACGAAGGACACGATCGCGCTACACCTTCGACATTGTAACACATTTTCTTTGCGCGGTTTCTTCTGCCGACCTTCATCAATATTTAGCGGTCGCTCGGAGAGGAAAAGAAAAAAAAAAGAAAGACACAAGATTGCTTTGTTTTTCTCTAGCACACAACCTACAAGTCCTCCGAGACGGAAAAACCAAAGGCGTTGAGCTCTGAAGGTTATCGTGTCTACGAATATAGTCGATGATTAATTTATTACGAACACTTCGACACTACAACTACCGATGGTGAACTTATTACCATTTCTATCGCACCGTGTAGGTATCTTCGAATAATAAACAATTGTGGGCCGTTCTTAGATGTTTCATGATTTTATCTTGATATTCATTGATATCAAGGGGGAGAACAACTTTTAAATAAAAAAAGAAAAGAAATGCAAAAAAGAACCATCGACATCGTTGTCGCGCGATTGTGCAGCTTCGTCGTGTTGAACACTCGAACTATGTCTCTCACTTTCTATTCACTTTCTGCGACAAAGCATGAATATATTTAAAAAGAAATCGTCGGGCGGAGTGTCGGACATTGTACAGGGTTCCTTTCCTTGCTCCGCCGCGTCTGCATCCTGAATAATCCTTTTCAACGTTCTCAGACGCACGGCCCCATAATCCTCGCAACCTCATCCTCGTTTCCAACTTCTACATCCGCGATGTGGGAGTCGACTGGTGGCCGACTGCTGCGCTCTCGACCGTGGGTGTTGGAATCCTTTCACGGATGTTAAGGATGGTTTACGGGCTTGCGAGGCCTCCGACCTTGTTCGCCGCGGCTAAAGGTCGAAACATGGCCAAGTGTGGGGAATATTAGATGGTATCGCGCGGTTCGTACGATCCGTGTTGTCTTGTTCCAGCGCGAGGAAGCCCGAACACTCCGCGGAACGATTATGAAAGGCATAGTGCAAGCCATTTGCGTCCTTCTACCGTGTATCTTCCCTCGTCTCGACATTCTGCCATTTCCTTCGTCGAATTGTTACGAACCGTTGCACCTTCGATACGAGGAAATCGAACCATGGAAATCGCTTACGAGATTGCTCCACGTTTTTATCCGGACAAAGAATCGAACCGATCGGAAATTAAATGACTTTGGCTTTCAGGTTTGCGGAACACGTACCGTGAATAGCTTATCTCGAAAATGGTGCACAGCGCGATAGATTTCAAAGTGATATTTGCTTCATTATCGTCTACATATTACACGTATACATATATCTTTGATCGAATGATCCAAACAATTCCTATTATGAAACCGTTGCTTGTACAGGGTGTTACGGAAATAAGCGAATCTTTGACGTAGTATTCAATACCCTCGCGAGACAAAAAAGAAAACATAGTAACGTATGCTCGAAAACTTTTCGTTTTCGAGATATAAATATATTTTCCTCGTTACTGAATATTTCAAAAAATTCGTATCTTTGATTTTTTTGATAGAAATTTAAAAAATTAGCGTCTTGCGATATGGTATTTACGCTTCGTGGACTCTCGAACACGTTCGAGAAGTCCCATACATTTTCTTATACTATTTTGACAACTATGTTCATATTTCACCGTAGCGTATTGTGTTGCCAGTTTCTATGTCAGGGATATAGTAAGCGAATATAGTTTCCACTGCATCGTAATAAATTAAATACGAGCCAAATAACCGTTATTCTAATCGCATCCTATACGAGACTCGAGAAAGAAACGAATTGTATGCGCGGGCACGATCGTTTGCCAATAAATCGTAGGGGAAGGGGTTAAGGATGCTCCAAATGTGTGAAGCGTGCTTTAACGAGCGTGGGTGACGATCTTTGCTCATACGAGCGTGGTTCCGAGAATGGTAACCAAAGGTCGTGTATGACGCACTCACCTGAATGAAATTCAAGTTGAATGGTTGGTGGTTGAAATCACTTACGACGGACTGACTCATTTTACGTCAATGAACGAGTACGCATCCCGGAATCGCTTAATAGATCCCCCTAATATTGCTCCTATGGGGGAGAAATAAAACATCTATGCAACAATACGTAACGTTAACGAAACACGGTAAACGAAACACTTTTTACCGCGATAACGTTACGAACCAAACGATAAACAATCGTAGGCTATTCGTAGATATTTAAATATTATAAAATATCATCGAGGCACGTATAAAAATTTACAAATATTATAAAATATCATCGAGGTACGTATAAGAATTTACAAATATTATAAAATATCATCGAGGTACGTACACTTCAAGACTTTACAAATATTGTAAAATATCATTTACGTCTTTTCCAAATATTATAAAATACACCGAAGTACGTAATACTTTCTCTACCTTCAGACAAGGCAAATCAGACACGATAAATGAACAATTTTTCATCAGAATATTTCGACGATTTTCAAACGATACACACCTGATCCTGATTTTGTTACATTTCAAACGTATCGATTTAGAGTGTCTATGTTGCGACACAATGTCGAGACTCGTCCCATTATTGGAACAAGCGCACCTCTGGTTAAAGCGAATTTCAAACCGTCGTAAAGTGCGAAAACTTTTGCAGACAGTCGAGCAGACTCGAAAGTGTCTCAGATAACGGCTAATGAGGCTTTCTACTGATTCGTAAGCTAATGGTAACGGACGATAACGCGACGGTAATAACGTCCTGACCTGAACAATCGCGCGACTGTGCAGACCTGGAACCCAATTTCCTATACTTTTCGAAAGTATGCTACGCTTAAGTATGCGGCTAATCTAAATATTTTCTGCGAATTTGCATACACGACAGCTGCGCAAAAACACCAACCGTCCATCCAGTATTCTTCCTCGAATCGTTCCACGTTCAATTTTTCGCGTTACAATTTTGCCAATCCCAATTACAAATTATAACTTTCGTCTTATATTATTCTCTCGCTTTCGATGCATCTCGAGTTGTTTCGTTGTATCGCCGAATAACGAAACGAAATCGATGTTAACCCTTTACGTTCGGAGCCATCACGGACGTTACTTACCAGTAACTCGGCGCCATTTTGTCTCGAAAACGTGCATTTAGAAGTCGTCGTATTATATAGTCTAACTTTGGATCCAAGTGAGGTATCGTCGTGATATTCGATTCACCTGAATTTGTAGACATCGAGGAACATATATTTGCAAAATCAAAATTTGGTTTCTTACAATTTGCGGTGTGTCGACATTTACTTCTCAAAAAATTGCTGTGGAATACATTCTCCGTAATCATTAATAAACTTTGACCTCCCCTTTTTACCTAGCCATATTTTTAGTTACTCTCTTGCGCCATTTTAATAGAAAACCTCAGGGAAGCATTCAGTTCTCAAAACATTACTCCGGAATACATTCTCAGTAATCACTGAACTTTCACGTCCCCTCGGAGAGGAGATCCGAGTGATACGCTCGACTCGCGTTATCCCTTCGTAGGGAGAACCGAGTGCAAAGGATCAATAAAGTGAATTCCCCGGTGAGGATCCATCCCGTATATCGAATATCGTGTTGCGAGAGGTCACGTGGACCGTTGGCATCGAAAATGAAAAACCGCGAAATAGCTTGTAACGCGAACCGTGTTTCTTGACAGGCAGCCAATTAGCCGTGCACACGCGCGACACGTCGAAATATCGATAAACGCGGACATGACTCAAACACCGTGTCACCAAGAGTCCTGCTGGCGTCATCGTGCCGCTCCAGGGATTGACTCACGTGCGTGGGCAAGGTATGCGAAACGCGTGCGACGAACGGCGCGAGAAACGACACAATGTTCGCGCGCTTTGTGGGACACCGATAAATCCGCGTGTGTGCCAATATGAAACGCCGATGACGCCGATATTTGTATCGATGACAGAGTCACGGACGAACGAAGAATTATCAGTGGAACTACCGACGGTGAACGTATTCCTATTTCTATCACAACACGTGATGGAACTTGGACGGGGAAAGGCAAATTAATTTACGGGTACCATTGGTTGTCCATTTCGATAATTGTCCATGAATATTGTACGCAAAGATATCGTTAATAAATAATTTTAACGCTAGAACCACCGATGGTGACTTAAATCTATTTGTATCGCACTACGTAGGTATCTTCAGAGTTAGATGGGTTGAACTTAATCACGAGTACCATTAGTTGAGATAGAAAATTTTCCGAAAATCGTTCTTCAACGATTGATCCTTAAATCGATACATTATTCTGTATCTCTACATTCGATTGAGTCTCTATCCTCAATTCGTTTCTTAATATTTATTCTTTTTACCGTGAAATCGAGTACGTTAAAGCGTAAGATGTACGTGCCGATAGAATTGTTATTCGAAATATTCAACGTAGTTACGTATCAACAATGCGTCGGTTTGATGTCGAGGATACACGAATTGGTAACAAATCCGGGCGTTCTTATCGTGAAATTGATAAAAGCTACTAAACGTACACATATCGTTCGGAATCGTGAGGCCACTGTATCGCGACCGGCGCGCAAGATGGGTTGCCGAAACATAGGCGCCGAGGATTCGTTCGCAAATCGAATCTTTCGTCTCGTAAAACACGTAAAAATATATCCCCGATTCTTCCGGTGTACCGTTGCGATCACAATTAAATGGAAACTCGTACCGCGAGCTGGTTCCAGGGAAGAAAGTCTCGTCCGCATCGGGAAAATCCAGATCGTCGCGCGATAAGGTTAAAGCGTTCAAATTGGATGCTCGAACGCGTACGGTTCGGAGTCTCACGGCGAGTGAGTCATAAGAGAAATGGGAATTCAATTTTAAGGTTGCATAGCCCGCGTTCTGTACCAATTTATAACGCTGGCCGTTTTGAGATCGTGGGTGTGAGCAATTCTCCAGTTCATCTAACAATTCCTCAGACTCCCACGCGATTCTGGACGACGACGACGTGACTTCGGGCGTCGACGTCTGTTCCCTTTGTGTTTGACCAACCAGCGTAACCAAGAAACGCGGGCTGACTTTATCTTCTCGCGACACGGCAATTCTCCTCTTGACCCGTGTCGATCAATTAATCTCCCTGTCTAAAATAATCCGAAAAATGTCTCATGAAATGCACGCGCCTCGTTTCGCCTAGCGAATAATTCTCACTTCTGTGTCGAATTAATTTTCTCGTAAATTCTTCCTGTCCGTTTTGATATTGCGAATCAGTTGGAAGGCTCGATACCCGCAGCAACACGCCGCTTTTCTTCGAACCGAGTGAATATATTCAATCATCCGAGTTGTACGTTAATTAATTACAGTGGCTATCTCAGCATCGATCTCCGAAACCGTACCAACGACGATAAATCTTTCGAATGGCGATACATTTGTTTATTTATTTATACACGTACACGGTGGTCAGGAAAGATCTACCGGTTGAATCAATCGAGAAACGTTTATTACGTGGAAATACGTTTCGATAAGTTTACACTTCCGTTTGGCAATTCTTACGAAACTATTGAATATATTTCTTTCGTTAAAGATACTTGTTTCGTACTTTTCATTTCAATTGAACGCAACGATACGTTTTTAATTGTTCGTGTACCGTGAATGTGTATCGAGATGTTTCGAGTAAAAGTTTTAGGCTAAGTGGAACGTTCGTTGCTACAATTAGTTTTTCCAGACTAATTGTACGCTCGTTTTAACAGACTTGCAAAAGTCTCTATAGCTTGTAAGACGAAACAACTTGAGAATCGTAGAAAACGACCGTTGAAATTTAATTTGACGACAGAATGAAATACTGCTTTTGCGTTGTCCACGTTTCGCTAACAAGAGTAATGGAATCGAGTGAGCAAACATGGTTGCAAAGGATGAAAGCTGTACCACCTACAATGTTTCCTTTACACACGTATCTTCAATTATTTTCCCTGAGCAGGTAGTGTTCGTGTTGTGTAATATTTTTTGCAGTTGCAAATCGAGATAATACAACTCGGAACGGTTTAACTTTCCCTAGATGAAAAATTCTACATTCCCACGACTGGAAACTGTCAGAACCTAATAAATAGTAATATAACTCTACCTTAACGGTGTCGAGAGTTATCGAACAAAAGAACATTGAATACTGATTTAGATTTGCTGGATTATTAGACAGTATCAAGCGAACAAATATTCGGATAATCTGTTATACGAAATTAAAATTATCCAATTATAAGAAAAACAATGAGCGAAGAAATTATATTTGTTGGACCTTCACCACCTTGTAACGAAGTAACAACGTTAATTGCTTAAATATACATATACACTAGCGTTATTATTTTATCTTTAATATTATATATATAGAAACAAGCTAACACCATATATCCAGACCTTAATTGAAATTAATAATTACCGAATCGTAAATCCAACTTCCCTGCAAGTCCTAATTTTCTATGTCTTCGAGTACCTCGTGTTTCGAAGCACTTCGTAACTATTCAAATATTTTTGTCACAATCTTCAAGCGACGGTTACTCTCTAATCATCTTCCAGACCTTGTAACTGAAATTATGAGCGATCTGTTCTATTCTCAGCGATCTTTCGCGATCGAAAAATGGTACTCTTCCCTTCTGCACCGTTGTCTCGTGACAAGACCGAATAAAACGGTCGAAAATAATACGCTGAATCCGTAGTGGAAACTTCACACGTTGGAACACCGAGACCTTGCTTATCCGGAAGGTATCCAGATATCGTAAACCATATTCCACCGTTCCAGCGAGACCACCAGGAACCACTGGAGCCGGTAATTGCATAACTCTGGAGGTCGCATCGGTAACGAGCGGCTCGTTTCTCAGATCTTCGGAATCGTAAGGTTAACCAGGAACACCGGCGCGAGTACTGATTTCTTATCCAATGACGTATCCTCATCCTTTTGCCGCGTACCAGCGGGTAATTAAATGTTGTCTCGTTGCCGCAAGACGGAACGGGGAACATGACTTTTCCTCGCGGACCGACCGATGCCCGTATCCTTCCGAATCTTCGATAAATCACGATTGACAACGTCGGTGTTAATTCTAACCGAGCGTGAAATATTGCGAGTTTCTCCGGGCTTGGTTTAAATTGAACCGGAGGCAACACTCCTCCAGAGTGGATGAAATGATATATAGTATCTACAGCTGGGTCGAGGAGAGCCACGACATTTTAATTTTCCCTCGCAAAAAGACCGGCACGTCCTTTTTCGTTAACAGGGATAAAGAGTACATCGAGAAATAAATTATTAACGTTCGACGCGTTCCGAAACTTTCCAGCGAAATTTTACAAGAGTCGACGAAATTGTGAGGAACCAAATATTAATTTTCCTAGAATACTTTTTAACCCTTTGGACTCGAGAGGAGATCCTCGGTCGTCGTCTAGTTCAGTGTACTATTTTCGATCCGGAAAAACTTGGTGGTTTGGAATTCAAATAGGAATTGTAATATTGCGTTCTTCTAGAGTGTAAACGCATGTGTACGAAGTATATAAAAATGTTCCATTACGGATGAATTTTACGACTTGAAGGATTTTCTCGAGGTGTCGGTTTCTGGTAACAAAGAAGCCTCGTTCGAGTAACAAAATTGAAGAGGTCCATACTTTGGCAGACAAAGGTCCCTGTGTTCCCTAACGAGGAATAAAAGTTCTTCTCACTGGCCTTGATATTTCCTAAAAAAAAAAATCCGTAACGTTTCGCGTTGTACTGTAACCGTTCTCGTCGAACAAATTGTCATCTTCCGTTCGCAAGTCGGCTTCGAACTAGTTTCAAGGCTCGCGACGCGACACGACTCGACACGACGCGGCACGACGAGACACGACGAGACACGACGAGCCACGACGAGGCACGACGCGAGTCGTGGGACAGATTCGCACGGATTATCGCGGTGTCTCGCGTTCGCGCATACCGTCGCGAGGTTTCGCTAATTAAATGGAGCGGTACCTTACGGGTTTCTGTGAGAACACGCCGCGCGACGAAAACGATTCTTATACTTCTCCACGGGAATTAACGACCGCGAACTCCGACGCTGTGACCACATTTCACGCGTGTCTCGATAATTTCACGGAATCCGGGACACGCCGATAAATCAGGCCGATGTAGATGAAGTTCGTCCATGGGAAAACCAGTTCGAGCGAGGCCAGAGACCACGATTTGTCATAGGTATGCCCGCGCGGCCTAATTGTAACGCTGCCGCGCAATTATACGATACTTATGGTTAATTTAGTCGATCGACAGGACGTAATCGACGCCGCCCTTAACCCGTCAGAAAATAATTCCCCTCGTACATTTTCGTAGTCAGGTTCCTCTCTTCTTTTCTTTTTCTTTTCTTTTTTTTTTCTTCTTCTTCTTCCTCCTCTTCTTCCTCGTACGTCGTGGCTTGTAATTATTCCATTACGAGCGGATTTATGTCACGACGACAGCGTTACACGAAATTTCTACCCCAACGCGAACAACTTCCTCCTCGCGGAACCGTGAGAGCCGCGCGCACGCGGTTTCCTCGACTTCCGGGAAAGTTGATGAATGCCCTCGCGATTCCCACTTATCATCTCGCTGGTAGTGGGACGCGATTTGCAAGCCTGTTGACCTTCGTTTCGATTTCGTTCCTTTTTTTGCAGACGGTGACGCAATTAAGGAGCTTCCTGTGTCACGAAGTGTCCCGATCGAGTTTCAGGAATCGGTGAACAACCGGATTCCCGAACAACTATGAAGATTCGCGTGGAAGACGAGAAGAATACGATGGAAACGAACATCTAATTTCCTTTACCATAATGTTACTGTTCGAGTCGTCGAAACCGAGCCATATTTCAAACGGAGAACAACAACCACGTGGAACTAATATAATTTATACATTAAGTACAACTGCCTAACAAACAATACATTTCAACGTAAACTGTGTACAGTAATTCGTATAAAATCAACGTTTGGAACATTTTCCAGCCCGAAAAGATTCCTTTCTCGTGAAAATTTTAAACCTTCGCCAAAGAAACGAAGCAAAAGGAATCGAGCATAGCTGCCTAAACGAACAGTATATATTTCAACCTAAACCGTGCTTAGTGATTTCTACAGACCATGCGTTCATAACGCTGCAAATCTCGGAAATTGAAGTTCGATTGCAAATTTAACGAGTCGACGAGAAACCTCCAAGCGGTAAGAACCTTTAGCGAGAACCGTGGGTGATAAACGTGCGATCATAATAATGTCGCAGGTGGTTCGAATATTTCACAATCGTACCGTACGAGTCGGTATAAATCATCGGTCCAACGAACGCGAAAGTGTCCGATCCCGAAACGGCAGCAACCTTTCTGAAAGGATCGAGCGAGTAAGAAAAAAGTATAAATGGAACCTCTTTGATAAAGAACGAACCGTGACTGCTCCATTTAATACACAACCCAACGGGAGAAGATTTACAGTATCGATTGCCGGCACAATGCTAGGATACCTGAAACAATGTTGGTACGATTCGATTACGATTCCGCAGTTCATCTCTCATTGCCTCCTACAGGATCCGTGTAGGGAGAGGAGGGACGTCTGAAATTGCCAGCTGCGGCTTCAGATTTATAAAGGACCGGTCGGTCGGTCGGTCGGTCGGTCCGAGTCGAGCCAAGCGATCCGATCTTGTCGATCCTCGGGCTCGTTTGTGCGAGTGTGTGTCAATCGCGTCGTTGTGCCAGCACCGTGTTACCGTCTCGAAGGAGCTGGCTGGTTCCCATGAAGCCACTGTCGGCAACCTGCGAAACCCCGGCTCCTCTCATTTGTATTCCGAGCGACTCTCTCGGATGGAGTGCTCTATTTTACGAGCGACTCTATATGATGCGGACAAATTGGCCAGCGCGAACACTCGGCGCGAAAATGTTACTCGGACTTTTTTCGAAGCTCCGTAATTACGACAGGTAGAATTTTTACGCGTTTTCATCCCCGGTCGATTACTCGACGAAATCTTCCACGTACGTGACATTTTTCTCAGCGAACTGTGCTCGCCGGAACCGAGAACGTAAGCTAGACGTAGGTTTCTTTTCTTTTTGGTAAACTGTACTTGCGAGAAGACACACGTGACAGTCTTCAGTGAACTGTACTCGCCAAAAAATTAGACATACGTTTTTTTTTTTTTAAGTAAACTGTACTTGCTAGAAAGACACACGTGATACTTTTTCAGTGAACTGTACTCGCGAAAAAGTTAGACACGTGACATTTTTTCAGTGAACTGTCCTAGCGAAAAGTTAGACACCTGACATATTTTTAGCAAACCGTACTCATGAAAAGTTAAACATACGCGACATTTTTTCCACGAGACTACCATTTCCGTTTCTTCGATAAATGTCAACTCGTCGTTATCTTTGCTTAAACTTGGAAACGTTCATCGATTTCGAGGTTTGGCAATACGCTAAATTGTAACACGTCTCGTTACGATCACGACCAGACTCTATCTCGCCTTAATTTAATATTTCTCGAATGTCGTTCGATACTTTCTGTTAATATTATGGCGACCTAATGTTTGCGCGTGCAAAAATATTAGAATGAGATCAGAAACGACCGTAACTCGAGTACAGGTTCCACCATGACCGCGAGATTCGAGAATTAATAGCATACGCGTCGGTCCCTTTTCGTTATGACATTTCTATCCGCTCCGAGCCATGATGTCCACACTCGCGTTATTCGCTTCCATCTACGTCGTTCGGTAGAAAAATGAAAAAAATGAATTTCGCCGATGTCCACGGAACATAGTATCTTTCTCTCGTAAAAGCTTTAAGGGTCCTCGAGTCCCGTCGAATGGAACCTAAAAGTCGATTCAACCCGCGCGGGGTTCCTAATAAATAGACAACAAAATGGAAAGTATGAGATCCGATTCGGAGTCCCTCGTTTCTTTCTAAAATACGCACAGGTCACGACCCACGGTGCTTTAATTAAACCGTCGCGTAAAGTTAATTTATGGGAAAAGTCAGCGGCCCATGAAGAAAGCAACGGAAGCCAATTAGGCCAGAGCCACTTCATCGGCGGCAGCGCCTCCGCTTATCGACTTCTCGTTTATTTTTCCTTTTTCTTTCTTTCTTTTTTTTTTTCTTCCTTTTTCTTTTTTCTTCCCTCCACGGTCTATCGTCGGGGCTCTCGTTCGTCTGTTGCACCGCCTTTTCTTTTGTCGTCGCCTCATTACGATCCTTGAGAATGCTGTACAACCGCCACACCGACGATAGAGCTCGTACGCAACGCCTCCGATAATTAAGAGTTTTAATTACTTTCAGAAGCTCGAACCCGAGCTCGTGGCATTAACTACTTCCCCTTTCGACGATTACTCTGTCGTAACGCTGACGAATGCTCGTAAAAATGTAACACTCGTGCGCGGACAGTAAATACTGTTTGGTTATGTTCGATCGGAAACGGTACAAGGTGTGTGCAATGTTTTTGCAATGTATTTCTAGACGAACATTCGCGTTAAAGTGTGACAATCGTGACATCTATTGACACTTGAGAATACTCGTTCCAACGATTAGCGACGTTGCCTTTTTTTTTATATAACTTGTGCCTTTTATAACGTATATAAGCTTTTTAAGAGAAAACAGTTCTGTATGGATAATAGCAGAGAAGTAAATTCATCAAGTGTTTCGTCTCTAATTTTCAATTATTCGATACTGTGCCTACAATAATTCGCCACGGATTATTTCCTGAAATTATAGATTCTTTTACCTGCCTCGACGTTTCTATTCGCTCGTGCCACGATGAACCTACACCGATCTCTTATCGGAGAGGAACTGATACTTAAGAGCATTGATCGTCGAAACGTTAGATTAACCATCTGCCAAGGGATTCTGGTAATTAAAAGTTCCGTGTGTAATATCTGTAATGGAAAGATCAGTTCAATAACGAGAGAACAGTTCTTATTAGCTTGTTGATAGTGTTGTACAGGGTGTATCGTGAAGTGTGAAAATAATTTCCAAGATGAATTCAATAGGTCCATATATACCATCTACATAAAACTTCGCACATGTTGGTCGAAAAGTAGTACTGTATTTAGAAAAATAAATTACGTTCCAATCTTTTCCATCGGTTCTCGTCTATTCGTGTTCAGTTGAAAATATATTCTAAAGAGTTGCTAGTGTTCTTCGACGAGTATAGAAATTGATAAAAATTTGAATTTTTCGTCCAACATCGATGCTAGTACATTCAAAATTTTCAATTTCTTCTTGGCCATTATTCGAGGCAGAGGAAGACGACTTGTTCTACGAATAAGACGACTCGTTCTATTAATAATGCGATATTTTCCCCATGCCCGATAACTGTAAATAAAACTGGAGGCACGATGTAAAGTCAAACCAGCGAGAAATTACAAAGCAGGAGAGATTCAAACGTCAGAAGGAATTAACATTCGACCGATGATAAGTTTATTTTCGATGCAGGCGTAAATTGAGAGTTTTCGGGGACGAGAGATATGGCGGGCGGTTAGACGGGCGTGTCAGCTGGTGCTCGCAAACAGTGCCCTACGGAAGGTCCTCCATCGTGTATAGAATTCCTTGTCGTATACTAAATTAACTTGGACGAGCTACTTTCGGTCTGCCCTGTATCGAGTTCCACGCTACCGGTATACACTAGGTCATTCGATCCTCACGAGGTTTCACCAATCTGACCACCTGTCATCAGCACACGCCTAATCCGCCGACGCGGGGGTGATAAAATGCGACGAACATACCAGCAAAGGGGAAATCTTTCCCGCGCGAAATCTAAACCCAAGTAACCATTTCTGTACAGTCGATTCGATGATCTCGAACCTAGGTGACATTACGGGGATTGAATTTACGTTGGACTTGGTACTCCGTGTGGAATCAGCTTATCGTTGGTTCAGAATCGATCGAAAAGTTGCAATAAAAGAATCGAGAAAGCGTTGAAACTTCCAAGACCTGATTTCACGATCGATAAGATAAACAATATTTTTTAATTATACGTTTGGAAGAAAATATAAAATACTAGGTCGTAGATTTGTCTTTTTCTTAAATATACGGTACTATTTAAAGAAGCATCGACGACCTTATCTTCTCGTAAAGAAATAATCTTGGAAAACAGCGCAACCTTATACCGAAGAATTTTTTTCATTTTTTTCATAGAACTATAAGTAACGGAAATATTTAAGCGTTCTCGTTTAAACGATTCATCCTGCATACTATATGGACCTGTTGCACGATCTGTCCACGGAAGAAACTAAACTCTCCCAAAATGCTTCTAAACCTAAAAAAAATAATACAAGTAAGGATTCTACCTCGACTAATTTTATCGGTAGACGTACAATTCCGAACGAAACAATGCGCCGCGTTTGTAAACCCTAGCTAGTGGACTCCTAGTGCGCTGGTTCGAGATCTACCCTCGAATCTGGTCTAGGAAAGTTTATTATTTTCGTTCTAGCGGCAGGTTTCCGTTCCGAGAAACGTTCTTCGTACGGCCTATCCCCTCTACCATCGTCTTCTCGCAAGTATCAAAGGAACCACCCCGGTTGGCCGCGTTTACAAGTCCGCGGTGGCTGCCTCTTCCTCGGCCCCTCTTTTATCCTTCGAGGATCGGGCGCACCCGCGCACAGCGTGCATCAACGGCGAGATAAAAGTTGGGGAAAGAGAGAAAAAGAAAAGAAAAGAAAAGAAAAGAAAAGAGAAGAAAAAAAAAACGAGCAGCGGGAGCGTCGAGATCTCTGAAGGGTTAAAGGGAGGACGCGAAGACAGGGACCTGGGCCCGAGACCGAGGGAGATCGAGAACGATGGTGGAAAAAGAGCGAAAGAGGAAAAGGCGCCTCAACTACTGTCCGCTACCGCAACGCTGAGGCGGCGATAGTGGACCAACATGGGGCCCAATTAAGGGACCGAGTCGAGGGTCCTATCTATTCGGTAAAGGTGCACCACGTGACTACTCGCCGTGAGGACTCGAAAATGTCAACCCGACGGACGTGTCGTTAGATCGTTAAAATACCGCTCGCCCGTGGCACTACCGAAAACTGGAGGCCTTGCTAACGGCGCTCCGGGGCCTTGTTTGTCGAAACGCTTGTCCGTCAGCACCGGATAGGCCGGACGTTTCTTAGATGTCCGCGATAAGGAAATTAATTTTCCGACACTCTCCGGTTTTCGAAATTTACCGTATTCGTTTCGATGAATCGCCACGGAGTGACACCGAGAGTTGCCAGAAAGTTGACCGGTCGGTACGGTGAACTCTATGGTACGCACCACTCGAAGAATCTACCATTAAACGCACGGGTTTAATCTCGTACCCGATTCCCGTAAGTCTCCGAGATAAGCAGTACCAGGTCGAGTACCAGCGATAGGATGACGCGACGCACGCGTTGGAATTTTCGAAATTCGAATTCTTTCACCGGGACATTGTATAACGATAAGGACCATGGTGTCGGTTCGTGCGTAACGTTGATAGGTAAGTTCGAGAGACTGTAATTATATAAATATAGAGTATATGTAGAGAGACTATAACTATACGTGCTCTATATTGGATATGAATATAGAGGCTACAACTATACGTGTTCTATATTGTAAATATAGAGGCTATAACTATATGTGCTCTATATTGTATATAAATATAGAGGCTACAACTATACGTGCTCTATATTGTATATAAATATAGAGCATTTGGCGCAAATCCGTTACAATTATCGGAATTCGAATTCTTTCGAATGAACACCGAACAACGACAAGAACGACGGTGTTATGTATCGGCGCATAACATCGATACGTAATTTTGAGAGACGTACGATCAATTTCTGTCATATAAATTAACGTATGCTTGCAAAAGCTTTTCAAAATGGTCAATAATCATTCGGCTATCCAGTCATCTTTCTCTCTTTTCTTTTGTAAGAAATTGAACCGCGTGACTATTATAATACGATAGATACAATCTATATAGCGATTATAGCGTGACAATTATAGGGGTAATACAATAATTCTACGACGCGGTATCAAACGCAACGAAATTCCCGCGACATTGATAATATCCGAGGAATAGGGGAAGATCCACTCCCTGGATTGTTTCAACTTTGCAACGAAAAGGTACCGTATGAAATATTGAAAATTTTAGCGCGGATAGAGCAGAGAGGAGAGACGAACGAGCAACGAAGCTCGTATCCGGGAAGTCAGAGGTATCGGAAATCTCCGAGCGATCGGAATGTCCCGAAATTAGTAAGTCAGCGCCGGTTCGCTGGAAGTAACACGAAAAAGCTATTCGAGATATTGAGCGAGACACTCTGGGGGAGATTATCGTTCTTAATGCAAAAGCCACGAGGTTGGAACGCCGACAAAAACCAAGGAAGAATTTATCGGAGTCCAAATACGTGATACTCGGCTCTTCCTAGAGATCGAACACGCTAGAACGGTCGCCTTAAATTGTCGGGACAGAACGCACGGTCCTACGTGGTAGGAGTCCTCGCAGGGATCAAAAGACGCCTGGAGGATACTAGAGAAAGGAGTGGCTGAACTGGATCCCAGCTGAGATAAGGCGAGCCACTACCGTGCTACCATGCAGCATAGAGATAGGATACCTCCGGAGAAACTCATTACCCTCTAATAGTTCCCCGTACCGTAAAGGTTCCGCGGAAGGGCTATCCAGAATTTCAATTTGAGAGAGCACGAGGGAACCGAGCCCGGCCACGCTTTGCATAATAAATAACCGCGGTTTCGAAGATCTTGGGATTTCAGGAACGCCGCTCTTACCAGTCGGGTTCGTACTTTATACGTGAAAGTTGAGCCGACTTTGAACAACTTTTATGCTTCCTACGTTCTTCGTGTTTTTAGTAACAAGGTGACGTTACGGGAACGTTATCGTGGACATTTTGCCGTGGAAAACCACGTTGGGACGAATGGAACCTTTCGACGATGTTTATTGTAAGATCGGCACAGACGAAGCAATTGTTTCTTGCGTGGAAAATATTTCTTTTTTATTTCTTTCACGCTAGATTTACCAACCTGTCAAAATGACTGAGACTAAGAGAATCTTTAGACGATGTTTACAATGGTTGGTCAAGTTTCCTTATAATACACGATACAAACCCTTTTTTGTATCCTCGTTCGCATCTATGTTCCTCGCGACTCGTAAAACTCGCTTCGAGCCCAATTATAGATTAATAATTTCGTCCGTTTATCCGGCAAAATGTAACCTTGTTCTCGAATACTTTCGAATAGAATTCTTTCGAAGGTAGAATTTCGTCGAGCAGAATTCTTTCGAAACGGAGAAACATCGGTACACCTAACGATACTCGTAGTCGTCTCGACCCGGTCGTAGAAAAATGAAAAAGCAACGTTCCACCACCGAGAAATTACCCATCGTTTCTTCTCTACCTAATAAATTTCCCAAAGAGAAATTCTCGCGTTAACGCGCTCGGACGCCGAACGATTATTAGACGGTGGTAGACCGACGCCCCTAACCGGAGGGCTTCCTCCGGAGCGGAATTAAGCCCGCAGATGAGTACCGGCGATAACAGCACGTGTCCAAACCAATTGGCAAGTGGCCATTGCGGCGAGAACCGCGTCTCGTGGCGTCGAGTTAAGTCGTATCCCGTGGTACAGGTGGCCGAGCGTTGAAGGCGAGACAAAGCGGCTCTCGTCGCTCCGAACGGGATTAATATTTCGGGCACGCTCGCGCAAATACAATGACTCGCGTAAAAAGGCCCAGGTGAGGCCTCCTTGGCAGGGATTGCCGTGCAACCGAGGACAGAGGGGAGGTAAGAGGGAACAGGGCGGAGAGAAGAGGGCCTGGATCGCGGAGAACGCGGCGTGCAAGATTGTACCAGTTTTTCGATCGGCTATTGATACCATTCAAGCGGTCCCCCCTGTATATGCATGAGCTTGCGAATTTCTTTCGCGGCCGCACGCCCTCCGTGCCCGTAAAACGAATCGCCGTCTACGTACGGCTTTATGCGCGTTTTTCGACGATTCGACGTCAAGCTGTCCCGGTAAGACGACCGTGGCAAAAAAAGGCCAATGGTGCCCGCGGAGATACCATCACTGGACCGACTCTTGCGCGATGAAATTTAAATGTCTCCGCGTGGCGGTCGATACCTTCCGACTTAAATATCGCTCTCGCTTTTGAGGTTTTACCGTCTTTTCATTCTTTTTTTTTTTCTTCTTCCTCTTCTTCTTCTTCTTTTTTTTTCTCTCTCTTCCCGGACGAACGAATACGTACATTTGTTAGAAGCCGTGCGCGCGGGTTTGTTCTTTCGCCGGGGACCGTGATCGAGTGCACCGTTCGCGAAAGGTTTTGTTGGAATATCTTGCGTACGAAGTTGCGAACCTCGAGTTACGTTCGCCGGAAGTTACGTTTCTCCGTTTACGAGCTTCTTGCCGGACCGTTCCGAAACGTAGGATGTTGGCGAGTAGCGAATTGTGGGAAGCTGGTGAGTTCCGAAACATGGAAAACTGGTGAGTTTCGACGCGAGAGAAAAGTTTCGCTGTATACTCGAAGAATCCGTCGACGGATGTGCGTTTCAACTTTTAAAACGATTCAAACGTTTCGCCCGGATCGAAAGTTTGCATCTTTCTAGCTAGCCGCGGCACGGAGAGCGGACAAAACAAGTTCAACGACACACGCGCGCGCAACAATGTACGTTTCTCCGCGCGAGACGTCTGCGAAACGGACAATCGGATCGAAGACACTCCTTCGGGTGTCTCATTGAACGCGAACAAAAGTTCCAATTTTTATTCCGACGTTTCTGGCGGGCAACAGGATACGAAGAGCGAACGAGGCCCGCAACAATGGCCGTGTTTCTCCACACTCTCACCTCCGACGGTCTTTTCACCGTGAGAATCACGCTGCCGGCTCCGAGACGTGTGAAATCGCTGCGTGCGCGAGTACCTACCTACCTACCTACCTACCGCGATATTTACATTGAATACCGATTTTAAGCAACGAGGTGCGCCTCTAATTAGTCCCCTTCGTCTGGAGAGCAACCACGGGACTCGGAGCGCCGGACCAATTTGCAGAACCGATCGTCGCGAAATAAAATCGCTACGTTTTAAAAAGAAAAGACAAGCGATGAAAAAAAGAAAGAAAGGAAGAAAAAAAGAAGAAATCGTTCGATGCGCGAAACCGTTGACCAAATCGACCACGCGGTCGGTCCTCGAAGGCTTTATCCGCGCGGAATGAACGCATCAGAGGCGTGCTCGTTAGCTTTTTCGAGCGGTCTCACGCGATGCCCCGAGATCCGACGATCCGTCGAAGAAAGGCTCGCTCGGTTGTTTCACCATGGAATTAAGGTTTATCCGTTAGTGTTGCCGGGAATAAATTCTCGATACACCCAGAAGCCAATTATTCGCCCCCACGCCGCGCGAATATAGAGCGTGGTCTCTGTCTCGTGTGTTACCGGGCCTGGTAGTTCACTCCGGGCCTCATTCGTGCGGTCTTACGGCTGTCCTGGCCGCGACCGCATCTGTGAATCTCTGTCGGGGCACCGAAGAAACCCGAACGATCGCGTTCGACACCTCCGCGGCCTCATTAACGCCGGCAGCGTTAATTATGTTCCCGAGGGACGGCCTAATTGCCGACAATTCTCGTAGAATGGTGTACGGGGGAAGCGAGAGAGGAAGGGGGGCGTTTGGGAGCAGGTATCGAGGGGAGGATTTCATGGATCGACCGTAGAGAAAACCATCATCGGCACCGGTTCTAAACGAGATCATCCGGCGTGTTTACGTGCTAAGCAGCCTAATAGAACCGATCCAGAAACTGGTTGCAGAGGATTTCGGGGAACCCGGTTGCTCCGAAATAGGACCCGGAGGATCGCTCGTGTAATTTCACGTATATACCGGCCACGTGTTCTTTCAGTTTTTTCAGTTTTCAGTTTTTAAGGAGAGAGAAACGGAGCGACCGTCGCGACGATAACGCGAGAGTCGCCACGCGCGAAATAATAGTCGCTGGTTCGCAAACTCGGTGAAGGATACCAGGTCGTTCGATAACAGCGAGTACAGGTGGATGTGCAACCACGAAACGAAGGATTCGCGAATCGAACGGAGCTTGTTGAGACGATCTGCCGAAAAGAACAAAGAACGCGTGTGTAATAACAACGTACGAGTTCCTCGTTACTGATAAGAAACATAACGAAACTGTGCTCGAGCGAAAACTATTGTCGTGGTTGTACACGCGACTGGTGTATGGAAATAAAAAATTTGGGAGACGAGAGATACTTTCCTTGAGAAACTACCGACAGTGAACCTATTACTATTTGTACAAGATCAGATAAGTGTCTTCGAGGTTAGACGAGGAAAGGGCAAATTAATTTATAAGTACCATTGGTTGTCCATTTCGAGAATCATCTACGAATATTGTAGGCAAAGATATCGTTGATAAATGAGTGATCTTAAAAGGAAGTTTCAAACAGGTGAAATTGATCCCTTTGGTAGTTCTAATGTTAATTCTTGATGCGTCTAAATGAATATTGTTCTTATTGAGAAGCAGTCCGAAACTGAAGAAGTAACGGTTGAATAAAAAGTACGTTGAGAAGATCGAGAAGGAGTACCGATCGATACGCGAAAAATTCATTTCGACTTTTCGAACGATTTCTATCGACGATTCGACGTACGACACGCGTATCAACTTCACGGCGCAATCTCGATAAATTAAAGACAGAGCGCAGGTGTCGATGGAACCTTTCTTCACCTTCGTCCACAATCTGGTTCTTGATTTGTCGAGCACGATGCGCCTTGTACTTTTATGGGTGTGTACGAAAAAAAAAAGAAAACAACGTCTACGACGAATTTCTTTCGGACGTTTCTTGAATAAAACATCGCGGTGGCTGGCAAGCGTTTATGCCGCCGAGAAAATTTCCAAACGCATCTGTCGAAAACGAACAACAACCGCGTATTTATCAGCGATCGGTTCAACTTTTTAGGAAATCGAGAAAAAATGTTGCGAAAATAGTTCGCGCGCGAAGCTTTTCGCGAGGTTTCAAGTCTCTTATCGATAGATAAAATTATCGAATATATTTCCTCGAATTTTCGACTTTTCTTTCGAGAATATATATTAACTGTTCCGGATTTAACATTTTTTCGAATCAAAGACGAACACACCTGTCCCGTTTCGTGGATCTTCGCGAGAGTTTCTAAATCAATACGAGAGGAAATTCTCAAACGAGTTTTCTTGGAAAAGTTCTTAAGATATTTTCTTCTCTTTCTTTTTTATATTTTTCTTTCGTAAGTTTCTTCGTCATAAGTTTCTCTTTCTTAGATTTTTCTTCGTTAAGTTCCTTGTTCTTAAGTTTTTCTTTAAGTTTCCTCTCCTCCATTTTTTTTCCCCGAATTTTTCTTTGTCAAGTTTCTCATTCGCAAACATTTCAAATATAAGTTTCTCTTTCTCGAGAGTTCTCCTAGAATCTTCCGAACCCTCGCTATCCGTGGAATATTTTTTTCACCAAAAGAAATCTCCACCCAGTAACCTTTCGTAGACTGTTAATTAAAAGTTTACAACCTGTTGCATCCGTTGAGCGCGCAAATCGGGATTTCGGGACTGGTAACAGCTCTGAGACCGGTGCTAACAAGAAATTCGTGCGAGGGAACGTGTCACGCTCGCTCGATACAAGCTGACAAGCTTCGTTAGAAGATCGAACAATAAAATCGGCGTCGCCCACGGGATCCCTCCGACCGGCTTACGCTCTTGTCGATTCGTATCGCTGGCAGATTTAGGCAAAAGGGCTAACTGTCCGTTTGCTTTAATTGGGACGCGAAAATTTCACCGGCGACAGGCATAAAACGGAATTGAGCCCGACCGAATTCATTTCGAACACTCCGATGAATTCGAACTGCGCTGTTTGTCGTTCGAAGAAAACCGTGAAACGAATCGAATTCCCACTAAATTTCGTCCAGTCTCGCCAAGAGTCGATGGTGGCGTCGCAGTTTCAAAACTGTTCACCGTACCAGTCGACAAATAAACGCTCGAGGATCTCTTATTTTACACGAACGAAACTCGCCGAGCCAGCCGAAAACGGAACACTTTACGCGAGTCGAGCGAAAGAAACGCTCCGGGAAGGCCAATACGCTATTTTACAACCAACGACGCATTTTTCTCGTCCGCGGTATCGTTCGCTGATAAAAATATAATTGTGCAATCGACAGGAGGTCGTATAAAGGGTGTACGTATTAACACTTAACACCCACGATATCGTTTCGATGATATTTAAGAGTCGTTCGTTTAATTGCATCATCGGTATCAATTCGGCCAAGCGGTTCTCAGAACCTGCTTTCATTCAAATTTTCAGCGACTTCTGCCTATCTTCTTACCTCGATCGTTCCCTCGTTCCGTTCGATTATGACAAAATACGAGAGCACACGTATATACGGTGCGTAAGGTATATGCTTGCATCGCGTTACAGGTTGCAGCATTTCGAGATGCAAAAATTAAATGCGAAAGATTCAAATCGTGCACGAAGTATGAGAAATACTCGTACTTGGTCAAGATTGGCGAGAAACTGTGCTGATGTACTGTACGTTGTTGAAAAGATGAACGGAATGCGAGTAGAACTGGTTGCAGTAGATTAGCCATACTTGTATGCACAGATATTTCTAATTGCGGTGTATTACTGGCCGATATGGTTTCATCTACTATTAATCGCCTTCTTAAAATACTAACGTTGAAATATTTAAACGAGTGTATCTCCGTCGTGTTTTATCCGATTGAAGTAAAACTTTCGGAGAATATTCACGGAATGCAATCCACTCGGTAAAAGTTGAAATTTACAATCGATCGTTTTAAGATTTCTAACTGAATATGACCCCATTGAACGAAGAAATTAAATGGAGTCGGTGAGTCGATCGTTTTTAATTATTCTTTCCATCGGAAACAATTCAAAGCAATAAAGATAGCACAGTCGTATCGGGCGTTAGATCTCTGCAAACGTTATAACGAAAGAGTGGAATTTGTAAAAAACTGAATAAAGAAAGTTCCTTTCCATGCAAAATTGCAATTTCTATTAAATTATTCCACGAAGATTTCAGATCGTACAAGTTTGCAACGATCCGCGCCAAAGTCCGTAAACGCCGAATTATTTCAAATTGCAGCGTGATTTTCTCGTACAAAGGACCATTCTCGAGCGCTACCCGAGTCATTATACCATTATGGTCGAGAATCTATCGAAAAGAATGCCGTTTACTATTGCCCGAAACTTCGTAGACTCTAAATAAGCGTTCTATCGGGTGTCCCAATCATCACCGGTCGATTTACTTTGCGAATAAAACTTAAACGGTTTAAGTAATCTTGATATTTTTTTTTTATTTGAAAGTACAAACTTGGGAGTTAACAATATAATAAGATATCTTCCAAAAGACTGCCTCGACGTTTTTTTACAGACCACCGATCGTTTCCCAAAATTTTTCACGACGTTTTCGCACAATCGCGATTATTCGTAATACGCTTGAATAATTTTCACGCGGTCTTTCACCGTGAATTTTTCCACGATTAATTCTCCATCCGTGTAGACGATGTACGTCAAGTTTCAGATCAATCGGTTCGACGTTTGAGAAATAGCGCGAAATTGAAATCGACCGGTGACGATTGGGACACCCTGTACAAGCGGAGAGTTCAATGCGTGCATAGGTGACGACTCGCCGAGAAGCACGCGAGAAGCCTCCTCGTTTGTTCGGTGCAACAACGAACACGGCGACAATTAGCGCGGCTTCCGCGCGGAATGAAACGTCCTCGGCTGCGGAATACGTGTACGATTCGAGACACGGAGCTGGCGGCCACAGCTGTTGGGTCGATTTAGAAAATTACCGACGACCCGAAGCGAAGCGTTCCAAGGCGCATGAAACGTGGCGTGACTATCGCACGCGACCACAGCCGCACAATGGCCGGCTGGTAATCGTTTCCGTCGAAAAAAGGAAGCAAAGAGCTCCCGTGGCCCGGAGCTCTCTTTATTATAATACGAGGAGCGATCTTGACAGGCGCGGCTGCCTGACGCGAGCCACGCGACTCCGAATCATCGAATACGACAAAGAGAATCGTTCTCGTCCTTCGTCGCGAACTTACGCGTGTGTCTTTTCCTTACTCTATCAGATATCTCGACCAATTGCACGAGAGAAGAGCGTTGCGTAACGTTTCGAGCGTTTGATACACAGAAATATAGAAAATATAGCAAAAGCATAGAAATATAGCAATATAGATATATAGAGATATAGAGATATAGAGGTATAGAGATATAGAGATATAGAGATATAGAAATATAGAGATATAGAGATATAGAGATATAGAGATATAGAAATATAGCAATATAGAAATATAGAAATATAGAGATATAGAGATATAGAGATATAGAGATATAGAGATATAGAGATATAGAGATATAGAGACATAGAAATATAGAGATATAGAGAAATAGAAATATAGAAATATAGAAATATAGAATAGAAAATGTCGTAGCGTCATTTTGACTGGTTGGTAAACGTAGTGTTAAATCTGAAATTGGTCCAGAGACGGCTGACGTAAAGGAAAACGGAACAACCGGCCTCGCGAAGGTAGGCTCGTTGTCGGTCACGGTTATGGGAGGTAGTTTCTTGGTTTATACCCGTACTCGTTCGGTCGGATACCTGTACTTAAAGGCCACGGTGTCCGGACGGAATACCGCGAAGATTCGTAGGGCAGAGTCGGTGTGTTCTTTACACCTCGTTGTTTCTCGCAAATTTTCATTGCTGGTAGCCTTAAATCACCGTGGAAGACAGTCGCCAGGTTGTAAAGCCTGCTGGATCGCTAACCGGCGAGTGGTCGCGCGAAATCCGCGTTGCAACGCTGATGAAAGGATGCACCAAGCCCTGGTAAAAAGCGTAGAAAAGGGAACAAGAAATGCACCGATAGTCGAGAAAGTCCGCTCACAACCTCCTCCGAAGAATACCTCGTTAATGGGACTGGTACGAACCAGCTACGAGATCTTTTCGAGGAGAACTTTATGGATATTTCGTTTGTTGCAACGAACATCGAATGAACGAAATACTTGTAGATATGCCATACTTGCACTACTCGTTCTTGCATAAGCAGAACAATTAGAATCACGCGAACCATTCGGGTTAGTTTCTCAAAACGAACATCAGCTAAGACTATACGAATCTTGAAATTTGTATTATTTACGGTGATCTTTGTTAAAAAATTCGGAAACATATTTTCCAGCTAGTTTATCGGAATATTTAAAAAAGAACGTGCAAGAATCGATCGTTTGATCCTCGTCGGATCCCCGAACCTTACCTCGTTATCTTTCCGACCAGTTCGAAAGTTGAAATCTCTCGAGGCGAAAGGATACTCGAGAACCACACCAGCTCGTTCACTTTCTAAAACAACGACCACCGTCCTTTGCTCGTGTTCCAACGAGGCTCTAAAATAAAAGGGCAGCTTATACGCCGATTTGGCTCGCTTTGTCGCGGTACGCGTCTATTACACGATAACCCAGTTCCCGGAGGAATGCATAACGATCCGAGGAGACCAACACCCCCGGTAATAGATCGAAGAAAATTAAAGGTCGAAATAATATCCAGCTCGGAGCCATTTATTACGACGGATTTCGACTGTCGATCCCCGGATCGAGTGCAGGTGATGAATACCTCGGAAATGTTTAGCAACGTGGGGTATCAAAATTACATTCATCCATTCGGCACCAGCTGCCCTTCGGCTATCGAGCTCGCCATTTACAACATTAAGCTTCGTTCCTTTTATAAACGCATAACCTCGTGTGCACGCGACCGATACCCAATTGCCGGACCCACGAAATGCATCGCGAGAACGTGCACGTGTTACCCTTGCAAAAATTAATCCTTTCGTGAAATGCTTTTCAGAATATAAAAAGCACATCTGAAACATCAATATGCACTCGATCAATAATACGTACAATCTCCACCGCTACCGATTATGTTCGACACCCTCTAGGTATGCTTTCGATCGATTAAAATAATTAATTCTTTCGGTAAACATTTTTTTATAATTCAAAAGTACATCCAAAACACTGATACGCACTCGATTGATAATACTCAGTTACAGAAGACACTTGGCTCGATACGAATCGTTCGAATTCCCTCGAGTTAGATTTATTCGAACGGTTCGATCAGTTTCCTCGAAAAACTTATCGAACAAGCTGGTACTTCCGTAACGATAGTGCTTTTCCGTTCTTGTTTCTCGGTTCCAGTTGCGAGGCGCGCGACTCTTTGATCCGTAAAGCACAGAAGTCGGCGTATCGATTCGTTGTTCGAGATCACAGTGATCGAGGCGTCGATATTAAAATTGATCGATTAACCGTCGGTCGTTCTGTCGGGTAACGACACGCCCGAAATATTTCACCGCGAGGCACGCTCCGACGACCGTAAAACGTTTCGCGCGTCAATGGTCGCGGCGTACCCTCGGCATCCGTACCTAATGCGTTCATTAGCCGGAAATTCAAGGAAAGAAGGGTCGAGTGTTTCATACGCGGTGAAACGACACGACTCTCGATCGTATTAAACGAGATTGCGAGCCAAAGTGATTTCAAGGTGGGACCGGGCATTACCGAGATCGCGAAACCTCGAATTTCCGAGGGACACGAACGACGCAACACCTCCCAGGTGAGATTCTTACTAACAAGGGTATCAAAATTGCACCGGCGCGGCGTCGATCCGATCGCTAAGTACCCGTGGGCCCACGGGGCCCGATATGCAAACGGGGCATTTCGCCAGGGCCCACGAAATCGCATTCGTACCCTCGTTCGACGAAAGACAGCTCCCGACGCCCCTCGTGCCCTCTTGCTCTCGCTCTCGCTCTCGTAATCATCCGGCCGTATTTCGCCTTCGTTCGAGCTATCATTCGCACATTTGCAAACCCAACTGGCGAACGGTGTGAAAATTACAGGCACCGGAGAGCCAGCTCGGAAACAAGCCTGTCCGCTGGGCACAAGGCCCCCTAGAACAAAGATGATTGCTGCCGCTGAAACTCGCGTGGCCCTCGAGACCGAACTCTCTCGTCCCGAGAGACCAGCCCGCGCGAGTGTACGCTCGCGCGAGTCAGTGTATGGTGCGCGAATGCATCGGAGCTTTCCTCCTGCACACGTCGCTTATTTTTCTTTTACTTTTTTTTCTTCTCTTTCTTTCTTCCTTTCTTTTCTTTTTTCTTCCACCGTTCCGTTTTTGTTTCGCGAGCGCGCGAACCACGCCGCTAGAATTCGCCAGATTAGGCCCCATTAGCTAGTACCTACATACCACTTAGCCCGATTGTTCGCGGCTAACTGGCTGTTTAGAAGGCCACGATCGGCTCGCGTGCACCGACTGCACCGTGAGACGGCTGCGTGCATCGACGCGATTTCGCGCCCGTTCGTGTTTTGCCCCTTTACGTTTGTTTATGCGCCTTAATTAACCCCGTGAACGGAGCTAATGTTATAAATTAGCACGGGACGGACCGTGCGCGCGCAATCGCGTGGTACTCTATGGAAATTTTTCTCGCGAAATCAACCGGGCCAATCCGAGCTCGTTTCCCGTGTTTCTCGTTGGTTGTTTGTTTTGCAAGCTACAGCGCGATACGAGAGTTTTTGGACATTTTTTCAAAACCCAAACACCTTGCTTTCGTATCCGCCCGATGCAACGATTCCATTTTTTTATGAGCGGAGAAACTATACAGGGTGGAAAATCGGGGGGTAATTCTACGTGAAAAATAAGGAGAAATGTAGTGTACAATTTTATCGTCCGAGATTTTCTTTTCGAGGAAATCGAATATGTAAATCTGTAAATCGAAATATAAGTTTCCATTGAAAGAAAAACAAAATTATTCTTAATAATCTTGAGAACCCCCGGACAAATAAAAAGTATACAAGACAGTTATATTTTTTCCTTGTAATCGTGAAACTTGTATATTTAACCTTCTTCTCGAAAATGTGGTACTTGGATACAAAATTTTTCAACGAACGTTTTGTACACGTTTCGATCCAGAAATCAGAAGACCCTCTTTCAATGCCCTGTAGTTTAGTATAGAATAATCGAATTCTCTTTAAAAAAAAATTCGAATTAAATTTTCCTACGTATATTCGAACATTGGTGATAATTCCTCGCCACTTTTACACACTTGTCTATTCGCTGGTATCTGTCGATGACTCGGTGCTTCGCGTCTGGATTCCAGAGAAAAACCATTGACGATTTCTTTGCCCGGTATGTATTAATATTTGTTTCGCTGCCTGTCGATGTAAACATCCCGAGCACGTTGATCGCGCCGTAATTTTGTCAAACGCGTTCGTGCACATCGGTGAAAGCAGTGGACACAAAGTTGACCGGGGTCGTAAAACACGAAGACATGGCAGATGCTGTTGCGGCTGTGACTGGTTCGAACCGAGTATGCAAATAGTGTAAGTTGCTTTAGTAATTTATTACGCAAATTATACAAATTACATCAGCAAACAGTGTCGTAAATTACTACGGTCTGTAATTTTCCTGGACCAGCACGACCATACCGCGATACCTCGATCGGTTGTACCAGAAAATATATCGGTGCTCGAGGGGTTGCAACAATTTTTCGCGAGAAAATTCCTCGAACGACGCAATGTCACGACGTTTAACCGCGAACACGACCTCGCCACGTGTAACTCGTTGCATTTAATATGGTTGCACCGTTTACTCTATCGAAATAGTATCGATGGTCTTTTCGAAGAATTTTATATTTCTCGAACATTGATCCTTCACGGAGCAAAGTACAGTAGGAACTCCGTTATAATATAAACACAGGCTGCGCGAGTGTTCTATTTACAAACATTGTACTTAGTGAACGTTCTATGTACGAATATTCTGCTTTACGAAAATTCTATTGTACGAATATTTTGCTTTAGAAACGTTGTATTATAGGAATATTCTCCTCTATGAACGTTCTCTTGTAGGAATATTTTTATTTGTAAACGTTCCATTAAACGAACATTCTGTTCTGTGAACGTTCAGTTGTACGAACGATAGATTTCCAGTTACAGTACTGCACGCTAAGATAAAGTGTGCTTATTTCCTTTTCCAAGATGAAATCTACACAGAATCGTGTGACACATTCGTTCGAGTCATCCAGCGAAACGATCGATAACTCTCCATTTCAGAGACCAACTATCAATGGTGGTTCGATAATCGGGAACTATCCACAGTTATTACAATATCGTGGATAGTTCTCCTGAGAAGTTTCAGCGGGAAGTGTACGCGAAATACCGAAGGATCGTTTCAGAGTTTTCGAAGGATACGAAACACCGATAGGTAAGTTAACCGGGAACACGAATCCCGGAAACGAGTTCCTCCCTTTCGCGATGACTAATGAAACACCAGATAAGCGTTCGTCCGGTCTGGTTCACTCGAGGCAAAAAAGATCAAAAATCGTACGACGAAACAATCTCGTGGGACCGGTGACGAAGCGAAGACAATTTGTCAGCGACAGCACCGCAGGCCCCGAAGATCCTTCTTATTTTCTGACAGGATCGAAGAATTCTTCGTCCACGATCCTACGAAAATATACCGGGAGAATAATGGATCCCGATCAGTGACTCCTAGCAGTTTCCTCGTGGACTAATGATCCCATTCATCCTCGAGGAGGACTTTTTCGAGGCAAAAGGAAAACACCGGCTCCTATTCACCGGGACCTCTTCCGCTGGTCTCTCCGTTTTCTTTCTCAGTTGTCGATCGCCAATCCTTGGCAGGTACCATTGTCCTTGGCCACGCTTCGCCCACTTCGCGGCGAGCCAACCGCATTTTTCTTTGTGCGCCAAACAATACGGCGAAACGAGAAAAAGAATTCACCGGGGATTTGCATAGTCTTCGAGCGTCACGCCACGATAAGCGCCCTCGACTCGTAGTCGTGATCCTCCGCGAACTTGCCAGCTTCGGGAATCATCCTCTGCAAGTGCACCCTTCGACTGGTTTCGACCTAAACTTCTCTACCTCGAGGGTAGCAGGTGGCTCTTCGAATACGTGACTCCGTGACAGGGGGTTGAAAACGGTTTTAATGTTGGTTTAACGTTGGATTTTACCTATAATGAACTGGAGGTCCGATGGTTGATTTCGTTCGATCGATCTGTTTGTATTTCTGATTCGCACTCAAAAGTGTACATAGAACGGAACACGTCGTGGGGTCAGAATTAAGGGACAGTAATGTCCGAAAGTAGCTTTAGAATTCATTGAGAAAATATTCTATGTGTCGGAGGGATCAACATATACCATTTGAGGGATCAAAGTTTATTTGAAATTAGCTCTAGAATTCACTGGCAAAATATTCGATATATGCTACTCGAGGGATCAAAATTAATTGGAAATTATCTCTAGAATTCGCTGACAAAATCTTGGCTGTTCGCTAAACGAAAGACCCTGGGATCTATCTACGGAATGCAAAATGTCCGCGAGAGGAGTCGGACAAAGGCGCGAGCAGAGTGAACGGTTTCTTTTTAAACCGATACGGAACCAGAAACGCACGTGTATAACGGTGATCCATTTGGTGCTCGTTAAGAAGACGCATTGAAGCACCGGCGAAAGAAAGATTAATCTCGTTGTAATTACTCTCCCACCTGGTCGCTATCTGCTCGCGCCTTCGTGATTTTTCATTCGTAATCGTCGGTAGTAATACTCTTCCTCGATGATGAACCGTTAGGATCGTTTCGAAGTTTCTAGCCCGGAGGCAACGTTGTTGGAAAAAAAAAGTATAAATGTATATATCGCGAATATGCACTCGTTACGAGCGTCAATTATGACGCCAGGGCAAAGGAGAGGAGATAGTCGTGAAAGATTCGCGTCGTTCGTTCGTTTCCTTATAGGATCCGAGCAAAACATTTCGACACTTTAACGTCGATGAATCGACTTAACAAAAACTGATTTATAAGTCGAAGAAAAGTAATCTAGAACCTAACGCAACGTAGTTTCGTAATTAAACTCGATACTTCCGTGTCGGTGGAAACGAGGTCGAATCGATTCCAACGTAAACTGCAATTCTTATTTCTCTGGCAGAATCTATGATTTCTGTACTTAAAGTTACAAGTTCTATTCGTATAACCCAAGTCGTAAGTTCGTATCTGAGAACAGTTGACTCTCGAATGATTAACTTTAACGTGCTTTGAGCATTCGAACTGAAATAAATGTATCGCCAACCTAATTGAAGTAATTATTACCAAAGAAATGTAACAAAGTTTATTAAATTTAGTCACCAGTATTTTTAATTAAATTTCTCGATATTTAAGAAGTTCTAACCGCCGTTTATGTTTCGTTACTAATGCGACACTATTTATAATAGACAAGAATGAAATCAGCGTTAAAAAGTGGAAATTTCTCGATGAAAGGGCGAAACGGATGTGAAGTACAGTCGCCTACGCGAGATCGGTTGGGCACACCAAAGCGAAACGCGCAAGTATTAACCTCTTCTTGTCGTACACGAAAAAAGAAATGCGTATCTAAACCGTAGTGTCAAAAGGTGGCTCATTAACAAACCGTCAGCACGTGATTACACGTTACGACTTGAAATCCTCGACTCCCCAGTTTCGTCTGAACGCCCTACCGACTGGCTCACCCAGTGCACTGGTCGCCTACATACTCGATGTTGAATAATGTTACTCGATTCTCGTTCCCGTGCAACCTGTTGCACTCCTACAGAGGGCTGGATGTGACGTGGGTAATAAGCGTGCCGGTGTACCGATGCAGGCGTGAAAGGCAACGAGATGCAACAGAGATGCCGTTAACGATAACGTTACTCGTCTTTATCGATAAGTTGAATTTAAATCGGAGCATTAACATAGAAAAAAAAACGAAATCTATTTGTAAAACGAGAGAATATCAATTATCGCGGTGAACGATCAATCGTCCGTCGATCGTGTCTCTGACTAACGCAACGAGAAAAAGAGTTCAATTCGAGCAAGTATCGCCCGTTTAAATTAATTTACAGACCGAGAATTTCTCCACTAATATTACTCATCATCGAGTTTATCTTCTATTTCGTAATCTAATTCGACACAAAGTTCCATCGAGCCAAAAACTAAGATCTTTATCCACGCACCCTCAAATACTCCGAGTATAATTGGATCGAAAAGTGTAATCTTTTTTCCTGATTGGTACCCGCGATAATTAACAGAGCCGGTTAACTTCGTTTCGAATCGAATCTAATCTCCAAGATTTTGTAACACTCGCGAAAGAACGTGATCGTCGGTACTCTTCGTGTGACTAATTGTAATACCAACGATATACGAACGCACGACCGAAAGCCTCGAAGCGTACCGATTGCGTTGCAATAATTATCACGGACACCTGTTCTCACCGTGAACGTTTACGTTCGAAAGATTACCGTCGATAATCCTCGACAGAGACGAGAGAGTCGATAGTGGGGAGTTACATACTCCCCGTCGGTGAATAGCGCTATGTTAAAAGTTTCTTAGATACCACGTTGTCTCGCCTCGTTCCACCTGCGTCATTGATATTCTCAACGATGTCGCTTATAAACCGGGACTCGGCGACAAGCTATCGATGTCTTGTCGATAACAGAAGCATCTCCACGGTGCACGTGGAACACGAACCACCCAACCTGGCGACCGTGGCGATGCACCGGCCGCGTAATAAGTCGATAATGGCGCCGATAAGATGGTCCCTAAACAACCCTAAACGAGCTCTAATTGCGCTCTCGAAAATTCTTACCCTTCCCTTAACCCCTCCAGTCGAAGATTTCACTTGCTGAGGTCTATTCTTCAATCCTATTTCAAATCTATTTCTCGAAAGATCATTTTATTGTACGATACATCGACTTCGTGTATCCATCTTTTTTTATATCGTAAGTTGATTTCTCTGACGAAAGATCGGATCGATGTAAAAAATGGACACATTATTTTTTTCCTTTTTCCACGTATAAATAAAACGGTCCCAAAACGATTCCTTCGACGCAAAATGGAATTCGTTTAAGAAACGTATAACTTTCTCTTTTTCTAAAGAAACTTTATCGTACACGTGAACAGGATGAATTGGATCGATGTTTGAGAGAGTTTCTTCAAAGGATTCGTTCGTTTATACCGATATAGGGACACGGTCGATTTTCCAGCGACTCGATTTTCAAACTTTCGATTCGTAGTTTGATTCGAAAAATTGATTTTTTCAATAAGAATCGGTGTCCCCATACCAGACGAAGACCGTGCGCGTTTTACCGCGACGGGAAGATAATCTGTGCCCTAAGTGGCGGGTATAACCACTTACGGGTGTACAGGTGGCACTCTCGCATTAAGGACAAAGTGGGCAAGGGACGTATTTTTAATAAAGATTATCTTCGCTCCGGGGCCTTCTCGAGTGATGTAAATGTTTTTTGCGCTCGGTTGGCCTCGTTTTCGTCTCGTATCGAGGTTGTCGCGGGAAACGTGTAGAATTTTGGAACGCGATCGAGCATCGCCCAACGGGTCGCGTTTCTTGAGAAACGATTGAAATTTATTTGTCAGCCGGGTTGCACCATTCGAATTAAATTTAGGTTATCTGAGATCTCGATGAAACACTTTTTTTTTCAGTAGCTCGCGTGCAAGCAAGGTACGAAGAAATATTGTATTACAATGTCTCCGGGCTGTCGGCTCTCTTCGGGTAATGAAATTGAAAAGTTGAGCACGGAGAAGGATAACGAGGAACGGACAGTGAGAATGATCGAGCCAATAAAATATAAAGTTTCCCTTTTCAACGACTCGAGTTTCTGTCGGAACTTTTATTACCTTAATCGGTGTCGTAGAAAATGATCAGATTTCGTATTTGCGGATTAAATACTCGAATTTTTTCTCTACCTTGGGATACCTTTAAACGTACAAGGTTACGTACAATTGTACTCACTTCTGTAAAAATTTCCCAAACACTTAACGCGTGTGCACTCGATATTAGATTCCTCGCGATAAACCGTTGCAAAACTAAAATCGTTGCTCACTAATTTAAAACCTAACCTTCGATAAGGTCCCTGTCCTTTCGTTCGTGGTTTTCTCTATTTTTTTACAAATTCCTCGACAAGAACGAATCCAAGTTAGAATCGTGTCTTCTGTAACGATCGTCCGAGCTTCGTTCGTAACGTCTCGGATAAACAAACCGTGCCTCTTAAAGTTACGTATTCGATTATCTCTCGTCCAGTAATTTACACTGGAGTGTCTCCTCTCTGCGAATAACCGGCACAGCCACGTCCTGCGTTTTTAATTTATCCCTGAGAAAATACGACGATGCGGCCACCGTGATATACATAAATTGCTTTCTCCACAGTTTGGTTGTAAATGAAAATATTACACAAACGGGGTCACCCAAGTCGAGATAAATTACTTCATTTCGCGGGGATCGAGTACCTCGAAGAGATCTCATCGATCGATCGTAGCAAGTAACACTCAATTATTACGAATTACTTCCACTATCGATGACAAAGTAACATAACCAATTTGCGATCGTTTACCCGGCGAGGAATTCCAAAAAAGGGCCCAATGACCGCGATGTTCAACGGGATGTTTTTCGGAATAATTTTAATCGCCTCATCTCGGTATAATTATGACATCGAGTGTCGTCCTTCCATGTCGCATGCCCGGTTTATTAAATTTATGGAAAGCTGCCACGGGACGGGGACTTGAATATCGTTAAAGCATTATTATCGACCCGTTACCGTACAAGGCCAGCAAGGACCCGACGAATTATAATAAATCGATGTAACGTTACAAGAGTAATTACGGCACCGTTCCAGACAAATTGAACTGGAAGAAAGAACATATATGGAAGTTACACACACGAGAGGATCCTTGCTCACCGGAATCGATCGGTCCTACCCGCTTTTCGGCGTATCTTCATTATCAACGATTATCGTTCATTATCGCATATTTGGGCCTAAACGGTTCGATCTTTCGCGATCGATAGGCTCGAGTGGCTTCGAGGCGCTGCATGCAAATTCAAAACGCTTATACGTACATCGCGTGACACGGTACGCATCGATTATTTCTTGCAAATTCGCACCCGTATAGAATACACAGGTGTGCGCGTGTGTCTTATCTTTTAAATTCCTTCGGAACACGTGCGAAATCTAATCAGACCACGGAGCGAAAATGTTTCGTTTTACTTTTCAGTTCGCGTCTAACGATACAACGCGCCGTGTTAAGCGTTTAATCGAACATTAAGGCTTCTCTCAATCGCTAACTTACTTCCTGATGTTTGCTTCCCAATTAAGTATGAAATCTAACGAAGACCATGGATTGAAAATCTTTGGGCCACTTTCGACCTGTAATTTACTTCTTAATGTTTATTTTCTAATTACGTATGAAATATAACAAAGACTATGGATTGAAAATCTTTGGGCCACTTTCGATCTGTAATTTACTCCCTAATGTTTGCTTCCTAATTAAGTACGAAATCTAACAAAAACCATGGATTGAAAATCTCTAGGCTACTTTCGATCTGTAATTTATTTCTTAATGTTCACTTCCTAATTACGTATCAAATCTAAAGAAGACAATGGATTGTAAATGCTTCGTTTTATTTTTCCATTTTACGTCTAACGATACAATGCGTCACGTCGAGCGTTCAATCGAATCTTCGGCCCACTCTCGATCCTGATCTACCCTGTGACTGAACGGTACACATCGATTACACCTTGCGAATTGACACCAGTATCGAATACACGGGTGTACGTGTTATTTTATCAATTCTCTCGGAACACGTGCGAAATCTAATCGAGACCAGGGATTAAAAATGTTTCGTTTCATTTTTCCAGTTCACGTCGAGTGACCAACCCGATTCCAAGCAATGACTGATCACTGTCGAGACAGTCGATATTTCGAAGCCACGACAGATAAGAATCTAACCCCGACTTAGAGACATCCGGGGGCGTGACTCCCTGTGGGCCATTTTCTACAGCACAGAGTGACCCTGTTCACCTGCTTGCAAGACGACCAGAAGAGACAATGAGACTTTGACGAAATACAGCCCGAGAAGGTGCAGCTTCATGGATCGAGAACGGCTCGAGAGCCCTTTGTTAGCGAACAATAAGGGTCGGGAAGAAAGTGCGGGGGGTGTGATGCAAGGTGCCACGACCGGCATTGTTTCATTGCAGGTGAACAATATAAGGCCATTCGCGCGACACCGTGTGCCCCGAGACTCTTGAAACCGGAAATCGCAGGTAAGGGCTGCAAGTTTCGCACAAGAGTAACGAGGGACATTACCTGCGGCTGGAAATCGATCAACGCGATGCCATTCGTCGTTACGGTGATGCAAGGTGGTTAATTTCAAAAGTATTCTGAATAAAAGAAACCTTACTCGGTACCCGAATAAAAGAAGATGGTAACTATTTGGAGCAGTACAGAGAACGAGAAACTAATGGTTGTTTTCTTTTTGAAATTTCTCTCGGAACACGTGTGAAATCTAATCGTTACATGGATTGAAAATGTTTCGTTTTATTTTTCAGTTCAATCGAATCTTTAAAGCTACTATCGATCGATAATACTTTTATTTCCTAACACAAGCTACTATCGATTAAATAGCATCGTGTAGGAAACGATGATGAAATCACGTATGCTCTCACGAACCTCTTTTACATTCGTCACAATAGAAGATCTATGGGTATTAAAATTGAAAATCTGCGAATCAACGATATTATTAGTTCCCTATGGCAATTAATATTATTTCCGAAGTAGAATTTTTCAAATCGAACGGAAAGAATGTTTCCCCGGCGGACTGGACGATCATCGTGCTATCGAGATCACCGTGAGATTGAACGCTTCCACGGTAAATCGAAAAAAGGATCGCAAAGTGAAATCATCAGCGCGTGCGCCGGTCATCCGCGAGTAATCGATAACGCAGCGACTTAAACGAGATAACGCGCGCAATAAACATTCACCGTGCGCGCGGTTGATGAAGGTACCCGGTCGATCGGCACCGCCTTTCGAGGAACAAATGTCGGCGGTTGCACGTGGCACGTGGAATTACTCGCGTAATGGATTTGTTATAGCTTCGCACGCACGATGCGCAAGGACGCCGGCCGGTAATCGTAGGTATCCCGCGAGTTGATGCACGGTTAGGGAGAAATCAGATTAGCGTGATGTGTAATTTTCGGCGATCGTACCGCCGCGATAAACTGTGACACGTCTCGAATGGAAATTGATGCGTTCCTTTTTTTTTTTTTTTCGTTACGCCGCGCTGCTTAGATCGCTCGAAATCTGTCACGCGTTCGTAATCTCGCGTAGATCTTCCACCGCGCGATTCCATCGAGCGTACGCGCGCGAGAAACAGCGACGATGGTAATTTTTTTTCTTCTTTTTTTTTTTTACACCCAACGATAGCGGAACGTGTAAATTTATCGACAGGGAGTGACGTCGACGCGACACGTTCGCGATGAGATAACGATCGCGAGATTCTCGATGGTTAAAAATTAATGGGCGGTGATCGTGCAAAAATTTGGTTTCCGAGCGTGGAACACGCCCGTGAAACATTGAACTCGGACCGTGTCCACGCGGGACGCGCCCTTCCACTTTTCGAGCGAATCGATTTCGTCAATCCGTGGAATCGGAGTGCACGATTCGTCGCGGAGTGGTTGATAACGATGATTAATTCGGTAAGGAAATACGATCTGTTTTTTTGTTTCTTGGAAATTCTATGCTATAAAACTTGACGAAGAAGAAGACCCTTACGGTGCCACTTTCTCTTCTATTTTTCATACACAACCTCGTAATAGTGTAAAATAAAACGAAACTCCAAAAACTGTTCAGCCCTTAGTGCTCTATCTGTTGCAAAAAAGTCCCAAGAAAATGTACATCAAAAGAATGAAGAAACATTCAAACTTTCGAGACTTGATTTCACCTTCTAAAGAAATTTCCTGTGGGCAAAAAATTGCTCTACGTGCACGCAAACTTTGGTTAAAATCAGTCTCGAAGGTAAGAATTTTTTAATAACGCATCGCGCAGATACTTTTCGGTGTCACTGTATTTACAAAGAAAACATCCTACTGTGATAAAAAAGAAATGAAAACGCAATGGCCGAGTACGCTTTAAATTGGACATTAAGCAACGCGCGTCGTTCGTGCACCCTTTGAAACGTAACGGTGCCGATCGGAGACGATAATATTGCTACGAGGCTAGTCCCGTAAATAATAGCCAATGATTAGAAGCCGTGGGACGCGATAATAATTCAGAAGGTGGTATTTACGTCCCCCGTTGCACCCGTTACCTCGTCCCGTTTCGCGTTTAGTCATCCCTAGCCTCGTTAAGAGGCCTCGTCGTCGGGCCTTGGGCCCGTGGTGGAAATTAATATTTCGGCGAGATGAAACGAGCTTCCTAGCGCGATGTCAAAGGACCAATACTAGCCGCCGATGAACGCGATCTCTGTAATTAATGTGGGGCCCCCTAATGACGTGCCGATCCACCTGTAGCGTCGCTTACAGGTCGAAACGAACCCGATCCGAGCGCGTATTAAGGCGAATGACTCGCGCCTCCACGATGACCCCCTACGGTAGTCCGTGCGGTTAATATCTAATTATTTCTGTGATGAGACCTGCCCGTTTCTATGTGAAACGGATCCTCGACAACGGTTTCGAGATAATCACTGAATTCGAGGATGATATCACAAAAAATGAAATGTCTGCCCCGCGGTTGCACGGGGCCTTCGACTTTCGAATCGTTTCGGTTGCTGGGCATCGGTTCGGCTCGAGATTCTGGCGAGTTCTCATCGGAGAATTATCCCAGGTGCTTTGGAAGATGTACCGATGAATGTTGAATTCATCTTTACGGGGATAAATTCTGAATCGGAATCTTCGAGAAATGTATGTTGTTGAACGATACACGATACACAATTTCGTGGAAGAAAATAAATCTGTGTGTTGGATATCGGAAGAAAGTGAAACGAAACGGTAGTTAAGAATACGTTGGCACAATGGTGGTCTGGTTTAATTATCGTTTATTTATTTCTATCGAGTGCACGAAAATCTTTCCAACAAAATGGTCCCCGGTCCTCGTCTTGTCTTTTCTCGTTTATTCGCAAGTGTTGTCAATCTTGTCGCTGCTTTTCGTCATTGTTTCTACTATTAATACGTAAGGTTACTGTAATTTTTGTCTTTCCTTAGACTACTTCGGTGCTGAATCTGTGCTGTCGAAAAGTAGAGCACCGAAACCTTTCTTTTACTTTTATTTCTCGTTCGAGGGTCGAATTCGACGCTCAAGAAACAATAAATTTAGTACCGATGAACGCAAAACCCCGTTCATAAGTATTTGGACATTCGGTAGTTTTTGTGAAAAAGAAAAATATAATATACCACATTCTACAGTCCTGTGTATTATACAAATCTTTACCCAAGTAATGTCAAGTTAATCGACAGCATCGTATCGACTGAACGAACCGTCAACGCGAAAGCGTCATACTAGACAAGAAGATGGTGTACGGTAATTTCCATTCGACTGCAACGCCTAGTTATTAAATCATGTTGCTCGGGTTCTTGTTGGACCGTGTACGGAAGTACCGTTGCGAATAAAACCGGTGTTCCCCGATGAAAAGGAGACATCGAGGGTGTCCGTTCCTCGAACACCACTTTCAACGAAACGACGAGCACGGTACCACACGTAGGTACGGGGAACGTAAATCGAAATCGCGACAATGGAACGCCGAAGTCTCGCGAACGCGTCTCATTGTGACGAAGACGTCAGCCTCGTGATCGTGCCGGTGACGCCCCCGACCGAACGTCTCACCGGTCGAACGAATTTGTTGCAAGCGCGGTTTATTGTAAACTGTCTAGGTCCACCAGCTGCCCGTAATCCGGCGCCCCCCCCCCCCCCCTCCAGCCGGCAACCGTCGAGAGCACGTCAGAGGTCTCCTCGCGGTGAAAAGAGGGGCTGTTATCGGGGACCTATCTGCGATCGGTCGGTGCGATATTTCTAACAGGGCCCCTGGGTCCTAGTCCGTGGCCCATAGATCTCGGCGGATAAGGTCTGCGGTGTTCGCGGGGCCCACCAGGGGGCCACACGGCCTGTCCATTGTGTTCCGTGTCTTCTACGTCCTCTGCCGGTCCTGTCCAGGCCCAGAACTCGAACCTCTTTCCAGCTGGATCGCCGCTGATTGCTCGAGAGCAATTACACGTCTCTTGGATCCTACTCCTGTTTACGATTAATATCGAATTCCGTTCTTTCTGTTCGTTCACCTCCCCTTCACTCGTACACCACCCTCGATCGAAACCCTGCTCGGTTAACCGGCTCACGGTTCTCGTTACACCGTAACGGTGATTGGCGTGTAATATTATTCGTGAGACACCATCGCGTGGTGGAATTTTGATTAAACTCTCGTTCCACGTCGCTCTTCGAACCCGAATAACAGACCGTTGCGTTATTTTGCGGTGTATTGATACCAAACGTCCCGTAGCTTATCCGTGCCGGACGATCGATAAAATAAGAGACGCGATCGTATCGTTTCTGCGAACTATGCATTTTATAGAACGAAATCGTCCGTACGGGGTACAGCGAGGGGGTGGGGGGCCGTGAAACGGTGAACGTTATCTCCCGGTTACCCCGTGTGCATTTTAATACGAACGACCGGGTTCGATAACGTATTTCCCAATATCGATTGTAAAATGTTCGAGTTTATTGACGGAGATCGATCGCGCGGGGCCAACGTTGTCCTACTCGTTGAAACTCGCTCATTACAAAAGCACCGGGATTTAGGAGCCGCTACATTCGACAGAGTGGGAGTCCCGCCAATAAGCTGCCACGGTGAAATTGTCGCAGTGTCATGCACGCTATCTGATCATTGGGCGTCGTGACCGGTCACATCATTGAGACGCCCACGCTCCACCAACGAGATTGCGATCTGAGATACCGGGCAATAGGGGTCTGAGATATCTCCAGATCCGTATGCTTTAGACACCTTTCGTTATCTCCTGGATACTGTTATATTTGCGCCGAGAGACAGCCGCAGAATCCGTCGGCGATCGTTTCGATCAGCGCTGTTTATGTCGATCCTTTCCGAAGGATCGGCTCGTACGGTCCCAGTTAGCAAGTCGTTCCTATCCTTCCTGTAACCGACTCTTTCGTATCCTGGTAACCGTAAACTGGTCTCCGGAGGGGACAACTCTCGAATTATCGTAAACGAAAGCGAACCTACAGGGTGTCCCGATCGTCGCCGGTCGATTTCAATTTCCCGCCGTTTTTCGAACATCGAACCGATCGATCCAAAACTTCACCCACGTCGTATGGACGAATGGGAAATAAATCGTGGAATACGTGCCCGGCTCCCGTAGGGACACACGTTTTTTCGATCGAGTTGAAAGGATTAGAGCGTAAATGCTCGAGATCGATGCGATCAATGGGAAAATATACTCGGTGTTTCGCGCGTCGCTTTCTTAATGCTTGACGCGGCACGGTGAATTTTCGAGCGATCGAAGCGATCGATCGCTCGAAGAAAGCGACGCAAATAACAGGAATTATTATGCTGGCGCGCGGGGTCGATAAAAGCTTCCGGAGCCATTGCAGAGTTCGCGAATCACGGAACCGACGATTCTAGAGGGTGTTCCAATCATCACCGGTCGATTTGCTTTTCGAATAAAACTCAAACGGTTCAAGTGATCTTGATATATTTCTTTTTTTCTTCATTTAAAAGTAAAGTAAACTTGGGAGTTAATAATGGAACAAGATATCATTCAAATAGTCGTTTCGGATGTTTTTTACAGAACACCGATCTTTTTCCAAAATTTTTCACGACGTTTTGCCACGAACTCGAATCAATTTCACCAATGACACGATCGACGTTGTCTTTCGGTTTTGGAGTTGTCTCTGGTTCGTCGACATAGACCTTAGCCTTGAGTTGATCCTCCTACTGTAAATAAAAAAATGAATCTAAAAGATTAGATAATTGATGGATTTATTAATAATTTTGATCCATGGTAAGTAGCTGATCATTTTGAAACTTCAATTTCAGTAGGAATCGCAATGAATATAGTAGCTGAAGTGTAAACTATTCTCCAGTATCAACGTCTAATCTTCTAGTAAATATATAACGAGCTCGAATAATAAATCCTAAAAATCCAAAAATTCCTAACACAACATAAATGATTCCTAAATTTCCAAACGTTTCTTTTATTCCACTTTCGTTCGATACGAGCAATTACTCCAAATCTTGGTCAAATTAAAATACATACTTCTGGGTGTGCGAAAAATTAAAATAAACTTTGGTATAGAATTGTATCTCCTCCCGATGGATCGAGAAACGAAGTTCGTTCCGTACGAGGGAAAACCGACGTGGCTCAAAATCGAAAACGAAAAGAAAAAAAGAGATCTGTCCCGGTGGAAATGTACGATCGCATCGATGATCACGAGACGTATTGGATTTCGACAGGAACGTACCGGTCGTGGACCCATTTCTGGAACTACTCGAGTGTGTCCGCCCTTTCACGGATAATTTGATCTCGTTGACGATAAAGACGTACAATGGCGGCCCGTTCGCCCCTCGGTGATCAGATATCTCGCGGGATAACGAGCGGATTGTACGAAGACTAATTGGTAAAGTGCCGTATCCACCAACGACGCCCGGACCATGGCCGCGTGTTTCGCATTTCGAACGCGGAAGGAACGAACAGGGAAGTCGTTTCGTCTTGGTCGGTTCCCCGGAGGTCGGGGGCAGTTCGCCGCCTCTTTCGATCGACGAGTTTTCGAACCGGGTGAAAGCGGAAGTCGGGGAGAAAGAGAAAGAGAGAGAGAGAAAGAGAGAGAGAGAGAGAGAAAAAAAGAAAAGAATACGAAGCGAAGCAATAATTCACTCGCGTCGCCGCGTTCTCGCGGACCAATTTGTTTTTAAAGGGATTTTACGCGGAGGTTTTTCTTGCTCGTAAAATTGGAATAATTTTCACTTTCCCTCGACAATGTATTCTTTCGACGGGCTCGACGAGAAGCACGTGACGGGACTTGCAAGTGCAACGCTCGCGACACGATTTAAGGAAAGGTGACGAAAGCTGATTCCTCGTATCGGAGGAGAAAGCAAGCGGGGCAAGAACCGTGTTAAACTCCACGGCTGACAAAAACTCTTTGGCGCATCGGTTAGTAATTGTAATTTATATCGACGTTAAGCAACGGGTCAAAAGTCCGTTGTAATTATACGGGCCGCTGGCAAACACTGAGTTATGGATCGCTCGCGACGAGAAAAACTGATCGCGAACCCGTGAAGCTGCTAATCGGATCATTTTCGATATTTCCTTTTTTACTTTAGAAGAAACGACGATCGAGTTTCACCGGCTGGAATTACTTTAGCAGAAATCTTTATACGCGGTTTACGTTGAAATATGTCGCACTTAATGCGTAAATTACTTCTAGTTCCACGTGATCGAATCGAATCGTTTTCGATATTTTCTTTTTTACTTTAGAAGGAACAACGCTCGTTGGTAATTATTTTTTTTAGAAGTCACTGTGCACGGTTTATATTGAAATATATCGTTTATCGGGCAGTTGTGTTTAATATAGAAATTACGTTCAGTTTCACGCGATCGTTCTTTCTCTACTTAGATCTCTGTGTCGTCTACTTTCTTTCTCTTACTCGACTCTCTCCTTTTGTTCTTCCATTCGTATTATACACAATACCCTAATTAACCTAAGCACACGTAGGACGAAGATTAATACAAATCTACGTATACGTATACTCAACAATTTTAGAAAATCCAGACTCCTCGTTACGAGTTTAACTTCTTTGCGAATCTTTGTCGAGTTTTTCGAAAAACGTTGGAAACTTTCAAGAATTCAATTCAATTAATTTCATTGGTTTCGTCTCGATCGCAATGTTGAAAGTTCTCTTCTGTAAAAACCCGTGGAACAGATTTTACTTCTCGATTTTTTACCTTCTCACGGAAAGAATGGTGGTGTAACGTTCGTTAACCATCGACGAATCGTGTGGACGACTACCATCGAGGAAACAAGGAAAGTCAACCGAAATTGGTGTTCGTTCCTTGGTAACCCTAAATCACAAGAATAGACTTTCTACTTATCGGTGTAAATAATCACGCGACATCGAGTTAACCGACAACGGAACACATAAGGCGTGAAACTACGGAAACGACGCATAAAACGGAATCTCCTCTCAATCTCGAATAACTTCGTTAACTTCCACGAACAACTATGGATGTCGTACAGATGCGAACACGAAACGAGGGAAGAACGAGAGATCTCTAGGTGTGTGTCACTTCCTTTCAAGTGTAATTAAAACTGAAAACGCTACCACGGTGGCACGTACCCGTCGTAAAAACAAGGGGCTGGTCTGGTTTGAAATTTTAGGGGCAAGTTTTACGCGTGGAAATAAAACCGCCGATTTCGAACGAGTTTCCTCCGGTCAGGAAATTTAAATCTTCGTCGAGGTGGTCACGTGCCTTTATGGTCGGCCGTAAAAATCTGTGGACGAGAAGGATCGCTGTATAAGGAACGAATACGCTCCTAACCAGGTTCGCGTAAGAGCCGATTCTCAGAATTCCATTTCCTTTAAAATATCGCGCGACGCTCGAAAACCGTATACTGGGTGTCCCGATCGTCACCGGTCGATTTGAATTTCCCGCTACTTTCGAAACGTTGAACCGATTCAACTGAAACTTGACACGTGTTATCTAGACGGATGGGAAATTAATCGTGGAAAAGTACACGGTGAAAGAACGCGTGAAAATTATTTAAGCGTATTGCGAAAAATCGCGATCTTTAACGCAAACGATTCGTCGCTAGATTTGTTGAAACTGGTTCAATTGAAGATTTGAAAAAGTCCTCGTACCGCTCGTTCGAGTGAAAATGTTACTGCTGTTGCCGAGAGTGAGAAAACGTCGTGAAAAATGTTGGAAAAGATTGTTGATCTGTGAAAAAATAACCGAGGCAGTTATTTGGAAGGTATCTTATTTTTTCATTACCTCCCAAGTTAGTAAAACTTTACTTTTTCTGCCGATATTTTAGGCAGAAAATATACGATTTTTTTCGGTCGATATTTTAAGGTACGAGTCACTCTTGAATCAAGGTGTCCTAACCCCTTAAGGGACACGTATTTACCGGTCCGTGGCGAGCACGGTCGACTTCTAAATCTCGTTGAAATTTATCGTCGAATCTGGAAGAAGTTTGCGATTTTCTCTTTTTTTCTTCAGCGTGAAGTACATTGGCTGTGGGTCCTCGACTTCGAGCGGGCAGCAGCTGGCGAAGAAGTTGGGTCTATCTGGAGCGATCTGGACCCTCGAGATCCGAGAGCAGGATCAAGATCGAGCGAAGATACCGCAGGAAACCCCGCGGATTATGCCTGTACGACGTGTTTGTCGTACGACCGCGTTAAAAGTTCGTCATTGTCCTCCTCATTGTGTCGCTTGTCGTCGATTCCATTCGGAAGAAAATATTTAGCCCTTATTTCTCACAACACGGGACACCTTTTCGTGTCTCTGTCACGAGGTCATCGGTCCACGTTTAGTATTCGTCGTCGACGTCCTCGATACTTTTACGCGTTCCAGAATCCTCGCTTCGAAGAATCCTCGTTTTCAAGAATTCTCGTCCTGGAATCATTTTTAGCGTAAATTCAAAAGAAGGAGAAGTACGTGTAATTGTAAATTACGCGTATAAACGATATCAGATACTATAGGGATCGTACTTTGAAGATTTCCATCGATCTTGCACAATTCGAAAACCAAGTTACAGAAAATGATTAAATACGCTTTGAAGATTTCCTTCGATCTTGCATAATTCGAAAACCAAGTTACACAGGACGTACGTTCATAGTATAATTTTCACTCACCTTGTCGCGTGCGATTCACTTTCACCGGAAGTATGGGTACGCATTCCCGAATCTTCCCGTGTACTTAAATAGGAAATATTATCTCTCGTACGATCGAAAAAATAAAAACGAAAAGCGACGATTTTGGACGATTCGAAATTTCGCAAGGAATTCTCCCGTAAGAATTTGTATTTATCGATGAAACATCGGGACCAACATCCGAATCGAAATTATCCACGGTTACGTTTCACTGGTCGCGTTCGAAGCGAACACGAGCGAGCGCAAGTCCCCCGAAGCACGTTCGATGGTATTCGGGGCGTAATTATGCAAATATTTCACGGATCGCAGCGTTTTCTACAAAACCGACTCCGGGTCGCGAGACAGGACACATTGTCCCGTGGTAATCGGGGTAATTTCAAGGAGTCGAATAAACGACGTCCGGAAAGCTTGAATAATTGAAACGTTTGTTTGCATATCGAACCCTTTGTTCCATCCCCCTCGCGGTATAATTCACTTCGCGGTGAAACAGCGGTGGGTCGAATTCGAATTCCTGCGAGACCCTTTCGCTCCTTTTATTTCGCGGTGGCGCGACCCTGGAAAGCCGATCGGAATCCCCAGCGTTTCAGGAACTCGAGACGATTCCTGGACCCCTCGAGTGTACCGCTCGTTACGCTCCTGGAATAAAATGTTCTTCCAGGAGGCTCTCTCTTAAAATGGTCAGCCATTGTTCGGGGCCCTTCGACGCTGTCGATGGCTAAGGGCGACCTTAAATCTCGCGTAATGCGCCTCCTGTACACGCGAACAGAGACCTGGTCCCGTGTATCCCTTGTTAGAACGAAGGAATAAAAAAGAACGAACCGAGGAAGGACGACTCGATGATCGTAGGATCTCCGAACGACCGGTGGTCGAGTCTTTGCTACCAGAAACACGACGAATTAATATCATAAACGTGAGAGAACGAGCTACGATGTTTTTACGCTCGTGAATCCACGTGTCGGTTAAATCACTGTGAAACTTCTCCATTTTCCTTTCCGTTTTCCAGAGAGTAACGCGAGATCGTGATAACTTTTTCTCGCGAGTCTTTTAAATTATGAGGAGCCAGAGATCCGAAGATCGACAAGGTTAATTAGCGTGTACAATTTGAAAGTAATTTGAATTTTGTAACTGCATCGAGTGTCAGACATTTGTTCGTTCGAGTGTACAGAGTGATTTAGAAATGTTCGTAGCTCAGGAGGTGAATCTACACGCTATGAATTTCACACCGGACACGTTACGACAGTATACAACGTGTTGGAAGAGTGTGAAAAACTTTTCTCGACACCTGACGCGAAAGTACGAGTTCTCGGTAGCGTTTCCCGGTTTCACCTGACTTCCACGATCTCACAAAGGGCCAACGTCACGAATCATCGCGAGCACAAAGAAACGATTAGCGTCTTCCGATGAGAATCTAAAAGTCTCGAAAAAGGTCGCACGAATCTTCGAGCTGGCAGGCTCCGCGCTCGCAATCAGATGGAGTAAGACCTTCAAAGAGAGGCTAGGATTATCCACGTGCAATCGCGTTCGCCCATCTTTCTCCGCGCGGGTCTAACAAGTGGACGAAGCGGATCAGGAACCTTAGCGATCGGTGACGCAACCAGTGTACAAATTTTGATGTCTCATCCAGAGCTAGCCCAGACCTAAGCCAGAACTGATCCAGACCTAACGCCAAACCTTATCGATGATTCAACCTCGGTACAAAATTTTAATGTCTCATTCTAGACCTAATCCAGACCTAATCCAAACCTTAGACATCGGTGACTCGATCGTGGCAAAAATGTTGATGTCTCGTTCCAGATCTGATCCAGACCTTGGCGATCGGTGACGCAAAAATTCTAATGTCTCGTCCCAGACTTAGCCCAGACCTAATCTAGATCTAACGATCGGTGACGTAACCATGGAAAAAATTCCAATGTCTCATCCAGACCTGACCCAAACCTTAGCGATCGGTGACAGAACCACGGCAACCCACTCTGCTTAACCCAGACCTAATCTAGACCTAACGATCGGTGACACAACCATGGAAAAAGTTCTGACGTCTCGTCTCGGACCTAATCCAAACGTTAGGAATCGGTGACGCAACCACGGGAATGATTCCGATGTCTCGGTTCGACCGGATGAAGATACGAACCTTTCGAGATCCTAGGTGTCGAGGTTCGTTCCGATCTGTCACCGATGAGACCGTATCCGTTGCCATCTCGGCGAATTATCGCGCTTTCGCTAACGACTCAATCGGCCCAGAAAGGACGGCCTTGCACAAGAACGAGATCGACGTCGAATGGAATCGGCGAAAAAAAAAGCGAAACCAGAGACTCGGGAAGAGCGTCTCGGGCATTAAGGTTATCGTAATGTTCATCGTCATGCGAGCAATTTTTCACGGTTCTGGCGAGCGCGCGGCTTTCCTTCGTATCTTTCAACGTCTCGCCACTCGTCTCGATCACTTTCGCTGAAGCACGTGTGACGGCGGCGTGTCGTCGCGGCTATTAAGTTCACGAGCCGCTTAATGAAATTCATGAGACCGCATTGTGAAACCCGATATTCCCCGTGACTTTTCTCCGTCATTTTTGCGATCGTTCAAAAAACCCCGGTAACGATTCCCGGCTCGTCTTGCGCGCGAAAATACGATTGAGAAAATATCATCGGGCGAAGAGTATCGTAGTTCTCTGCGTTACAGTGAAACGATCGTTCGAATCTATCCAGAGACAAATCGAGAGGAATAAACGTTTTGCGGGATAATCGGTCTGGAACAATCGAATTTCAGAGTGTGTGTCGCGAAGAAACTGGAATTCGAGTCATTTTCAACTGCGTTGTTGGGGTTCAGTTAACAAACTGTGCATCGAACTTAGAAACGAAGATAATGATTGTTTCATCCCACCAATGTATCTTCATAGGTCTGACGTTGTTACGATTGTTTGAGTCATCAAATTATATGTTAAATCTAGAAATAAAGATAACGGTAGTTTCGTCGTGAGTAGTAATGCATCTTCACGGTTCTGACATAGTTGCGATTGTTTGAATTACGAAACGATACGTTAAACTTAAAAATAAAGACAGTACCTCCGTCACACCGATATACATCTGCACGGTTTGAACGCCGTTTCGGTTATCAAAGTGTACATCAAACGTAGAGTGTTCTCAACTGGTGGTAGCAATCAGACGACTAAGTTGCCCAGCAATTTCGCGTGGCTAACAGCCGCTTCGGCCGTTATCTTTGAGAAATGGAACGCGCAACGCTGTACGAGCAACCGCTGTTCGTCTTTCGCGAAGATGGAAAGAGCGCGAGACAGAGAGAAGCTGGCACGATACAAAAGTGGGGGTCAGGACTGAGATATTACCACGAACGGCCAACATTTTCTGCCCGGAGGGTAAGTAATTACTTCATCCCGGAGCAAAAATGTTTCTCGCCGCTCGTAATTCATCGTAAATGCAGAGTATTGACGAATAGTGAGCGAAAATTGACCCGATTTCCATCGAACGGTGCACCGCGTCGGGAAAAGACGAACAGGATTCGAGCCGAGTTTCGATACACAGATTACCCCGGGCCGGACGAAAATTACGAGACACGTTCGGTAATTATCGAAACCAGCTGAGCCGGGATTAAACATCTTGTGTAGTATCCACGCGGCACTAATTCGGGGGAATTATAACGAATGAACCGGCGCACCTGTACCAAAGGACGAAATTGATACCCGTCGGTATATTCGTTCGATTGGACGCCTTCCTGATGTTACTGGCGAACGAATCGCGTCGGATGCAATCGTTTAGACGTCATTAAGACTAAAAATACACGAATCACCGATATCTCGATGAATGTTGATTAAGGTGCGCTCCGATCGGTTCGCGCGTTTCTGGCGTTGCGCCCAGCACCTTGCGGCCTCGTTTTCGACACCTCAGAGCCGGAATGTATGACATTAGCGATCAGGATTACGCGAACGGAATAACGGGCTGCGCGTCCGGTCACCTTGATGCTGGTAATTTATGCTAATGCCCGAGCAGAAAATTTTAGGGTCCCTACGAATTTGGCATCGGCCTCGACCATTCCTGGGATAATGATTGTTAGATCTGGTTTCGAACCGTCGAATATTAGATCGAAACGAACGGATCTTGGCCAACGAACGTAACACCGATCGATCTAGTTTCGAGTTTTCGTCGAATCGATCGTGTATACTGCGAAACAAAAGTGTGACGGTGCACCGTGTTATGGAAAAATTAAATTCGTTCGAGTTTCAAGCGGCATATCTTCCAATAAATCAGACCGTCGGCGATTTATTAATTAGCAACCATAGATGCGTTGCCGCTACACGCACCTAACTCGAGGATCGTGTCCGTGTACTCCCGATTGTTTATGCGATCATTACGACAGAACGGCAAAGATCGATTGCGAAAGTCCGAATCGAATATAATAACAGCCATGACTTCGGTACGAGAGACGATGGTTGGTGGTAGTATAATTCAATTTTAGAATACAATTGCAACAAAATTATCAAACGTACAACAAAATTTTCTAAACACCGACTAGCCAACATTGTCTCGTTATTAGTTCGCTTTGCGACAATATCAAAGTTAAGGATAAAAAACGTGAGCCAAGTAAAACGTCACAACCCGGTCAATAGTTGTCGTTGGAACAAATGCAACGATGACCCAGGTAGTGTCATACGTTGATAACGATCAGTGTCAGGTTTCCAGGTGAACGGTTTGACCGTTACTTTTTTTTAGATTTTCTACAGTCACTCGCGATCGTAAAGTAAAATCACTATATTACCAGATACGCGAGATCCCTGCGTATTTCGTGATACACGAAATATTGTAACCCGAAAACTTTCGCGATAGTTTTCGTATCGAAGAAAGCACAACCGTTGAGAACAGGATCGCGCGATCGGAAGTCCGCACACGGTGAATTCTGTTTCTCGTTTTTATCTCTAGTCTCCGTATCTACGATACCGTTCCACGTGCCAAGGGACCGAATAAATAACCTCGTGGCGACAGAATCCGTAGCTCACGGTTCGGATCTCGAGTATACGGTGCCGAGCAACGAATTTCCGATCCACTTGCAACGTCCATTAGACCCTCGACGCTCGCAGCCGCGGCCGGAAACAATATTACAAACCGTGGTAATTGATTTTGATAGAAAGTAGCGAAGGCTAGGAGGAACCGAGGCGAGTTTACCTGCAGCAAGGTATGGTAAACGGTCGAAAGTTACAGGGCCGCCCCCATAAAACGAGCAAAAGGTGGACCAGTGTATGAAATTCATAATGGACGTCGGCCCTTTTCAAAGCACCGGGGCCAGCGTGATCTTCTCTCTCTCTCTCTCTCTCTCTCTCTCTCTCTCTCTCTCTCTCTCTCTTTTTCTCTCCCACTCTCTCATTTTTCTCGTCTCCTCGTAGCAAATAGCATCGACGAATAACGAAAATGGTATCTATCACGCGAATAACCTCCAGAGGGTGGGCGCAGGGTGGAAGGGCCATTAAGCAAATTTGAAATTACGTTTGCAAATTTCGAAATGCAAATCCTCGCGGAAGGCGAGGGTGGCGAGCGGGGTAGACGGGCGCGTCTACGCTTTTTGCGACTATAAATTTTCGCTTTAATTGGATCGGATTATTGTAATTCCGGACTGGCTTATTTATGAGACCGTTTCGGGCTTTAAACTTGTTCCCCGGCGCGCTCTTATTCTCCTTCTCTCGCGGCCACTCAAAACTAAAGGCCGAATCGGTTATTAAATTATGGTTAAGCTTCGCTCTCGTTTTTGTCGGCAGGTGAGCACGACGCTGCGTCTTTATGCATACCAAGGACGAGCTTTGTTAAAGGCCAATTTATGGAAGACAAGGGTGGGGGATTATATTGCGTTCTGACGCCGCCGTGAATCAGGATCGATCGTGTCGGTGCCTGATTCTTCGGGCTAACAAGTCCATCCTCGAGAGATCGAAAACTACCATGGATTTATTACGTACGCGTTAGATTTAAGAGGTGCCGGCTAACCACGAGGAGCATCGTATTTGTCACCCTTGTAAGCTGATATCGCGTCGCACGGAATTTACGAACAAATAGCTTTCCGTTCGCGGGGACACGCGAAAATTATTCCAACGTAACTCGTACGCGATCGATCACTTTACCGAACACGATACCTACATTAACGCTTTTTTTTCATCCCTATCTTAAGAAATGTTTACGTTTGCGTAAAGTTATCTACGCTCGCGTTAAATCCCTCGATAAATGTGACACTCGGCTTGACTCTAAACGAGGATAATCAGATCTGTGTTTGGTCAATGCAGGTAAAATTAATCGATGAAAATTCGATACAAACGCGCTCGTATCGATGTTTTTAACGCTCGACAAACAAACGTTGTTTCGATTCAGCGAAACGCCGAAGATCTTTTCTCCTATCGGATAATTTATTTTAGAAGAATAATCCAGGTGTTCGAAGAAGCTAAAGTAGGAAGGATGTGGTAAAAATTTATGTTGCAATTTATTAAACTTCTCTGGCGCCGTTCTCTTGTACAAGGTCTTGCGTTATCGTGATATAAGGTTCGCTTGATTTGCATTTATGAACTCGTTCGAGCAACGATACAAGTTATTGCACGACAAAGTCGGAGTATTTTCCGCAAACCGGAACGCATGTATCGGAAGAATGACATTACCTTTAACGAAGAATTTTAATTCGGTGCTTACGGACTACTCGTGAAACATTTGTTGGTAACAATACCCGATGAAACATTGAAGAATCAATCCATCCAACTTCTGCGCGTACGCTCTGCTCTACGACGTACTAAGAAAATTTCTACCATCGACACACTCTGCAAACAAATATCCGTAATTTTTCATTAACAATCGACGATCAATTTGAATAAATTCCAAAGGATAGATTCCTCCTGCGTTCACCCATAAACGCAACGAACGACGAATCTCGATTTTCGACGATCGACCTTTCTTTTTTTTGTTCGCACCTCGAAGACCAGGAACTTCGCTCGGAGGAAAATCGTACACGTATGGAACATTGTCCTCGTCGGTATTCTGCATGACTAAACATCGGAACAAAATGCCGGGAACCCTTTTACAAGCCATCGATCAATACGTAAGAGAAAAGGTTGATCGTTGAACGCGCGACCATCTCGTATTCTCCGTATTTCTTTCCCCCCTGTATCTTATCGAGCTCTCGGTGTCTTCCCATAGTGACTTGACACTAATAAACCCTATCCGGTCGGGGTGGGAAAGAATGCACGGCGAGGAAATTTTAATGGCGCCATTTCGGCCGTTTAGACACAATAAACGTCAACAGAACGGGTTGCGCCCTTCTTACACATTTTTTTCGCGAGTCATTATGATTCGGTTCCATCGGGGGGCATCTGCTCGTGGGCACAAAACTCTTACCGAAACCCCTTCTCTCTCTATCTCTCTCTTTTCTTTTTTTTTATTTTCTCCTCCCCGGGGCAGACATTAAAATGCGCGAATATTATAATGGCACCGTGATAGTCGACTTTCGTTGAATCGTTCTAATGGCGCTTTCGTAGAGAAAAGGGTTCCTTCGATGAAATATTAAAATTCATGAGCATTAAGGCCCCCGAAATACCATGTGTCGAGATTTCTAATAACCCGGTCGAGGACATTCGTATCCGAGCTCGCGGCGAATCATCGTTCGCGCAGATGTTCGTAATTTTCACGCGCGGCGAATTTCGTATCATTAGCGAGATTGATCGAATTTTCTTCCAACCGTGAACGAATCGACGCGCGTGGAAATACTTAACGAACTATTTAAAAACGGTGGCGCTGGAAACGCGCGATGAAATTATAATGCATCGTTCGGAGAGACGAAGTATAGCATTGTGAAATTAGTTTTGTACGTTTGGAGGATAAGAAGGCGCGCAAACGACTTCTGTATTTAGGGTTACCCTCCCTTAATGTCCAATTTGTTTTTTCTGTTCCGAATCGTTTGTTTTTCAATGCCAAATGCGTGGATCTGGTTTTCTATGTTTAGAGAATAAAGTGTGAATGATGCGCGAGTTCGTTTGACAGTGTGATCGTATGATGTGAAAGTTGATGAGTTCAGTTATCGTGATTTGTTGGTTTATTACGTGTAATATAGTGCCAATTGGATTGAAAAACAAGTGTGCACGTGCGTCCATAGCACACCGTTGGCTTTCGCTGTATATATATGCGTTCATAGCACATCGAGGGATTTTTCTGTCCACATATATGCGTCCAAAGTACACCGAGAGCATTCTCTGCCCGCATATATGCGTCCACAGCACACCGAGAGCATTCTCTGGACGCATATATGCGTTCACAGCACGACAGCTTTGTTTAGACGTAGAAACGTGCATATTCCACATTGTCAGCTTTCGCTGGTCACATATATACGTCGGTAGTTCACACCGACAGCTTTCACTGAACGCATATATGCGTTCACAGCACTCAAAAAGTTAAACATACGTATTTGTTATTTTATATAGGTATTTCTTTATTCCGAACCACTCAAAACTTTACATAACAACGCGTCGAGATCGCGTGGCGTAACTGGATTCGTACCAACTCGGAAACGGAAAGTAAGTGGACGGAAAAGTAAAGGGGAAACGGTTACATAAGAAAGACTCGGTCGACTATATTTTGTTGCGTCTACGGCATGGCGCGGCCTCTCCTGCTGGTGGTTTACACGGGTCGGTGCATTGATTAACCTGCATTACGAGGGATTCGTCGCTAGTCATGCAAGCAGCATCGGTATCTCACGAGTACAATGTGTACGCCGGCAAAGAGAAGAAAACGAAAATCTACGAGTCTACAAGGTACCTTCCGTATCCTGCGCGTTGTATTCTTCGAAATTATTCTTCCGATAATCCGCTCGGAGCAAACGCGGGCAGAATATTATTCGCGCACTGGACGAACAAAAACTTTGCACAGGGTAAAGTAAAACGAAACGCTTAATTTTGGACCGTGATGAGAAAAAATCAGGAGACGAAAAGGCACGAAACTTTGCTAGTTCTTTCGAGTGATCTTTAAACTACGAGCAGCTGAAGTATCGTATTTGGAAAATGTTCGTTCGAAAGTAATTGAAAATTCGAAAAGAAATTGGAGTAAAAATTCCCGAGAAAATTTATTTATCTATTATTTGCTAAAAAGTGTCCTCGTTTGGATAATTCTCGTATCAGGAAGAAGGTTCGAAAATCTCGGTACATTCTCTGGTACGTGCAATATCGAATCAACGATCAACACCGATCAACGATAAACCTTTTGAAAAATACTTGGAATACTTGAAGAGAAATTAAACGCAGAGTGTTAATCGCTCAATGTTCGCTGCAAGATTATCGTTCACGCTTCCACGTGCCGTTCTGGCATTGAGCCGTCCTCTTACGTCTTTGAAACGTCGTCTGCTCGTTAAACGCGTAGAGAAACAACTGTCCAAGATGGCGAGCGTGTCTCGTTCGAATCGAGGAGTCGACCCACCGACAATTTCAAAGCCAGTCGTGCTGCCAACTCGTAGCTCAGGGTGATCGAAGACACGCGTGCTCACCTGTTATGAGTCAGCTGAACCCGAGCACCTTGATCTCGAGTGCATCGCGCTGCATCGGCGGTGTCTATGCAGCTTCCATGCAATCGTGACAAAGTACGGTCAAAAACCTCACCTATCACCTATCATAATCGCGACATCCAACGTTGATCGCTCGATCGAGCCATCTCGACACTCGAACAATATACAACGCGTTCTTTGTTCGATTCGATCGCGTACAAGTCCATTTAACCGAACTCAATTTTCGACGATACTTAATTTATTATTGTTAATATCAATTTCCCAATGGATTTGATTCCGCTTTTTATAGAATTAATATTAAAAAAATACATAGAAGGTATATAAAGGAAATTATCTAAAAATGGGATTGTGAGATAAGACGAAATAAAATAAAATACTACAAAGTAAAATAACAAAATCTTTTACGGAATGGTGTGAGTTACAATAGTCGAAACGAGAAGCGTTACAAATTGAAAAAGTGAAATTAAAATGATTTGAGCATTCGGGAACTTTTACTCTCGCTAAAGATTACTCCCGAAATTTTTAATAAAAGATACCAAGTAAAATCTATACATTGAAAATAACGAGTCCAATTCACCTACTAATATTCAAAGTTAATATATAGACAAATTCTCGCGTTGATTTTATTTTCGCGTTAATAATACAGAATAATCTGGTTAGTAAAATCACGAATGTTATCGAGCCACTCTTGACACGATCGTTCAATTCCAAAATACTCTTTACAAAATTAGTTAAAAATAATCCCCCAACCATAATTGAACATCCGTTACCTGTATCAATTGTGGCAATTAAACAAAAAATTGAACAGACCCGAAGAATTCTCAGGAAACTCGTACCGAACTGTTCCTCGAGACTTACTTCCAACCGATGTGTACCTTTTTATCTTTTACGCAAACGCACGGCATTACAAGCGGTAACATAAAAGGGCGGTATCGTGTTAAACCGCGTATAAACGTTGTAACCGTTTGTAATAAATTCGGTTCGATAATGAAAATTTTGTATCCAGCGTGTAACGCTATCTGGCCGGTTGTTGTTATCAAAAATTTCGAGTCCCGACGCGATCGTAATAAACGGATTCCACCGTAATTGGAATCGTCGGATTTTAGACTCACGGTGCGCATACGTTACGCGAAATTGTTATAGATGGCACGACCTCCTTTCTCGGCGTCGAGCTTGTTCCTCGTTTTCTCTGTCCAGATAAAATGGTTCCCTCGAGACACCGCGAATCCGACAAAGGGGCACCCGAAAAGGTTGAAACCTTAATTTATATGCGATTTCGCGGTCGTCCGCATTCTCACAAGACCCCGAGGAGACCTTCCAACGTTCCCCGTACAGGGAACTGATTTCGATGCAGCTATTTCGTGGCTGCTCTAGGAGGGCCCAGAACTTTACTTTTTTTTCCCCGAGGTCCGTGCCAGTACGCCTCCAATGCTAATAGACCACGATTTCTGGATTATTTCGCTACGTTCGACGAAATAAAAGACGAACAGTGGCCACGATAGAGAGATATGCCCAGAGCCACCCGGATCGAGGACGAAATACCAGGAAGGCAGATGTCGGAACTGTACGTGTCTCCTATTTGGAATTTACGTTCCTCGGCGGTCCACTTTCCTCCGGGAACTTGCAAACAATACTCGTATTTAACCCTACGACGTCGCGATGCGCAGTCGCGCCGGATTCAGGGTCAAATGTGATCCAAAAGTGGCACTGCTCTGAAATATTTGACCACACCGTTTTTGTTCTTTCATCGCAATGTTTGGTAAATTGTTTCGAATACGTGGAGAGTGAATTAAGAACATTTGTCGTAGGAGAAAATGTCCATTTGTTCGTTTCCTTCACATTTATTACGTGTAAGTTCCTTTTGTATTGTAGCCTGATCACTGCATACGAATTGCGAACAACGACTGCGTTTATTGCTATATTTATCATGGATCTGGAACGTTTTACTGTTTCGAGTGTCATTATGCGTATCTTTCTTAATTTTTTCCAATATTTTCGATGGCCGTTGCAACGTTTTTCTTTGCCAGAAGTAAATTGGTTGAAATCATCGAAATGAAATATTAGATAACAAGGGAAACAAGGGAAGTGTACAACTTATATTTTCCAAAGACGGGAAAACCAATTCCACGTTAATTGCGAGCGGATCGGGACAGAATGATTTAATTTCGCTCGACGTATACCGAGTCGAAGGTTGCTCGTCAGCTTTGTTTGCAGCTCTTCGCTAATTAAAGTTCGTTCGCATGCGTAATCGCGATTTCGTAGTAGCTCTTCGTCGACGCCAGGTGACTCTTTGATCTCACGGTGACGAGAGCCGTAATCGCGTTCTTCGTGGGCCAGGGTTAAGTCGGTTAAATGAATCGTTAAATCTCCTCAATATTGTGACGCGTCGCATTCGGGCTGAATTTACATAAGAGTTCGTTAGGTGGCACAAAAGGTGAACCGTCTAATGCCCGAATATTGTTATTCAAATGGCTGGTGAATACGGAAGATGCGAAGAAAGCAACAACGGCCGTGGCTCGATAATCAGCCGATGATGTATCGTATATTAATGACGGGCTGAATATTATATGCAGATCGGATTATAGATAGACACGGCGTTAAATGCCGACCTACCCGATGAAATTAATGAGAAACTCGATATCTTGAGCCGCGAACTAATCGGTCCTTGGTATCAGTCCGTTACTCACAAAATGCCTCGATCGTTCCATACCGATAAATCATTTAAATTCAGGGAGAATCGAATTAGCCTCCTCTAATTCCATCCTCTAAGAGGATTTAGATAATCTCGTCGGTATGCCTATTTCGATCGAAACGTTCCGACGCGTTAAAGTCTCTTACCTACTATATTATCGCGCTGCTCGCTATTGTGGCGTCTCATCGTGTGCCTCGAATTTTTCATTCAAGGGGACGCTTCGAGAAAATATTCAAAAAACACTACCCGGTGGATTGATTTAATTTCTTCTTTATTCGAAGAGGGACACATTGTAGACTATTTTGAAAAAATTGTTGCGATTGTACGTAAGCAAATATGGTCGATAAATTAATTTTCCCAGTAACACAATTTGAAAATGGATCGAATTTTATCAAATTCCTTTGCATCGATGAGAGAAAGTTTTCGAGAAAATATAAAAAAAAAAAACTATCCAGTGAATTAATTAAATTTTCGTTTTATTAGAACAGGGATACGTTCTAGATTATTTAAAAAAATTGATTAAAATTTTCCCAGTGACCCAGTTTGAAAATGGATGGATGAAATTCTCTCGAGAGCGAGAGAATCAACGGTAGAGAAAACGTCCCCTGTCTTACAAAGCGTTAAAATGCAATAGAAAATTCATGCAAACCACCGTGCGTTACGACGCGCCATAAAATCGCGTTACGGTATTGCATATTTACCAGACCAGAACAAAATCAGGGTGTATAAATCTCAACGTCGTTTTTCCCTTTTTTTTATTTTTACGACACCGGGCGCGCACACCTGAGCGATTCGGGCTGAAAAACGGAAAGGTGACACCATAAAAATCCCCGTGTCACGGCACACGTGTCATGACGCCCCGATGGCAGCCTTTTTTCGCTCGTTTATACGTTGCCTCACCTGCCGTGCATTTTGCGTCACGGTTACGTTGCCTAAACGATCGTCGGATACGTTTAATTGGACAAACGACGTTGGTGTCACAGGGTCTTTCGTGTCTTTTTTTTAGAGCCTTTTTTCCCCACCATTTTGCATATTTTAACGATCGATTTTACACATTCGACTACGCCCACCGAAACGGTTTACGCACTTGCGCTCCACGGAGTATTTTTTTTCCTTTCCTTTTTTCTTTTATTCTGCCCAAACGGCTGATCGATCGCACGTGGATCGTAAAACCCTTTTTTTTCGGAACTGAAGGACTGACTGCATTCATTTGCATCAAAATTCGGCTCCCAGTTTATACTTTGTTTACACAGTACCCGTCGAGCTGCGTTCCAAGTTCGACGAATGGCAATCTGCCGAACAGGTATGCGCGGCGGTTGGCTCGGCTACAGGAGCTTTGTCTTGTTCCTTGTTTGTAAGTTTAATGTCCCTTTGGAAAAATTTCGGTCGCTTTAAATGCTGCATATCGTACCGAACGATTCGATGATCCTTACTCCGTGTGAAAATTGAAAGTCCACAGAAAATAATTGGGAAAGGTCCCCCAGTACAGACTACTTTAAGTTTATTTGTCGTAATTTGAACCAGAATTGGTAAATTACAACTTCGACAAGAGTCATTTGTAGCGTAAATAGCACTTGATAAAAGGAAGAAACTTTCTTTTTGGAAATCTAATAATAAGGATTATCAATTCGCAACAGTGAAAATGTAATTCATGGAGGACGAAAAATTCTCCCCTGACACAGACTAGGGGGTAGATAATACCAGGAATGTTAGTAAAAAAATAGAATTGTTCAAAATTTATCTTTAGAAATGTTAAAAATAAAATAAAGAATATTTCCCTGGTGTGTGCATTTCACAATTGCATTGGTTGCATCGTATGCAATCTTTGTTGAAGGACTCCTTACACATAATACATTTGATGACTTCTTCGTCGCTCGATGTCTTCTGTACATTACCTATCTCTCTCTCTCTCTCTCTCTCTCTCTCTCTCTCTCTCTCTCTCTCTCTCTCTCTCTCTCTCTCTCTCTCTCTCTCTCTCTCTCTCTCTCTCTCTCTCTCTCTCTCTCTCTCTCTCTCTCTCTCTCTCTCTCTCTCTCTCTCTCTCTCTCTCTCTCTCTCTCTCTTGTTGTTTGAACTCGTCTTTGAATATTTCACGGACCAAAAATTATCAAATTCGGTATCACATTGTCGTTGCGAAATGGTACAATTACACATAATCAACCGTAATTCGTTAACACCCAAACCTAGAATATTGGCATAACGTCTACGAAAGTGTGAATGAGTGTGTGTAAGAATAAACGTCGAGCGAACGTATGGCACGAGTCATTCGGTCCACAAGAATACAAAATACGAGAAGCACGTGGTGTCAAAAAAAAAACCTATTAAAATAAAATAGTATCCGTACGAGTCGTAATTCATTTAAAACCACACGGTAAAAAGTTATCGGTTGCGGTAATGGTATTACGCTGTTTCTGTCCAGTGGTTAATCACGTGTCAATCCCGCCTTACGTTTAAATTCCGGGACGCAGAGAAGCAACGCTGGCCGAGCGAGGTCCCATTAAACAACGCCGCGTCCATGTACCCTGGCATTACACGGAACGAAGAAAACGAGAAAAATTTTCCGAGTTTGCACCTTGCGGTAATTACGGTCCAACGTAGGAAAAGGCAGCTTAACTACCAAAGGAACATCGTGGCCCCACGGAGGAGGTCCACCAGGCCTGTAATCTCCAGCAATTACCTAGTTTGTGCACCTCCCATTAGACAGGCTTCTACAAGAGACACACCGATGTCCAGGACATAACCTTTACCCACCAGTCGTGGTCCTCCTCCGACTCTATCTAAGATCTCTCGAACTGGTCAATGATAGGTCGGGAAGGACACGCGAACGTAGATATACACCGCGCTTAATTGACGGTTCTGCTCCAAATGTAACAATTAGAGGTACGTAAATCAACGGCGGTCGGGCGAACGTAGGAGACGTAGCTTATTTCGTTTAAACGAGAGGATTCGCGAGACGCCTACTCCCGGACCGTTCAATTTCCATGGTGGTCGCGCGTGGTCAAAGTGACCCGTTTAAAAAATTCGATTTCTTTTCGAAAGTTTCGCCGCGTCTCGGAACGATAGAGGATAAAGTTAAACAAAAGTCGAGCAAATCGTGGTGGATTGTTCGAGACGAATAAAATTCGAGATTTACGAGCGGCAGCCGTACCGTTTCTGGGCCAGCGTTGCCTCGTAAGAAGACGAACCCGATATCGGAGTGAAATTTCGAGCGTTGAAATTCGCGGAGGCGAGTGAATCTCATCTCCGTAGGATCCGTGGGATCTGTATTCGGGATGAACAACGAGACCGGGCAACGAATTCCAGGAATGTTCGTTTATAGTGAAAAGTTTGCAAGGTATTATGATAATTGGGTCGAGGAGGCGCGTCATTAACGGTATTAATAAGGGTCCACTTTGTGGTCCACTTTGTGGTCCACTTTGTCCCGGCAGGCTAGAATTATCGCGAAGCTCGTGGCGGATCCGTGGAAGGCAAAAATCACTCCGGTAATAGAAGCGGTCGATAATTTCGATAAATATCACCTTCACCGAGATCGACCAGAAAATGGTCCCCGATTAATTTTTCACGGGTTCCTAAAGGGGAAATTACGTTATTGCCGGTTTCGAGAATGAGAATATTGAGCAAGCTCGGCTAACTATTGCGAAGCGTGCGATGTTTGACGGTGTTTGCGATAGAACGATAGCGTCCAAGCTCGCCGAGTGTACGTGCATTAAAAATTAGTTAATCGACCGTCTAGTTTATACGAAATGAATTTATACAAGCGTGGAATTGATTTTCCGTGTTCAGGGGACAAGAAGGTTCGAAGCGGTACGAGTGATGTTTAAATGCGTTTGATAGTACGATCACGCGAGGATCGATGACTCTGAATATTGTGATTTGTTGGATTATTAATTATTGTAATACGAGTACAGTGTCAATCGGAGAAGAATATGAGTGTGCAATTAGGGCGAGGGATCTCTTGAAATAAACGAAAAGAAAGAAATTCGTCGATTCGATTCTATTACGAATATAAAGCCCAGAACGAAAGCGAAGACTGCGAGTATTTTGTTTTATCGTTTCTACGTAAATTTAATCCCTTTAATTTTCAAATTTATTCCAATTTCTAACTTGTTCCGTTCCTCGACCTTCGCGACTCAAATACCGAGAAGAGCAAACGTATTTATTCACAGATTTCGTCGTTTCTAATTTTTACAGAACCCCTCGTTGAACTGACTCCTACGCAACCATTGATATTCCTCGTGATTTACGAATAAAAAAAGAAGCACGGAACCGTACAAAACGCCGTCATTGTTTTCTTTTCATGAATGAGTTAGACATGAAGTAACGAGCATATGAATGACCCGTTGCGCTTGCGCGAGACTGGAATTTCATTAGGAAACCCAAACAAACCCCTCGCCACCCTTTCACGGGTTTCGAGCGTCTAGACTCGGAACGTCCGTTCGCGACACAGCCTTCCAGGCGCCAAAAACCTCATTTTCAAGCTAATCAGCAGATACGTAAGGACGTCTCGTCCACGCGGTTGAAAAAGTATAAAATACGAGGAAACGCAGGCGTCAGCTTACATATTGAAATCGGTAAGCGGGACTGTCGGTCCCGCTTTCCTCCTTGATCAATATGCCGCTCGACGCTTCGAGGGTTCGAAGATTGGAATCGCTTAAAATCCACCGGCGACACGTTTGTGTACACTTTCGGCACTTTAGCGAATCTCCGAGCCCTCGTCGATGACACGCTTCGCGCACTTTTAACGTGTACCTTTCCTACCAAGAGTTGAACGATTTTATCCATTCCTGCGATTCTATGGCGATCGGTACATCGCTATACGAGAACCAGTTTGCCGACAATCGTGTCCCAATCGTTGATTTGAGATTTAGTAGGTCTTAGAACTCCGATGCATCGTGTTTCTCCTTTTACTGAGGAGTTTTGGTAATCTAACCGAAAAACACCAACTTCTTCCCGATTTTTTTCCAAAGAAACCACAAGACCTTTCGGCACGGCGGTTCCTCCAGCGTATTGGTCCACATTTAAGGTAGGTTCACGATTTTTTACAAATGAAAATAATGAAAATCACGGAAGCTATGAAATCTTAGCTGAAGCGTGTGAAGAGTACCTGTAATGTAACCAAAAAACACCATCTTCTTCCCGATTTTTTTCCAAAGAAACCACACAACTTTTTGGCACGGAGGTTCTTCGATCGTTTTTGTCCACATTTAAGCTAGGTTGCCGATTTTTTACAAATGAAAATAATGAAAATCACGGAAGCTGTGTAATCTTAGCCGAAGCATGTGAAGAGTACCTGTAATGTAACCAAAAAACACCATCTTCTTCCCGATTTTTTTCCAAAGAAACCACAAGAGTTTTTGTCACGGGGGTTCCTCGAGCGTATTTGTCCACATTTAGAGTAGGTTCACGATTTTTTACAAATGAAAATAAGAAACATCACCGGAGTTGTGGAATCTTATCTGAAGAGTGGGAAGAGTTTTGGCGACGTAACCGAAAAACAGCACCTTTTTCTTGATTTTTTTCCAAAGAAACCACAAGACCTTTCGGCACGGTGGTTCCTCCAGCGTATTGGTCCACATTTAAGGTAGGTTGCCGATTTTTTACAAATGAAAATAATGAAAATCACGGAAGCTGTGTAATCTTAGCCGAAGCGTGTGAAGAGTTCCGGTAATGTAACCAAAAAACACCATCTTCTTCCCGATTTTTTTCTAAAGAAACCACAAGACTTTTTGTCACGGGGGTTCCTCGAGCGTATTTGTCCACATTTAGAGTAGGTTCACGATTTTTTACAAATGAAAATAATGAAAATCACGGATGCTGTGTAATCTTAGCCGAAGCGTGTGAAGAGTATCTGTAGTGTAACCAAAAAACACCATCTTCTTCCCGATTTTTTTCCAAAGATACCACAAGACTTTTTGGCACGGAGGTTCCTCGAACGTTTTTATCCACATTTAAGCTAGGTTGCCGATTTTTTACAAATGAAAATAATGAAAATCACGGAAGCTGTGTAATCTTAGCCGAAGCGTGTGAAGAGTTCCGGTAATGTAACCAAAAAACACCATCTTCTTCCCGATTTTTTTCCAAAGAAACCACACGACTTTTTGGCACAGAGGTTCTTCGATCGTTTTTGTCCACATTTAAGGTAGGTTGCCGATTTTTTACAAATGAAAATAATGAAAATCACGGAAGCTGTGTAATCTTAGCCGAAGCATGTGAAGAGTACCTGTAATGTAACCAAAAAACACCATCTTCTTCCCGATTTTTTTCCAAAGAAACCACAAGACTTTTTGTCACGGGGGTTCCTCGAGCGTATTTGTCCACATTTAGAGTAGGTTTACGATTTTTTACAAATGAAAATAAGAAACATCACCGGAGTTGTGGAATCTTATCTGAAGAGTGGGAAGAGTTTTGAGGACGTAACCGAAAAACAGCACCTTTTTCTTGATTTTTTTCCAAAGAAACCACAAGACCTTTCGGCATGGGGGTTCCTCGAGCGTATTGGTCCACATTTAGGGTAGGTCCACGATTTTTTACAAATGAAAATAATAAAAATCACCGGAGCTGTGGAATCTTAACCGAAGCGTGTGAAGTGTTCCGGTAATGTAATCAAAAAACATCATCTTCTTCTCGATTTTTTTCCAAAGAAACCACAAGACTTTTTGACACGGAGGTTTCTCGAGCATATTTATCCACATTTAAGCTAGGTTCACGATTTTTTATAATTGAAAATCATGAAAATTGCAGAAATTGTGTAATCTCAGGTTGCGCGTGTTTCGAAAAGTTGGTCGCAATGGTTATTGCAATTCCTATCGTTCTGCTTATACGAAAGTAGCAAGTGTGGGAATTTGAATGGAATTCCTCGTACTGATAAAGGACTTTAATCGGATGAATTTCGGAGTATAGTATGCGTGACCGATTAGAATTGTAGAAAAGGTCTCCACGTCTCGGATCCTCAATTATTTCTTCCCAACGGAACGATGAACATTCAACAACGACCGCGAGAAATCACCGGTGTTTCACGTGAGTCTCCCAATCGGAGCAATTTAAACTTAATCGGTGAACCACCTTGACTCGTAAAACACAAATGTTTCCACGCAACAATTTTTTTCCAAAACTTTAAACAAAACCGAAAGATACTTTAATGAACGCCGAACGTGATGGAGGACTCCACTTGGATGAATCTGAGAGTATGCGTGACCGATTAGAATTTTAGAGAAGGTCTCCCACGTCACAGATCCTCGATTATTTCGTATCGACGAAACGATGGACGTTCAACGATGGCCGCGAGGAATCACCGGTGTTTCACGAGAGCCTCGCGATTAGAGCAATTTAAAATTAGTCACCGGACCCGATTACGTCTTAAACGTACGTAATTATGGCTCGACTGGCTGGAAAGAATTTCCGGGCAAGGGATACGCGTGGATTCACCGGGAGAAAGAGGTTACATCGTGGAGAATTTTTAACAGACAGCTGCCACTTACAATGGCGTCACGACTTTCGGAAACGTCCGCGTCGACCGACGAAGCCCTCGGGACCGTTCTAGGGACGTTCTTTTCCCACCCTGTAATTCCCGCGTTTCCTGAAAGGGGATATTTTCTAAAATTGCCCATTTTGGATCACCACCCTGCAGGCGTCGCGCCGGCGCGAGGATCGCTTTCGATCGGTATACGGCTTTTTAAACCGTTAAATTAACTACGGCACCGATCGTTTCGGTCTACGACGCCTTCGTTTCTACAAAAATGCGGAAGAATTCTCGTCGTTGCTCGTTCTGGAAAAATTCACGATGCAAGGACGACTGTCTGCGTAACTATGATCCACTCGATAGACGTGCTGTCCGTGGAATCTTCGCTAATAAGTCTCGAAGAAGTACAATTGGTATTGTTCCAAGGTGTGTTTGCACGGAATAACTAGAAAATTTAACAGTATATTTGTTACAGTCTCAAATAGCACGTTCGGTTTATTTTCGTGTATAACTTGTCCTGCAGCGTTGTGCCTGCTAGCCGAGCTTTCACTCCTTTGTAACCTTTCTAAGTGTAAACAGCTTGTATCTGAAATAACTGAAAAGAAATCTACCGATTATTTTCTATCTCCAATTTCAATAACTTCATACTCAATCTACAACGATAATAGGTTGGTCGATAAGTTTTATCGTTCGATAAGAAATGGAGCCATTATCTTCGTCGTTTTATTTTTCCAAAGATGGCACTACCGTTCGGTGAACATGTGTGAAGTTGCACGTAGATCCGTCGACTCGTTCGTATATTTACAGTTGTAGCGTCATAGTATTGAAGTATGTACAGTATTCAATGCATAGCATTCACATAGTATTCAAAGCTGAAGTGTCGTAGTATTTTTTTTAGAATGGAACAAACGAGAAAATTTATCGAACAACTGTCCTGGGGAGAGTGGAGTAATCATGGGGACAGTGATTGCACGAAAATGAATATTCAAGGGGGAACATGCTTTCTTGGCATTCTCAGCACTTTTCTACCCTAACCTCCGGCCAATACACTGCCAGCTCGCATTAACACAACGTGTCCGAAACAATTCAACCTGTCCGTGGTCTCCTGTTTCCATTGTTCGTTCCTACGATCTTGACAGGGCTCCCGGAACATACCCCGAAGAGCCACCCGGTAGTGGTGCTTCGTTACAGTCCCATCCAAAAGTATTGGATTACAACCTTTGATGTTTGCCGACTTGGTTGTGGCTTGTTGCTCGCCAGAGGCAAAACTACCGACCCTTTCTAGGTCGAAGTCTCGTAGAACTCCCGTGTGACAAATTCTTGAAAAATCGATGGATCGTATTACTCCGCGCCACGTGATACAGAGAACGAAATCAAATCGCTTTGCAATGAATTTTTCATCGGATTTAAGCACAGAGTTATCGTTATACGAGATTTCTCTATTCCAAGATGACTTCTCCGGTGTTGGAATCTTGAAATTAGATAGTTCAACACTCACTGAAACATTTCAACCTAACCGAAAACCTGAACTAAAAATCTGCTGGATTTAAATATAAGCAATGGTCGTAATTTATCGTCGAAAGGGGGAAAGATTTATATTCCTGAGCGCAAAACTTTATAGCAGGACACTTTTTAGTGGCTCGTCGAGTTCAAGATGTTCCGGTATCGAATCCAGGAATTACGAAAAGCTTTGTAAGTGAAAATTTAACCAAATTTTATATACATTCTTTTTCTTTGATTGCGTGTTTCTTATTTTCATTTGAAACATTTTTCTATTCACAGATATTGATTTAGTTACTCTATGAAAAGGTCTCGCGCAAGATTATTAGACACGTATGATTTCTAAGGGTAAATTGAAATTTTTATTCTAAACCTGGTAGATTTAGATATATACACAGCGGCCATAATTTATCGTCGGAAAGGGTGAAGATTTATATTCCTGGGCGCAAAAGTTTATAGCAGGACACTTTCTGGCGCCTCATCGAGTTCCGGGTCCTCGCGCCCACAATAATTTCGATTGAAGTCACGAGGGCGAGGTTTCCTGTTTCCGTGATTCACGACCCCGACACGTGACGGGTGCTTCCTGGCGCCCACAACATATCCCACGCCAGTCTGTCCTGCCAGGATGTCCAGGAGTCGACAGATATTACCGCGACGCGTGCCTCGACAATAATTTCCAAAATGATTCGTATTCAACCCGGCTCGCGTCACCAATTCATTAATAAATGGTTTGTCGTACGGTAAGTTGTATCTTTTTTCATGGAAACATCGATGTGGCAACGATTCGACGCTTCAGGAAGTCGTGTTTTACAGAGGTTGTAGCCCAGGCTACCGCTTATACATGCCCGGACTGAAAATTAGACTCTAATTTGGAGTCCCGATGCGTCAGGATCGTAAAATTTCGGTAAACTTTTACGAGTAAAAGGAATCGAACCGGGAGCCACGAAATTAATTATTAAAATTGAGACGTTGGAAAGCAGCGACTTTCCTTTCGGTGTTAAATATAGGAATTATTCGCCAATTATGCGCATCGAAAGTTGCACTCCATTGGAAACCTTCAAAAATTTCCATACTTACAACCTTTTCGCGCGATCGAAACATAGAACTCCGTAATGATACAGCGATCGCGAGATTCTACTAAATTATTTCTTTCGTTTCGTTTCGGTATTGAATTCGTCATTATCCACCAATTGCTCGGAAAGTTGCACACCATTGGAAGCTTCGAACGAACCGAGAACACTTCGTACAAAACGTTAGCACCGTTTTCAACGGTGTTCCCGCGAACTTGGAAAGTTACTCGTTTTTTACGGTTTTCAGAAGCCGCGGCGATACCGGTGAAGTTGATACGAGAACAACTCGGTCCTCTCGGGCCAGCGAGACCTAGTTATAAATATTCTTTTACAACTTCCTATCGTCTTCCTATAAATCTCGGCGCAACGGCCTCCTTGAAACGTATCCTACCACCATCTTCGCGTTTCCAACGAGCAGGCCCTATATCGCGGAGCCATTTACCCGGTGTAAACGTCTCGACGGAAGGGCACGGGGCGCGGAGGTGGGAGAAGAAAGGTGCGACAGGCAGCCACGCTCGTTGGAAAGGGGCGTAAAAGGGTCGGGGGCGAAGGGGCGGAAGGGAGCGCCCGCGGGTGCGGGTGTCATTGTTGATATACAACGCGGTAAGTACGCGATAAGTAGACCCCATAAATTCAGCCAATCAGACGAGCCGCCTCGCGCCGTGCCTTGACCACCCTACTTCCCTTCCCCCTGCCCTTCGCTACACGTGGCAGCCACGTTACTTATGTGCAGGCAGCCGTGTACAGGTCGGTCCACATTACGCGCGTGCACCACCACGTGCACCGGTGACTCCCACGCGAAACGTGCTCGCTGGAAGGATTATTTATCTCGGAACATCGATGGTACACCGGGACTCCATCTTCGTAGTCTACGGCGAACGCTACGGGCACCGTCTCAAATGGTAGTCGCGCACGGACGCTTTAGGTGAAACGGCAGTGCCGCGTCGCGACGATACATTCCTAACGAATAACGGACTTTGAACGTTTCCAAAATTTACACTTTCATCGGAACGATTTAGTCCTTTTAATCGTTGCTCGACCAGGTGTACGGACATTGTTCGATCTGTTCGGAACATCTGTTTTTTTCTCACCGGTTGAACATTTTGTCTATTATTTGTTCGGAATTTGTTGTTCGCAAGCAATATTTATGTCTTCTGTAAATAAAAGAACGTCAATTGATATCTATATCATAGTTGATAGTCTCTGTTGATCAGTTTTATAACGAGTGTAAAAGTAGGAGCATTCATTAGATAAATTCGTAACGACGACGAATGCATTTGAATGCACTATGACAATTTTCATTTTCATCGGAATTTTCATTTTCATTTCGGCGCGTTGGTCACTTCGGTGGCTGGAGATTGTTTAATCTGTTCAGGACATCGTGTTTCGTGTTAATTTATTGTAAACAATATGTACGTCTTCCGTAAATAAAAAACCATGAAAAACTGGTAATATCTATTTCATAGTCGATTGTCTTTGTTGGTAATTTGTGTAACAGGTGTAAGAATAGACTTCGAAAAAGTGCAAGTACGATCGAAGGAGAATGTTAAAAAATTACCATTTTCAGCTCCGCTTGAAAATGAAACGTTTACGTTCGATCTTCAAGAATGTCTCCCAGAGAACAAAAACCTGCTTACGATTTTCTTGATAGACGATGAGAAGCGATAGCGATCGAACTCGCTTAAACGTTATGTTTCATCATCATCATCATCATCATCATCATCATCATCATCTTCTTCTTCTTTTTCTTCTTCTTCTTCTTCGGATATTAAACCATCTTCGAAACAATTAACGAGAAAATCAGTTGATAAATCGACCGGAGATTGAAATCGAGCAAAACCAAAGTACCATAAAATCGATGTTATATGGGAACAACCAACAACAATGCGTACACTGATTATAGTTCGATTTAAAAGATACACAATTTTCTCTCTTTCTAAAAGAATCCGATCGTACGACTACATAATATATACAGATACCGATCTTGAATCGATTTTTTTACACAAATGGATCGATTTTTGTATCAATTCTTCGCAATCGAATTTTAACAAATCAATTGTCTAACTTTCTTCCGATCTACATCGATTTAAAATATCGATTTTTTCAACAAGAATCGGTATCCCTGGTTTCTACAGTCGTCGTTTGAAAACACCTACACCCAGATAACATTGGATGTGATCTAGGTACGAAGACATTGTTCACAGTGGACAGAAGTTACGGTGAATGCAAATTTAACCGGTCAAGGTCACTTCTCCGAGTGCGAATATGGTCTCGAACCAACTCCTATCTTATGTCATCGCTACGTGACTCCATATCTGAGAAATGGCAGCGCGTGTACGGTTTAACGCTTATGCAATGGCTTTGAGCGATCGCGTGAATTTACACACCGAATAGTCAACGCGTAAATTTAGACCGACTATCGGCGTATAGAATTATTACACCCCAAACAATAACATGTATACGCGTGTATACGCTAAATATATAGAAACTTGTTAAAACAGTCTTTCGTCGATCGGTCGTTCCAAAATAATCGAGCGAAACGCGTACGAAATACAGACTAATCGAAGATCGCTTATAGTTATCATAGAATTTATACCCATCACCCGACACACTGCATCTCTCGGAACTGACCAGACGCAATAGGACAATCTCCCCCCCGAGGGCAGTCCCCTGTCCCTCGATAAAAGTGCTCGAGGCCAGAGGTGGCTCGAAAAGATCCGATTCCTCGAGGCTCGTACGAACGATAATTCAAGATCGTTAATTTTGTCGGCGTATTAGTAACCCTTAACTCACGTGACCCCATGGTACCGTAATATCTCCCCCATTAATTGCAATTAAGTAAATCCCCGTGGGTTTGACCACGTTGATGCATTATATCGTGCGCGTCGCGGCACGCTTTTCGCGGAGCCTCGTACGATCGAAACGTACTCGCGCGTGCACTGCGTGCATCGCACCATCTGGTGCATCGGGATGATTGCATTCGATTACGCGTCGGAGCATAGTCGTTGCGAATTTATTTCGGATAACGTGGGTCCAGTTCGTGACGCGGTTACTTTTCCCGAGTATCGCGAGTGTTTGCGCACACCTGTTGGGAACACGACGAGATAATCTTCGCAAATAAGATTCGTTCGAGATAGCAAACCGCACTTTTACGTTTTCGGCTGAAATTTCCTCGAGAATTATACGGCGATAGTTTAATCGACAAACTCGGCGGAACATGAAACGATCGGTGGTAGAAAGTAGAAATGTTGATTCTTTTAAAAAAAAAAAATAGTCTTTCGAATCGATACGGGTCGTAAATTAGAGAATCGATTTTTTTTAAAAATTATATACAGAAAAATTCAAGATTGACATTCCTGGTCAGATTTATTATACGTACGATCGAAAAAGATTTTCTCAGATTCATGTTAAAAAAAGTTTTTGGAATTAAGAAGAGAAAGTTGTGCTTTCGTTTCAATCGATTAGATTTTGTATCGAAAGAATCGATTCAAATCAATCGACAGAAGATCGATACATTAAAATTGATCTATTGGTATAAAATAATCGATTCTTTGAAAACCCGATTCAAATTTGCCAGTTTTAATACGCCGAGTGTATTCATTCTCTAACGCGAACTACGGTTTTTCTTCGACGAAATAAGTTTTCAACAAAAATTAACCGATACATCATTAACCCGTGTTCGAACCCGCGAACCTTGTAATTGTCTTACGGTACACTACTCGCTCGATAGATAGTTTCTTTACATCGGTCGGTTTGCCGATAACTGTTGTTATAATTCGTATAATTTTACCATTATTCGACCGCGAATAGTAATTTGTGATTACCTAGCCGTAAGTAGAAATAAATACGCACGAATAACAATTTCAAGAACGAATGTACCAAGAAACGTTCCAAGTTTTTCTCTTTCGTAGCGACGCAGAAAGAAAAAGAATTAGAAAAACAAACGAGCGGTAATAGCGACAAACGCTTATATACGTGGTTATCTGTGGGAAAATTTGCATTTCCTATTCGCCAAATGTTTGCGCATCGCCAGGTGTGCGGTGAATTCTATTTCCTGGATGCGGTTTTCCTAGGACAACTAAAGGAACGTTCGTCCAGCGTTTTCTATCCGGATTATCCGTTGTGATTAGGCTAAGCCGTATCGAAAATATCTTTTGCGGAATATCGAACTTGTTAGCTTTCCCGATTTGGTGAAAATATTTGCGCGCAAACACCGCGGTCTAGGGACAAATCCGCGGGAAATGTTTGACCTGGACCCGGCGCAAGATTTATCACAACGGTTAAAATATCCTCCGTCGATAAGGAAGACAAATAAAATTGATTATTTCAATATACGTATCCGCATCGATTTAATACCCTGATTAATCGAGCTAGCTCGGGGATACAAAAGCTTTTTCGGCTTGCTAATTGCTCGCTTCGAGTCGGATGATTTCCCTTCTGTCTGTATTCTCTTCCGCTGACAGTGAAAAAGAGGTCGTTTACAGCCAGTTAAAACACACTCGATCAACGTTCCTTCCTTCTAACAATAAGTTATAGAAGGCATTGCCTCCGAGCGATTGAGAAACAAATGAAGAATGAAAAATCGCGAACGATCCTTTCTCATCACGATCCACCCGAAAGGCATTCGAAGAAGGAAAAAATGGTCGGGAAGATTTCTCGTGAAACGGTTGTAAACAATATAAAACGGCTGCTTAGTTTACGTACGAAACGTTGAAACGAACCAAGTGCCCGAGTAAATTATTCGTCTACCCTCTACCACAGAGAGTTGCTAAATCGACGAATCTAAGATTAAATTCTTTTTTATACGGGTGAAAATAATAATTACGCTTTACAGAAACTGTAATTTTTACGTTTTCTTACAATCGGTAGTTGATTTGAACTTCAAGGAACCTAAGGCGTTTGAATATTTTAACGCGTTTCTCCACTTTCCCGTATTCAGAATCGTTATCCTCCTGTAATGCCCAATTCCCATTTAATCTTCCAAACCACTTACTTTTAGATACCAAACGGGTTGAATTTGTTTTCTATGTTTAGAGAATCGGAAGGTGTGAAGCACGATTACTAGAGAATCTTTATTTGTTTTCCTCCTGGGAATACAAAGAGATCTGTTTCCTTTCTGTACTACTCTATTATTATCCTCTGGTACTTCTCTATCTTGCTCTATCATGCTCAAAGAGATCTGTTTTCCTTCCGTACATCTCTATTACTACATATACTCAACCTCAATCTCACTCAAAATAACTTAATCCTGGTACACACGTTTACATTGTACAAATATACCCACAGTACCTATAACATATCACGTGTAACATATACCCTATACATCCTGACCCACGCTAAACCCAATTATCTACATACACATATCCCAACCCGGATCACTCCTCTACATCTTACTACACCTAACATCTACTAACGAACTATCCTAAATTACTCTTTGGTGTACACCAGACTAATTCCTTCTTATTCTCCTCCGTATTCATTTCCTCCCCGTTCTAACAGTTACATTGCATTTCTTTTCTTCAAGTGCATTTCTTGTTTTCTATTCCCACCCGCTCACAGATTCCATCCAGTCGACCATACGAAATAAATCAGCCTAGATTTTAACCTATTCAATTTCTCTGCTCGAATCGATGAAAAAGACACGCTGCCTAATGGGTTAATTTCTCGGACTCTTTCACCCAGGGCAATGGATTACGCGGCGCGGTTATCAGGCTGTCGTTGAGCATATCGAGTGTCCTGACAGCCTTACCTGTCACGCTGCGCATAGAAGTTGCGTGCAACGCGGAGTAATCTACGGGCCATTAGCCACGATCCTCTATAAGCGGCACACGCGATACACGCTCGGAATATCGAGTGTCTCAGAGGGAACTCGGAGCAATCCGGACACACGAGACACTTCCTCGTGCAAGCGGCGAGTCGCATCCTTTCATCACCCTTTTTCCCTCCTTTTTTTTTCCACCCTAAAATTCTCCACGGTGTTCTTTCTCTGTCTGTTCGGTAGGGGAAGAACGACACCGGAGCCAGAGACGAGCTGCATGTGGCAGCTGTGACGGCCTCGTCACGTGGCGCACGTGCAAGTGCAACGAGAGCTAAAAGAGGGAATCGGGGCTGCCCGGTTTGAAACGGGAGAACCGGCAGCCGAGCGAGGTTAGCCCGAATATTTTTTTCTTTCAGTTTTTTCTCTCTCTCATTCTCTCTGTCTTTATCTCGACCACGGGAAAATGAAAGCCGTCTCGCGCTATCGATGACTATTACGAAATTTTAATCGATAATACAAAGTAACGACGAGGGTATCGTGTATAATGGAAATCTACCAGCTGGAATCTCGACTGTACGGAGAAATACGATTCAAATGGTAGTATAATTATATAAAAGACGAGATGCGGCCATAGCGTAGCTGATCGATCTTGAATCTCGGTGTTTGTTTCAACGACGACGAATATTTGTTCTCGAAACTAGCTGGTCGCTAGTTCGAAACCTAACATTGAGTTCCAATCGTTTCGCAGTGTTCTTCGCGAATGCTTTCAGCGTGGGATCTCATCGACGCTAATTTAACGGTAAAATAATAACTCGAAGCGAGTAAATATACGAAATTAAAGTAACAGGAGAGCTTCGAAAGATCGTAACTGTATCTTAATTTGCATTATCCCGGTTGGACAACCGAGTGGCCTGGTGACTTATGATCGGCAGTGTACATAGTACGGTATTCGGTGGGCAGAAGATGACCTTAGCCCTTAATTACGGGACGAGCAAGATGGAGTTTGTACGAATGCGGACCGCGAAATAGAAAGTAAGGACGGTGATGAATAATGCTTCAGGAAAGTAACTGCTGTTGCCGAGTTATCGATTGGGATTCTTTGGTAACTCGTGGCTAACGGAAGATTGGTCGTCCCAGGAGCGTCTCGGAGGAATTTCTATCAACTCCCGTCGATTTTCGCGGCTCACCCCGGGAGCTAAAGTCTACCACTTTTTCCCCTCGCCATCCCTCCCGGTCGAAATATATAAATTAACGCACTTATGTAGCACCCTACGGGCGTTAGCCGTTACCCTGCTACACCTGCGTTCGGGGCGCTGAGCGCTGACAATTACCTGGCGATCGATGTGTGGCCCCGGGGGTGAAGCTCCGCACCGAAAACAGCCACGAAAACGAGGAACGTCGAGCTATTGTCGGCTCGAACGCGAGGGGGAGGCCACGGCGCCGGTATATATGGCAAATTGCAGGTAATTGCCGGCCATTTGTTTGCAAGAGCACATAGTCTTCTTCCGAGAGCCCACTTTTCCTCTATCTCCCTCTCTTGCTCTCTCTCCCCATCCATCTATCTATCCATCTATGATCTTGCTCTATCTAGCTCTATCTAGCTCTATCTAGCTCTATCTCGCTTTATCTCGCACTATCTCGCTCTACCTTGCTCTACCTTACTCTATCTCGCTTTATCTCGCTCTATCTCGCTCTATCTCGCATTATCTCGCTTTATCTCGCTTTATCTAGCACTATCTCGCTCTACCTTGCTCTACCTTGCTCTATCACGCTCTATCTTACTCTATCTTGCTCTATCTTGCTCTATCTTGCTCTATCTTGCTCTATCTTGCTCTACCTCGCTCTATCTCGCTCTACCTTGCTCTAACTTGCTCTATCCCGCTCCATTTCGCTCTATTTTGCTCTCTTTCTCTTGTTAGCGCCCCGTGCTCCCCTTTAGTTGCTCGTCTACAAAATTGCACCACTTGCGCACGTCAATGTAACGCGGTCCGAAAGTTCGACGAGGTGCGCGCGTTTCTCCACGCAGAAACATCGAAACGGGCAAATTACTCGCGATTAGCCCTCTGGATATTTCTCCGGTGGACCGTTCACGTCGAGCGATTCGGTCGTAACAGAACTTCGGGACTTGTAACTCCTTTTTCCGTAAGCAAATTGCGGACCGGCAACAGGAAGAGACCGACGACGGAACGAAAGTGGTCGGATCTACTTTTTTCTAGCAAAAAGTGGCCGCGTACTTCTTGCGACGAGCTTGCCAATAACAGCGAACAGCTGCGTGTCGACGTATCGCGTGCGGTGATTGCTTCCTCGTCGCGAGGTGAAATTTATATTTGAACACGGTATGCAATTGGAATTAATAGTACTCGCGACAATATCTGGCGAACGAACAATCGTACGCGGGTTTCGCTTACCGCGTCGAATGCATCCCCCGACGTTGCTACAGAACGAAAGGGTACAGGTTCTGTTTGAGAAAAATTCAGCCAAGTTTAAATTTCTCGCGCGATATTCTCGTACGTACGATCGTTCAGCTACTGGATACGCGAGATCCCTGCACATTATAATAAACCACGTATCGCAATCCAGGACTCTACAACACGATGCACCGTTTTCGTTCGTCGCTCGATCTAATAAATTCACTCCGAGGATGATGTTTTAATTTCGCTCGAGGGATTTCGTTCCAGGAAATTATGATCGGTTGGTAACGGTGCTTTCGAATATCGTCCGTGAACGTATCTTCGCGCTCGGGAGAGCGTGAATTTGAGGAATCGCTCGAAAGGTACCTTCGAGACGTACGTTCTGCATATTACATAGTAATATCTCTCCTCGCGTGGTGCGAGGTGAACGTAAATGGACACGCGGTGAAAAACTCGGCCGAAGATCGAATTTCTGCCAGGAGATCGTCGCTTCGACGATATTTTACCTCTTATCCGTTGCAAAGCGACAGAAGCGAATCGGCCGTGACTTTATTATCGTCGCGTGGGCGTGTCTGGTCATCCTGACAACTATTCGCGTGCACGCGAACAAATGCAGTGTGGGTTACACGGCTTCTAGAGGATTCGATTCGAACGGCTGTAACAACATCTAAATCCACCGGTCTTGATCCAATAATCGTACACGCGTAAATCGAGACTACGCGAGCGATATATAGTACGCGCGTTCTACGATTCTACGTCGTTCGATAATATCGAATTAAAACTCGACCGTCGTCTGTGGACACGCTGCAACGATCGCGGTACGTCCTGATCGATTTCCAATTCAATAATTCAATTTCATTCATCAATCATTACAGCAACATTTATCACAATATACAGTATTTGAACTGTTGGCATGTCTGGAAAGTAATTTCGTTTCTTCCGATCAGTAAAAAAAAGCCGAGACGACCATTTGGAAGATATCTCGTTCCGTTATTAACTCCCAAGTTTGTACTTTTAAATAAAAGAAAAAATTTCAAGATTGCTCAAACCGTTTGAGTTCTATTCAAAAAGTAAATCGACCGGTGACGATTGGGACACCCTTTACACCTCTGCGTACCTGGTAACTGTAACGAAACTATCGCGTCCGTGGTTGCGAGATGGTTAATTTCCATTTAACCAGCGCGGAAAGAAAATTTCAAGCGAAACGATCGAATGAAGAGTATACTGCTCGGTGTATATATGTTCTTTATCGAACATTTAGCCAGAGGTGTTCGTAAGTGGTACGGTACGGTGGGGTGCGTATATCTGCCGAAGGTATCACGGGGATGGTGGTAAAAAAAAGAAGAGAAATTGTAACCCGAGACGGGAGTGGGGATGATGATGTTCCACGACGAAACAAAGTACGAAACTTATAGCGTATTTTCCCTTCCGTGAATTCGCAGGAGCTCGTTGGAACGAAGCGTTCACCGTAGCCGCATGGCAGCAGAACGATTTACAAAGCTGGATGCGTGTCTTTTCGTGGAGAAGCCGACCGTGGATTCGGTCGCAGCCCATTGGGCAGACTGGAACGACGTGCCCACGCAATGGGCATCCATCAAGGGCCCAAACGGCAAAGGACTTTGTCGAGTAATGGCGACTCTACAAAAAGTTCGAACGCGCTGGGCCGCGTTGGGGTTTGGGGAGGGGAACACGTGGACGGCCAGGACCGAGAGAGGGAGGAAGATCGAAGCGGTGGGAGAGGGAGAGAGACGGACGGGGCCCTGGGACCATTCTTAAGGGCCTCATAAAACCGGCAAAGTGCCATGCCGCCACCCACGTGCCTTCTCGAGAAGCGAGAAAATACGTCCGAGGTACGGTAAAGACGAGGCAGCTGGTGTATCGACCGTACCAGTCTATTTGACTTTTTTAATTCCACCGATCCGTATGCGGCTCTGGACGTACTGGCTGTCAAGGGGAGAAAGAAAGATTGTTCGTCAGGAGACGTGCTACACTGTGGCACAATGTACGACAGCGGGGTTGCACGAGGCAACGAATGTTCTTGGACCCGAGGACAGCAAAATTAGCGGTTATCGTGTTCAACGATTCTTGGTTCTTCGTCTCGATTAAATATCGCTGAAACTTCTGACACGAAGGACTCTCCGAGAGTCTAACCTTCGTCCGCGGACAGGGTGAGAAATACTGGTTACGGAAATTATAGGGTACCTTTCCTTCTAGAAAGAAATAGATGGAATTTTTTATTTCCGTTAACCGTCTCTAACTTTCGAGTCACGTTTCACCGTATCGACGTTTTATTCGTTTCATTTCTTCCATATCTGTAATGTCCTCTCCTCCACCTGTGACACTGATTTTAATGAAAGTTTGCGTGCACGTAGAGCATAGTAGTGTATATAGTATACAGAGAAATGTTTTCGTTCACAGAAAATTTCTTTACGAAGAAATTTACATTTCCAAATATTCCAAATATTACAATGTAGCTTTTCAAATACTATAGCGTAGCTTTTCAAATATTCCAAATACTACAGTGTAACTTTCCAAATATTCCAAATGTTCCAAATATTCCGATGTAGCTTTCCAAAAACTCGGAATAAAATTGAATTCCTCGCGATTTCCAGTTCGGTTGGATTTTTTGCCCGATTCCACGAATCAAGATTTCCATGCGCATTTTACGAACAGTTAAGCACTGGTTAAGGCTTAAGAAATTTCGAATAAATGGAAAACGTTCTCATAGTGGAAACTTTTATGCTGAAACGATGGCCGGTTACTTCAACCTCCGGGAACATATTGTTCGGTGTTTTCTATTTGTCACTTTAAACGAATCGTCTTTAAGCAAACCGTCCAACTCTCGCGGACAAGTGATCCTCGAGGAGTTCGCAAAGGAGCACCGGGGCGCGTCAGATCTTCAGAAAATAGTGAATGAATTGCCACTACAAAGTCACTCGACGGAACCTTCTGGGGTTTCGCTCACAGCTTCGTTCGAAGTGTCCCTCGGAGTCTCCATTGATACTTATTCCCGGAGTCTTGAATGAATTTCGCGTTTTTCAATGCTCGAAGTGCTACTTTTCGTCCGAGAGGGAAAAGATAGTTGCGAGTCGAAACTGGATTCTCCACGATGAAACGATTACGCACGCTCGACTGTAGAAACGTTTACGCGTTTTTTCTTTGCACAGGAAACGTTCGTAAGAACTTATTGCAAAAGAATTGAAACACATATATACTTTGAAAAATTCTTTATCTTCAAGCCGTTGCCCTACGATTTACGTTTCGATAATCGACACCAAGGTCACAATTCTCACGTTAGATTTTCTTTTCGAAGATACTGTATAAAGGTTTCTTTCTAATATTTTCCAAAAAAATATCTTCCAACGGTACAAATATGGACACTGTGTTCGTCCTGGTTCACGAAGTCGGATAGAAAGATAGTTCGAATGGAAAAAATTCTCAATGGAATACAAGAGCAACATTACAAGAAGGAAATAGCAAAAAGGACCTTCCGTCCTTCTTTTGGGGCGATTTCTAAAATGGCCGATAAAACGCAGGAGTGCCTTTGGAGAAGAACTCGACTTACCAATAGCGTTTTCAAAGGATGTCAATGAAAACAGCAATAACCTTTGCTCATTTCTCGTAAAGCCGCAAAATAGGAGAGGCCAATTCCCGGGCGCTAGGCTACGACAATTACTTAGCCAATAAAAGGACGATGGGAGTCGGATTCACTTCGAATCGTCGTACAATGTGCTCTTCACGGTTAAACGTTCTTCTGGTCGCGACGAGAACGTAACAAAGTGACTCGGTGCAGATGGACCATCCGTCAGAAATAAACTTCGAGCATCGATGAACTTGAATACCAGAGGCAAGTTCTAACCTGCCTGACTTTCGTTCGAAACGTTTCGCCTACGGGAAATCAAAGCGACTCTCAATCTTTTTCCACCAACTGGAAACACAGTTCACTGTAATCTCGCACGATATAAATTATATTAACACGAAAAACCGGTATGCGATAATCTGAAAACAATTCTATTCCGCGAACGATTAAAATTCGGGCAGGTGCATCGATTCGATTTCATCGAATGGAAAAAATATTATACGATATTTTTACCAATTCCAAGTGTTTTCAACGGTTTATATTAAACATTTCGCTCGAAGTGCTATATACAATTGAGATGAAGTTACTTGGAACAACGATCGAATTGTCTTTCGGTTTAATAACTCTAGAATGCAGAAGAAGTATTCGTAATAAGAATATATGTATGTTTATTAATATTTTTCTTTTTTTTTTCACTTCTCTTCTTTCTATCTTTCGTATCTTGCCGTAATAATTTTCACGTAACTCTCCAGTGGTTTGTCCCGGCTAAATAAATAAATAAAAGGAATATTTTCAATCGACCACTTCTCTTCTTTCCCACTGTTCATTCTCCATTCTTGTTTTTCGTACCACGTTGAAACAATTCCCGTGCAATTCTCCACTGGACCATCCCGTATACATAAATAAATAAAGACGAGAAATTTTTAGAAATATTTTCGAGATACCAGAAAGGAGAACCTCTGCTTTCGAAAGACGCAGAGGACCGAGAAACATAATGTCCCTCGGAGCGGCGAGCAATTTAAAAGTGCGACAATGGGAGGAACCGGAACGCCTTCGCGACTTCGTTGAAATTCGAGTGCACTCAACTTCGAGTTTCGTGACAATGCAAAGGCTATATGACCCTGTTGAAATCGTCATTTACCAGACTCGACGCGTAATATACTGCAGGCCCGCGAAAGCGAACGCTCGGTGAAACATTCGCAATTTCTTTTTCTGCTTCTTTCGGATCCCTTGGGTCTTTCGTACGCGAATCGATAAATAAAATGTCCACGAATAAATTGAAATTAAACGAGTCTCGCTCGAATTCCAACGTCGATCGATCGTTTTCCCATTCGTGTGTAATATTTAGCGTCGCTTGGCAAACAATTTTAATTCAACGGTTGGTCGTCTCAATTTCTTCGATTTCTCAAACGGAAACGAACCGAGAGTGTCCAATATATCTGGAACTAGGCAGCGACGTGTCCCGGCGAAACTATAAAATTTCTAACTGCGTCCGTAAACCTTCCAGAGCGGACAAAAGCGATCGGGAGAGGTGGTTCGTGGCGAAGACAATGGCTCGATTTCTGCGAGCGGCGTTCGGCGAGAAAAGAGAAAGAAAGAAAAAACAAAAAAAAGAAAAAGAAAAGAAAAAATTGTATTCTCTTGTACGGGTCTCCCCTAGCGAAGATGTTTGGCATATTTGTCACATTCGAGTAATTCCACGGTGGTGTGCACCTGCCGCGGCACAAAAACAAGAGGACACCGCGAGGATTCATGGTGAACGTAGAGAATAGTAGGTAGCCGGCCACGCTTGTTCTTATTTGTTTGTTTCGGGCTCGTATCTTCGGGCCTAATCGCTCGGAACCAAAAACTCGCTGAATCTCGGTGGAATTTTTGGGGCAGAAGCGGATCCTGATAAAAATCATCCCGCCGTGTCGGCAGGCTCCGCTTCGGCCACGTTGAAACGGAACGAGAACTGATGAAACCGCTCGCGGTGGATGAATGCTCGCGATGCAATCGTCCGTGGAAAGTATTTAAGGAATACGCGCGAGAGTAATGGTCCCCCCGAACGAAGGTACCGAACCCACCGTCGGTTTAATTAACGCGTCGTTTGTTTAATAAAAACGATATTCGCTACGGACCGATCGAGCACGTGCAACGTGTACGCGCTGAAACGTGTACTTGGATCTAACTCTCCTCTTAATCGTATAGATTTTTTCTCTGGATCTTTACATACCTATAAAATACAATTTCGTAAGATAATCTCGATAAATGCTATTCCTTTTCGTACAACGGGTTGTCGTACGCGTCCGTTCTTTGTTCGAGTCGAGTTCAATCTTTTGTACATTTCGTACAAAGAGTTTCGGTCCGTTTATAAATGAACGATAACTGACAATAATAATAATAAAGAAAGTGAAGCAAAACGTTCGACGAGCGTTTCTCCCCGACTCGACGCCGTTTCTTATCACAATTCACGCTCCACGGGTCGGAGACATTTTGCCTCGGTTTCTTTCTCACACGGTCGTGTACCGGTGAAACGCTTCCCTGGACAGCGCGGCAGGAATGCACAGCCGCGCCATTTAAGGACGACGATTAGTCTCGTTGTCCTAATAGGTCCTGACGTACGTAGAAGTAAAATAATTGCCGGCTGATGAATGCGAGGCGCATGGAATCCCCCTCCCCCTTGAGCGTCGCTCGATCGACCGCCCCGTTCCCCGATCTTTTGCATCAACCACGAGATTACTACGGTTTTATCGCGACAAATGCCCCCGTTGAGATTTCTCTCGGTTGGCCACGGAGTCCAGCCGGTATTATAGGGCCTAAATCCTTGGCAACAACCGAAGCAAATTATTCGGAATTCCCCGGAGCAGAGATGCCCGCGAAGATATGCGCCGTGGCTCGCTGCGCTTCGGCGCTGCATTCGGCCGGCCCGATAAATGCATTTGCAGTCGCATTGTGCGATAACATACTACGCATACGTGATGCGGCAGCTTTGGTTAAAAGAGCTCGTGATTCAACACGAGGGGAGTCGACACGACCGAAAGAGAGAGTTTTGTGCATGACAACGCGATACCAGCCTCTGTGCTGCCGCGCGCGAAACAAATTTTCGTTGTTAAAAGAGAAGGGAGCGAAAATTCGGCCGCGTGGCACACGTTACAAGGTAGCGCGTTCGCAACGGACCGCGCTCGAACAACGGTTTTCGTATAAAAATATTCGAAAAGTATTCGAGAACGTTTACACGATCGCGAGGAACGAATCGGAGATTCTTCTCGTCGCTTCGAACGATTGTTTTATTTATGAAATATGGGGACAAACCGGTAGAGAATTCCACGAAAATTATTGGAGAAACGTATGGAATGCAAGCATGGAAAATGAGAAGCGAAAGAATTTTATCGGAAAATTATTGTTCATTTACCAAAGTATCCTCCTCTTGCATCAAACGTTACCTCAAGATTTATTCAGTAATAATATTCTTACTTGTCGGTGAATGACACTTGCAAGCACCTAAATAGATAACCTGAGAAATTGTTCGATCTTGGAAGTCGAAGTTCAAAAACTAACGAAAAGAGAGAGACTGTAATCTCTAAAAAATGTATAAGAAAGCTGAAAACTGTTTGATAATTTTTAAGTAGATGGCAACCTAACGACGCGAAACGAACAATAATTCCATTGTGCTCCGTTATCGCGTTTTACAACACATTCCCCAGCGTGTCCACAGTTCACGCACACGTTGTAGAAATTTGCGAAACGCAATTTAACGGACCGCATTCCTCGATATCTGAAAGTGTTATTTCATCCCTTTCTCGAACGAAGGATTCTTTCCATTCTAAATCAAAAATGTTCCGTTCGCCTCCTACGGAGCCTCTCCTGAATCTCAAGTATCGAAGGGAGCAAAACAACTCTGAGAGGATTCCCGAGGGTCGTTCGATCTCGTCGTCTACCCCGGTAGGTCTTTAATGACTTGTACAAATGAAGTTTCGGTAAAAAGGAAGACGAACAGTTCTGGCGCCCACGGTGCAAACGGCAGCCACTTATCACGACCGTGATGGAGCCTCGGGGGATCCAAGAATGGAAGAGGACTGAAATCCAACATCGTTTTCATCTACGAGACTCCATTTCACGGTATAACACCGTGCATCCTCGGTAAGATAAAAGCTTCCAACTGGCTAACAAGATGGCTTTGTTTATTTTTCCACTTACACCTTCGGTCAGCATAACCTGTCCGTATTGATACGGAAGAAATTGGACGAGCTCGTGATGAAGACCTTAAAGCAGACGAGAGGGTACACCTTTTCGAGTCAACAAGACGTCGAAGAGAACGATCCAACATCGTTTTCGAAATGTTTCGTGAACCTTCGACGATGCAAACGTTATTGCTTTTCATCGAGAGATCGATAAAGACACCGTGAAAAGAATAATTTAATGCCCTGTATCGCGTTATTGCTTTTTATCGAGAGATCGACAAAGACAGTATAGATAAAATAATGTAACGTCTCGTACTTGGATGTTGATTGAATAAAATATTACGTTACGATGTTAACCGTGTACAATAGTTGGATTGCAACCGTTGAAGAACTATGCGCGATAACCTTGCGATACACGATTTTTCGATTGTTTATTTTCCTAATTTCACTTACTCGGTTGAAGGACTCGCGAACGATGAAAGGAACACCTTGGAAAACATCAAGATCCGAAGCTTCCTTGAATCCCGAGCGATGTTTGTAAACCTGTCTTCGACTGCACGTCGACCTTTCGTAATTCCACGATGGCGTACAGAAACGAAGAAAGATTTTCGAAGGAAACAAGAATCGAAGCACCGTGACATGTGTCTACAAGTTTCGGACATCTTCATAAACTTGAATCTCTTCTTCGCGACTGGCCTTGTTTGCCGAAAAACTCACGGTCTCCCTGTCCGCGTTAATCCAATACTAGTTTTTACGTGGGCCAGCTTCCAGCGACTCGGTCGATCCTCTCATTGTAAATCGATAGGTTCCTCGCGATGAGTCGCGGCTGGAAGCAAAAACTGTATCAGACTCCTTTCGCCGAGAAGGTAGACCGACGAACGTATAAATATTTCCCAGGGTCCTCTGATATTACGGAATTCGAGAGGACATCATCATTCGTGCAGGTGCTCGATCGAAGCTAAGAACAAATTTTGCTTCATACTATAAATAAATAAGTAGCGATGGAAACGAGTTACCTGCTCGCTCGCTCGCGAACACCGAACAATTTCGAAATTAACGTGGAAACGAGCAAACGAAGGGTAGGTAATTGCAAATGATGGTTGATACAGTGCAGGAGAAATCACAACACCGTATATAAATTGTAACAATTCCATCGACCGTGTCATTATGCGTAACGTAGTCGATGTTTTTAATTACAACGAGTATTCGATAGCCATTGGGAAGATATTCGATACGCTTTGATCGATTTTCAACAATAAACACCGTGTTACGATTTTCCGTAATAGTAGTCGATACGGTAGAGTATTTTATCATCGCGTGAAATTTCGAGGAAACTCACGGTACGTTTCGTCCCATCGCTACGAACGACCGATCCGACTTCATCCTCTCGATTTATAGACGTTCCACCAAATTTAACGACTGCCATGATGGACACAGCGGAGAATCTCGATTATTATTGCTAACGATTACAGCCGACGAGGATCCTTTGTTTTCTCTCGCGAGTCTGTTATGCGATCTCTGAGAAATTGGAACGATCTGTTTTGCGGCTCGTTCTTTCGTTTCCGTTTCTGGTTAAAAACGACGTTCCTCGCGACTCGGTGTCTCCCCCTTTCGTATGTCAAGCTAAACGACGACATAATGTACTTCGAGCTTGAAAGATAGGAGGAGAGACGGGGGAACCGAGACCTCGATCCAGAACCGCAAGCGAGCAATTCGTATACAAATGCGATACTTAAGTGACGACACTTCATAACAAGGCGATCCGAAAACTGGTCCGGAAGCGAGCTCCCCTTCTTTCGTTCCGCCCCAAGTGGCCCGCCGAGTGACAACGAGGGGACGCGGTGTCTTTTTGTTACCACCGGCAAGTGTAACGGATCTAAGCTCCAGGGGTTGGAAATCGAACTATTATCGAGAGAGATATATACATATAGTATCTGTGCTTTCGCTTCGTGAAAAAAAAGAAAGAACTCGAGAAATGAGAACGATGCAAGATAATTCGATCTTATTTTCAGACATCAACAGCTTTACGTTGATAGCATTCGTTGTAACGAATATCCTTTTACTTGTACCCTTGGAGTGCTCGAGAATACGTAAGAATATTTAAAATTATACACCTCGACTGTTTCGTGTTAAAATGTAATTTCAAACTTTAATGGAAGATTAATGAAGCGAAATCAAAAGAGCATAAAATGCTCAAACAAAACTACGAGGTACCTTCCACAGAGAGCCCAAACTCCGACTACCGTATTTCATTATGCACTGGTCGCAACACGTTTGCCATGGAGTGAGAATTGTCACGTGCTCGGTGAAAGAAGATTACCCCACTCGAAGAACGAGTTTCGTTCGGGTAATTTCACGTTTGATAAATGATTCGTGTATTCAAATAATTTCAACCCCAATTGAACCAGCTGGCTGCTGTTTACCGCCAACTTTTTTCAACTCTTTTTTCAACAAGTGTAACGGATGTGAATTTATCGACCATTTTCTTTCCGTGAAAGACATCGGTAACGCGACACGTTAGAATGCTCGCGACGATAATGCGATAACTCTTAAGAACTGTGCAGTTTGTTCGAGATATCTCGAATCGCTCGAGAATGATACCACACTTTTCGAAATTCAACCAACAATTGCAAACTACCGATGGAATTATTTTCAGAACTCGCAGAAGCACATGAAACCTCTAAGTTCCATTATATTCGTGATAAATGCAATCTAGAGTCTCGTTACCAATTTGAAAAAAGTGTCTCGATTTTGGTATTCTAATATTTTAATACTCGCGTTTGAGCTCTCACCCTTGGAGAAAGAAAATTAAAATTACTATTATACTTTGCTCGGTACGTTAAATGGTAGAATGAAGAGCAACTTTAATGATACCAATTCGATCGCGGCGAAAGAATGCGAAGCGGGCATATTTACGAGGCGCGCAGGTCCGAATATTAAATAAATAAACCCATCCTGTATATTAATCGCGACAGCGAAGCGAGCTCGTTCGGTTGAGGACACCTTCCCTTCCTTTATGGCGAAACGCTGAAAAATGATCTTGCGGCGTCGGCGTCATTAAGCTTCATTTACAATCCACACCTCATTATAATACAGCCGCACGAACACTGGTGGGGATACCCCTTCGAGATTAGTTAGGAAAAAGCAGCTAACGACTGGCGGCGTCGACGACACCGAGAAAAAATTGCTTTGCAGCCAACAGCGGCGAAAGGAGCAGAGAGATGCGTGCTGCCGCTCAAGCCCGAGCAATCGCTCATGATTTCGTTGGTTTTTGCTCATCAATTCAAGCCACGCCGCTCCTTTTCCAACCCATCCACCGTGTCCTCGAACGATAGTCGGTAACAACGGTCACGAGGATTCGAAACTTGGCTTTTTGCGAGCCAACAGCCCGCGTCCGGCGTACGCAATCAATACCATGTCCGCGCAACGCCGCTCAAAACTCAACCGACACGAGCATAACGCTAACTTTAACGCCGAGACTACCAAAGAGATCAATTTCACCTGCTTCGAACTTCTTTTTAACGCTAAAATTACCACAGGGTTCAATTGGACGTGTTCAAAACTTCTTTTGAACGCTAAAACTACCAAAGGGTTAAATTTGACCCGTTTAAAATTTCTTTGAACGCTAAAACTACCAAAGAGTTAAATTTTACCTGTTCGAAACTTCTTTCTATAATAAAATTACTCAATCGTTAACGATGTATTTGTCTGTAATGTTCATGGACAATTATCAAACCAGACAACTGAATTCACTAATAGTACTTGTAAATTAATCGAAGGAGAAATAATAAAATTTACAAGAAACCAATGTTTTGGGATAATTGAAATTCCTGCAGAGTCGCTTAATTTTTCTTGAAATAGAATTTCCGGGGATGAAAAATATCTATACCGAGAAAAAAGGAACGTATTGTATTGCGTAATCGCAGACAGCTTATTGGTCAGTGGTTGAATTATTGCCACCTACACCGTTTTTCTATCGTAATACCAGAAGAAGGAACAACACGCTCGAGTCTCGATCAAAGTTCGACAACCTTTCGCTTCGCGACAATCTTTCGGCATTGACGAACACCTGATCGGGCAAACCTGCGAGACTTTTTACCACAGAGAATGACTCTGTACATTACGTAACGAAGAACGGACAGCAACCCCTCGAAGTCACCCATCCGGCGAACTCAGGTGGCTGAAACGTTTGTGAGACGGGGCATTCACACCCCGAAGGAACCTCCGAGGATATTCATAAGTCCTCTAGACACATGTCCTTTCTCACGACACCGTGAAGCGATCACCCTTCTTTTCGAATCCTGATTTCTTATTCAGATACGCTGTTGTCCCTTGGTGCACCGGTTAAGGCCCCCCGTTGATTCGGATAAACCCGTTTAATTGAGATCATCCTTACGCGTCAAAGAGTCGATCCTGAAGTCGGATCGAAAGCCGGAAAAGGGGTGGAACGCGGAGAAAAATCATATCCAGCTCCCGACTCGACGCGTCCAGATTGAAAAGGAAAGTCTCTCTGTATGAAATCGGTAAGGGTACGATTATAGTCGAGTGGCGAGGAACGAGACCAGCACCGAGGTGAGCGACAACATCGAACCGATGTAATCTAATGGAAGTGTTTACAGTGGAGCAGCGAAAGAAACTACAATACAATAGCAATGCAGCCAGAAATAAATACCCCTCGCGACCAACGCGTTCGAAAATCAAAACATCGGAATATTCTCTTTATCTTGTCTATTCTTTCTCCATTTCTATCGATGAAATGCATCGACCATTTTCCAATCTTGTTCTATTAAGAGATACGACGTTAATATTGTGAATAAACTGAAAAGTAGACACACGATGATTAATTTGAAATTATTAAGTAAAACACTTATGAACACTTTTCGAAGAAATGTATTCGCGAGCAGTTCGCGAACAGTTTCCGAAGTGTTCGGTGAATGGTAATTTTTAGGGATCGTTTCTCCGCGCTTGAACCCATCGAGGGGCACGAGAAGAAAAAGAAAGGGTATCATTGCTCATCGATACGTTCGCGAATCGATTCGCGAGATCGTACTCGCGCGATCATCCGTATCGATCCTCCTTTCACGAACCTGACAATCTACGCACACAGTCGTAAGCCGAAATAAACATATCGGAGCGTATAAACGGCACGTCACGTAGGATCGTATCATCCTTAAACGACATAGTGAAAGAGCAAGCGAAATTGAAGATGTCAGCCATGTCTAGACGCTGTCTCGTCAAACTACCCGCGTCGACACTTTATCCAATTGGCAATAATAAGTGTCGTTGCCGCTGTCAGCGACGGAAATGCATATTATCCTACAACAAACCCTTATACGTTTAACGCGCAGAGGAAGCCACGGACTTGTCCGACTGTCGATGGATTTTTTCAATCTCTCGTTCAATTGGAATATACGACGTTCCAAACGAGAAGACGACTCGAACGCGAGTACAGAGATGGGTAACGAAATGCTCGAGCAACGATCTCGCGACTCGACGAATCGATACAGCGAACTATAGAGGGTGTCCCGATCGTCACCGGTCGATTTACCTCCTTTCCCGAATCGTTAGCGTTAGAGATCGCGATTCTTCGTGACACGCCTGAACAATTTTCACCCGTTCTTTCATCGTGTGCTTTCACACAATTAATTTCCCATCTGTCCAGACGACGTGTGTCAAGTTTCAGGTTAATCGGTTCGACGTCTTAAAAATAGCGCGAAATTCAAATCGACCGGTGATGATTGGGACACTCGAGAAAGTCAAATTAAGGTGGCAGTGTGCACAGAGGGTTCCAGGATTTAATGGCTAATCGATACTAGGATGTTAATAAAAAAAAAAAACTCCTGTAAACATAGTTAAATAACATTTTTTTCTAATTTTTTTCTTATTTCTACTCAAAGAAGATACTACTATTGATAGTTAAATCCCGGAACACTCTGTGGACGAGCTAGGAACGAGCTCAATTTTCGTTCAATGGTATTTTTGCATCTTCGCGTCCGAATATCGTTGAATCATTTTTGAAGAAACACGCGCGTGTTACAGCCCAATGTATACCCTTGCATCGCTTTACGAATAGATAATTCACCGCGTGAAAAATCACGATCTGTCGTCCCGTGTGACGCGAGATAAATCAGACAGTTTCTTGTAAAGCTTCGTTGAGTACGCGGCTTTTACAATGCTGTAATTCCCGAGTGTCACCGAGTGCCGCCTTTTCTGTAAATGGTTGGAAGAACGACAGAAATGCGAAGAAAAGAAAACGACACGTAGGAATTTCGATGCACCTTTAACCGGGGTAGATTGAAAAAACTTCCGAAAGAGTTCGTAGCTGTGAATTAACAGCATTGCTGTACCTTTAATTGTCTCAATTTTCGAAAAGACAGAGACAGATAGGTTCGCGTACAGGTGATCGTGGTTGACTTGTAATCTATTCGAAACACCTCGATTTCTTTCCGATTTCTTTCCAAAGAAACCATAAAGGTTTTCGACACGAACTTTCTGCACGCATATTTATCTATATTTACGTTGGATCGGCGACTTTCTTCTAAATGAAAATAATAAAAATTACAGAAGTTGTACAATCTCGAGCGTATTTTGAAAAATCGATCCAAATGGGAAGAAACGATCTCGAAATTGAACGAATGGACATTCTTCTGCACAGATATTTTCGAAAGCATACACTTTGAAAAATATTTACAAAGAATCGATTTTTACAGACAGATTACCAGAATACCCTCTTGAAGCTATAACATAAGTAGTTACACCATGGTACGACTTTTAGAGCATTTTATAGTACATGTTTCATTCTAGAAAAAAACTGTATCTTTTCGAAATAGAAACTCATTCGTAGTTAGTGATTATTACGTGGAAAAAATTGGTTAGAAAATGTTTAAACTCTCGCGTGAGAAAATATTTCCGTTCCTCGAGGTTTATCGTAACGTACACCTAAATTCTCGAAAGCAGGCCACGAATTTGTCGAGCAAGGGCTCGTTTACGAGAAACTCTCGCCGTGGAATTCAATCTAGAAAAATATAATACCCGCAGGGTCTGCCACCGAGTCCTCGGAAGGATCACCGGTTTTTACAGACCCACGGAACGGTCGTGCGTCCTCTGGGCCATATTAGGCCGCTCCTGCAACCCACACGACGACCGTCGATAAATACTTTACGCGAGTGATAATATTCGCCGAGTAATTTACAGTTAACTAGGATCGTCCCCGCGCTGCGTCTTAGAATAGTCCCGCGCGCTCGCGCTTGTTCGTAGGCACGATAAAACACAGCGCGGGACGGTGTAAAATATAAAGTCGTACGGGACACCATAAACCGTTGCAACGGTGTACGGGAGGCAATAAAGGGTTGAAACTACCGCGCGAATTTCGTTTAATTGCGACCCTGGAATCTCGGCGATTTTATCGACCCTAAACGAACCGTAGAATCTTGGTGCTATATGATCTTCGCGAGGAAGATACGGTCGAGTCTGTCGAAGTTAGAATTCCGAAAGTGTAGACGAAGTTTGCATTTACTTGGTCTTTGTCGACGAATCGATGTTCGATTTGCAAAAATCGTGGGCAGAAAACACGACCGTCGCGAGATTGAACGTTGCACTCGCAATCATTGCTACGTCGTTGCGTCGTATGGTAACAAAAGTCACGACTATTATCGTCTCGTCGCGAAAACGTGGCTAATCACGATCGGTCGCGGTCGTTTCGTCGCTGTAACGTAGTAATTCGATTTCGAACCGAGGAGAAACGAACGATTCGTCCGTTCGATTCTTTATAATACGCGCGCTTCTTGGTGGAAAAAAGGGGAAGTCGCGGGAGACACCTCCCGGCTTGAATTACAGGGTTCTAAAGACGTAGGCACCTGTCGTGATTTACAGTCACGAAATTATGGTTACACGATCGGCAACGATACCGCTCGAACCCGCTCGCAGAGTCATTATCTGCTACGGTCCCCCACGAAACCGCGAGATATACGATCGGCGTGAGCTCGATCACGAGTTACCAACACGAATCTCCGGGGCGCGGAAGGGGATTTAAAGCGTGTCACGTCGCCGCGAGTAAGAGGAGAATTTGACAAACTCTGGTGTAAAATAAGCGACCGCAACACGCTCGCCGCCGCCGCGCGCTATTATTATTTGCGTTGCCGCGCTAGCCCTCGCGCCGGTCTCTCTCGATTTATTACGGGGACCCGGCACCGTGCGCGTAACCATAGACTACTCGGACGTAACGTATCGCGAACGGGGAAAAGAAATTTTGATCCGAGCGTCGTTTTCGTAACGTCGACGAAGCGACGCGCGGCGTGCCCTCCATCAATCCTCGAACCGCGGAAAACCGTGTGATTACAAAAATCGTGACGTACAACCGCGACGACGGACCCGTTCACCGGCGCGGGAGAAATATTTTTCAACGGGGACGTAATGGACAAATAACGATTCCTTCCTATGCTCGGTCGCGCGCCTCGCGTAATTCCAGGCTCGATAAATAATGTCTCGTAACAGGTTGCGCGGCGATCTTCCGCACGCGAGCCGGAATTTAACGCACCGCGAAACAACGTGTAACTCACGTGGGGAAAAAAGGAAAGAAACAGAGGGAGGGAAAAGAAAAACGCGAATCGTGCACGAGTGGGGTGTGCGCGGGGGGGGGGGGGGGGAATAAACCGCGAGAGGAGGACGACACAGGAAGGAACCAGAACGCGGGGGGAACGGGGAACGCGAAAAAAAAAAATGAACGAACAACGATTTTATCGTCGGTGTTTGGACCGCCGTGCGGTACGAATACTGACATTTTTTCAATGATATCTTCTTACTCCTCCCAATTTGTAATGCAAGTCTTAATAAATAAAGTCCTCCGACTTGGTCCTCCGACTTGTAAGCCGAGAAGATACGCGGAGTAAGATTAACAGAAGCAGAAGAGGGGCGCGCTGAAAGAGGAGAAGATATCCTGGTTCGAGGCAAGCGTGCAGGCCTCGAGGACCGCGAGACGAAGACGAAGATGGCAACGAGGAAGAGAAGAGTAAGGAGAACGGCCGCGTAATCTATGTTTCCATCTCGTGGCGCGCGCGTGTCCGTCGAGATTCTCATCCTCGCCAGGCCCACGGATGGGGGCCTCGTGAGACGAGGCCACCTGCCGGCTAAGGCCCCGTCACCCTTCTTGTTCTTCCCCTACCCCCTACCGCCCGTCGCCCGTCGCCCGCCTTACGACCACCCCTCCCCTTTTACCCTTCGCTTTCTACCGCTCGATTCTTGCCAAGTGGTGGGGACAGTCCCGGGGCCTCACCGGGGAACCGCCTCAACCCCTTCTCGAGTGAACGCATCGCTACAGCATTCTCGCGTTATGCTTACCGACCCTGGTGATCCTCGCGAACGATTACGCAGTCTGAATTTTTGCTAAACCGAGAGGGAATCTCGCGAGACCTCGCGGAGCCCGTCACTTCTGCGATCGTTTCACCGACGAATCGCGACGAGTACCGGTAAACCGCGGGAACAACACGATTTTAGTTTCTTTAAACATTTTTATACAGTCCAATCTTCTCGATCGAGAATTATCTTATATTCCTCTTGAATGTAAGAATTGATAATTGGTGTGTCAAAACGATCTGTCGGTTTCAATTTGTACTTTTTAGCGTATCGTACAATTATTTCGTGAACGCAGGTACTACGTTGTTCAATAAGTTTTGTCGCTTTTTCCATTGTGAAAAGATACTATTTAGAAAAATAAAACGACGAATTTAATATCTCCGTTCCTTATCGAATGATAAAATGTATCGAGCAACCTCGAGTAACTATATCGAGTTATATAAAAATATAACATTATAAAATTATAACAAACGAATCTTTGAACAAGACGTTAAAGTCACCAATCCAATCTCGATACCTACCGAAAGAGCATCGAGGACGATAGTATTCCTATCTCTTCGTTTCGTTATTCCAATTTCCCGCCTATCGAGCTCGATAGTCGGTTTTCGTTCCGCTGTATCCGATCACCCACCGAGCGGACAGTTCGAAGAATCGAGATATCATTTGCGAATAAAGCGATCTACGAGCACCGTTCAGTAGCGAGATTTCGCAGGAGTAACAACCCCTTCGAAATGCCAGCGATCTCGTGGCAGATCGGCTCGGTAACGATCAATTTACCAATACCGATGCACGGAAGACAGGCTCGTAGAAGGTCGTGGCACTCGTTTCGAGGCATCGATTATACCACACGGTAATACACCGATAATTTGTGCCGGTAATTTTCCAGTACAGGTGATAATCTCCCACGGCGATAATCCGCGAACGTGACACGGCTTACACCGTTGTCCGTTTCATTTCTCCGTTCTTCATCTTGGTAGCCGTTCGACTCGAGAGACTCTCGGTTTCGAAGCCGCGCTGAAAATAAGGGTAGAGGAAGGGGAGAGCCGAGTGGTACGTGGCAGGGGAACCCCCGCTAGGATGACCTCGGGCACCCAACGCAGTAAATCCCTGTAGTGGTTCAAGAAACGCGAGACCCGTAAATTACGTACTTTTCTCATGCAGAAAGGATCGCGTTCAGGTGCAGAGGTCAGGAGAAATAATGACGGCATGCCCGTGGAGATGATCTATCCCGTAATATCTTCTGGCATAGCTTGCGGTCATCACGTGGCAGACTAGCGGGCATCGCAAGCTTCTTTAAACGAGCTTCCTGTCTTTAACGTAGCTTGCACGAAATGCACCCTCTGCGGAGGAGTTCAACAACGAGCGATTGTTTGTAACATCGATATCAGGAAGTAGAGAGACAACGACAGCGCGAGAGCGTGAGGCTTTTAAAATTAATAAGTATTGCTGTAAACTTTAATTGTTACAATTTCCGAAAGATTAGATACAAATACGACAGATGATCGTAGCAGATTTGTAATCCACTTGAAACACCTCGACACACATTTCTGATTTCCTCCAAAAAATCCCAAGACTTTCTGGTACGGAGGTTCTTCCAATTAATTTGCCCACATTTAAGGTACGTACACGATTTTTTACAAATGAAAATAAGACACATCACCGGAGTTGTGGAATCATATCTGAAGAGTGGGAAGAGTTTTGGTGACGTAACCGAAAAACAGCACCTTTTTCTTGATTTTCTTCCAAAGAAACCGCAAGACCTTTCGGAACGGGGGTTCCTGGAGCGTATTGGTCCACACATAGGGTAGGTTCACGATTTTTTACAAATGCAAATAAGAAACATCACCGGAGTTGTGGAATCATATCTGAAGAGTGGCAAGAGTTTTGGCGACGTAACCGAAAAACAGCACCTTCTTCTTGATTTTTTTCCAAAGAAACCACAAGACCTTTCGGTACGGGGGTTCCTCGAGCCTATTGGCCAACATTTAGAGTAGGTTCACGATTTTTTACAAACGAAAATAAGAAACATCACCGGAGTTGTGGAATCATATCTGAAGAGTGGGAAGAGTTTTGGTGACGTACCCGAAAAACAGCACCTTCTTCTTGATTTTTTTCCAAAGAAACCACAAGACCTTTCGGTACGGGGGTTCCTCGAGCGTATTGGTCCACATTTAGGGTAGGTTCACGATTTTTTACAAATGAAAATAAGAAACATCACCGGAGTTGTGGAATCATATCTGAAGAGTGGGAAGAGTTTTGGTGACGTAACCGAAAAACAGCACCTTTTTCTTGATTTTTTTCCAATGGTACCACAAGACCTTTCGGAACGGGGGTTCCTCGAGCGTATTGGTCCCCATTTAGGGTAGGTTCACGATTTTTTACAAATGAAAATAAGAAACATCACCGGAGTTGTGGAATCATATCTGAAGAGTGGGAAGAGTTTTGGTGACGTAACCGAAAAACAGCACCTTCCTCTTGATTTTTTTCCAAAGAAACCACAAGACCTTTCGGTACGGGGGTTCCTCGAGCGTATTGGTCCACATTTAGGGTAGGTTCAAGATTTTTACAAATGAAAATAAGAAACATCACCGGAGTTGTGGAATCATATCTGCAGAGTGGGAAGAGTTTTGGCGACGTAACCGAAAAACAGCACCTTTTTCTTGATTTTTTTCCAAAGAAACCACAAGACCTTTCGGCACGGGGGTTCCTCGAGCGTATTGGTCCACATTTAGGGTAGGTTCACGATTTTTTACAAATGAAAATAAGAAACATCACCGGAGTTGTGGAATCTTATCTGAAGCGTGGGAGGAGTTTTGGCGACGTAACCGAAAAACAGCACCTTCTTCTTGATTTTTTTCCAAAGAAACCACAAGACCTTTCGGCACGGTGGTTCCTGGAGCGTATTGGTCCACACATAGGGTAGGTTCACGATTTTTTACAAATGCAAATAAGAAACATCACCGGAGTTGTGGAATCATATCTGAAGAGTGGGAAGAGTTTTGGCGACGTACCCGAAAAACAGCACCTTCTTCTTGATTTTTTTCCAAAGAAACCACAAGACTTTTCGGTACGGGGGTTCCTCGAGCGTATTGGTCCACACATAGGGTAGGTTCACGATTTTTTACAAATGCAAATAAGAAACATCACCGGAGTTGTGGAATCATATCTGAAGAGTGGCAAGAGTTTTGGCGACGTAACCGAAAAACAGCACCTTCTTCTTGATTTTTTTCCAAAGAAACCACAAGACCTTTCGGTACGGGGGTTCCTCGAGCCTATTGGCCAACATTTAGAGTAGGTTCACGATTTTTTATAAATGAAAATAAGAAATATCACCGGAGTTGTGGAATCATCTCTGAAGAGTGGGAAGAGTTTTGGTGACGTACCCGAAAAACAGCACCTTCTTCTTGATTTTTTTCCAAAGAAACCACAAGACCTTTCGGTACGGGGGTTCCTCGAGCGTATTGGTCCACATTTAGGGTAGGTTCACGATTTTTTACAAATGAAAATAAGAAACATCACCGGAGTTGTGGAATCATATCTGAAGAGTGGGAAGAGTTTTGGTGACGTACCCGAAAAACAGCACCTTCTTCTTGATTTTTTTCCAAAGAAACCACAAGACTTTTCGGTACGGGGGTTCCTCGAGCGTATTGGTCCACACATAGGGTAGGTTCACGATTTTTTACAAATGCAAATAAGAAACATCACCGGAGTTGTGGAATCATATCTGAAGAGTGGGAAGAGTTTTGGTGACGTAACCGAAAAACAGCACCTTTTTCTTGATTTTCTTCCAAAGAAACCACAAGATCCTTTGGTACGGGGTTTCCTCGAGCGTATTGGTCCACATTTAGGGTAGGTTCACCATTTTTTACAAATGAAAATAAGAAACATCACCGGAGTTGTGGAATCTTTTCTGAAGAGTGGGAAGAGTTTTGGCGACGTAACCGAAAAACAGCACCTTTTTCTAGGTTTTTTTCCGAAGAAACCACAAGACCTTTCTGCACGGTGGTTCCTCGAGCGTATTGGTCCACATTTAGGGTAGGTTCACGATTTTTTACAAAGGAAAATAAGAAACATCACCAGAGTTGTGGAATCATATCTGAAGAGTGGGAAGAGTTTTGGCGACGTACCCGAAAAACAGCACCTTCTTCTTGATTTTTTTCCAAAGAAACCACAAGACCTTTCGGTACGGGGGTTCCTCGAGCGTATTGGTCCACATTTAGGGTAGGTTCACGATTTTTTACAAATGAAAATAAGAAACATCACCGGAGTTGTGGAATCATATCTGAAGAGTGGGAAGAGTTTTGGTGACGTAACCGAAAAACAGCACCTTTTTCTTGATTTTTCTCCAAAGAAACCACAAGACCTTTCGGCACGGGGGTTCCTCGAGCGTATTGGTCCACATTTAGGGTAGGTTCGCGATTTTTTACAAATGAAAATAAGAAACATCACCGGAGTTGTGGAATCTTATCTGAAGCGTGGGAGGAGTTTTGGCGACGTAACCGAAAAACAGCACCTTCTTCTTGATTTTTTTCCAAAGAAACCACAAGACCTTTCGGCACGGTGGTTCCTCGAGCGTATTGGCCAACATTTAGAGTAGGTTCACGATTTTTTACAAATGAAAATAAGAAATATCACCGGAGTTGTGGAATCATATCTGAAGAGTGGGAAGAGTTTTGGTGACATACCCGAAAAACAGCAGCTTTTTCTTGATTTTTTTCCAAAGAAACCACAAGACCTTTCGGCACGGGGGTTCCTCGAGTCTATTGGCCAAGATTTAGAGTAGGTTCACGATTTTTTACAAATGAAAATAAGAAACATCACCGGAGTTGTGGAATCATATCTGAAGAGTGGAAGAGTTTTGGTGACGTAACCGAAAAACAGCACCTTTTTCTTGATTTTTTTCCAAAGAAACCACAAGACCTTTCGGTACGGGGGTTCCTCGAGCGTATTGGTCCACATTTAGGGTAGGTTCACGATTTTTTACAAAGGAAAATAACAAACATCACCAGAGTTGTGGAATCATATCTGAAGAGTGGGAAGAGTTTTGGCGACGTACCCGAAAAACAGCACCTTCTTCTTGATTTTTTTCCAAAGAAACCACAAGACTTTTCGGTACGGGGGTTCCTCGAGCGTATTGGTCCACATTTAGGGTAGGTTCACGATTTTTTACAAATGAAAATAAGCAACATCACCGGAGTTGTGGAATCATATCTGAAGAGTGGGAAGAGTTTTGGTGACGTAACCGAAAAACAGCACCTTTTTCTTGATTTTCTTCCAAAGAAACCACAAGACCCTTTGGTACGGGGTTTCCTCGAGCGTATTGGTCCACATTTAGGGTAGGTTCACCATTTTTTACAAATGAAAATAAGAAACATCACCGGAGTTGTGGAATCTTTTCTGAAGAGTGGGAAGAGTTTTGGCGACGTAACCGAAAACCAGCACCTTTTTCTAGGTTTTTTTCCGAAGAAACCACAAGACCTTTCTGCACGGTGGTTCCTCGAGCGTATTGGTCCACATTTAGGGTAGGTTCACGATTTTTTACAAAGGAAAATAAGAAACATCACCAGAGTTGTGGAATCATATCTGAAGAGTGGGAAGAGTTTTGGCGACGTACCCGAAAAACAGCACCTTCTTCTTGATTTTTTTCCAAAGAAACCACAAGACCTTTCGGTACGGGGGTTCCTCGAGCGTATTGGTCCACATTTAGGGTAGGTTCACGATTTTTTACAAATGAAAATAAGAAACATCACCGGAGTTGTGGAATCATATCTGAAGAGTGGGAAGAGTTTTGGTGACGTAACCGAAAAACAGCACCTTTTTCTTGATTTTTCTCCAAAGAAACCACAAGACCTTTCGGCACGGGGGTTCCTCGAGCGTATTGGTCCACATTTAGGGTAGGTTCGCGATTTTTTACAAATGAAAATAAGAAACATCACCGGAGTTGTGGAATCTTATCTGAAGCGTGGGAGGAGTTTTGGCGACGTAACCGAAAAACAGCACCTTCTTCTTGATTTTTTTCCAAAGAAACCACAAGACCTTTCGGCACGGTGGTTCCTCGAGCGTATTGGCCAACATTTAGAGTAGGTTCACGATTTTTTACAAATGAAAATAAGAAATATCACCGGAGTTGTGGAATCATATCTGAAGAGTGGGAAGAGTTTTGGTGACATACCCGAAAAACAGCAGCTTTTTCTTGATTTTTTTCCAAAGAAACCACAAGACCTTTCGGCACGGGGGTTCCTCGAGTCTATTGGCCAAGATTTAGAGTAGGTTCACGATTTTTTACAAATGAAAATAAGAAACATCACCGGAGTTGTGGAATCATATCTGAAGAGTGGAAGAGTTTTGGTGACGTAACCGAAAAACAGCACCTTTTTCTTGATTTTTTTCCAAAGAAACCACAAGACCTTTCGGTACGGGGGTTCCTCGAGCGTATTGGTCCACATTTAGGGTAGGTTCACGATTTTTTACAAAGGAAAATAACAAACATCACCAGAGTTGTGGAATCATATCTGAAGAGTGGGAAGAGTTTTGGCGACGTACCCGAAAAACAGCACCTTCTTCTTGATTTTTTTCCAAAGAAACCACAAGACTTTTCGGTACGGGGGTTCCTCGAGCGTATTGGTCCACATTTAGGGTAGGTTCACGATTTTTTACAAATGAAAATAAGCAACATCACCGGAGTTGTGGAATCATATCTGAAGAGTGGGAAGAGTTTTGGTGACGTAACCGAAAAACAGCACCTTTTTCTTGATTTTCTTCCAAAGAAACCACAAGACCCTTTGGTACGGGGTTTCCTCGAGCGTATTGGTCCACATTTAGGGTAGGTTCACCATTTTTTACAAATGAAAATAAGAAACATCACCGGAGTTGTGGAATCTTTTCTGAAGAGTGGGAAGAGTTTTGGCGACGTAACCGAAAACCAGCACCTTTTTCTAGGTTTTTTTCCGAAGAAACCACAAGACCTTTCTGCACGGTGGTTCCTCGAGCGTATTGGTCCACATTTAGGGTAGGTTCACGATTTTTTACAAAGGAAAATAAGAAACATCACCAGAGTTGTGGAATCATATCTGAAGAGTGGGAAGAGTTTTGGCGACGTACCCGAAAAACAGCACCTTCTTCTTGATTTTTTTCCAAAGAAACCACAAGACCTTTCGGTACGGGGGTTCCTCGAGCGTATTGGTCCACATTTAGGGTAGGTTCACGATTTTTTACAAATGAAAATAAGAAACATCACCGGAGTTGTGGAATCATATCTGAAGAGTGGGAAGAGTTTTGGTGACGTAACCGAAAAACAGCACCTTTTTCTTGATTTTTTTCCAAAGAAACCACAAGACCTTTCGGCACGGGGGTTCCTCGAGCGTATTGGTCCACATTTAGGGTAGGTTCACGATTTTTTACAAATGAAAATAAGAAACATCACCGGAGTTGTGGAATCTTATCTGAAGCGTGGGAGGAGTTTTGGCGACGTAACCGAAAAACAGCACCTTCTTCTTGATTTTTTTCCAAAGAAACCACAAGACCTTTCGGCACGGTGGTTCCTCGAGCGTATTGGCCAACATTTAGAGTAGGTTCACGATTTTTTACAAATGAAAATAAGAAATATCACCGGAGTTGTGGAATCATATCTGAAGAGTGGGAAGAGTTTTGGTGACATACCCGAAAAACAGCAGCTTTTTCTTGATTTTTTTCCAAAGAAACCACAAGACCTTTCGGCACGGGGGTTCCTCGAGTCTATTGGCCAAGATTTAGAGTAGGTTCACGATTTTTTACAAATGAAAATAAGAAACATCACCGGAGTTGTGGAATCATATCTGAAGAGTGGAAGAGTTTTGGTGACGTAACCGAAAAACAGCACCTTTTTCTTGATTTTTTTCCAAAGAAACCACAAGACCTTTCGGTACGGGGGTTCCTCGAGCGTATTGGTCCACATTTAGGGTAGGTTCACGATTTTTTACAAAGGAAAATAACAAACATCACCAGAGTTGTGGAATCATATCTGAAGAGTGGGAAGAGTTTTGGCGACGTACCCGAAAAACAGCACCTTCTTCTTGATTTTTTTCCAAAGAAACCACAAGACTTTTCGGTACGGGGGTTCCTCGAGCGTATTGGTCCACATTTAGGGTAGGTTCACGATTTTTTACAAATGAAAATAAGCAACATCACCGGAGTTGTGGAATCATATCTGAAGAGTGGGAAGAGTTTTGGTGACGTAACCGAAAAACAGCACCTTTTTCTAGGTTTTTTTCCGAAGAAACCACAAGACCTTTCTGCACGGTGGTTCCTCGAGCGTATTGGTCCACATTTAGGGTAGGTTCACGATTTTTTACAAATGAAAATAAGAAACATCACCGGAGTTGTGGAATCTTTTCTGAAGAGTGGGAAGAGTTTTGGCGACGTAACCGAAAAACAGCACCTTTTTCTAGGTTTTTTTCCAAAGAAACCACAAGACCTTTCGGTACGGGGGTTCCTCGAGCGTATTGGTCCACATTTAGGGTAGGTTCACGATTTTTTACAAATGAAAATAAGAAATATCACCGGAGTTGTGGAATCATAACTGAAGGGTGGGAAGAGTTTTGGTGACGTAACCGAAAAACAGCACCTTTTTCTTGATTTTTTTCCAAAGAAACCACAAGACCTTTCGGCACGGGGGTTCCTCGAGCGTATTGGTCCACATATAGGGTAGGTTCACGATTTTTTACAAATGAAAATAAGAAATATCACCGGAGTTGTGGAATCATATCTGAAGAGTGGGAAGAGTTTTGGTGACATACCCGAAAAACAGCAGCTTTTTCTAGATTTTTTTCCAAAGAAACCACAAGACCTTTCGGCACGGGGGTTCCTCGAGTCTATTGGCCAAGATTTAGAGTAGGTTCACGATTTTTTACAAATGAAAATAAGGAACATCACCGGAGTTGTGGAATCATATCTGAAGAGTGGGAAGAGTTTTGGTGACGTAACCGAAAAATAGCACCTTCTTCTAGATTTTTTTCCAAAGAAACCACAAGACCTTTCGGTACGGGGGTTCCTCGAGCGTATTGGCCAACATTTATAGTAGGTTCACGATTTTTTACAAATGAAAATAAGAAGCATCACCGGAGTTGTGGAATCATATCTGAAGAGTGGGAAGAGTTTTGGCGACGTAACCGAAAAACAGCACCTTCTTCTTGATTTTTTTCCAAAGAAACCACAAGACCTTTCGATACGGGGGTTCCTCAAGCGTATTGGTCCACATTTAGGGTAGGTTCACGATTTTTTACAAAGGAAAATAAGAAACATCACCAGAGTTGTGGAATCATATCTGAAGAGTGGGAAGAGTTTTGGCGACGTAACCGAAAAACAGCACCTTTTTCTTGATTTTTTTCCAAAGAAACCACAAGACCTTTCGGCACGGGGGTTCCTCGAGCGTATTGGTCCACATTTAGGGTAGGTTCACGATTTTTTACAAAGGAAAATAAGAAACATCACCAGAGTTGTGGAATCATATCTGAAGAGTGGGAAGAGTTTTGGCGACGTAACCGAAAAACAGCACCTTTTTCTTGATTTTTTTCCAAAGAAACCACAAGACCTTTCGGCACGGGGGTTCCTCGAGCGTATTGATCCACATTTAGGGTAGGTTCACGATTTTTTACAAATGAAAATAAGAAACATCACTGGAGTTGTGGAATCATATCTGCAGAGTGGGAAGAGTTTTGGCGACGTAACCGAAAAACAGCACCTTTTTCTTGATTTTTTTCCAAAGAAACCACAAGACCTTTCGGTACGGGGGTTCCTCGAGCGTATTGGTCCACATTTAGGGTAGGTTCACGATTTCTTACAAATGAAAATAAGAAACATCACCGCAGTTGTGGAATCTTATCTGAAGCGTGGGAGGAGTTTTGGCGACGTAACCGAAAAACAGCACCTTCTTCTTGATTTTTTTCCAAAGAAACCACAAGACCTTTCGGCACGGTGGTTCCTCGAGCGTATTGGCCAACATTTAGAGTAGGTTCACGATTTTTTACAAATGAAAATAAGAAACATCACCAGAGTTGTGGAATCATATCTGAAGAGTGGGAAGAGTTTTGGCGACGTAACCGAAAAACAGCAGCTTTTCCTTGATTTTTTTCCAAAGAAACCACAAGACCTTTCGGCACGGGGGTTCTTCGAGCGTATTGGTCCGCATTTAGGGTAGGTTCACGATTTTTTACAAAGGAAAATATGAAACATCACCAGAGTTGTGGAATCATATCTGAAGAGTGGGAAGAGTTTTGGCGACGTAACCGAAAAACAGCACCTTCTTCTTGATTTTTTTCCAAAGAAACCACAAGACCTTTCGGCACGGTGGTTCCTCGAGCGTATTGGCCAACATTTAGAGTAGGTTCACGATTTTTTACAAATGAAAATAAGAAATATCACCGGAGTTGTGGAATCATATCTGAAGAGTGGGAAGAGTTTTGGTGACATACCCGAAAAACAGCACCTTTTTCTTGATTTTTTTCCAAAGAAACCACAAGACCTTTCGGCACGGGGGTTCCTCGAGTCTATTGGCCAAGATTTAGAGTAGGTTCACGATTTTTTACAAATGAAAATAAGAAACATCACCGGAGTTGTGGAATCATATCTGAAGAGTGGGAAGAGTTTTGGTGACGTAACCGAAAAACAGCACCTTTTTCTTGATTTTTTTCCAAAGAAACCACAAGACCTTTCGGTACGGGGGTTCCTCGAGCGTATTGGTCCACATTTAGGGTAGGTTCACGATTTTTTACAAATGAAAATAAGAAGCATCACCGGAGTTGTGGAATCATATCTGAAGAGTGGGAAGAGTTTTGGTGACGTAACCGAAAAACAGCACCTTTTTCTTGATTTTTTTCCAAAGAAACCACAAGACCTTTCGGCACGGGGGTTCCTCGAGCGTATTGGTCCACATATAGGGTAGGTTCACGATTTTTTACAAATGAAAATAAGAAATATCACCGGAGTTGTGGAATCATATCTGAAGAGTGGGAAGAGTTTTGGTGACATACCCGAAAAACAGCAGCTTTTTCTTTATTTTTTTCCAAAGAAACCACCAGACCTTTCGGCACGGGGGTTCCTCGAGTCTATTGGCCAAGATTTAGAGTAGGTTCACGATTTTTTACAAATGAAAATAAGGAACATCACCAGAGTTGTGGAATCATATCTGAAGAGTGGGAAGAGTTTTGGCGACGTAACCGAAAAACAGCACCTTTTTCTTGATTTTTTTCCAAAGAAACCACAAGACCTTTCGGCACGGGGGTTCCTCGAGCGTATTGGTCCACATTTAGGGTAGGTTCACGATTTTTTACAAATGAAAATAAGAAACATCACTGGAGTTGTGGAATCATATCTGCAGAGTGGGAAGAGTTTTGGCGACGTAACCGAAAAACAGCACCTTCTTCTTGATTTTTTTCCAAAGAAACCACAAGACCTTTCGGTACGGGGGTACCTCGAGCGTATTGGTCCACATTTAGGGTAGGTTCACGATTTTTTACAAATGAAAATAAGAAATATCACCGGAGTTGTGGAATCATATCTGAAGAGTGGGAAGAGTTTTGGTGACATACCCGAAAAACAGCACCTTTTTCTTGATTTTTTTCCAAAGAAACCACAAGACCTTTCGGCACGGGGGTTCCTCGAGTCTATTGGCCAAGATTTAGAGTAGGTTCACGATTTTTTACAAAGGAAAATAAGGAACATCACCGGAGTTGTGGAATCATATCTGAAGAGTGGGAAGAGTTTTGGTGACGTAACCGAAAAATAGCACCTTCTTCTAGATTTTTTGCCAAAGAAACCACAAGACCTTTCGATACGGGGGTTCCTCGAGCGTATTGGTCCACATTTAGGGTAGGTTCACGATTTTTTACAAAGGAAAATAAGAAACATCACCAGAGTTGTGGAATCATATCTGAAGAGTGGGAAGAGTTTTGGCGACGTAACCGAAAAACAGCACCTTTTTCTTGATTTTTTTCCAAAGAAACCACAAGACCTTTCGGCACGGGGGTTTCTCGAGCGTATTGGTCCACATTTAGGGTAGGTTCACGATTTTTTACAAAGGAAAATAAGAAACATCACCAGAGTTGTGGAATCATATCTGAAGAGTGGGAAGAGTTTTGGCGACGTAACCGAAAAACAGCACCTTCTTCTTGATTTTTTTCCAAAGAAACCACAAGACTTTTCGGCACGGGGGTTTCTCGAGCGTATTGGTCCACATTTAGGGTAGGTTCACGATTTTTTACAAATGAAAATAAGAAACATCACCGGAGTTGTGGAATCTTATCTGAAGCGTGGGAGGAGTTTTGGCGACGTAACCGAAAAACAGCACCTTCTTCTTGATTTTTTTCCAAAGAAACCACAAGACCTTTCGGCACGGTGGTTCCTCGAGCGTATTGGCCAACATTTAGAGTAGGTTCACGATTTTTTACAAATGAAAATAAGAAATATCACCGGAGTTGTGGAATCATCTCTGAAGAGTGGGAAGAGTTTTGGTGACATACCCGAAAAACAGCACCTTCTTCTTGATTTTTTTCCAAAGAAACCACAAGACCTTTCGGCACGGTGGTTCCTCGAGCGTATTGGCCAACATTTAGAGTAGGTTCACGATTTTTTACAAATGAAAATAAGAAACATCACCGGAGTTGTGGAATCAGATCTGCAGAGTGGGAAGAGTTTTGGCGACGTAACCGAAAAACAGCACCTTTTTCTTGATTTTTTTCCAAAGAAACCACAAGACCTTTCGGCACGGGGGTTCCTCGAGCGTATTGGTCCACATTTAGGGTAGGTTCACGATTTTTTACAAATGAAAATAAGAAACATCACCGGAGTTGTGGAATCTTATCTGAAGCGTGGAAGGAGTTTTGGCGACGTAACCGAAAAACAGCACCTTCTTCTTGATTTTTTTCCAAAGAAACCACAAGACCTTTCGGCACGGTGGTTCCTCGAGCGTATTGGCCAGCATTTAGAGTAGGTTCACGATTTTTTACAAATGAAAATAAGAAATATCACCGGAGTTGTGGAATCATATCTGAAGAGTGGGAAGAGTTTTGGCGACGTAACCGAAAAACAGCACCTTTTTCTTGATTTTTTTCCAAAGAAACCACAAGACCTTTCGGCACGGTGGTTCCTCGAGCGTATTGGCCAACATTTAGAGTAGGTTCACGATTTTTTACAAATGAAAATAAGAAACATCACCGGAGTTGTGGAATCTTATCTGAAGCGTGGGAGGAGTTTTGGCGACGTAACCGAAAAACAGCACCTTCTTCTTGATTTTTTTCCAAAGAAACCACAAGACCTTTCGGCACGGTGGTTCCTCGAGCGTATTGGCCAACATTTAGAGTAGGTTCACGATTTTTTACAAATGAAAATAAGAAATATCACCGGAGTTGTGGAATCATCTCTGAAGAGTGGGAAGAGTTTTGGTGACATACCCGAAAAACAGCACCTTCTTCTTGATTTTTTTCCAAAGAAACCACAAGACCTTTCGGCACGGTGGTTCCTCGAGCGTATTGGCCAACATTTAGAGTAGGTTCACGATTTTTTACAAATGAAAATAAGAAACATCACCGGAGTTGTGGAATCAGATCTGCAGAGTGGGAAGAGTTTTGGCGACGTAACCGAAAAACAGCACCTTTTTCTTGATTTTTTTCCAAAGAAACCACAAGACCTTTCGGCACGGGGGTTCCTCGAGCGTATTGGTCCACATTTAGGGTAGGTTCACGATTTTTTACAAATGAAAATAAGAAACATCACCGGAGTTGTGGAATCTTATCTGAAGCGTGGAAGGAGTTTTGGCGACGTAACCGAAAAACAGCACCTTCTTCTTGATTTTTTTCCAAAGAAACCACAAGACCTTTCGGCACGGTGGTTCCTCGAGCGTATTGGCCAGCATTTAGAGTAGGTTCACGATTTTTTACAAATGAAAATAAGAAATATCACCGGAGTTGTGGAATCATATCTGAAGAGTGGGAAGAGTTTTGGCGACGTAACCGAAAAACAGCACCTTTTTCTTGATTTTTTTCCAAAGAAACCACAAGACCTTTCGGCACGGTGGTTCCTCGAGCGTATTGGCCAACATTTAGAGTAGGTTCACGATTTTTTACAAATGAAAATAAGAAATATCACCGGAGTTGTGGAATCATATCTGAAGAGTGGGAAGAGTTTTGGCGACGTACCCGAAAAACAGCACCTTCTTCTTGATTTTTTTCCAAAGAAACCACAAGACCTTTCGATACGGGTGTTCCTCGAGCGTATTGGTCCACATTTAGGGTAGGTTCACGATTTTTTACAAAGGAAAATAGGAAACATCACCAGAGTTGTGGAATCATATCTGAAGAGTGGGAAGAGTTTTGGCGACGTAACCGAAAAACAGCACCTTCTTCTTGATTTTTTTCCAAAGAAACCACAAGACTTTTCGGCACGGGGGTTCCTCGAGCGTATTGGTCCACATTTAGGGTAGGTTCACGATTTTTTACAAATGAAAATAAGAAACATCACCGGAGTTGTGGAATCATATCTGCAGAGTGGGAAGAGTTTTGGCGACGTAACCGAAAAATAGCACCTTTTTCTTGATTTTTTTCCAAAGAAACCACAAGACCTTTCGGCACGGGGGTTCCTCGAGCGTATTGGTCCACATTTAGGGTAGGTTCACGATTTTTTACAAATGAAAATAAGAAACATCACCGGAGTTGTGGAATCTTATCTGAAGCGTGGGAGGAGTTTTGGCGACGTAACCGAAAAACAGCACCTTCTTCTTGATTTTTTTCCAAAGAAACCACAAGACCTTTCGGCACGGTGGTTCCTCGAGCGTATTGGCCAACATATAGAGTAGGTTCACGATTTTTTACAAATGAAAATAAGAAATATCACCGGAGTTGTGGAATCATATCTGAAGAGTGGGAAGAGTTTTGGTGACATACCCGAAAAACAGCAGCTTTTTCTTGATTTTTTTCCAAAGAAACCACAAGACTTTTCGGCACGGGGGTTCCTCGAGCGTATTGGTCCACATTTAGGGTAGGTTCACGATTTTTTACAAATGAAAATAAGAAACATCACCGGAGTTCTGGAATCATATCTGCAGAGTGGGAAGAGTTTTGGCGACGTAACCGAAAAACAGCACCTTTTTCTTGATTTTTTTCCAAAGAAACCACAAGACCTTTCGGCACGGGGGTTCCTCGAGCGTATTGGTCCACATTTAGGGTAGGTTTACGATTTTTTACAAATGAAAATAAGAAACATCACCGGAGTTGTGGAATCTTATCTGAAGCGTGGGAGGAGTTTTGGCGACGTAACCGAAAAACAGCACCTTCTTCTTGATTTTTTTCCAAAGAAACCACAAGACCTTTCGGCAAGGGTGGTTCCTCGAGCGTATTGGCCAACATTTAGAGTAGGTTCACGATTTTTTACAAATGAAAATAAGAAATATCACCGGAGTTGTGGAATCATCTCTGAAGAGTGGGAAGAGTTTTGGTGACATACCCGAAAAACAGCAGCTTTTTCTTGATTTTTTTCCAAAGAAACCACAAGACCTTTCGGCACGGGGGTTTCTCGAGCGTATTGGTCCACATTTAGGGAAGGTTCACGATTTTTTACAAAGGAAAATAAGAAACATCACCAGAGTTGTGGAATCATATCTGAAGAGTGGGAAGAGTTTTGGCGACGTAACCGAAAAACAGCACCTTTTTCTTGATTTTTTTCCAAAGAAACCACAAGACCTTTCGGCACGGGGGTTCCTCGAGCGTATTGGTCCACATTTAGGGTAGGTTCACGATTTTTTACAAATGAAAATAAGAAACATCACCGGAGTTGTGGAATCATATCTGCAGAGTGGGAAGAGTTTTGGCGACGTAACCGAAAAACAGCACCTTTTTCTTGATTTTTTTCCAAAGAAACCACAAGACCTTTCGGCACGGGGGTTCCTCGAGCGTATTGGTCCACATTTAGGGTAGGTTCACGATTTTTTACAAATGAAAATAAGAAACATCACCGGAGTTGTGGAATCTTATCTGAAGCGTGGGAGGAGTTTTGGCGACGTAACCGAAAAACAGCACCTTCTTCTTGATTTTTTTCCAAAGAAACCACAAGACCTTTCGGCACGGTGGTTCCTCGAGCGTATTGGCCAACATTTAGAGTAGGTTCACGATTTTTTACAAATGAAAATAAGAAATATCACCGGAGTTGTGGAATCATATCTGAAGAGTGGGAAGAGTTTTGGTGACATACCCGAAAAACAGCAGCTTTTTCTTGATTTTTTTCCAAAGAAACCACAAGACCTTTCGGCACGGGGGTTCCTCGAGTCTATTGGCCAAGATTTAGAGTAGGTTCACGATTTTTTACAAATGAAAATAAGAAACATCACCGGAGTTGTGGAATCATATCTGAAGAGTGGGAAGAGTTTTGGTGACGTAACCGAAAAACAGCACCTTCTTCTTGATTTTTTTCCAAAGAAACCACAAGACCTTTCGGCACGGTGGTTCCTCGAGCGTATTGGCCAACATTTAGAGTAGGTTCACGATTTTTTACAAATGAAAATAAGAAATATCACCGGAGTTGTGGAATCATATCTGAAGAGTGGGAAGAGTTTTGGCGACGTACCCGAAAAACAGCACCTTCTTCTTGATTTTTTTCCAAAGAAACCACAAGACCTTTCGATACGGGTGTTCCTCGAGCGTATTGGTCCACATTTAGGGTAGGTTCACGATTTTTTAGAAAGGAAAATAGGAAGCATCACCAGAGTTGTGGAATCATATCTGAAGAGTGGGAAGAGTTTTGGCGACGTAACCGAAAAACAGCACCTTTTTCTTGATTTTTTTCCAAAGAAACCACAAGACCTTTCGGCACGGGGGTTTCTCGAGCGTATTGGTCCACATTTAGGGTAGGTTCACGATTTTTTACAAAGGAAAATAAGAAACATCACCAGAGTTGTGGAATCATATCTGAAGAGTGGGAAGAGTTTTGGTGACATACCCGAAAAACAGCAGCTTTTTCTTGATTTTTTTCCAAAGAAACCACAAGACCTTTCGGCACGGGGGTTCCTCGAGTCTATTGGCCAAGATTTAGAGTAGGTTCACGATTTTTTACAAATGAAAATAAGAAATATCACCGGAGTTGTGGAATCATATCTGAAGAGTGGGAAGAGTTTTGGCGACGTACCCGAAAAACAGCACCTTCTTCTTGATTTTTTTCCAAAGAAACCACAAGACCTTTCGATACGGGTGTGCCTCGAGCGTATTGGTCCACATTTAGGGTAGGTTCACGATTTTTTACAAAGGAAAATAAGAAACATCACCAGAGTTGTGGAATCATATCTGAAGAGTGGGAAGAGTTTTGGTGACATACCCGAAAAACAGCAGCTTTTTCTTGATTTTTTTCCAAAGAAACCACAAGACCTTTCGGCACGGGGGTTCCTCGAGTCTATTGGCCAAGATTTAGAGTAGGTTCACGATTTTTTACAAATGAAAATAAGAAACATCACCGGAGTTGTGGAATCTTATCTGAAGCGTGGGAGGAGTTTTGGCGACGTAACCGAAAAACAGCACCTTCTTCTTGATTTTTTTCCAAAGAAACCACAAGACCTTTCGGCACGGTGGTTCCTCGAGCGTATTGGCCAACATTTAGAGTAGGTTCACGATTTTTTACAAATGAAAATAAGAAATATCACCGGAGTTGTGGAATCATATCTGAAGAGTGGGAAGAGTTTTGGTGACATACCCGAAAAACAGCAGCTTTTTCTTGATTTTTTTCCAAAGAAACCACAAGACCTTTCGGCACGGGGGTTCCTCGAGTCTATTGGCCAAGATTTAGAGTAGGTTCACGATTTTTTACAAATGAAAATAAGAAACATCACCGGAGTTGTGGAATCATATCTGAAGAGTGGGAAGAGTTTTGGTGACGTAACCGAAAAACAGCACCTTTTTCTTGATTTTTTTCCAAAGAAACCACAAGACCTTTCGGCACGGTGGTTCCTCGAGCGTATTGGCCAACATTTAGAGTAGGTTCACGATTTTTTACAAATGAAAATAAGAAATATCACCGGAGTTGTGGAATCATATCTGAAGAGTGGGAAGAGTTTTGGCGACGTACCCGAAAAACAGCACCTTCTTCTTGATTTTTTTCCAAAGAAACCACAAGACCTTTCGATACGGGGGTTCCTCGAGCGTATTGGTCCACATTTAGGGTAGGTTCACGATTTTTTACAAAGGAAAATAAGAAACATCACCAGAGTTGTGGAATCATATCTGAAGAGTGGGAAGAGTTTTTGCGACGTAACCGAAAAACAGCACCTTTTTCTTGATTTTTTTCCAAAGAAACCACAAGACCTTTCGGCACGGTGGTTCCTCGAGCGTATTGGCCAACATTTAGAGTAGGTTCACGATTTTTTACAAATGAAAATAAGAAATATCACCGGAGTTGTGGAATCATATCTGAAGAGTGGGAAGAGTTTTGGTGACATACCCGAAAAACAGCACCTTTTTCTTGATTTTTTTCCAAAGAAACCACAAGACCTTTCGGCACGGGGGTTCCTCGAGTCTATTGGCCAAGATTTAGAGTAGGTTCACGATTTTTTACAAATGAAAATAAGAAATATCACCGGAGTTGTGGAATCATATCTGAAGAGTGGGAAGAGTTTTGGCGACGTACCCGAAAAACAGCACCTTCTTCTTGATTTTTTTCCAAAGAAACCACAAGACCTTTCGATACGGGTGTTCCTCGAGCGTATTGGTCCACATTTAGGGTAGGTTCACGATTTTTTAGAAAGGAAAATAGGAAGCATCACCAGAGTTGTGGAATCATATCTGAAGAGTGGGAAGAGTTTTGGCGACGTAACCGAAAAACAGCACCTTTTTCTTGATTTTTTTCCAAAGAAACCACAAGACCTTTCGGCACGGGGGTTTCTCGAGCGTATTGGTCCACATTTAGGGTAGGTTCACGATTTTTTACAAAGGAAAATAAGAAACATCACCAGAGTTGTGGAATCATATCTGAAGAGTGGGAAGAGTTTTGGTGACATACCCGAAAAACAGCAGCTTTTTCTTGATTTTTTTCCAAAGAAACCACAAGACCTTTCGGCACGTGGGTTCCTCGAGTCTATTGGCCAAGATTTAGAGTAGGTTCACGATTTTTTACAAATGAAAATAAGAAATATCACCGGAGTTGTGGAATCATATCTGAAGAGTGGGAAGAGTTTTGGCGACGTACCCGAAAAACAGCACCTTCTTCTTGATTTTTTTCCAAAGAAACCACAAGACCTTTCGATACGGGTGTGCCTCGAGCGTATTGGTCCACATTTAGGGTAGGTTCACGATTTTTTACAAATGAAAATAAGAAACATCACCGGAGTTGTGGAATCTTATCTGAAGCGTGGGAGGAGTTTTGGCGACGTAACCGAAAAACAGCACCTTCTTCTTGATTTTTTTCCAAAGAAACCACAAGACCTTTCGGCACGGTGGTTCCTCGAGCGTATTGGCCAACATTTAGAGTAGGTTCACGATTTTTTACAAATGAAAATAAGAAATATCACCGGAGTTGTGGAATCATATCTGAAGAGTGGGAAGAGTTTTGGTGACATACCCGAAAAACAGCAGCTTTTTCTTGATTTTTTTCCAAAGAAACCACAAGACCTTTCGGCACGGGGGTTCCTCGAGTCTATTGGCCAAGATTTAGAGTAGGTTCACGATTTTTTACAAATGAAAATAAGAAACATCACCGGAGTTGTGGAATCATATCTGAAGAGTGGGAAGAGTTTTGGTGACGTAACCGAAAAACAGCACCTTTTTCTTGATTTTTTTCCAAAGAAACCACAAGACCTTTCGGCACGGTGGTTCCTCGAGCGTATTGGCCAACATTTAGAGTAGGTTCACGATTTTTTACAAATGAAAATAAGAAATATCACCGGAGTTGTGGAATCATATCTGAAGAGTGGGAAGAGTTTTGGCGACGTACCCGAAAAACAGCACCTTCTTCTTGATTTTTTTCCAAAGAAACCACAAGACCTTTCGATACGGGGGTTCCTCGAGCGTATTGGTCCACATTTAGGGTAGGTTCACGATTTTTTACAAAGGAAAATAAGAAACATCACCAGAGTTGTGGAATCATATCTGAAGAGTGGGAAGAGTTTTTGCGACGTAACCGAAAAACAGCACCTTTTTCTTGATTTTTTTCCAAAGAAACCACAAGACCTTTCGGCACGGTGGATCCTCGAGCGTATTGGCCAACATTTAGAGTAGGTTCACGATTTTTTACAAATGAAAATAAGAAATATCACCGGAGTTGTGGAATCATATCTGAAGAGTGGGAAGAGTTTTGGTGACATACCCGAAAAACAGCACCTTTTTCTTGATTTTTTTCCAAAGAAACCACAAGACCTTTCGGCACGGGGGTTCCTCGAGTCTATTGGCCAAGATTTAGAGTAGGTTCACGATTTTTTACAAATGAAAATAAGAAATATCACCGGAGTTGTGGAATCATATCTGAAGAGTGGGAAGAGTTTTGGCGACGTACCCGAAAAACAGCACCTTCTTCTTGATTTTTTTCCAAAGAAACCACAAGACCTTTCGATACGGGTGTTCCTCGAGCGTATTGGTCCACATTTAGGGTAGGTTCACGATTTTTTAGAAAGGAAAATAGGAAGCATCACCAGAGTTGTGGAATCATATCTGAAGAGTGGGAAGAGTTTTGGCGACGTAACCGAAAAACAGCACCTTTTTCTTGATTTTTTTCCAAAGAAACCACAAGACCTTTCGGCACGGGGGTTTCTCGAGCGTATTGGTCCACATTTAGGGTAGGTTCACGATTTTTTACAAAGGAAAATAAGAAACATCACCAGAGTTGTGGAATCATATCTGAAGAGTGGGAAGAGTTTTGGTGACATACCCGAAAAACAGCAGCTTTTTCTTGATTTTTTTCCAAAGAAACCACAAGACCTTTCGGCACGTGGGTTCCTCGAGTCTATTGGCCAAGATTTAGAGTAGGTTCACGATTTTTTACAAATGAAAATAAGAAATATCACCGGAGTTGTGGAATCATATCTGAAGAGTGGGAAGAGTTTTGGCGACGTACCCGAAAAACAGCACCTTCTTCTTGATTTTTTTCCAAAGAAACCACAAGACCTTTCGATACGGGTGTGCCTCGAGCGTATTGGTCCACATTTAGGGTAGGTTCACGATTTTTTACAAATGAAAATAAGAAACATCACCGGAGTTGTGGAATCTTATCTGAAGCGTGGGAGGAGTTTTGGCGACGTAACCGAAAAACAGCACCTTCTTCTTGATTTTTTTCCAAAGAAACCACAAGACCTTTCGGCACGGTGGTTCCTCGAGCGTATTGGCCAACATTTAGAGTAGGTTCACGATTTTTTACAAATGAAAATAAGAAATATCACCGGAGTTGTGGAATCATATCTGAAGAGTGGGAAGAGTTTTGGTGACATACCCGAAAAACAGCAGCTTTTTCTTGATTTTTTTCCAAAGAAACCACAAGACCTTTCGGCACGGGGGTTCCTCGAGTCTATTGGCCAAGATTTAGAGTAGGTTCACGATTTTTTACAAATGAAAATAAGAAACATCACCGGAGTTGTGGAATCATATCTGAAGAGTGGGAAGAGTTTTGGTGACGTAACCGAAAAACAGCACCTTTTTCTTGATTTTTTTCCAAAGAAACCACAAGACCTTCCGGCACGGTGGTTCCTCGAGCGTATTGGCCAACATTTAGAGTAGGTTCACGATTTTTTACAAATGAAAATAAGAAATATCACCGGAGTTGTGGAATCATATCTGAAGAGTGGGAAGAGTTTTGGCGACGTACCCGAAAAACAGCACCTTCTTCTTGATTTTTTTCCAAAGAAACCACAAGACCTTTCGATACGGGGGTTCCTCGAGCGTATTGGTCCACATTTAGGGTAGGTTCACGATTTTTTACAAAGGAAAATAAGAAACATCACCAGAGTTGTGGAATCATATCTGAAGAGTGGGAAGAGTTTTGGCGACGTAACCGAAAAACAGCACCTTTTTCTTGATTTTTTTCCAAAGAAACCACAAGACCTTTCGGCACGGTGGTTCCTCGAGCGTATTGGCCAACATTTAGAGTAGGTTCACGATTTTTTACAAATGAAAATAAGAAATATCACCGGAGTTGTGGAATCATATCTGAAGAGTGGGAAGAGTTTTGGTGACATACCCGAAAAACAGCACCTTTTTCTTGATTTTTTTCCAAAGAAACCACAAGACCTTTCGGCACGGGGGTTCCTCGAGTCTATTGGCCAAGATTTAGAGTAGGTTCACGATTTTTTACAAATGAAAATAAGAAACATCACCGGAGTTGTGGAATCATATCTGAAGAGTGGGAAGAGTTTTGGTGACGTAACCGAAAAACAGCACCTTTTTCTTGATTTTTTTCCAAAGAAACCACAAGACCTTTCGGCACGGTTCCTCGAGCGTATTGGCCAACATTTAGAGTAGGTTCACGATTTTTTACAAATGAAAATAAGAAATATCACCGGAGTTGTGGAATCATATCTGAAGAGTGGGAAGAGTTTTGGCGACGTACCCGAAAAACAGCACCTTCTTCTTGATTTTTTTCCAAAGAAACCACAAGACCTTTCGATACGGGGGTTCCTCGAGCGTATTGGTCCACATTTAGGGTAGGTTCACGATTTTTTACAAAGGAAAATAAGAAACATCACCAGAGTTGTGGAATCATATCTGAAGAGTGGGAAGAGTTTTGGCGACGTAACCGAAAAACAGCACCTTCTTCTTGATTTTTTTCCAAAGAAACCACAAGACCTTTCGGCACGGGGGTTTCTCGAGCGTATTGGTCCACATTTAGGGTAGGTTCACGATTTTTTACAAAGGAAAATAAGAAACATCACCAGAGTTGTGGAATCATATCTGAAGAGTGGGAAGAGTTTTGGCGACGTAACCGAAAAACAGCACCTTCTTCTTGATTTTTTTCCAAAGAAACCACAAGACTTTTCGGCACGGGGGTTTCTCGAGCGTATTGGTCCACATTTAGGGTAGGTTCACGATTTTTTACAAATGAAAATAAGAAACATCACCGGAGTTGTGGAATCTTATCTGAAGCGTGGGAGGAGTTTTGGCGACGTAACCGAAAAACAGCACCTTCTTCTTGATTTTTTTCCAAAGAAACCACAAGACCTTTCGGCACGGTGGTTCCTCGAGCGTATTGGCCAACATTTAGAGTAGGTTCACGATTTTTTACAAATGAAAATAAGAAATATCACCGGAGTTGTGGAATCATCTCTGAAGAGTGGGAAGAGTTTTGGTGACATACCCGAAAAACAGCAGCTTTTTCTTGATTTTTTTCCAAAGAAACCACAAGACCTTTCGGCACGGGGGTTTCTCGAGCGTATTGGTCCACATTTAGGGTAGGTTCACGATTTTTTACAAAGGAAAATAAGAAACATCACCAGAGTTGTGGAATCATATCTGAAGAGTGGGAAGAGTTTTGGCGACGTAACCGAAAAACAGCACCTTTTTCTTGATTTTTTTCCAAAGAAACCACAAGACCTTTCGGCACGGTGGTTCCTCGAGCGTATTGGCCAACATTTAGAGTAGGTTCACGATTTTTTACAAATGAAAATAAGAAATATCACCGGAGTTGTGGAATCATATCTGAAGAGTGGGAAGAGTTTTGGCGACGTACCCGAAAAACAGCACCTTCTTCTTGATTTTTTTCCAAAGAAACCACAAGACCTTTCGATACGGGTGTTCCTCGAGCGTATTGGTCCACATTTAGGGTAGGTTCACGATTTTTTACAAATGAAAATAAGAAACATCACCGGAGTTGTGGAATCTTATCTGAAGCGTGGGAGGAGTTTTGGCGACGTAACCGAAAAACAGCAACTTCTTCTTGATTTTTTTCCAAAGAAACCACAAGACCTTTCGATACGGGTGTTCCTCGAGCGTATTGGTCCACATTTAGGGTAGGTTCACGATTTTTTACAAATGAAAATAAGAAACATCACCGGAGTTGTGGAATCTTATCTGAAGCGTGGGAGGAGTTTTGGCGACGTAACCGAAAAACAGCACCTTCTTCTTGATTTTTTTCCAAAGAAACCACAAGACCTTTCGGCACGGTGGTTCCTCGAGCGTATTGGCCAACATTTAGAGTAGGTTCACGATTTTTTACAAATGAAAATAAGAAATATCACCGGAGTTGTGGAATCATATCTGAAGAGTGGGAAGAGTTTTGGTGACATACCCGAAAAACAGCAGCTTTTTCTTGATTTTTTTCCAAAGAAACCACAAGACCTTTCGGCACGGGGGTTCCTCGAGTCTATTGGCCAAGATTTAGAGTAGGTTCACGATTTTTTACAAATGAAAATAAGAAATATCACCGGAGTTGTGGAATCATATCTGAAGAGTGGGAAGAGTTTTGGCGACGTACCCGAAAAACAGCACCTTCTTCTTGATTTTTTTCCAAAGAAACCACAAGACCTTTCGATACGGGTGTTCCTCGAGCGTATTGGTCCACATTTAGGGTAGGTTCACGATTTTTTACAAATGAAAATAAGAAACATCACCGGAGTTGTGGAATCTTATCTGAAGCGTGGGAGGAGTTTTGGCGACGTAACCGAAAAACAGCACCTTCTTCTTGATTTTTTTCCAAAGAAACCACAAGACCTTTCGGCACGGTGGTTCCTCGAGCGTATTGGCCAACATTTAGAGTAGGTTCACGATTTTTTACAAATGAAAATAAGAAATATCACCGGAGTTGTGGAATCATATCTGAAGAGTGGGAAGAGTTTTGGTGACATACCCGAAAAACAGCAGCTTTTTCTTGATTTTTTTCCAAAGAAACCACAAGACCTTTCGGCACGGGGGTTCCTCGAGTCTATTGGCCAAGATTTAGAGTAGGTTCACGATTTTTTACAAATGAAAATAAGAAACATCACCGGAGTTGTGGAATCATATCTGAAGAGTGGGAAGAGTTTTGGTGACGTAACCGAAAAACAGCACCTTTTTCTTGATTTTTTTCCAAAGAAACCACAAGACCTTTCGGCACGGTGGTTCCTCGAGCGTATTGGCCAACATTTAGATTAGGTTCACGATTTTTTACAAATGAAAATAAGAAATATCACCGGAGTTGTGGAATCATATCTGAAGAGTGGGAAGAGTTTTGGCGACGTACCCGAAAAACAGCACCTTCTTCTTGATTTTTTTCCAAAGAAACCACAAGACCTTTCGATACGGGGGTTCCTCGAGCGTATTGGTCCACATTTAGGGTAGGTTCACGATTTTTTACAAAGGAAAATAAGAAACATCACCAGAGTTGTGGAATCATATCTGAAGAGTGGGAAGAGTTTTGGCGACGTAACCGAAAAACAGCACCTTTTTCTTGATTTTTTTCCAAAGAAACCACAAGACCTTTCGGCACGGTGGTTCCTCGAGCGTATTGGCCAACATTTAGAGTAGGTTCACGATTTTTTACAAATGAAAATAAGAAATATCACCGGAGTTGTGGAATCATATCTGAAGAGTGGGAAGAGTTTTGGTGACATACCCGAAAAACAGCACCTTTTTCTTGATTTTTTTCCAAAGAAACCACAAGACCTTTCGGCACGGGGGTTCCTCGAGTCTATTGGCCAAGATTTAGAGTAGGTTCACGATTTTTTACAAATGAAAATAAGAAACATCACCGGAGTTGTGGAATCATATCTGAAGAGTGGGAAGAGTTTTGGTGACGTAACCGAAAAACAGCACCTTTTTCTTGATTTTTTTCCAAAGAAACCACAAGACCTTTCGGCACGGTGGTTCCTCGAGCGTATTGGCCAACATTTAGAGTAGGTGCACGATTTTTTACAAATGAAAATAAGAAATATCACCGGAGTTGTGGAATCATATCTGAAGAGTGGGAAGAGTTTTGGCGACGTAGCCGAAAAACAGCACCTTCTTCTTGATTTTTTTCCAAAGAAACCACAAGACCTTTCGATACGGGGGTTCCTCGAGCGTATTGGTCCACATTTAGGGTAGGTTCACGATTTTTTACAAATGAAAATAAGAAATATCACCGGAGTTGTGGAATCATATCTGAAGAGTGGGAAGAGTTTTGGTGACATACCCGAAAAACAGCACCTTCTTCTTGATTTTTTTCCAAAGAAACCACAAGACCTTTCGGCACGGGGGTTCCTCGAGTCTATTGGCCAAGATTTAGAGTAGGTTCACGATTTTTTACAAATGAAAATAAGAAACATCACCGGAGTTGTGGAATCATATCTGAAGAGTGGGAAGAGTTTTGGTGACGTAACCGAAAAACAGCACCTTTTTCTTGATTTTTTTCCAAAGAAACCACAAGACCTTTCGGCACGGTGGTTCCTCGAGCGTATTGGCCAACATTTAGAGTAGGTTCACGATTTTTTACAAATGAAAATAAGAAATATCACCGGAGTTGTGGAATCATATCTGAAGAGTGGGAAGAGTTTTGGCGACGTACCCGAAAAACAGCACCTTCTTCTTGATTTTTTTCCAAAGAAACCACAAGACCTTTCGATACGGGGGTTCCTCGAGCGTATTGGTCCACATTTAGGGTAGGTTCACGATTTTTTACAAAGGAAAATAAGAAACATCACCAGAGTTGTGGAATCATATCTGAAGAGTGGGAAGAGTTTTGGCGACGTAACCGAAAAACAGCACCTTTTTCTTGATTTTTTTCCAAAGAAACCACAAGACCTTTCGGCACGGTGGTTCCTCGAGCGTATTGGTCCACATTTAGGGTAGGTTCACGATTTTTTACAAATGAAAATAAGAAACATCACCGGAGTTGTGGAATCTTATCTGAAGCGTGGGAGGAGTTTTGGCGACGTAACCGAAAAACAGCACCTTCTTCTTGATTTTTTTCCAAAGAAACCACAAGACCTTTCGGCACGGTGGTTCCTCGAGCGTATTGGCCAACATTTAGAGTAGGTTCACGATTTTTTACAAATGAAAATAAGAAACATCACCAGAGTTGTGGAATCATATCTGAAGAGTGGGAAGAGTTTTGGCGACGTAACCGAAAAACAGCACCTTTTTCTTGATTTTTTTCCAAAGAAACCACAAGACCTTTCGGCACGGTGGTTCCTCGAGCGTATTGGCCAACATTTAGAGTAGGTTCACGATTTTTTACAAATGAAAATAAGAAATATCACCGGAGTTGTGGAATCATATCTGAAGAGTGGGAAGAGTTTTGGTGACATACCCGAAAAACAGCAGCTTTTTCTTGATTTTTTTCCAAAGAAACCACAAGACCTTTCGGCACGGGGGTTCCTCGAGTCTATTGGCCAAGATTTAGAGTAGGTTCACGATTTTTTACAAATGAAAATAAGAAACATCACCGGAGTTGTGGAATCATATCTGAAGAGTGGGAAGAGTTTTGGTGACGTAACCGAAAAACAGCACCTTTTTCTTGATTTTTTTCCAAAGAAACCACAAGACCTTTCGGCACGGTGGTTCCTCGAGCGTATTGGCCAACATTTAGAGTAGGTTCACGATTTTTTACAAATGAAAATAAGAAATATCACCGGAGTTGTGGAATCATATCTGAAGAGTGGGAAGAGTTTTGGCGACGTACCCGAAAAACAGCACCTTCTTCTTGATTTTTTTCCAAAGAAACCACAAGACCTTTCGATACGGGGGTTCCTCGAGCGTATTGGTCCACATTTAGGGTAGGTTCACGATTTTTTACAAAGGAAAATAAGAAACATCACCAGAGTTGTGGAATCATATCTGAAGAGTGGGAAGAGTTTTGGCGACGTAACCGAAAAACAGCACCTTTTTCTTGATTTTTTTCCAAAGAAACCACAAGACCTTTCGGCACGGGGGTTCCTCGAGCGTATTGGTCCACATTTAGGGTAGGTTCACGATTTTTTACAAATGAAAATAAGAAACATCACTGGAGTTGTGGAATCATATCTGCAGAGTGGGAAGAGTTTTGGCGACGTAACCGAAAAACAGCACCTTTTTCTTGATTTTTTTCCAAAGAAACCACAAGACCTTTCGGTACGGGGGTTCCTCGAGCGTATTGGTCCACATTTAGGGTAGGTTCACGATTTCTTACAAATGAAAATAAGAAACATCACCGCAGTTGTGGAATCTTATCTGAAGCGTGGGAGGAGTTTTGGCGACGTAACCGAAAAACAGCACCTTCTTCTTGATTTTTTTCCAAAGAAACCACAAGACCTTTCGGCACGGTGGTTCCTCGAGCGTATTGGCCAACATTTAGAGTAGGTTCACGATTTTTTACAAATGAAAATAAGAAACATCACCAGAGTTGTGGAATCATATCTGAAGAGTGGGAAGAGTTTTGGCGACGTAACCGAAAAACAGCAGCTTTTCCTTGATTTTTTTCCAAAGAAACCACAAGACCTTTCGGCACGGGGGTTCTTCGAGCGTATTGGTCCGCATTTAGGGTAGGTTCACGATTTTTTACAAAGGAAAATATGAAACATCACCAGAGTTGTGGAATCATATCTGAAGAGTGGGAAGAGTTTTGGCGACGTAACCGAAAAACAGCACCTTCTTCTTGATTTTTTTCCAAAGAAACCACAAGACCTTTCGGCACGGTGGTTCCTCGAGCGTATTGGCCAACATTTAGAGTAGGTTCACGATTTTTTACAAATGAAAATAAGAAATATCACCGGAGTTGTGGAATCATATCTGAAGAGTGGGAAGAGTTTTGGTGACATACCCGAAAAACAGCACCTTTTTCTTGATTTTTTTCCAAAGAAACCACAAGACCTTTCGGCACGGGGGTTCCTCGAGTCTATTGGCCAAGATTTAGAGTAGGTTCACGATTTTTTACAAATGAAAATAAGAAACATCACCGGAGTTGTGGAATCATATCTGAAGAGTGGGAAGAGTTTTGGTGACGTAACCGAAAAACAGCACCTTTTTCTTGATTTTTTTCCAAAGAAACCACAAGACCTTTCGGTACGGGGGTTCCTCGAGCGTATTGGTCCACATTTAGGGTAGGTTCACGATTTTTTACAAATGAAAATAAGAAGCATCACCGGAGTTGTGGAATCATATCTGAAGAGTGGGAAGAGTTTTGGTGACGTAACCGAAAAACAGCACCTTTTTCTTGATTTTTTTCCAAAGAAACCACAAGACCTTTCGGCACGGGGGTTCCTCGAGCGTATTGGTCCACATATAGGGTAGGTTCACGATTTTTTACAAATGAAAATAAGAAATATCACCGGAGTTGTGGAATCATATCTGAAGAGTGGGAAGAGTTTTGGTGACATACCCGAAAAACAGCAGCTTTTTCTTTATTTTTTTCCAAAGAAACCACCAGACCTTTCGGCACGGGGGTTCCTCGAGTCTATTGGCCAAGATTTAGAGTAGGTTCACGATTTTTTACAAAGGAAAATAAGGAACATCACCGGAGTTGTGGAATCATATCTGAAGAGTGGGAAGAGTTTTGGTGACGTAACCGAAAAATAGCACCTTCTTCTAGATTTTTTGCCAAAGAAACCACAAGACCTTTCGATACGGGGGTTCCTCGAGCGTATTGGTCCACATTTAGGGTAGGTTCACGATTTTTTACAAAGGAAAATAAGAAACATCACCAGAGTTGTGGAATCATATCTGAAGAGTGGGAAGAGTTTTGGCGACGTAACCGAAAAACAGCACCTTTTTCTTGATTTTTTTCCAAAGAAACCACAAGACCTTTCGGCACGGGGGTTTCTCGAGCGTATTGGTCCACATTTAGGGTAGGTTCACGATTTTTTACAAAGGAAAATAAGAAACATCACCAGAGTTGTGGAATCATATCTGAAGAGTGGGAAGAGTTTTGGCGACGTAACCGAAAAACAGCACCTTCTTCTTGATTTTTTTCCAAAGAAACCACAAGACTTTTCGGCACGGGGGTTTCTCGAGCGTATTGGTCCACATTTAGGGTAGGTTCACGATTTTTTACAAATGAAAATAAGAAACATCACCGGAGTTGTGGAATCTTATCTGAAGCGTGGGAGGAGTTTTGGCGACGTAACCGAAAAACAGCACCTTCTTCTTGATTTTTTTCCAAAGAAACCACAAGACCTTTCGGCACGGTGGTTCCTCGAGCGTATTGGCCAACATTTAGAGTAGGTTCACGATTTTTTACAAATGAAAATAAGAAATATCACCGGAGTTGTGGAATCATCTCTGAAGAGTGGGAAGAGTTTTGGTGACATACCCGAAAAACAGCACCTTCTTCTTGATTTTTTTCCAAAGAAACCACAAGACCTTTCGGCACGGTGGTTCCTCGAGCGTATTGGCCAACATTTAGAGTAGGTTCACGATTTTTTACAAATGAAAATAAGAAACATCACCGGAGTTGTGGAATCAGATCTGCAGAGTGGGAAGAGTTTTGGCGACGTAACCGAAAAACAGCACCTTTTTCTTGATTTTTTTCCAAAGAAACCACAAGACCTTTCGGCACGGGGGTTCCTCGAGCGTATTGGTCCACATTTAGGGTAGGTTCACGATTTTTTACAAATGAAAATAAGAAACATCACCGGAGTTGTGGAATCTTATCTGAAGCGTGGAAGGAGTTTTGGCGACGTAACCGAAAAACAGCACCTTCTTCTTGATTTTTTTCCAAAGAAACCACAAGACCTTTCGGCACGGTGGTTCCTCGAGCGTATTGGCCAGCATTTAGAGTAGGTTCACGATTTTTTACAAATGAAAATAAGAAATATCACCGGAGTTGTGGAATCATATCTGAAGAGTGGGAAGAGTTTTGGCGACGTAACCGAAAAACAGCACCTTTTTCTTGATTTTTTTCCAAAGAAACCACAAGACCTTTCGGCACGGTGGTTCCTCGAGCGTATTGGCCAACATTTAGAGTAGGTTCACGATTTTTTACAAATGAAAATAAGAAACATCACCGGAGTTGTGGAATCTTATCTGAAGCGTGGGAGGAGTTTTGGCGACGTAACCGAAAAACAGCACCTTCTTCTTGATTTTTTTCCAAAGAAACCACAAGACCTTTCGGCACGGTGGTTCCTCGAGCGTATTGGCCAACATTTAGAGTAGGTTCACGATTTTTTACAAATGAAAATAAGAAATATCACCGGAGTTGTGGAATCATCTCTGAAGAGTGGGAAGAGTTTTGGTGACATACCCGAAAAACAGCACCTTCTTCTTGATTTTTTTCCAAAGAAACCACAAGACCTTTCGGCACGGTGGTTCCTCGAGCGTATTGGCCAACATTTAGAGTAGGTTCACGATTTTTTACAAATGAAAATAAGAAACATCACCGGAGTTGTGGAATCAGATCTGCAGAGTGGGAAGAGTTTTGGCGACGTAACCGAAAAACAGCACCTTTTTCTTGATTTTTTTCCAAAGAAACCACAAGACCTTTCGGCACGGGGGTTCCTCGAGCGTATTGGTCCACATTTAGGGTAGGTTCACGATTTTTTACAAATGAAAATAAGAAACATCACCGGAGTTGTGGAATCTTATCTGAAGCGTGGAAGGAGTTTTGGCGACGTAACCGAAAAACAGCACCTTCTTCTTGATTTTTTTCCAAAGAAACCACAAGACCTTTCGGCACGGTGGTTCCTCGAGCGTATTGGCCAGCATTTAGAGTAGGTTCACGATTTTTTACAAATGAAAATAAGAAATATCACCGGAGTTGTGGAATCATATCTGAAGAGTGGGAAGAGTTTTGGCGACGTAACCGAAAAACAGCACCTTTTTCTTGATTTTTTTCCAAAGAAACCACAAGACCTTTCGGCACGGTGGTTCCTCGAGCGTATTGGCCAACATTTAGAGTAGGTTCACGATTTTTTACAAATGAAAATAAGAAATATCACCGGAGTTGTGGAATCATATCTGAAGAGTGGGAAGAGTTTTGGCGACGTACCCGAAAAACAGCACCTTCTTCTTGATTTTTTTCCAAAGAAACCACAAGACCTTTCGATACGGGTGTTCCTCGAGCGTATTGGTCCACATTTAGGGTAGGTTCACGATTTTTTACAAAGGAAAATAGGAAACATCACCAGAGTTGTGGAATCATATCTGAAGAGTGGGAAGAGTTTTGGCGACGTAACCGAAAAACAGCACCTTCTTCTTGATTTTTTTCCAAAGAAACCACAAGACTTTTCGGCACGGGGGTTCCTCGAGCGTATTGGTCCACATTTAGGGTAGGTTCACGATTTTTTACAAATGAAAATAAGAAACATCACCGGAGTTGTGGAATCATATCTGCAGAGTGGGAAGAGTTTTGGCGACGTAACCGAAAAATAGCACCTTTTTCTTGATTTTTTTCCAAAGAAACCACAAGACCTTTCGGCACGGGGGTTCCTCGAGCGTATTGGTCCACATTTAGGGTAGGTTCACGATTTTTTACAAATGAAAATAAGAAACATCACCGGAGTTGTGGAATCTTATCTGAAGCGTGGGAGGAGTTTTGGCGACGTAACCGAAAAACAGCACCTTCTTCTTGATTTTTTTCCAAAGAAACCACAAGACCTTTCGGCACGGTGGTTCCTCGAGCGTATTGGCCAACATATAGAGTAGGTTCACGATTTTTTACAAATGAAAATAAGAAATATCACCGGAGTTGTGGAATCATATCTGAAGAGTGGGAAGAGTTTTGGTGACATACCCGAAAAACAGCAGCTTTTTCTTGATTTTTTTCCAAAGAAACCACAAGACCTTTCGGCACGGGGGTTCCTCGAGCGTATTGGCCAACATTTAGAGTAGGTTCACGATTTTTTACAAATGAAAATAAGAAATATCACCGGAGTTGTGGAATCATATCTGAAGAGTGGGAAGAGTTTTGGCGACGTACCCGAAAAACAGCACCTTCTTCTTGATTTTTTTCCAAAGAAACCACAAGACCTTTCGATACGGGGGTTCCTCGAGCGTATTGGTCCACATTTAGGGTAGGTTCACGATTTTTTACAAAGGAAAATAAGAAACATCACCAGAGTTGTGGAATCATATCTGAAGAGTGGGAAGAGTTTTGGCGACGTAACCGAAAAACAGCACCTTTTTCTTGATTTTTTTCCAAAGAAACCACAAGACCTTTCGGCACGGGGGTTTCTCGAGCGTATTGGTCCACATTTAGGGTAGGTTCACGATTTTTTACAAAGGAAAATAAGAAACATCACCAGAGTTGTGGAATCATATCTGAAGAGTGGGAAGAGTTTTGGCGACGTAACCGAAAAACAGCACCTTCTTCTTGATTTTTTTCCAAAGAAACCACAAGACTTTTCGGCACGGGGGTTCCTCGAGCGTATTGGTCCACATTTAGGGTAGGTTCACGATTTTTTACAAATGAAAATAAGAAACATCACCGGAGTTCTGGAATCATATCTGCAGAGTGGGAAGAGTTTTGGCGACGTAACCGAAAAACAGCACCTTTTTCTTGATTTTTTTCCAAAGAAACCACAAGACCTTTCGGCACGGGGGTTCCTCGAGCGTATTGGTCCACATTTAGGGTAGGTTTACGATTTTTTACAAATGAAAATAAGAAACATCACCGGAGTTGTGGAATCTTATCTGAAGCGTGGGAGGAGTTTTGGCGACGTAACCGAAAAACAGCACCTTCTTCTTGATTTTTTTCCAAAGAAACCACAAGACCTTTCGGCAAGGGTGGTTCCTCGAGCGTATTGGCCAACATTTAGAGTAGGTTCACGATTTTTTACAAATGAAAATAAGAAATATCACCGGAGTTGTGGAATCATCTCTGAAGAGTGGGAAGAGTTTTGGTGACATACCCGAAAAACAGCAGCTTTTTCTTGATTTTTTTCCAAAGAAACCACAAGACCTTTCGGCACGGGGGTTTCTCGAGCGTATTGGTCCACATTTAGGGAAGGTTCACGATTTTTTACAAAGGAAAATAAGAAACATCACCAGAGTTGTGGAATCATATCTGAAGAGTGGGAAGAGTTTTGGCGACGTAACCGAAAAACAGCACCTTTTTCTTGATTTTTTTCCAAAGAAACCACAAGACCTTTCGGCACGGGGGTTCCTCGAGCGTATTGGTCCACATTTAGGGTAGGTTCACGATTTTTTACAAATGAAAATAAGAAACATCACCGGAGTTGTGGAATCATATCTGCAGAGTGGGAAGAGTTTTGGCGACGTAACCGAAAAACAGCACCTTTTTCTTGATTTTTTTCCAAAGAAACCACAAGACCTTTCGGCACGGGGGTTCCTCGAGCGTATTGGTCCACATTTAGGGTAGGTTCACGATTTTTTACAAATGAAAATAAGAAACATCACCGGAGTTGTGGAATCTTATCTGAAGCGTGGGAGGAGTTTTGGCGACGTAACCGAAAAACAGCACCTTCTTCTTGATTTTTTTCCAAAGAAACCACAAGACCTTTCGGCACGGTGGTTCCTCGAGCGTATTGGCCAACATTTAGAGTAGGTTCACGATTTTTTACAAATGAAAATAAGAAATATCACCGGAGTTGTGGAATCATATCTGAAGAGTGGGAAGAGTTTTGGTGACATACCCGAAAAACAGCAGCTTTTTCTTGATTTTTTTCCAAAGAAACCACAAGACCTTTCGGCACGGGGGTTCCTCGAGTCTATTGGCCAAGATTTAGAGTAGGTTCACGATTTTTTACAAATGAAAATAAGAAACATCACCGGAGTTGTGGAATCATATCTGAAGAGTGGGAAGAGTTTTGGTGACGTAACCGAAAAACAGCACCTTCTTCTTGATTTTTTTCCAAAGAAACCACAAGACCTTTCGGCACGGTGGTTCCTCGAACGTATTGGCCAACATTTAGAGTAGGTTCACGATTTTTTACAAATGAAAATAAGAAATATCACCGGAGTTGTGGAATCATATCTGAAGAGTGGGAAGAGTTTTGGCGACGTACCCGAAAAACAGCACCTTCTTCTTGATTTTTTTCCAAAGAAACCACAAGACCTTTCGATACGGGTGTTCCTCGAGCGTATTGGTCCACATTTAGGGTAGGTTCACGATTTTTTAGAAAGGAAAATAGGAAGCATCACCAGAGTTGTGGAATCATATCTGAAGAGTGGGAAGAGTTTTGGCGACGTAACCGAAAAACAGCACCTTTTTCTTGATTTTTTTCCAAAGAAACCACAAGACCTTTCGGCACGGGGGTTTCTCGAGCGTATTGGTCCACATTTAGGGTAGGTTCACGATTTTTTACAAAGGAAAATAAGAAACATCACCAGAGTTGTGGAATCATATCTGAAGAGTGGGAAGAGTTTTGGTGACATACCCGAAAAACAGCAGCTTTTTCTTGATTTTTTTCCAAAGAAACCACAAGACCTTTCGGCACGGGGGTTCCTCGAGTCTATTGGCCAAGATTTAGAGTAGGTTCACGATTTTTTACAAATGAAAATAAGAAATATCACCGGAGTTGTGGAATCATATCTGAAGAGTGGGAAGAGTTTTGGCGACGTACCCGAAAAACAGCACCTTCTTCTTGATTTTTTTCCAAAGAAACCACAAGACCTTTCGATACGGGTGTGCCTCGAGCGTATTGGTCCACATTTAGGGTAGGTTCACGATTTTTTACAAAGGAAAATAAGAAACATCACCAGAGTTGTGGAATCATATCTGAAGAGTGGGAAGAGTTTTGGTGACATACCCGAAAAACAGCAGCTTTTTCTTGATTTTTTTCCAAAGAAACCACAAGACCTTTCGGCACGGGGGTTCCTCGAGTCTATTGGCCAAGATTTAGAGTAGGTTCACGATTTTTTACAAATGAAAATAAGAAACATCACCGGAGTTGTGGAATCTTATCTGAAGCGTGGGAGGAGTTTTGGCGACGTAACCGAAAAACAGCACCTTCTTCTTGATTTTTTTCCAAAGAAACCACAAGACCTTTCGGCACGGTGGTTCCTCGAGCGTATTGGCCAACATTTAGAGTAGGTTCACGATTTTTTACAAATGAAAATAAGAAATATCACCGGAGTTGTGGAATCATATCTGAAGAGTGGGAAGAGTTTTGGTGACATACCCGAAAAACAGCAGCTTTTTCTTGATTTTTTTCCAAAGAAACCACAAGACCTTTCGGCACGGGGGTTCCTCGAGTCTATTGGCCAAGATTTAGAGTAGGTTCACGATTTTTTACAAATGAAAATAAGAAACATCACCGGAGTTGTGGAATCATATCTGAAGAGTGGGAAGAGTTTTGGTGACGTAACCGAAAAACAGCACCTTTTTCTTGATTTTTTTCCAAAGAAACCACAAGACCTTTCGGCACGGTGGTTCCTCGAGCGTATTGGCCAACATTTAGAGTAGGTTCACGATTTTTTACAAATGAAAATAAGAAATATCACCGGAGTTGTGGAATCATATCTGAAGAGTGGGAAGAGTTTTGGCGACGTACCCGAAAAACAGCACCTTCTTCTTGATTTTTTTCCAAAGAAACCACAAGACCTTTCGATACGGGGGTTCCTCGAGCGTATTGGTCCACATTTAGGGTAGGTTCACGATTTTTTACAAAGGAAAAGAAGAAACATCACCAGAGTTGTGGAATCATATCTGAAGAGTGGGAAGAGTTTTTGCGACGTAACCGAAAAACAGCACCTTTTTCTTGATTTTTTTCCAAAGAAACCACAAGACCTTTCGGCACGGTGGTTCCTCGAGCGTATTGGCCAACATTTAGAGTAGGTTCACGATTTTTTACAAATGAAAATAAGAAATATCACCGGAGTTGTGGAATCATATCTGAAGAGTGGGAAGAGTTTTGGTGACATACCCGAAAAACAGCACCTTTTTCTTGATTTTTTTCCAAAGAAACCACAAGACCTTTCGGCACGGGGGTTCCTCGAGTCTATTGGCCAAGATTTAGAGTAGGTTCACGATTTTTTACAAATGAAAATAAGAAATATCACCGGAGTTGTGGAATCATATCTGAAGAGTGGGAAGAGTTTTGGCGACGTACCCGAAAAACAGCACCTTCTTCTTGATTTTTTTCCAAAGAAACCACAAGACCTTTCGATACGGGTGTTCCTCGAGCGTATTGGTCCACATTTAGGGTAGGTTCACGATTTTTTAGAAAGGAAAATAGGAAGCATCACCAGAGTTGTGGAATCATATCTGAAGAGTGGGAAGAGTTTTGGCGACGTAACCGAAAAACAGCACCTTTTTCTTGATTTTTTTCCAAAGAAACCACAAGACCTTTCGGCACGGGGGTTTCTCGAGCGTATTGGTCCACATTTAGGGTAGGTTCACGATTTTTTACAAAGGAAAATAAGAAACATCACCAGAGTTGTGGAATCATATCTGAAGAGTGGGAAGAGTTTTGGTGACATACCCGAAAAACAGCAGCTTTTTCTTGATTTTTTTCCAAAGAAACCACAAGACCTTTCGGCACGTGGGTTCCTCGAGTCTATTGGCCAAGATTTAGAGTAGGTTCACGATTTTTTACAAATGAAAATAAGAAATATCACCGGAGTTGTGGAATCATATCTGAAGAGTGGGAAGAGTTTTGGCGACGTACCCGAAAAACAGCACCTTCTTCTTGATTTTTTTCCAAAGAAACCACAAGACCTTTCGATACGGGTGTGCCTCGAGCGTATTGGTCCACATTTAGGGTAGGTTCACGATTTTTTACAAATGAAAATAAGAAACATCACCGGAGTTGTGGAATCTTATCTGAAGCGTGGGAGGAGTTTTGGCGACGTAACCGAAAAACAGCACCTTCTTCTTGATTTTTTTCCAAAGAAACCACAAGACCTTTCGGCACGGTGGTTCCTCGAGCGTATTGGCCAACATTTAGAGTAGGTTCACGATTTTTTACAAATGAAAATAAGAAATATCACCGGAGTTGTGGAATCATATCTGAAGAGTGGGAAGAGTTTTGGTGACATACCCGAAAAACAGCAGCTTTTTCTTGATTTTTTTCCAAAGAAACCACAAGACCTTTCGGCACGGGGGTTCCTCGAGTCTATTGGCCAAGATTTAGAGTAGGTTCACGATTTTTTACAAATGAAAATAAGAAACATCACCGGAGTTGTGGAATCATATCTGAAGAGTGGGAAGAGTTTTGGTGACGTAACCGAAAAACAGCACCTTTTTCTTGATTTTTTTCCAAAGAAACCACAAGACCTTTCGGCACGGTGGTTCCTCGAGCGTATTGGCCAACATTTAGAGTAGGTTCACGATTTTTTACAAATGAAAATAAGAAATATCACCGGAGTTGTGGAATCATATCTGAAGAGTGGGAAGAGTTTTGGCGACGTACCCGAAAAACAGCACCTTCTTCTTGATTTTTTTCCAAAGAAACCACAAGACCTTTCGATACGGGGGTTCCTCGAGCGTATTGGTCCACATTTAGGGTAGGTTCACGATTTTTTACAAAGGAAAATAAGAAACATCACCAGAGTTGTGGAATCATATCTGAAGAGTGGGAAGAGTTTTTGCGACGTAACCGAAAAACAGCACCTTTTTCTTGATTTTTTTCCAAAGAAACCACAAGACCTTTCGGCACGGTGGATCCTCGAGCGTATTGGCCAACATTTAGAGTAGGTTCACGATTTTTTACAAATGAAAATAAGAAATATCACCGGAGTTGTGGAATCATATCTGAAGAGTGGGAAGAGTTTTGGTGACATACCCGAAAAACAGCACCTTTTTCTTGATTTTTTTCCAAAGAAACCACAAGACCTTTCGGCACGGGGGTTCCTCGAGTCTATTGGCCAAGATTTAGAGTAGGTTCACGATTTTTTACAAATGAAAATAAGAAATATCACCGGAGTTGTGGAATCATATCTGAAGAGTGGGAAGAGTTTTGGCGACGTACCCGAAAAACAGCACCTTCTTCTTGATTTTTTTCCAAAGAAACCACAAGACCTTTCGATACGGGTGTTCCTCGAGCGTATTGGTCCACATTTAGGGTAGGTTCACGATTTTTTAGAAAGGAAAATAGGAAGCATCACCAGAGTTGTGGAATCATATCTGAAGAGTGGGAAGAGTTTTGGCGACGTAACCGAAAAACAGCACCTTTTTCTTGATTTTTTTCCAAAGAAACCACAAGACCTTTCGGCACGGGGGTTTCTCGAGCGTATTGGTCCACATTTAGGGTAGGTTCACGATTTTTTACAAAGGAAAATAAGAAACATCACCAGAGTTGTGGAATCATATCTGAAGAGTGGGAAGAGTTTTGGTGACATACCCGAAAAACAGCAGCTTTTTCTTGATTTTTTTCCAAAGAAACCACAAGACCTTTCGGCACGTGGGTTCCTCGAGTCTATTGGCCAAGATTTAGAGTAGGTTCACGATTTTTTACAAATGAAAATAAGAAATATCACCGGAGTTGTGGAATCATATCTGAAGAGTGGGAAGAGTTTTGGCGACGTACCCGAAAAACAGCACCTTCTTCTTGATTTTTTTCCAAAGAAACCACAAGACCTTTCGATACGGGTGTGCCTCGAGCGTATTGGTCCACATTTAGGGTAGGTTCACGATTTTTTACAAATGAAAATAAGAAACATCACCGGAGTTGTGGAATCTTATCTGAAGCGTGGGAGGAGTTTTGGCGACGTAACCGAAAAACAGCACCTTCTTCTTGATTTTTTTCCAAAGAAACCACAAGACCTTTCGGCACGGTGGTTCCTCGAGCGTATTGGCCAACATTTAGAGTAGGTTCACGATTTTTTACAAATGAAAATAAGAAATATCACCGGAGTTGTGGAATCATATCTGAAGAGTGGGAAGAGTTTTGGTGACATACCCGAAAAACAGCAGCTTTTTCTTGATTTTTTTCCAAAGAAACCACAAGACCTTTCGGCACGGGGGTTCCTCGAGTCTATTGGCCAAGATTTAGAGTAGGTTCACGATTTTTTACAAATGAAAATAAGAAACATCACCGGAGTTGTGGAATCATATCTGAAGAGTGGGAAGAGTTTTGGTGACGTAACCGAAAAACAGCACCTTTTTCTTGATTTTTTTCCAAAGAAACCACAAGACCTTCCGGCACGGTGGTTCCTCGAGCGTATTGGCCAACATTTAGAGTAGGTTCACGATTTTTTACAAATGAAAATAAGAAATATCACCGGAGTTGTGGAATCATATCTGAAGAGTGGGAAGAGTTTTGGCGACGTACCCGAAAAACAGCACCTTCTTCTTGATTTTTTTCCAAAGAAACCACAAGACCTTTCGATACGGGGGTTCCTCGAGCGTATTGGTCCACATTTAGGGTAGGTTCACGATTTTTTACAAAGGAAAATAAGAAACATCACCAGAGTTGTGGAATCATATCTGAAGAGTGGGAAGAGTTTTGGCGACGTAACCGAAAAACAGCACCTTTTTCTTGATTTTTTTCCAAAGAAACCACAAGACCTTTCGGCACGGTGGTTCCTCGAGCGTATTGGCCAACATTTAGAGTAGGTTCACGATTTTTTACAAATGAAAATAAGAAATATCACCGGAGTTGTGGAATCATATCTGAAGAGTGGGAAGAGTTTTGGTGACATACCCGAAAAACAGCACCTTTTTCTTGATTTTTTTCCAAAGAAACCACAAGACCTTTCGGCACGGGGGTTCCTCGAGTCTATTGGCCAAGATTTAGAGTAGGTTCACGATTTTTTACAAATGAAAATAAGAAACATCACCGGAGTTGTGGAATCATATCTGAAGAGTGGGAAGAGTTTTGGTGACGTAACCGAAAAACAGCACCTTTTTCTTGATTTTTTTCCAAAGAAACCACAAGACCTTTCGGCACGGTTCCTCGAGCGTATTGGCCAACATTTAGAGTAGGTTCACGATTTTTTACAAATGAAAATAAGAAATATCACCGGAGTTGTGGAATCATATCTGAAGAGTGGGAAGAGTTTTGGCGACGTACCCGAAAAACAGCACCTTCTTCTTGATTTTTTTCCAAAGAAACCACAAGACCTTTCGATACGGGGGTTCCTCGAGCGTATTGGTCCACATTTAGGGTAGGTTCACGATTTTTTACAAAGGAAAATAAGAAACATCACCAGAGTTGTGGAATCATATCTGAAGAGTGGGAAGAGTTTTGGCGACGTAACCGAAAAACAGCACCTTTTTCTTGATTTTTTTCCAAAGAAACCACAAGACCTTTCGGCACGGGGGTTTCTCGAGCGTATTGGTCCACATTTAGGGTAGGTTCACGATTTTTTACAAAGGAAAATAAGAAACATCACCAGAGTTGTGGAATCATATCTGAAGAGTGGGAAGAGTTTTGGCGACGTAACCGAAAAACAGCACCTTCTTCTTGATTTTTTTCCAAAGAAACCACAAGACTTTTCGGCACGGGGGTTTCTCGAGCGTATTGGTCCACATTTAGGGTAGGTTCACGATTTTTTACAAATGAAAATAAGAAACATCACCGGAGTTGTGGAATCTTATCTGAAGCGTGGGAGGAGTTTTGGCGACGTAACCGAAAAACAGCACCTTCTTCTTGATTTTTTTCCAAAGAAACCACAAGACCTTTCGGCACGGTGGTTCCTCGAGCGTATTGGCCAACATTTAGAGTAGGTTCACGATTTTTTACAAATGAAAATAAGAAATATCACCGGAGTTGTGGAATCATCTCTGAAGAGTGGGAAGAGTTTTGGTGACATACCCGAAAAACAGCAGCTTTTTCTTGATTTTTTTCCAAAGAAACCACAAGACCTTTCGGCACGGGGGTTTCTCGAGCGTATTGGTCCACATTTAGGGTAGGTTCACGATTTTTTACAAAGGAAAATAAGAAACATCACCAGAGTTGTGGAATCATATCTGAAGAGTGGGAAGAGTTTTGGCGACGTACCCGAAAAACAGCACCTTCTTCTTGATTTTTTTCCAAAGAAACCACAAGACCTTTCGATACGGGGGTTCCTCGAGCGTATTGGTCCACATTTAGGGTAGGTTCACGATTTTTTACAAAGGAAAATAAGAAACATCACCAGAGTTGTGGAATCATATCTGAAGAGTGGGAAGAGTTTTGGCGACGTAACCGAAAAACAGCACCTTTTTCTTGATTTTTTTCCAAAGAAACCACAAGACCTTTCGGCACGGTGGTTCCTCGAGCGTATTGGCCAACATTTAGAGTAGGTTCACGATTTTTTACAAATGAAAATAAGAAATATCACCGGAGTTGTGGAATCATATCTGAAGAGTGGGAAGAGTTTTGGCGACGTACCCGAAAAACAGCACCTTCTTCTTGATTTTTTTCCAAAGAAACCACAAGACCTTTCGATACGGGTGTTCCTCGAGCGTATTGGTCCACATTTAGGGTAGGTTCACGATTTTTTACAAATGAAAATAAGAAACATCACCGGAGTTGTGGAATCTTATCTGAAGCGTGGGAGGAGTTTTGGCGACGTAACCGAAAAACAGCAACTTCTTCTTGATTTTTTTCCAAAGAAACCACAAGACCTTTCGATACGGGTGTTCCTCGAGCGTATTGGTCCACATTTAGGGTAGGTTCACGATTTTTTACAAATGAAAATAAGAAACATCACCGGAGTTGTGGAATCTTATCTGAAGCGTGGGAGGAGTTTTGGCGACGTAACCGAAAAACAGCACCTTCTTCTTGATTTTTTTCCAAAGAAACCACAAGACCTTTCGGCACGGTGGTTCCTCGAGCGTATTGGCCAACATTTAGAGTAGGTTCACGATTTTTTACAAATGAAAATAAGAAATATCACCGGAGTTGTGGAATCATATCTGAAGAGTGGGAAGAGTTTTGGTGACATACCCGAAAAACAGCAGCTTTTTCTTGATTTTTTTCCAAAGAAACCACAAGACCTTTCGGCACGGGGGTTCCTCGAGTCTATTGGCCAAGATTTAGAGTAGGTTCACGATTTTTTACAAATGAAAATAAGAAATATCACCGGAGTTGTGGAATCATATCTGAAGAGTGGGAAGAGTTTTGGCGACGTACCCGAAAAACAGCACCTTCTTCTTGATTTTTTTCCAAAGAAACCACAAGACCTTTCGATACGGGTGTTCCTCGAGCGTATTGGTCCACATTTAGGGTAGGTTCACGATTTTTTACAAATGAAAATAAGAAACATCACCGGAGTTGTGGAATCTTATCTGAAGCGTGGGAGGAGTTTTGGCGACGTAACCGAAAAACAGCACCTTCTTCTTGATTTTTTTCCAAAGAAACCACAAGACCTTTCGGCACGGTGGTTCCTCGAGCGTATTGGCCAACATTTAGAGTAGGTTCACGATTTTTTACAAATGAAAATAAGAAATATCACCGGAGTTGTGGAATCATATCTGAAGAGTGGGAAGAGTTTTGGTGACATACCCGAAAAACAGCAGCTTTTTCTTGATTTTTTTCCAAAGAAACCACAAGACCTTTCGGCACGGGGGTTCCTCGAGTCTATTGGCCAAGATTTAGAGTAGGTTCACGATTTTTTACAAATGAAAATAAGAAACATCACCGGAGTTGTGGAATCATATCTGAAGAGTGGGAAGAGTTTTGGTGACGTAACCGAAAAACAGCACCTTTTTCTTGATTTTTTTCCAAAGAAACCACAAGACCTTTCGGCACGGTGGTTCCTCGAGCGTATTGGCCAACATTTAGAGTAGGTTCACGATTTTTTACAAATGAAAATAAGAAATATCACCGGAGTTGTGGAATCATATCTGAAGAGTGGGAAGAGTTTTGGCGACGTACCCGAAAAACAGCACCTTCTTCTTGATTTTTTTCCAAAGAAACCACAAGACCTTTCGATACGGGGGTTCCTCGAGCGTATTGGTCCACATTTAGGGTAGGTTCACGATTTTTTACAAAGGAAAATAAGAAACATCACCAGAGTTGTGGAATCATATCTGAAGAGTGGGAAGAGTTTTGGCGACGTAACCGAAAAACAGCACCTTTTTCTTGATTTTTTTCCAAAGAAACCACAAGACCTTTCGGCACGGTGGTTCCTCGAGCGTATTGGCCAACATTTAGAGTAGGTTCACGATTTTTTACAAATGAAAATAAGAAATATCACCGGAGTTGTGGAATCATATCTGAAGAGTGGGAAGAGTTTTGGTGACATACCCGAAAAACAGCACCTTTTTCTTGATTTTTTTCCAAAGAAACCACAAGACCTTTCGGCACGGGGGTTCCTCGAGTCTATTGGCCAAGATTTAGAGTAGGTTCACGATTTTTTACAAATGAAAATAAGAAACATCACCGGAGTTGTGGAATCATATCTGAAGAGTGGGAAGAGTTTTGGTGACGTAACCGAAAAACAGCACCTTTTTCTTGATTTTTTTCCAAAGAAACCACAAGACCTTTCGGCACGGTGGTTCCTCGAGCGTATTGGCCAACATTTAGAGTAGGTGCACGATTTTTTACAAATGAAAATAAGAAATATCACCGGAGTTGTGGAATCATATCTGAAGAGTGGGAAGAGTTTTGGCGACGTAGCCGAAAAACAGCACCTTCTTCTTGATTTTTTTCCAAAGAAACCACAAGACCTTTCGATACGGGGGTTCCTCGAGCGTATTGGTCCACATTTAGGGTAGGTTCACGATTTTTTACAAATGAAAATAAGAAATATCACCGGAGTTGTGGAATCATATCTGAAGAGTGGGAAGAGTTTTGGTGACATACCCGAAAAACAGCACCTTCTTCTTGATTTTTTTCCAAAGAAACCACAAGACCTTTCGGCACGGGGGTTCCTCGAGTCTATTGGCCAAGATTTAGAGTAGGTTCACGATTTTTTACAAATGAAAATAAGAAATTTCACCGGAGTTGTGGAATCATATCTGAAGAGTGGGAAGAGTTTTGGCGACGTACCCGAAAAACAGCACCTTCTTCTTGATTTTTTTCCAAAGAAACCACAAGACCTTTCGATACGGGGGTTCCTCGAGCGTATTGGTCCACATTTAGGGTAGGTTCACGATTTTTTACAAAGGAAAATAAGAAACATCACCAGAGTTGTGGAATCATATCTGAAGAGTGGGAAGAGTTTTGGCGACGTAACCGAAAAACAGCACCTTTTTCTTGATTTTTTTCCAAAGAAACCACAAGACCTTTCGGCACGGTGGTTCCTCGAGCGTATTGGCCAACATTTAGAGTAGGTTCACGATTTTTTACAAATGAAAATAAGAAATATCACCGGAGTTGTGGAATCATATCTGAAGAGTGGGAAGAGTTTTGGCGACGTACCCGAAAAACAGCACCTTCTTCTTGATTGTTTTCCAAAGAAACCACAAGACCTTTCGATACGGGTGTTCCTCGAGCGTATTGGTCCACATTTAGGGTAGGTTCACGATTTTTTACAAATGAAAATAAGAAACATCACCGGAGTTGTGGAATCTTATCTGAAGCGTGGGAGGAGTTTTGGCGACGTAACCGAAAAACAGCAACTTCTTCTTGATTTTTTTCCAAAGAAACCACAAGACCTTTCGATACGGGTGTTCCTCGAGCGTATTGGTCCACATTTAGGGTAGGTTCACGATTTTTTACAAATGAAAATAAGAAACATCACCGGAGTTGTGGAATCTTATCTGAAGCGTGGGAGGAGTTTTGGCGACGTAACCGAAAAACAGCACCTTCTTCTTGATTTTTTTCCAAAGAAACCACAAGACCTTTCGGCACGGTGGTTCCTCGAGCGTATTGGCCAACATTTAGAGTAGGTTCACGATTTTTTACAAATGAAAATAAGAAATATCACCGGAGTTGTGGAATCATATCTGAAGAGTGGGAAGAGTTTTGGTGACATACCCGAAAAACAGCAGCTTTTTCTTGATTTTTTTCCAAAGAAACCACAAGACCTTTCGGCACGGGGGTTCCTCGAGTCTATTGGCCAAGATTTAGAGTAGGTTCACGATTTTTTACAAATGAAAATAAGAAATATCACCGGAGTTGTGGAATCATATCTGAAGAGTGGGAAGAGTTTTGGCGACGTACCCGAAAAACAGCACCTTCTTCTTGATTTTTTTCCAAAGAAACCACAAGACCTTTCGATACGGGTGTTCCTCGAGCGTATTGGTCCACATTTAGGGTAGGTTCACGATTTTTTACAAATGAAAATAAGAAACATCACCGGAGTTGTGGAATCTTATCTGAAGCGTGGGAGGAGTTTTGGCGACGTAACCGAAAAACAGCACCTTCTTCTTGATTTTTTTCCAAAGAAACCACAAGACCTTTCGGCACGGTGGTTCCTCGAGCGTATTGGCCAACATTTAGAGTAGGTTCACGATTTTTTACAAATGAAAATAAGAAACATCACCAGAGTTGTGGAATCATATCTGAAGAGTGGGAAGAGTTTTGGCGACGTAACCGAAAAACAGCACCTTTTTCTTGATTTTTTTCCAAAGAAACCACAAGACCTTTCGGCACGGTGGTTCCTCGAGCGTATTGGCCAACATTTAGAGTAGGTTCACGATTTTTTACAAATGAAAATAAGAAATATCACCGGAGTTGTGGAATCATCTCTGAAGAGTGGGAAGAGTTTTGGTGACATACCCGAAAAACAGCAGCTTCTTCTTGATTTTTTTCCAAAGAAACCACAAGACCTTTCGGCACGGGGGTTTCTCGAGCGTATTGGTCCACATTTAGGGTAGGTTCACGATTTTTTACAAAGGAAAATAAGAAACATCACCAGAGTTGTGGAATCATATCTGAAGAGTGGGAAGAGTTTTGGCGACGTAACCGAAAAACAGCACCTTTTTCTTGATTTTTTTCCAAAGAAACCACAAGACCTTTCGGCACGGGGGTTCCTCGAGCGTATTGGTCCACATTTAGGGTAGGTTCACGATTTTTTACAAATGAAAATAAGAAACATCACCGGAGTTGTGGAATCTTATCTGAAGCGTGGGAGGAGTTTTGGCGACGTAACCGAAAAACAGCACCTTCTTCTTGATTTTTTTCCAAAGAAACCACAAGACCTTTCGGCACGGTGGTTCCTCGAGCGTATTGGCCAACATTTAGAGTAGGTTCACGATTTTTTACAAATGAAAATAAGAAATATCACCGGAGTTGTGGAATCATATCTGAAGAGTGGGAAGAGTTTTGGTGACATACCCGAAAAACAGCAGCTTTTTCTTGATTTTTTTCCAAAGAAACCACAAGACCTTTCGGCACGGGGGTTCCTCGAGTCTATTGGCCAAGATTTAGAGTAGGTTCACGATTTTTTACAAATGAAAATAAGAAACATCACCGGAGTTGTGGAATCATATCTGAAGAGTGGGAAGAGTTTTGGTGACGTAACCGAAAAACAGCACCTTTTTCTTGATTTTTTTCCAAAGAAACCACAAGACCTTTCGGCACGGTGGTTCCTCGAGCGTATTGGCCAACATTTAGAGTAGGTTCACGATTTTTTACAAATGAAAATAAGAAATATCACCGGAGTTGTGGAATCATATCTGAAGAGTGGGAAGAGTTTTGGCGACGTACCCGAAAAACAGCACCTTCTTCTTGATTTTTTTCCAAAGAAACCACAAGACCTTTCGATACGGGGGTTCCTCGAGCGTATTGGTCCACATTTAGGGTAGGTTCACGATTTTTTACAAAGGAAAATAAGAAACATCACCAGAGTTGTGGAATCATATCTGAAGAGTGGGAAGAGTTTTGGCGACGTAACCGAAAAACAGCACCTTTTTCTTGATTTTTTTCCAAAGAAACCACAAGACCTTTCGGCACGGGGGTTCCTCGAGCGTATTGGTCCACATTTAGGGTAGGTTCACGATTTTTTACAAATGAAAATAAGAAACATCACTGGAGTTGTGGAATCATATCTGCAGAGTGGGAAGAGTTTTGGCGACGTAACCGAAAAACAGCACCTTTTTCTTGATTTTTTTCCAAAGAAACCACAAGACCTTTCGGTACGGGGGTTCCTCGAGCGTATTGGTCCACATTTAGGGTAGGTTCACGATTTCTTACAAATGAAAATAAGAAACATCACCGCAGTTGTGGAATCTTATCTGAAGCGTGGGAGGAGTTTTGGCGACGTAACCGAAAAACAGCACCTTCTTCTTGATTTTTTTCCAAAGAAACCACAAGACCTTTCGGCACGGTGGTTCCTCGAGCGTATTGGCCAACATTTAGAGTAGGTTCACGATTTTTTACAAATGAAAATAAGAAACATCACCAGAGTTGTGGAATCATATCTGAAGAGTGGGAAGAGTTTTGGCGACGTAACCGAAAAACAGCAGCTTTTTCTTGATTTTTTTCCAAAGAAACCACAAGACCTTTCGGCACGGGGGTTCCTCGAGCGTATTGGTCCGCATTTAGGGTAGGTTCACGATTTTTTACAAAGGAAAATAAGAAACATCACCAGAGTTGTGGAATCATATGTGAAGAGTGGGAAGAGTTTTGGCGACGTAACCGAAAAACAGCACCTTCTTCTTGATTTTTTTCCAAAGAAACCACAAGACCTTTCGGCACGGTGGTTCCTCGAGCGTATTGGCCAACATTTAGAGTAGGTTCACGATTTTTTACAAATGAAAATAAGAAATATCACCGGAGTTGTGGAATCATATCTGAAGAGTGGGAAGAGTTTTGGTGACATACCCGAAAAACAGCACCTTTTTCTTGATTTTTTTCCAAAGAAACCACAAGACCTTTCGGCACGGGGGTTCCTCGAGTCTATTGGCCAAGATTTAGAGTAGGTTCACGATTTTTTACAAAGGAAAATAAGAAACATCACCGGAGTTGTGGAATCATATCTGAAGAGTGGGAAGAGTTTTGGTGACGTAACCGAAAAACAGCACCTTTTTCTTGATTTTTTTCCAAAGAAACCACAAGACCTTTCGGTACGGGGGTTCCTCGAGCGTATTGGTCCACATTTAGGGTAGGTTCACGATTTTTTACAAATGAAAATAAGAAGCATCACCGGAGTTGTGGAATCATATCTGAAGAGTGGGAAGAGTTTTGGTGACGTAACCGAAAAACAGCACCTTTTTCTTGATTTTTTTCCAAAGAAACCACAAGACCTTTCGGCACGGGGGTTCCTCGAGCGTATTGGTCCACATATAGGGTAGGTTCACGATTTTTTACAAATGAAAATAAGAAATATCACCGGAGTTGTGGAATCATATCTGAAGAGTGGGAAGAGTTTTGGTGACATACCCGAAAAACAGCAGCTTTTTCTTTATTTTTTTCCAAAGAAACCACCAGACCTTTCGGCACGGGGGTTCCTCGAGTCTATTGGCCAAGATTTAGAGTAGGTTCACGATTTTTTACAAATGAAAATAAGGAACATCACCAGAGTTGTGGAATCATATCTGAAGAGTGGGAAGAGTTTTGGCGACGTAACCGAAAAACAGCACCTTTTTCTTGATTTTTTTCCAAAGAAACCACAAGACCTTTCGGCACGGGGGTTCCTCGAGCGTATTGGTCCACATTTAGGGTAGGTTCACGATTTTTTACAAATGAAAATAAGAAACATCACTGGAGTTGTGGAATCATATCTGCAGAGTGGGAAGAGTTTTGGCGACGTAACCGAAAAACAGCACCTTCTTCTTGATTTTTTTCCAAAGAAACCACAAGACCTTTCGGTACGGGGGTACCTCGAGCGTATTGGTCCACATTTAGGGTAGGTTCACGATTTTTTACAAATGAAAATAAGAAATATCACCGGAGTTGTGGAATCATATCTGAAGAGTGGGAAGAGTTTTGGTGACATACCCGAAAAACAGCACCTTTTTCTTGATTTTTTTCCAAAGAAACCACAAGACCTTTCGGCACGGGGGTTCCTCGAGTCTATTGGCCAAGATTTAGAGTAGGTTCACGATTTTTTACAAAGGAAAATAAGGAACATCACCGGAGTTGTGGAATCATATCTGAAGAGTGGGAAGAGTTTTGGTGACGTAACCGAAAAATAGCACCTTCTTCTAGATTTTTTGCCAAAGAAACCACAAGACCTTTCGATACGGGGGTTCCTCGAGCGTATTGGTCCACATTTAGGGTAGGTTCACGATTTTTTACAAAGGAAAATAAGAAACATCACCAGAGTTGTGGAATCATATCTGAAGAGTGGGAAGAGTTTTGGCGACGTAACCGAAAAACAGCACCTTTTTCTTGATTTTTTTCCAAAGAAACCACAAGACCTTTCGGCACGGGGGTTTCTCGAGCGTATTGGTCCACATTTAGGGTAGGTTCACGATTTTTTACAAAGGAAAATAAGAAACATCACCAGAGTTGTGGAATCATATCTGAAGAGTGGGAAGAGTTTTGGCGACGTAACCGAAAAACAGCACCTTCTTCTTGATTTTTTTCCAAAGAAACCACAAGACTTTTCGGCACGGGGGTTTCTCGAGCGTATTGGTCCACATTTAGGGTAGGTTCACGATTTTTTACAAATGAAAATAAGAAACATCACCGGAGTTGTGGAATCTTATCTGAAGCGTGGGAGGAGTTTTGGCGACGTAACCGAAAAACAGCACCTTCTTCTTGATTTTTTTCCAAAGAAACCACAAGACCTTTCGGCACGGTGGTTCCTCGAGCGTATTGGCCAACATTTAGAGTAGGTTCACGATTTTTTACAAATGAAAATAAGAAATATCACCGGAGTTGTGGAATCATCTCTGAAGAGTGGGAAGAGTTTTGGTGACATACCCGAAAAACAGCACCTTCTTCTTGATTTTTTTCCAAAGAAACCACAAGACCTTTCGGCACGGTGGTTCCTCGAGCGTATTGGCCAACATTTAGAGTAGGTTCACGATTTTTTACAAATGAAAATAAGAAACATCACCGGAGTTGTGGAATCAGATCTGCAGAGTGGGAAGAGTTTTGGCGACGTAACCGAAAAACAGCACCTTTTTCTTGATTTTTTTCCAAAGAAACCACAAGACCTTTCGGCACGGGGGTTCCTCGAGCGTATTGGTGCACATTTAGGGTAGGTTCACGATTTTTTACAAATGAAAATAAGAAACATCACCGGAGTTGTGGAATCTTATCTGAAGCGTGGAAGGAGTTTTGGCGACGTAACCGAAAAACAGCACCTTCTTCTTGATTTTTTTCCAAAGAAACCACAAGACCTTTCGGCACGGTGGTTCCTCGAGCGTATTGGCCAGCATTTAGAGTAGGTTCACGATTTTTTACAAATGAAAATAAGAAATATCACCGGAGTTGTGGAATCATATCTGAAGAGTGGGAAGAGTTTTGGCGACGTAACCGAAAAACAGCACCTTTTTCTTGATTTTTTTCCAAAGAAACCACAAGACCTTTCGGCACGGTGGTTCCTCGAGCGTATTGGCCAACATTTAGAGTAGGTTCACGATTTTTTACAAATGAAAATAAGAAATATCACCGGAGTTGTGGAATCATATCTGAAGAGTGGGAAGAGTTTTGGCGACGTACCCGAAAAACAGCACCTTCTTCTTGATTTTTTTCCAAAGAAACCACAAGACCTTTCGATACGGGTGTTCCTCGAGCGTATTGGTCCACATTTAGGGTAGGTTCACGATTTTTTACAAAGGAAAATAGGAAACATCACCAGAGTTGTGGAATCATATCTGAAGAGTGGGAAGAGTTTTGGCGACGTAACCGAAAAACAGCACCTTCTTCTTGATTTTTTTCCAAAGAAACCACAAGACTTTTCGGCACGGGGGTTCCTCGAGCGTATTGGTCCACATTTAGGGTAGGTTCACGATTTTTTACAAATGAAAATAAGAAACATCACCGGAGTTGTGGAATCATATCTGCAGAGTGGGAAGAGTTTTGGCGACGTAACCGAAAAATAGCACCTTTTTCTTGATTTTTTTCCAAAGAAACCACAAGACCTTTCGGCACGGGGGTTCCTCGAGCGTATTGGTCCACATTTAGGGTAGGTTCACGATTTTTTACAAATGAAAATAAGAAACATCACCGGAGTTGTGGAATCTTATCTGAAGCGTGGGAGGAGTTTTGGCGACGTAACCGAAAAACAGCACCTTCTTCTTGATTTTTTTCCAAAGAAACCACAAGACCTTTCGGCACGGTGGTTCCTCGAGCGTATTGGCCAACATATAGAGTAGGTTCACGATTTTTTACAAATGAAAATAAGAAATATCACCGGAGTTGTGGAATCATATCTGAAGAGTGGGAAGAGTTTTGGTGACATACCCGAAAAACAGCAGCTTTTTCTTGATTTTTTTCCAAAGAAACCACAAGACCTTTCGGCACGGGGGTTCCTCGAGCGTATTGGCCAACATTTAGAGTAGGTTCACGATTTTTTACAAATGAAAATAAGAAATATCACCGGAGTTGTGGAATCATATCTGAAGAGTGGGAAGAGTTTTGGCGACGTACCCGAAAAACAGCACCTTCTTCTTGATTTTTTTCCAAAGAAACCACAAGACCTTTCGATACGGGGGTTCCTCGAGCGTATTGGTCCACATTTAGGGTAGGTTCACGATTTTTTACAAAGGAAAATAAGAAACATCACCAGAGTTGTGGAATCATATCTGAAGAGTGGGAAGAGTTTTGGCGACGTAACCGAAAAACAGCACCTTCTTCTTGATTTTTTTCCAAAGAAACCACAAGACCTTTCGGCACGGGGGTTTCTCGAGCGTATTGGTCCACATTTAGGGTAGGTTCACGATTTTTTACAAAGGAAAATAAGAAACATCACCAGAGTTGTGGAATCATATCTGAAGAGTGGGAAGAGTTTTGGCGACGTAACCGAAAAACAGCACCTTCTTCTTGATTTTTTTCCAAAGAAACCACAAGACCTTTCGGCACGGTGGTTCCTCGAGCGTATTGGCCAACATTTAGAGTAGGTTCACGATTTTTTACAAATGAAAATAAGAAATATCACCGGAGTTGTGGAATCATCTCTGAAGAGTGGGAAGAGTTTTGGCGACGTAACCGAAAAACAGCACCTTCTTCTTGATTTTTTTCCAAAGAAACCACAAGACTTTTCGGCACGGGGGTTTCTCGAGCGTATTGGTCCACATTTAGGGTAGGTTCACGATTTTTTACAAATGAAAATAAGAAACATCACCGGAGTTGTGGAATCTTATCTGAAGCGTGGGAGGAGTTTTGGCGACGTAACCGAAAAACAGCACCTTCTTCTTGATTTTTTTCCAAAGAAACCACAAGACCTTTCGGCACGGTGGTTCCTCGAGCGTATTGGCCAACATTTAGAGTAGGTTCACGATTTTTTACAAATGAAAATAAGAAATATCACCGGAGTTGTGGAATCATCTCTGAAGAGTGGGAAGAGTTTTGGTGACATACCCGAAAAGCAGCACCTTCTTCTTGATTTTTTTCCAAAGAAACCACAAGACCTTTCGGCACGGTGGTTCCTCGAGCGTATTGGCCAACATTTAGAGTATGTTCACGATTTTTTACAAATGAAAATAAGAAACATCACCGGAGTTGTGGAATCAGATCTGCAGAGTGGGAAGAGTTTTGGCGACGTAACCGAAAAACAGCACCTTTTTCTTGATTTTTTTCCAAAGAAACCACAAGACCTTTCGGCACGGGGGTTCCTCGAGCGTATTGGTGCACATTTAGGGTAGGTTCACGATTTTTTACAAATGAAAATAAGAAACATCACCGGAGTTGTGGAATCTTATCTGAAGCGTGGAAGGAGTTTTGGCGACGTAACCGAAAAACAGCACCTTCTTCTTGATTTTTTTCCAAAGAAACCACAAGACCTTTCGGCACGGTGGTTCCTCGAGCGTATTGGCCAGCATTTAGAGTAGGTTCACGATTTTTTACAAATGAAAATAAGAAATATCACCGGAGTTGTGGAATCATATCTGAAGAGTGGGAAGAGTTTTGGCGACGTAACCGAAAAACAGCACCTTTTTCTTGATTTTTTTCCAAAGAAACCACAAGACCTTTCGGCACGGTGGTTCCTCGAGCGTATTGGCCAACATTTAGAGTAGGTTCACGATTTTTTACAAATGAAAATAAGAAATATCACCGGAGTTGTGGAATCATATCTGAAGAGTGGGAAGAGTTTTGGCGACGTACCCGAAAAACAGCACCTTCTTCTTGATTTTTTTCCAAAGAAACCACAAGACCTTTCGATACGGGTGTTCCTCGAGCGTATTGGTCCACATTTAGGGTAGGTTCACGATTTTTTACAAAGGAAAATAGGAAACATCACCAGAGTTGTGGAATCATATCTGAAGAGTGGGAAGAGTTTTGGCGACGTAACCGAAAAACAGCACCTTCTTCTTGATTTTTTTCCAAAGAAACCACAAGACTTTTCGGCACGGGGGTTCCTCGAGCGTATTGGTCCACATTTAGGGTAGGTTCACGATTTTTTACAAATGAAAATAAGAAACATCACCGGAGTTGTGGAATCATATCTGCAGAGTGGGAAGAGTTTTGGCGACGTAACCGAAAAATAGCACCTTTTTCTTGATTTTTTTCCAAAGAAACCACAAGACCTTTCGGCACGGGGGTTCCTCGAGCGTATTGGTCCACATTTAGGGTAGGTTCACGATTTTTTACAAATGAAAATAAGAAACATCACCGGAGTTGTGGAATCTTATCTGAAGCGTGGGAGGAGTTTTGGCGACGTAACCGAAAAACAGCACCTTCTTCTTGATTTTTTTCCAAAGAAACCACAAGACCTTTCGGCACGGTGGTTCCTCGAGCGTATTGGCCAACATATAGAGTAGGTTCACGATTTTTTACAAATGAAAATAAGAAATATCACCGGAGTTGTGGAATCATATCTGAAGAGTGGGAAGAGTTTTGGTGACATACCCGAAAAACAGCAGCTTTTTCTTGATTTTTTTCCAAAGAAACCACAAGACCTTTCGGCACGGGGGTTCCTCGAGCGTATTGGCCAACATTTAGAGTAGGTTCACGATTTTTTACAAATGAAAATAAGAAATATCACCGGAGTTGTGGAATCATATCTGAAGAGTGGGAAGAGTTTTGGCGACGTACCCGAAAAACAGCACCTTCTTCTTGATTTTTTTCCAAAGAAACCACAAGACCTTTCGATACGGGGGTTCCTCGAGCGTATTGGTCCACATTTAGGGTAGGTTCACGATTTTTTACAAAGGAAAATAAGAAACATCACCAGAGTTGTGGAATCATATCTGAAGAGTGGGAAGAGTTTTGGCGACGTAACCGAAAAACAGCACCTTTTTCTTGATTTTTTTCCAAAGAAACCACAAGACCTTTCGGCACGGGGGTTTCTCGAGCGTATTGGTCCACATTTAGGGTAGGTTCACGATTTTTTACAAAGGAAAATAAGAAACATCACCAGAGTTGTGGAATCATATCTGAAGAGTGGGAAGAGTTTTGGCGACGTAACCGAAAAACAGCACCTTCTTCTTGATTTTTTTCCAAAGAAACCACAAGACTTTTCGGCACGGGGGTTCCTCGAGCGTATTGGTCCACATATAGGGTAGGTTCACGATTTTTTACAAATGAAAATAAGAAACATCACCGGAGTTCTGGAATCATATCTGCAGAGTGGGAAGAGTTTTGGCGACGTAACCGAAAAACAGCACCTTTTTCTTGATTTTTTTCCAAAGAAACCACAAGACCTTTCGGCACGGGGGTTCCTCGAGCGTATTGGTCCACATTTAGGGTAGGTTTACGATTTTTTACAAATGAAAATAAGAAACATCACCGGAGTTGTGGAATCTTATCTGAAGCGTGGGAGGAGTTTTGGCGACGTAACCGAAAAACAGCACCTTCTTCTTGATTTTTTTCCAAAGAAACCACAAGACCTTTCGGCAAGGGTGGTTCCTCGAGCGTATTGGCCAACATTTAGAGTAGGTTCACGATTTTTTACAAATGAAAATAAGAAATATCACCGGAGTTGTGGAATCATCTCTGAAGAGTGGGAAGAGTTTTGGTGACATACCCGAAAAACAGCAGCTTTTTCTTGATTTTTTTCCAAAGAAACCACAAGACCTTTCGGCACGGGGGTTTCTCGAGCGTATTGGTCCACATTTAGGGAAGGTTCACGATTTTTTACAAAGGAAAATAAGAAACATCACCAGAGTTGTGGAATCATATCTGAAGAGTGGGAAGAGTTTTGGCGACGTAACCGAAAAACAGCACCTTTTTCTTGATTTTTTTCCAAAGAAACCACAAGACCTTTCGGCACGGGGGTTCCTCGAGCGTATTGGTCCACATTTAGGGTAGGTTCACGATTTTTTACAAATGAAAATAAGAAACATCACCGGAGTTGTGGAATCATATCTGCAGAGTGGGAAGAGTTTTGGCGACGTAACCGAAAAACAGCACCTTTTTCTTGATTTTTTTCCAAAGAAACCACAAGACCTTTCGGCACGGGGGTTCCTCGAGCGTATTGGTCCACATTTAGGGTAGGTTCACGATTTTTTACAAATGAAAATAAGAAACATCACCGGAGTTGTGGAATCTTATCTGAAGCGTGGGAGGAGTTTTGGCGACGTAACCGAAAAACAGCACCTTCTTCTTGATTTTTTTCCAAAGAAACCACAAGACCTTTCGGCACGGTGGTTCCTCGAGCGTATTGGCCAACATTTAGAGTAGGTTCACGATTTTTTACAAATGAAAATAAGAAATATCACCGGAGTTGTGGAATCATATCTGAAGAGTGGGAAGAGTTTTGGTGACATACCCGAAAAACAGCAGCTTTTTCTTGATTTTTTTCCAAAGAAACCACAAGACCTTTCGGCACGGGGGTTCCTCGAGTCTATTGGCCAAGATTTAGAGTAGGTTCACGATTTTTTACAAATGAAAATAAGAAACATCACCGGAGTTGTGGAATCATATCTGAAGAGTGGGAAGAGTTTTGGTGACGTAACCGAAAAACAGCACCTTCTTCTTGATTTTTTTCCAAAGAAACCACAAGACCTTTCGGCACGGTGGTTCCTCGCGCGTATTGGCCAACATTTAGAGTAGGTTCACGATTTTTTACAAATGAAAATAAGAAATATCACCGGAGTTGTGGAATCATATCTGAAGAGTGGGAAGAGTTTTGGCGACGTACCCGAAAAACAGCACCTTCTTCTTGATTTTTTTCCAAAGAAACCACAAGACCTTTCGATACGGGTGTTCCTCGAGCGTATTGGTCCACATTTAGGGTAGGTTCACGATTTTTTAGAAAGGAAAATAGGAAGCATCACCAGAGTTGTGGAATCATATCTGAAGAGTGGGAAGAGTTTTGGCGACGTAACCGAAAAACAGCACCTTTTTCTTGATTTTTTTCCAAAGAAACCACAAGACCTTTCGGCACGGGGGTTTCTCGAGCGTATTGGTCCACATTTAGGGTAGGTTCACGATTTTTTACAAAGGAAAATAAGAAACATCACCAGAGTTGTGGAATCATATCTGAAGAGTGGGAAGAGTTTTGGTGACATACCCGAAAAACAGCAGCTTTTTCTTGATTTTTTTCCAAAGAAACCACAAGACCTTTCGGCACGTGGGTTCCTCGAGTCTATTGGCCAAGATTTAGAGTAGGTTCACGATTTTTTACAAATGAAAATAAGAAATATCACCGGAGTTGTGGAATCATATCTGAAGAGTGGGAAGAGTTTTGGCGACGTACCCGAAAAACAGCACCTTCTTCTTGATTTTTTTCCAAAGAAACCACAAGACCTTTCGATACGGGTGTGCCTCGAGCGTATTGGTCCACATTTAGGGTAGGTTCACGATTTTTTACAAATGAAAATAAGAAACATCACCGGAGTTGTGGAATCTTATCTGAAGCGTGGGAGGAGTTTTGGCGACGTAACCGAAAAACAGCACCTTCTTCTTGATTTTTTTCCAAAGAAACCACAAGACCTTTCGGCACGGTGGTTCCTCGAGCGTATTGGCCAACATTTAGAGTAGGTTCACGATTTTTTACAAATGAAAATAAGAAATATCACCGGAGTTGTGGAATCATATCTGAAGAGTGGGAAGAGTTTTGGTGACATACCCGAAAAACTGCAGCTTTTTCTTGATTTTTTTCCAAAGAAACCACAAGACCTTTCGGCACGGGGGTTCCTCGAGTCTATTGGCCAAGATTTAGAGTAGGTTCACGATTTTTTACAAATGAAAATAAGAAACATCACCGGAGTTGTGGAATCATATCTGAAGAGTGGGAAGAGTTTTGGTGACGTAACCGAAAAACAGCACCTTTTTCTTGATTTTTTTCCAAAGAAACCACAAGACCTTCCGGCACGGTGGTTCCTCGAGCGTATTGGCCAACATTTAGAGTAGGTTCACGATTTTTTACAAATGAAAATAAGAAATATCACCGGAGTTGTGGAATCATATCTGAAGAGTGGGAAGAGTTTTGGCGACGTACCCGAAAAACAGCACCTTCTTCTTGATTTTTTTCCAAAGAAACCACAAGACCTTTCGATACGGGGGTTCCTCGAGCGTATTGGTCCACATTTAGGGTAGGTTCACGATTTTTTACAAAGGAAAATAAGAAACATCACCAGAGTTGTGGAATCATATCTGAAGAGTGGGAAGAGTTTTGGCGACGTAACCGAAAAACAGCACCTTTTTCTTGATTTTTTTCCAAAGAAACCACAAGACCTTTCGGCACGGTGGTTCCTCGAGCGTATTGGCCAACATTTAGAGTAGGTTCACGATTTTTTACAAATGAAAATAAGAAATATCACCGGAGTTGTGGAATCATATCTGAAGAGTGGGAAGAGTTTTGGTGACATACCCGAAAAACAGCACCTTTTTCTTGATTTTTTTCCAAAGAAACCACAAGACCTTTCGGCACGGGGGTTCCTCGAGTCTATTGGCCAAGATTTAGAGTAGGTTCACGATTTTTTACAAATGAAAATAAGAAACATCACCGGAGTTGTGGAATCATATCTGAAGAGTGGGAAGAGTTTTGGTGACGTAACCGAAAAACAGCACCTTTTTCTTGATTTTTTTCCAAAGAAACCACAAGACCTTTCGGCACGGGGGTTTCTCGAGCGTATTGGTCCACATTTAGGGTAGGTTCACGATTTTTTACAAAGGAAAATAAGAAACATCACCAGAGTTGTGGAATCATATCTGAAGAGTGGGAAGAGTTTTGGCGACGTAACCGAAAAACAGCACCTTCTTCTTGATTTTTTTCCAAAGAAACCACAAGACTTTTCGGCACGGGGGTTTCTCGAGCGTATTGGTCCACATTTAGGGTAGGTTCACGATTTTTTACAAATGAAAATAAGAAACATCACCGGAGTTGTGGAATCTTATCTGAAGCGTGGGAGGAGTTTTGGCGACGTAACCGAAAAACAGCACCTTCTTCTTGATTTTTTTCCAAAGAAACCACAAGACCTTTCGGCACGGTGGTTCCTCGAGCGTATTGGCCAACATTTAGAGTAGGTTCACGATTTTTTACAAATGAAAATAAGAAATATCACCGGAGTTGTGGAATCATCTCTGAAGAGTGGGAAGAGTTTTGGTGACATACCCGAAAAACAGCAGCTTTTTCTTGATTTTTTTCCAAAGAAACCACAAGACCTTTCGGCACGGGGGTTTCTCGAGCGTATTGGTCCACATTTAGGGTAGGTTCACGATTTTTTACAAAGGAAAATAAGAAACATCACCAGAGTTGTGGAATCATATCTGAAGAGTGGGAAGAGTTTTGGCGACGTACCCGAAAAACAGCACCTTCTTCTTGATTTTTTTCCAAAGAAACCACAAGACCTTTCGATACGGGGGTTCCTCGAGCGTATTGGTCCACATTTAGGGTAGGTTCACGATTTTTTACAAAGGAAAATAAGAAACATCACCAGAGTTGTGGAATCATATCTGAAGAGTGGGAAGAGTTTTGGCGACGTAACCGAAAAACAGCACCTTTTTCTTGATTTTTTTCCAAAGAAACCACAAGACCTTTCGGCACGGTGGTTCCTCGAGCGTATTGGCCAACATTTAGAGTAGGTTCACGATTTTTTACAAATGAAAATAAGAAATATCACCGGAGTTGTGGAATCATATCTGAAGAGTGGGAAGAGTTTTGGCGACGTACCCGAAAAACAGCACCTTCTTCTTGATTTTTTTCCAAAGAAACCACAAGACCTTTCGATACGGGTGTTCCTCGAGCGTATTGGTCCACATTTAGGGTAGGTTCACGATTTTTTACAAATGAAAATAAGAAACATCACCGGAGTTGTGGAATCTTATCTGAAGCGTGGGAGGAGTTTTGGCGACGTAACCGAAAAACAGCAACTTCTTCTTGATTTTTTTCCAAAGAAACCACAAGACCTTTCGATACGGGTGTTCCTCGAGCGTATTGGTCCACATTTAGGGTAGGTTCACGATTTTTTACAAATGAAAATAAGAAACATCACCGGAGTTGTGGAATCTTATCTGAAGCGTGGGAGGAGTTTTGGCGACGTAACCGAAAAACAGCACCTTCTTCTTGATTTTTTTCCAAAGAAACCACAAGACCTTTCGGCACGGTGGTTCCTCGAGCGTATTGGCCAACATTTAGAGTAGGTTCACGATTTTTTACAAATGAAAATAAGAAATATCACCGGAGTTGTGGAATCATATCTGAAGAGTGGGAAGAGTTTTGGTGACATACCCGAAAAACAGCAGCTTTTTCTTGATTTTTTTCCAAAGAAACCACAAGACCTTTCGGCACGGTGGTTCCTCGAGCGTATTGGCCAACATTTAGAGTAGGTTCACGATTTTTTACAAATGAAAATAAGAAATATCACCGGAGTTGTGGAATCATATCTGAAGAGTGGGAAGAGTTTTGGTGACATACCCGAAAAACAGCAGCTTTTTCTTGATTTTTTTCCAAAGAAACCACAAGACCTTTCGGCACGGGGGTTCCTCGAGTCTATTGGTCCACATTTAGGGTAGGTTCACGATTTTTTACAAATGAAAATAAGAAACATCACCGGAGTTGTGGAATCTTATCTGAAGCGTGGGAGGAGTTTTGGCGACGTAACCGAAAAACAGCAACTTCTTCTTGATTTTTTTCCAAAGAAACCACAAGACCTTTCGATACGGGTGTTCCTCGAGCGTATTGGTCCACATTTAGGGTAGGTTCACGATTTTTTACAAATGAAAATAAGAAACATCACCGGAGTTGTGGAATCTTATCTGAAGCGTGGGAGGAGTTTTGGCGACGTAACCGAAAAACAGCACCTTCTTCTTGATTTTTTTCCAAAGAAACCACAAGACCTTTCGGCACGGTGGTTCCTCGAGCGTATTGGCCAACATTTAGAGTAGGTTCACGATTTTTTACAAATGAAAATAAGAAATATCACCGGAGTTGTGGAATCATATCTGAAGAGTGGGAAGAGTTTTGGTGACATACCCGAAAAACAGCAGCTTTTTCTTGATTTTTTTCCAAAGAAACCACAAGACCTTTCGGCACGGGGGTTCCTCGAGTCTATTGGCCAAGATTTAGAGTAGGTTCACGATTTTTTACAAATGAAAATAAGAAATATCACCGGAGTTGTGGAATCATATCTGAAGAGTGGGAAGAGTTTTGGCGACGTACCCGAAAAACAGCACCTTCTTCTTGATTTTTTTCCAAAGAAACCACAAGACCTTTCGGCACGGGGGTTCCTCGAGCGTATTGGTCCACATTTAGGGTAGGTTCACGATTTTTTACAAATGAAAATAAGAAACATCACCGGAGTTGTGGAATCTTATCTGAAGCGTGGGAGGAGTTTTGGCGACGTAACCGAAAAACAGCACCTTCTTCTTGATTTTTTTCCAAAGAAACCACAAGACCTTTCGGCACGGTGGTTCCTCGAGCGTATTGGCCAACATTTAGAGTAGGTTCACGATTTTTTACAAATGAAAATAAGAAATATCACCGGAGTTGTGGAATCATATCTGAAGAGTGGGAAGAGTTTTGGTGACATACCCGAAAAACAGCAGCTTTTTCTTGATTTTTTTCCAAAGAAACCACAAGACCTTTCGGCACGGGGGTTCCTCGAGTCTATTGGCCAAGATTTAGAGTAGGTTCACGATTTTTTACAAATGAAAATAAGAAACATCACCGGAGTTGTGGAATCATATCTGAAGAGTGGGAAGAGTTTTGGTGACGTAACCGAAAAACAGCACCTTTTTCTTGATTTTTTTCCAAAGAAACCACAAGACCTTTCGGCACGGTGGTTCCTCGAGCGTATTGGCCAACATTTAGAGTAGGTTCACGATTTTTTACAAATGAAAATAAGAAATATCACCGGAGTTGTGGAATCATATCTGAAGAGTGGGAAGAGTTTTGGCGACGTACCCGAAAAACAGCACCTTCTTCTTGATTTTTTTCCAAAGAAACCACAAGACCTTTCGATACGGGGGTTCCTCGAGCGTATTGGTCCACATTTAGGGTAGGTTCACGATTTTTTACAAAGGAAAATAAGAAACATCACCAGAGTTGTGGAATCATATCTGAAGAGTGGGAAGAGTTTTGGCGACGTAACCGAAAAACAGCACCTTTTTCTTGATTTTTTTCCAAAGAAACCACAAGACCTTTCGGCACGGTGGTTCCTCGAGCGTATTGGCCAACATTTAGAGTAGGTTCACGATTTTTTACAAATGAAAATAAGAAATATCACCGGAGTTGTGGAATCATATCTGAAGAGTGGGAAGAGTTTTGGTGACATACCCGAAAAACAGCACCTTTTTCTTGATTTTTTTCCAAAGAAACCACAAGACCTTTCGGCACGGGGGTTCCTCGAGTCTATTGGCCAAGATTTAGAGTAGGTTCACGATTTTTTACAAATGAAAATAAGAAACATCACCGGAGTTGTGGAATCATATCTGAAGAGTGGGAAGAGTTTTGGTGACGTAACCGAAAAACAGCACCTTTTTCTTGATTTTTTTCCAAAGAAACCACAAGACCTTTCGGCACGGTGGTTCCTCGAGCGTATTGGCCAACATTTAGAGTAGGTGCACGATTTTTTACAAATGAAAATAAGAAATATCACCGGAGTTGTGGAATCATATCTGAAGAGTGGGAAGAGTTTTGGCGACGTAGCCGAAAAATAGCACCTTCTTCTTGATTTTTTTCCAAAGAAACCACAAGACCTTTCGATACGGGGGTTCCTCGAGCGTATTGGTCCACATTTAGGGTAGGTTCACGATTTTTTACAAATGAAAATAAGAAACATCACCGGAGTTGTGGAATCTTATCTGAAGCGTGGGAGGAGTTTTGGCGACGTAACCGAAAAACAGCACCTTCTTCTTGATTTTTTTCCAAAGAAACCACAAGACCTTTCGGCACGGTGGTTCCTCGAGCGTATTGGCCAACATTTAGAGTAGGTTCACGATTTTTTACAAATGAAAATAAGAAATATCACCGGAGTTGTGGAATCATCTCTGAAGAGTGGGAAGAGTTTTGGTGACATACCCGAAAAACAGCAGCTTTTTCTTGATTTTTTTCCAAAGAAACCACAAGACCTTTCGGCACGGGGGTTTCTCGAGCGTATTGGTCCACATTTAGGGTAGGTTCACGATTTTTTACAAAGGAAAATAAGAAACATCACCAGAGTTGTGGAATCATATCTGAAGAGTGGGAAGAGTTTTGGCGACGTAACCGAAAAACAGCACCTTTTTCTTGATTTTTTTCCAAAGAAACCACAAGACCTTTCGGCACGGGGGTTCCTCGAGCGTATTGGTCCACATTTAGGGTAGGTTCACGATTTTTTACAAATGAAAATAAGAAACATCACCGGAGTTGTGGAATCTTATCTGAAGCGTGGGAGGAGTTTTGGCGACGTAACCGAAAAACAGCACCTTCTTCTTGATTTTTTTCCAAAGAAACCACAAGACCTTTCGGCACGGTGGTTCCTCGAGCGTATTGGCCAACATTTAGAGTAGGTTCACGATTTTTTACAAATGAAAATAAGAAATATCACCGGAGTTGTGGAATCATATCTGAAGAGTGGGAAGAGTTTTGGTGACATACCCGAAAAACAGCAGCTTTTTCTTGATTTTTTTCCAAAGAAACCACAAGACCTTTCGGCACGGGGGTTCCTCGAGTCTATTGGCCAAGATTTAGAGTAGGTTCACGATTTTTTACAAATGAAAATAAGAAACATCACCGGAGTTGTGGAATCATATCTGAAGAGTGGGAAGAGTTTTGGTGACGTAACCGAAAAACAGCACCTTTTTCTTGATTTTTTTCCAAAGAAACCACAAGACCTTTCGGCACGGTGGTTCCTCGAGCGTATTGGCCAACATTTAGAGTAGGTTCACGATTTTTTACAAATGAAAATAAGAAATATCACCGGAGTTGTGGAATCATATCTGAAGAGTGGGAAGAGTTTTGGCGACGTACCCGAAAAACAGCACCTTCTTCTTGATTTTTTTCCAAAGAAACCACAAGACCTTTCGATACGGGGGTTCCTCGAGCGTATTGGTCCACATTTAGGGTAGGTTCACGATTTTTTACAAAGGAAAATAAGAAACATCACCAGAGTTGTGGAATCATATCTGAAGAGTGGGAAGAGTTTTGGCGACGTAACCGAAAAACAGCACCTTTTTCTTGATTTTTTTCCAAAGAAACCACAAGACCTTTCGGCACGGGGGTTTCTCGAGCGTATTGGTCCACATTTAGGGTAGGTTCACGATTTTTTACAAAGGAAAATAAGAAACATCACCAGAGTTGTGGAATCATATCTGAAGAGTGGGAAGAGTTTTGGCGACGTAACCGAAAAACAGCACCTTTTTCTTGATTTTTTTCCAAAGAAACCACAAGACCTTTCGGCACGGTGGTTCCTCGAGCGTATTGGCCAACATTTAGAGTAGGTTCACGATTTTTTACAAATGAAAATAAGAAATATCACCGGAGTTGTGGAATCATATCTGAAGAGTGGGAAGAGTTTTGGTGACATACCCGAAAAACAGCACCTTTTTCTTGATTTTTTTCCAAAGAAACCACAAGACCTTTCGGCACGGGGGTTCCTCGAGTCTATTGGCCAAGATTTAGAGTAGGTTCACGATTTTTTACAAATGAAAATAAGAAACATCACCGGAGTTGTGGAATCATATCTGAAGAGTGGGACGAGTTTTGGTGACGTAACCGAAAAACAGCACCTTTTTCTTGATTTTTTTCCAAAGAAACCACAAGACCTTTCGGCACGGTGGTTCCTCGAGCGTATTGGCCAACATTTAGAGTAGGTTCACGATTTTTTACAAATGAAAATAAGAAATATCACCGGAGTTGTGGAATCACATCTGAAGAGTGGGAAGAGTTTTGGCGACGTACCCGAAAAACAGCACCTTCTTCTTGATTTTTGTCCAAAGAAACCACAAGACCTTTCGATACGGGGGTTCCTCGAGCGTATTGGTCCACATTTAGGGTAGGTTCACGATTTTTTACAAAGGAAAATAAGAAACATCACCAGAGTTGTGGAATCATATCTGAAGAGTGGGAAGAGTTTTGGCGACGTAACCGAAAAACAGCACCTTTTTCTTGATTTTTTTCCAAAGAAACCACAAGAGCTTTCGGCACGGGGGTTTCTCGAGCGTATTGGTCCACATTTAGGGTAGGTTCACGATATTTTACAAAGGAAAATAAGAAACATCACCAGAGTTGTGGAATCATATCTGAAGAGTGGGAAGAGTTTTGGCGACGTAACCGAAAAACAGCACCTTCTTCTTGATTTTTTTCCAAAGAAACCACAAGACTTTTCGGCACGGGGGTTTCTCGAGCGTATTGGTCCACATTTAGGGTAGGTTCACGATTTTTTACAAATGAAAATAAGAAACATCACCGGAGTTGTGGAATCTTATCTGAAGCGTGGGAGGAGTTTTGGCGACGTAACCGAAAAACAGCACCTTCTTCTTGATTTTTTTCCAAAGAAACCACAAGACCTTTCGGCACGGTGGTTCCTCGAGCGTATTGGCCAACATTTAGAGTAGGTTCACGATTTTTTACAAATGAAAATAAGAAATATCACCGGAGTTGTGGAATCATCTCTGAAGAGTGGGAAGAGTTTTGGTGACATACCCGAAAAACAGCAGCTTTTTCTTGATTTTTTTCCAAAGAAACCACAAGACCTTTCGGCACGGGGGTTTCTCGAGCGTATTGGTCCACATTTAGGGTAGGTTCACGATTTTTTACAAAGGAAAATAAGAAACATCACCAGAGTTGTGGAATCATATCTGAAGGGTGGGAAGAGTTTTGGCGACGTAACCGAAAAACAGCACCTTTTTCTTGATTTTTTTCCAAAGAAACCACAAGACCTTTCGGCACGGGGGTTCCTCGAGCGTATTGGTCCACATTTAGGGTAGGTTCACGATTTTTTACAAATGAAAATAAGAAACATCACCGGAGTTGTGGAATCAGATCTGCAGAGTGGGAAGAGTTTTGGCGACGTAACCGAAAAACAGCACCTTTTTATTGATTTTTTTCCAAAGAAACCACAAGACCTTTCGGCACGGGGGTTCCTCGAGCGTATTGGTCCACATTTAGGGTAGGTTCACGATTTTTTACAAATGAAAATAAGAAACATCACCGGAGTTGTGGAATCTTATCTGAAGCGTGGGAGGAGTTTTGGCGACGTAACCGAAAAACAGCACCTTCTTCTTGATTTTTTTCCAAAGAAACCACAAGACCTTTCGGCACGGTGGTTCCTCGAGCGTATTGGCCAGCATTTAGAGTAGGTTCACGATTTTTTACAAATGAAAATAAGAAATATCACCGGAGTTGTGGAATCATATCTGAAGAGTGGGAAGAGTTTTGGTGACATACCCGAAAAACAGCAGCTTTTTCTTGATTTTTTTCCAAAGAAACCACAAGACCTTTCGGCACGGGGGTTCCTCGAGTCTATTGGCCAAGATTTAGAGTAGGTTCACGTTTTTTTACAAATGAAAATAAGAAACATCACCGGAGTTGTGGAATCATATCTGAAGAGTGGGAAGAGTTTTGGTGACGTAACCGAAAAACAGCACCTTTTTCTTGATTTTTTTCCAAAGAAACCACAAGACCTTTCGGCACGGGGGTTTCTCGAGCGTATTGGTCCACATTTAGGGTAGGTTCACGATTTTTTACAAAGGAAAATAAGAAACATCACCAGAGTTGTGGAATCATATCTGAAGAGTGGGAAGAGTTTTGGCGACGTAACCGAAAAACAGCACCTTCTTCTTGATTTTTTTCCAAAGAAACCACAAGACCTTTCGGCACGGTGGTTCCTCGAGCGTATTGGCCAACATTTAGAGTAGGTTCACGATTTTTTACAAATGAAAATAAGAAATATCACCGGAGTTGTGGAATCATCTCTGAAGAGTGGGAAGAGTTTTGGTGACATACCCGAAAAACAGCAGCTTTTTCTTGATTTTTTTCCAAAGAAACCACAAGACCTTTCGGCACGGGGGTTTCTCGCGCGTATTGGTCCACATTTAGGGTAGGTTCACGATTTTTTACAAAGGAAAATAAGAAACATCACCAGAGTTGTGGAATCATATCTGAAGAGTGGGAAGAGTTTTGGCGACGTAACCGAAAAACAGCACCTTTTTCTTGATTTTTTTCCAAAGAAACCACAAGACCTTTCGGCACGGGGGTTCCTCGAGCGTATTGGTCCACATTTAGGGTAGGTTCACGATTTTTTACAAATGAAAATAAGAAACATCACCGGAGTTGTGGAATCATATCTGCAGAGTGGGAAGAGTTTTGGCGACGTAACCGAAAAACAGCACCTTTTTCTTGATTTTTTTCCAAAGAAACCACAAGACCTTTCGGCACGGGGGTTCCTCGAGCGTATTGGTCCACATTTAGGGTAGGTTCACGATTTTTTACAAATGAAAATAAGAAACATCACCGGAGTTGTGGAATCTTATCTGAAGCGTGGGAGGAGTTTTGGCGACGTAACCGAAAAACAGCACCTTCTTCTTGATTTTTTTCCAAAGAAACCACAAGACCTTTCGGCACGGTGGTTCCTCGAGCGTATTGGCCAACATTTAGAGTAGGTTCACGATTTTTTACAAATGAAAATAAGAAATATCACCGGAGTTGTGGAATCATATCTGAAGAGTGGGAAGAGTTTTGGTGACATACCCGAAAAACAGCAGCTTTTTCTTGATTTTTTTCCAAAGAAACCACAAGACCTTTCGGCACGGGGGTTCCTCGAGTCTATTGGCCAAGATTTAGAGTAGGTTCACGATTTTTTACAAATGAAAATAAGAAACATCACCGGAGTTGTGGAATCATATCTGAAGAGTGGGAAGAGTTTTGGTGACGTAACCGAAAAACAGCACCTTTTTCTTGATTTTTTTCCAAAGAAACCACAAGACCTTTCGGTACGGGGGTTCCTCGAGCGTATTGGTCCACATTTAGGGTAGGTTCACGATTTTTTACAAATGAAAATAAGAAGCATCACCGGAGTTGTGGAATCATATCTGAAGAGTGGGAAGAGTTTTGGTGACGTAACCGAAAAACAGCACCTTTTTCTTGATTTTTTTCCAAAGAAACCACAAGACCTTTCGGTACGGGGGTTCCTCGAGCGTATTGGTCCACATTTAGGGTAGGTTCACGATTTTTTACAACCGAAAATAAGAAACATCACCGGAGTTGTGGAATCATATCTGAAGAGTGGGAAGAGTTTTGGTGACGTAACCGAAAAACAGCACCTTTTTCTTGATTTCTTTCCAAAGAAACCACAAGACCTTTCGGCACGGGGGTTCCTCAAGCGTATTGGTCCACATTTAGGGTAGGTTCACGATTTTTTACAAATGAAAATAAGAAACATCACCGGAGTTGTGGAATCTTATCTGAAGCGTGGGAGGAGTTTTGGCGACGTAACCGAAAAACAGCACCTTCTTCTTGATTTTTTTCCAAAGAAACCACAAGACCTTTCGGCACGGTGGTTCCTCGAGCGTATTGGCCAACATTTAGAGTAGGTTCACGATTTTTTACAAATGAAAATAAGAAACATCACCGGAGTTGTGGAATCATATCTGAAGAGTGGGAAGAGTTTTGGTGACGTAACCGAAAAACAGCACCTTTTTCTTGATTTTTTTCCAAAGAAACCACAAGACCTTTCGGTACGGGGGTTCCTCGAGCGTATTGGTCCACATTTAGGGTAGGTTCACGATTTTTTACAAATGAAAATAAGAAGCATCACCGGAGTTGTGGAATCATATCTGAAGAGTGGGAAGAGTTTTGGTGACGTAACCGAAAAACAGCACCTTTTTCTTGATTTTTTTCCAAAGAAACCACAAGACCTTTCGGTACGGGGGTTCCTCGAGCGTATTGGTCCACATTTAGGGTAGGTTCACGATTTTTTACAACCGAAAATAAGAAACATCACCGGAGTTGTGGAATCATATCTGAAGAGTGGGAAGAGTTTTGGTGACGTAACCGAAAAACAGCACCTTTTTCTTGATTTCTTTCCAAAGAAACCACAAGACCTTTCGGCACGGGGGTTCCTCAACCGTATTGGTCCACATTTAGGGTAGGTTCACGATTTTTTACAAATGAAAATAAGAAACATCACCGGAGTTGTGGAATCTTATCTGAAGCGTGGGAGGAGTTTTGGCGACGTAACCGAAAAACAGCACCTTCTTCTTGATTTTTTTCCAAAGAAACCACAAGACCTTTCGGCACGGTGGTTCCTCGAGCGTATTGGCCAACATTTAGAGTAGGTTCACGATTTTTTACAAATGAAAATAAGAAACATCACCGGAGTTGTGGAATCATATCTGAAGAGTGGGAAGAGTTTTGGTGACGTAACCGAAAAACAGCACCTTTTTCTTGATTTTTTTCCAAAGAAACCACAAGACCTTTCGGTACGGGGGTTCCTCGAGCGTATTGGTCCACATTTAGGGTAGGTTCACGATTTTTTACAAATGAAAATAAGAAGCATCACCGGAGTTGTGGAATCATATCTGAAGAGTGGGAAGAGTTTTGGTGACGTAACCGAAAAACAGCACCTTTTTCTTGATTTTTTTCCAAAGAAACCACAAGACCTTTCGGTACGGGGGTTCCTCGAGCGTATTGGTCCACATTTAGGGTAGGTTCACGATTTTTTACAACCGAAAATAAGAAACATCACCGGAGTTGTGGAATCATATCTGAAGAGTGGGAAGAGTTTTGGTGACGTAACCGAAAAACAGCACCTTTTTCTTGATTTCTTTCCAAAGAAACCACAAGACCTTTCGGCACGGGGGTTCCTCAAGCGTATTGGTCCACATTTAGGGTAGGTTCACGATTTTTTACAAATGAAAATAAGAAACATCACCGGAGTTGTGGAATCTTATCTGAAGCGTGGGAGGAGTTTTGGCGACGTAACCGAAAAACAGCACCTTCTTCTTGATTTTTTTCCAAAGAAACCACAAGACCTTTCGGCACGGTGGTTCCTCGAGCGTATTGGCCAACATTTAGAGTAGGTTCACGATTTTTTACAAATGAAAATAAGAAACATCACCGGAGTTGTGGAATCATATCTGAAGAGTGGGAAGAGTTTTGGCGACGTAACCGAAAAACAGCACCTTTTTCTTGATTTTTTTCCAAAGAAACCACAAGACCTTTCGGTACGGGGGTTCCTCGAGCGTATTGGTCCACACTTAGGGTAGGTTCACGATTTTTTACAAATGAAAATAAGAAGCATCACCGGAGTTGTGGAATCATATCTGAAGAGTGGGAAGAGTTTTGGTGACGTAACCGAAAAACAGCACCTTTTTCTTGATTTTTTTCCAAAGAAACCACAAGACCTTTCGGTACGGGGGTTCCTCGAGCGTATTGGTCCGCATTTAGGGTAGGTTCACGATTTTTTACAACTGAAAATAAGAAACATCACCTGAGTTGTGGAATCATATCTGAAGAGTGGGAAGAGTTTTGGTGACGTAACCGAAAAACAGCACCTTTTTCTTGATTTTTTTCCAAAGAAACCACAAGACCTTTCGGCACGGGGGTTTCTCGAGCGTATTGGTCCACATTTAGGGTAGGTTCACGATTTTTTACAAAGGAAAATAAGAAACATCACCAGAGTTGTGGAATCATATCTGAAGAGTGGGAAGAGTTCTGGTAATGTAATCTAAAAGCACCAGTCCAGGTCTGATAACCTCTAAAAAACACCAGACTTTGTGGTCCGCTGTCATCCAATAGCCTGAAAAAGGATATTCGTAACTCGAATGCAAAATTAGTTCTATTTTTCCAATCTTTCTTGTGAAGGACCGAAACTTTGTAATCGCAATTTTTCTAAATTTTAAATAACCCTCTTCGAAGCGATTCAATTGGTCTCTCGAATTTTCTAGTCTCTTACGAAGCGTGTAACGCTTCCATTTCCGAGCGTTAATGCTTCGTTCATCTTGGAGCGTCGGACGTTTGTGGTCCACCGCGATTGTCGACTACCGAGAGCAAGGGTTTTCGTGACTCGAATGCGAAATACGTCTATTTCTCCAGTTTTTCTCGTCGAGACCAAGCGGCCGGCACACGACGCTTACAAAACGACATTACTTCCCGTCGCGTGGGTCTGCAGCCGCCGCGTTGCACCGCGGGAACCGAGTGCATTCACACGCGTGTCCCTCTTCGACGCGGCACGAATGAATGAAATCGCGTAAATATTTATAGAACGTCGAGACACGTCGAGAGCCGGTACGAGCGGATGGCGTACGAATAGCTCGTTTTGTCGTGTGTTTACAATTCGATTACGACCGTGTCGACGAGCCCCGAAGGGGCGCCATGAATTTGGCAACGGGTTTTCAAAGATTTTCGAGAGATTGGTAAATTTGCACAGCAACTCTGCAAACAACTCCATGCACCATATTTCAAGCTTCCTCGATAACATTTTCAACCCTCAAATTTAATGCATTTGGAATCCGAGTACAATTCTTAAAATTTCGCGTACAATTGTACTCGTTAATTTTCGATATTTAATATTCGATGAATTTCTATTTCCTTTTGATACAAACTGCAAATAAGTAAAGTTCTTATTGTTAGATCGATTTACTGTTTTACAAATAGTGTCATTTTTTTGCAAATTATCCAAATGTACTTGCATTCCTGTGTTCAGTTTGTTACTTATCCTTGTACAATTTCAAAAGTGAAATGGGTTTTTATGAGATTTCGTGATTAAATATTAACCATGGTTGTTAAAAGGTGTTGGTAGGTTTCTTAGAGCATACTGTACACTAATTTCCTAAGGTACGATAGATCATCGAGACCTGGGAATTATTATTAAACTATTCGACGTATTTTCGATCTCGTTACAAGTCCTCGATTAATATTAAAGAGATGGTAAATGTTTTAACACGTTGGCCGCCATTCGGTTTTCTATATTTAAAAATGTCGTCGATATTTGTTTAAACCATGGCAGGTAAAACAGAAATACTCGATTCACCCTTTTTACGTTGGAAACGTTACTTTCGAAGCAAGACCACGTTAAAAGAGAATTAAATTACGGTCAAGTGTGCGAAAAAGAAGAAAAATCGAAATCTTTGGTGAGCTTTTTGCACCGAAGGGAAAGGTGTATCATCGCTCAACGCGTGACAACCACGCTTTCCACAGCTATGAAACTGGACGTTTAATAATAAAGCAAAAGTGAACTGGCAGTTTGAGGCCAGTTTCTTTCAGCGCGTATCTCTCTGGTTACCGTACTGGCTAAGAGTTCGTTCGCGTGAACATTTTTTTCCTTCACAGTGCCTCGTGCCTCATCCGATGACGTGACATCGCGATTACATGGGAAGAAGGGCACCGTAGGTGATCACGAAGGCTATTTCTCATGAAACGCGCACAAGTGTAGGTGAACCATAACATCGTTCGAATCGTAGAAAAATCGAGCTTTCGCATGGCAGCATGGACATTCAGCTGCTCGAAATTCGAATCGAGCAAAGTTCGTTACGTCGAAACAACCTATATATTATAGGACGATTAGATTGATACTTCGACAAATTTTCGGTAAATAGAATATTACACTTCGGATTAAACAATTGTTACATTTCATCGACCACGATACCAATGTTCGATTACAAAATGGACGATTCCTTCGATATTCTAACCCACGTTACTTTTATCGAGACAAGATCGATCAAAAAGACACTCGGGAATACATCACGTGGAGTTCGTTTATGCGTGTTCGAATTTCTACGATAGTTTCGTACAATTGCGGTCTGCTCGATGAATATTCTGAAAGCTATCGTAACTGGCTGCGTGTCTCTCTCGCGTCAAGGAGCTTCGCCAACCGATTCGAATCGATTAGATGATACAAATAAAAGAGTTATCCCGTGTCTTCTTCCCACGGTTCGTATAATATTGATAGATGAGCCGCAGCCTCCTCAGCGCCACGAAAAAGGGGGATCTAACGTTCGAATTTATCAAAATCATTCTGATACCTACTCGGCGCAGCATGACGTCACACGTCTCAGCGGTATTCCGACTGATCCGTCATTAAGAAATTTGCATACGCCAATCGGTCAGTGGCGGAAGGATTAGGACGGCTGTCGTCTTTTTTTTTATCTAAAAAAGGATTTACATACATCCTTACCATCCGGTCTTTCTTCACGAACGGTTTTTCACGCAAAGTATCGGGGGGTAAATATTTGAATACGGAGTCCTTTTCAGTCTAATACGAATATTGTTTTTCATCCCCTCGTCAATGTAACAAGTCGTTGCCACTATGGTATATTTTTTTCGCCCAGAAATCCGTTTCAAAATTTTTACTTTCAAACGGCACGACATATTCCAAAACATATTTTAGTATTCGAAATTTCTCGAGATTTTTCTAATCGATAACGTCACGCGCAGTAATTTTCGCCTACTCGATTTTTGTGTACAGCTTGAAGAATACTTTTACTTGAATCATAAAATATCGTCGTTCCAAACACGGATCATCGAAACTCCGATTGCTCGATATCGTTAAATACTGTTTTACAAGACAACGAAGAAACCCGGACCTCGAACAGCGAGCACTGTAACCGAGAAATCGTTCGAATCGAATTCGAACTCAAGACAGACAACGAGAAACAAAGAACTCCTCCAATGGAAACTCGATGAACGTAAAAATGGATTGCTGTTCCTCTTTGTTAGTGAAAATCGACGCTATCGGTGCCATTGACCGAGACTACGCGATCGGTTCACCGGTTGCTTCGATCCTCGATATCGGTGATCGTTCAACGACACCTAAATCGATCAAAGACAAATTCGCGGCGTGGCGGGATCGTAAACAGGATGAACGAGATCTAAGAATCGACGGAGAAGTCGAATCCCGGCGATGGGTCGGACAACCGGTAGGAATGTCGTGCGTCGGGCGTCGCCACGTGGATCGACGATTCGTCTCCCATTTTTATCATCTGGAAAGAGTATAAATACCGCTCTCGTTTGCATACGGAGCGAGAGTCGATCGTGAAAGATCGAGGCGATATTCTAGGGACCCTCGTAGGTGACAGTGATTTACATTTGAATGAGACACGCACGGTCCGCGGCCGATGTTGATGGGCGCTCATAAAGGAAAACGACGAGAATGCAACAGGGAAATAAAGGGGCGCAGAGAGGAGATGGGGAGGGGGGAGGTTTCGTACGCGGGGATACTAACCCAACGTTCGTTCGGAGTCATCGCAAACTAATAGACGTCTGATTGCGGTTACCGCCAGTTTTGACTCACCGGTACAAATATTTATCTTCATCCCTGCGCGCATTCACGCACAGCGTGCAACGCTCTAAGGCGCCGATCGCGCTATCGATGCATATAAATGCATTAATCTTGATCGGTGAACCTTCGAGCGCGCGTTCTCTTGCATGCGAGTGCGCGCGTATTCGTGCCTCGTAGCCCCGTACGCGGGGGGTTGAGTCAATATTTAAATCATTGGTATTGATCGATCGTGATTAATGGATCGCTCGCGGAAAAATCTTCCGAGTTTCGACGAATAACGAGCCGGTCGATTTTCAAATTTCGTCGCGATTGTACGAACACGGAATTCGGGAAAAAATTGCGAGGTGATTCGATGCCGCGCGAACCGAGCCGAGGACACCGTGTATTCTTGCCTCGAAGAGTCGTCGTTAAAGCAACGCCTCCGGGTACGATCATTCGTCAATATCTCAATGATTCATCAGCGGTGGAATCTCGTTCGTTTGAACCCCGACGAAACGAAATAACGATTGAAACGTCTTTCAAAATCAAATTGTCGTCCAAACCTGCGCCAAGTTCGTTACGCGTTGCTCACAAAGGAATATTGTAATTTCAAGGGCACGGGGGGAGGGGGGATTTTCGAATAAAAATATAGACAATTTTTGCTCGTTTCCAGTCTCCGTCTCTTTCGGTTTAAACAATTGTGATTGTACATTGAAGTGAAGAAAGCGACGCGAAAAGGTGAAGACGTTTACGTTGCATCGATCTTCATTTTTTGACTTTTATTTCATTTTCTCGAAGAAATTTCTTGTGGATAAAAAAAATTTCTCTATATATTGCACTAGATGCACTCAAACTTTTACCAAAATCAGATAGAGCACAATTTCTTTATAATACTGTACTGAATTTCTCCTGTACTGAACAAATCTTATTATTTTCATTTCTCTTATTTGTTCACAAGGAATCACCTCCGGCCCACTTTCACATATTACTCAAAACCACCCTTCGCGTAAAATCTTACCATATAAACAAACGAAACATTTCGTTTGGATCGTTTCGCAAGAATCTTCGAGCACTTAGCCAAGACCCGGTACCCGAAACATGTAAAAACAATGGCGTTCGCGAGGTGTTGCCGCTATTCCACCTAAAGCGCGAAAAAGTGACCTAGAAACCGTGGTAAAAAAGAAGGTAGAAAACATCGGGTCTGAAAAACTGTCCTCGATTTTTGTTAACATCCTCCGTGTCGTTCTCTTAACCCACAATACCTTTCTCCCCGTCGGCCAATAAAACGGCTGGTAATCAAACCGCGCATTTCAGATTACGGGGGCCAGTTACCGGGTCAGACCGGAGGAATATTTCTATAAAGGCGCCCACGCGGAATATTTCTCTCCGGTGAATATCGCAGGGACCTTAATGCGGTCAGAGACAATCGTCGACGCGATATTCGACGTAATATTCCGGGAGAGAAGGTACGGTGACAAGGCTCGCGCATTTCGTGCTCATATATCTGCAACCGTTCCAGACGAAGCTACTCGGTTGAACACGGAACTTTATCGTGGCCGTGCAGGACCGCCCTCGCCAGTATGCTTATAGATGTATAGCAGGCAACTTTTTATTTTTTAACGGACCAGCACGAGCGTATTCGAGCCCACGTATGCATGCACGAACCATGTTACGCGGTAGCTACCAAGGGCCATGTCCGGGTCACTGTTGCATACGTGTAGGATGCACATCGATGCACATGTATGCACCGCCGGTTTCCCCTCGCGTCTTGCTACCTAGGAGAGGAGAATCGCCTAGCTGCACGAGACCGGGGAAATTTGCCCGTTTATAGATTATAACCCGCGTTTATTATGTCTTGGTTATCGCAACCTGGACTGCACGGTGCAGCTGCATGCACTGTTACTGCGTTATTTCCTGCATGCTCGAGAAAGCAATATTTTTCGCCGTGAACGATGGCGACGTGGATAAGGTTCGTACTCGCGTCGCGTTCTGTCGTCTATATCGCTACGGATTCGAGCAATCGCGTATCGATACGTTCTATCGAATCTTTCGCTCGAAACACTTGACGAGATACGCAACGCTTTAACGGGGGAACAACGCTCCGGGACTTTGAGAAATTGGTAAATTTCCCGAATTTTTTCTCCGAGTAGTTACCAAATGAAAAATGTAGTGCCTTTCGGAGAGTATGAGTACAACTTTCAGCTTCGTTTTACAATTTTGCGAAAGTAAAAATCGTACAAAATGGCGAAGTTACACGCTGTTCCCGGAACCCCTTCCGGTGGAACATTGTTCGTTGGTCGCCACAGTTGACGAAAAATAAAATAATTGACATATTTAAAAAAAATCATACGCTGTACCGTAGAATACTCCACGCAGAGTGTCTCCATAAAATTTCACGTGAATCGCAAAAGAAGAACGATTCGCGAAGAAAATAAACCGCTCTCCGCGAAAAGCAAAAGAAATTAAGATAAATCGCACGACACACGGCCGTTTGTTTACGCGCAACTCTCGAGTGACCGCAAAACCCCCACTCTCACCGATACACATTTCTTGCCACATTGTCGCGGCTGATAAAACAACTCGAGTCTCTCATTAAATCGTGGAATTCCGTGGAGAAAGGGTCACGGTGTCCGTAGGTATTTCCCGTCGAATAATCCGCAATTCCGAACACCGAGCAAAGAGAGAAGACAGAGACAAAGATAGATAGATAGAGAGAGAAAGAGAGAGAGAGAGAGAGAGAAAAGGGGTAGAGGCTGCGACCGCGGCGCGCTTATCGGGCACCGACATCGCGGAAATTCGCATTTCAAACGAAAATTATGCGCTCTCGAAAATCCGGCGTCGATGCTGTCGGCGTGTGTCGCCGTGGCGCGTTTGATCGGGGCGGCCCATTTGAAAGTTAAATTCCCGGCTGGAACGGGAATTTCTCGTCCGGTGTACATGGACTCGCGCGTATCGTACACGTACGCGGCGGGCGCGTACCGGGTACCGCAGGTTGCATTCAAACGCATCCGTTCGCATCGTCGCTACCTTTCGAACGTTTCCATCAATCCGCCTTGACATGCAAATAATTCGTGGAAAAAATCGAGCGGCTCATGCGGCCGGGACGTTACAATTAATCACGTGATCGTGCCGCGGCGCGGCGCGGCCGCAACACCGCGTCCGGCTACCGAAGTCACAATTTGTTATGGCTGACAGGGTCCACGGTCCCGAGCGCATCGACAATGCGCGCTTTTTCTGAGCGCCCGGTCGTCGACGCTCTTCCCGCTCACTCCCCCCGCGAGCTGATTTTCAAAGATCCCGTTCAATCCTCAAGGGACGCCGATCCAGCGGTGTACGCGCGGTTCCCCGGTTAATCGTACACGGACGCACGCGCGCGCGCGCGCGGCCTCTTCCCTTTGAAACCCCGCATAAATGTTTTCTGTTCGCGCATCGGGGATCTCCTTGTTAAGAGAAATTTCCGAGAGTTTTGGAATACTGTTACCGCGCGCGCCATCGTTGTTTCAAAAGTTTTTAGAACGCGGAGAGACCCGTTGCCCGTGCCTTATTTGGACGACTGCGCCTAAATTGGACCGTCGAGTGATCGAATTTTCTAACATACATCGACGTTGAATTATCCATGTCTCGAGTCGGATTACTCGAAATCGAATATTCCGTTGGGTTGGGCTTTAAGTGACCGAATCCTTTGAGTTATTTCTCGGCGAATAACTCGAAATTAGGTATTTGAAAGGAGAAGGTTTTGAGTGCCGAATTTTCTAAAATAATTCGACGTTGAATTATCGAGCTTTCTCTGCGAGTCACTCGACGTGTTAAATAGCTTGTTGAATAGTGGTCACATTTGTATGTCGTAAGTTAAGGTGGCGTCATCTACCGTGATTTCTGTATCGATTAGTTCGAAGCGAGTGAGGGCGAAACGATCGACGTAACGATCGTTGACAATTAGTATTTGAATCACTGTCTAAGAGAAAGGATCGAAGATAAGGTGTGTTACAATTTGTACCGCTGGTAATAAAACTGTACAATACATATTACGATAAAATTAAATGTGCTTAAATGAATTATAAAAGAATCCTTTTTATCGCGTAAGTTAATTATTGTATGTATACATTGTTCAGTCCTCTGATAATTTGAATATTATTTTTGATTTTACTCTCCCACTTTATAGCAATGTTTACTTTTAATAATATTTAGAAGTACTGTAATAACCGAAAGATATTTATCGGTTGAATATTATTCCTTTTGGTATGATAATCGCGGCATCTATTGACACTTGAGAATACTCGTTTGAACTATAAGCGATATTGCCTTTTTTCTACATTCTACAATCTATTCTGCATTGATCCTGCTTTCGTCGGTCCTACGTAACTTTTCCGAAAAAAAAACAATTACGTACGTTCGATATCAGAGAAGTGACTCCGTCAAGTGTCTCGTCCCCAATTTTCAATTACCTCGCACTCCACCTAGAACAATAATCACTATAGAAGGAAATCACAGAAAATGAAGGAGTTATCGGAGCAGGCGTCCACGCAGCTCTGCGCGACCAAATAGAGAAATAAGTATACTTGCCCTTCGATTTCTTGCGCTATTGGCGCACAGCCGAAGATTCGGGGCCCATAAAGAACGGCCGGAAGACAATGCAACGACACAACTCACAAAGAGACAAAGCCCCCAACTGGCGGTCGGCCACGAAGATGATATCACATGCTTTACGATCGTTCCACGGATACTTTATACCCCACTCCGCCCTCGAATGCTTCGACGTGTGTGCGTTTTCTTTGGTTTTCGAGTCGCCAGCACTTGATATAGGAATATGCAGATGTCGCGTGATGAAATATCTTCGCCGTTGGCCTTTCTTTCTTCCCTCGCTGCCCTTGCCCTTACTTCGGGACCCCGAGTCTCTCTTATTTTTCCTTCTCCTCGAAGATCGAAAAGTTACGCGTCCCTTTACTTCGACTGTTCGAGCGCCCCCAACAGCCCTGACATTTCTATTTATAAAGGAGGCTCGCAAACCATTCGGACTGCCGCGTACGAAACAATTCACGAATATGGTTATGCATTATGCAATTACATGTTTCGACGACGTCACGTCAGCTGGAAACGCGAGAGAAAGAAACTGAACAGAATCGGGTTGTCAAACTTGGCGAACATCTAGGGCTGGCTCGTGTCGGTCGTGGATGGAACACGTTTGATCGAGTATCGAGCACCGTATCGATAGCAAGAGCGAGTTTTCCTTGAGAGAAAAGCGCGATTAAACATCGAAATTCGTTTCTCTCCGAAGGAGCTCTAAGGAAAGAGAGACGAACGTCGACACGAATTTCACACTCTTCGTTATTGTGGAGTTTTATTTTTATTTTTTCAGGGTCTCTATCCCATTAAAAACGATGTATTCGTTTCTCTTTTGTGTTTAAAAAAATCGATTCGTGACAAAATTGGTCAACAAAGAATCAATCTATGTGAAAAAATCAATTTTTCGAAAAATCAATCCCTGATAGACACTGTATTACTCATTGCGCGATTAGTTGGCCGGTAAACCTGTTACGGATTGTACTTAAGCGTAAGCATCGAAAATATATATTACATGTATATTGCGCAGTGCAAAATTCCCTTTTTGTACGATCTGTTCAACTCTTAATCGACGTTGGATAGATCGCGTACAATGCATTTCGGTACTCCAGTTTCAATTCGCATCGAATTCGCTCGATTCGAGATTAAAAACGTCGTTGTAAATTATTACGAGTCAGTAACGACCTTTTTCCAATCGATCGTTTCACAAACCCTTGAAACGTCGTTCGAATTCCTTGGACGTCTTCCCTCGACGAGATTTAGTTCGTAAAATCGCAAGTACGAGGAAAGAAAAGCAAAGTAGTATAAAAAAGAGAACCACTGGCCGCGTGGATCCCATACATCCTTCCATCATTGTCTTCCCGATCAAACGTTTCGAACAATGACAGTCGCGATGAATTCCATCACGAATCTTATTCCCAGCACTCCGTGTCTGGACAGCTTACAATAGACAGCAGCAGCAGAGCCAGCAGCAGCACCAGCAGCAGCAGCAGCAACCTCGAAAGGACGTTCGACATCTCGCCATAGTACTCGGGACGTATGACAATCACGTAACTCATTTCCTACACGATAACGTCACCGTGGAATTTCATTATTGAAGAATCGATTGAGGGATCGCGGAGCCGCGAATCTTTCTGTCGGGGAACGTGAACGGCGGCCATCAAAGAACCGATGATTCACATCGTACGTACGGTAGCGTGCAAATTAATGTGAACAAACCTGCTATAGCCACTTCGGTATTTGTTATTCTCCTTTGGTCTTTTATATTTGGCGTAAGGACGCTCATTTTCATTCAGCGTGCTCCGTTCAACGTAAGCTCGAAACCCTTCGATGAACCGGAAACAGATTACTTCGCGACCATTATCTGCTGGCATTTATCGTACGGATCGTACAGCGTACGATTGAATTATTGTAAACAATTCGAGAATTGAAAAGTGTACAGATCCCTTGAAAGACGCATGTACTGTCCTCGTTTCTCAGATTTTTACGTGTTTTGCAATAGAAAATATATAAGAATGTTTCATCGCACCGGCGTTTACGAGTATAAGCAATAAACATTAATCGATCGAGAACCTAACATAGATATATAAGAAAATTGTCGAAAAATATCAAAAATAAAGCTTTAAAATATATGTAAGATGTTGCTAGGTATTAAGTGAATTTTCAAATTTTATTCTTGACAAAACTTCGAATTGATGGTAGCTTCAAAGTGTTCGTAATAATTTGACTACCTCGTCTGCGATTTTGTTTATTCCCATTTTCTGTCGTAACTTTTTATACGTTTTAAACAAACTGGTATGCCAAATATAATGTATCTTCGCGGTCTGAAAATTGTCTGGAAAAACATACTTTTCGAAGAATTTTTAACCTGTCGAGAAGTACCACCAGACTCCTTTCTAAATTAGTTCGAATCAACAGCTGAGCACCGCCTGTATTGATCTACACCACTCCGAAATAACTCGCAGCCGCCCTGTCTACCGGTATCGAGCAGAATGTTCCATTTAACCCTAATTACCACCCCGACATCTGTTCTGGCATCGTCTCTTCGTCCATTAATTTTACATCGCACAGATGCGTCTCTGGTTTTACCACCCAAAAAGTATAAATTGAAAAAACAACGGGACATCGCTCGATTTTTCGGTTCTATCCGCGTTGGTCCCAGATCCGAGCGTTCCCATCCACGAATCTATTAACACTGAAACTACCAAAAGGGTCAATTTCACCTGTTTCGAGCTTCTTTTCAACACTAAAACTACCAAAGGGTTCAATTTGACCTGTTTCAATCTACTTCTTAACACCAAAACTACCAAAGGTGTCAGTTTGACCTGTTTCAAATTTCCTTTATAAAATTATTGAATTATTAACGGTGTCTTTAGCTACAATATTCGTGAACAATTTTCAAAATAGACAACCAATGTTCCATCCAATATTGGAGATAGGTATGCGAGCTGATGCAAATAGCAATAGGTTGGTGGTTTTAGCGTTAAAAGACGGTGCATATTCGACGTCACTGTGTTGCTCCTCGGTTTCGTTTCCGTAGAGATAACAAACATTCTCGTTTTGGCCGAAGCAGCATCCACTTGAAAGGATCCATTTAACGAATAATCGAGACTACGCTTTCTTTCTCTCAAGTGCAACGAAAGAGAAGCCTCACAAAAGTCCGGCAACAATGGATCCTCATCGTTCTCCCTTGTGCGGTTCGATATGCGTTTGATGGACGTGAAGATGGCCAGCCTTTCTTTAACCTTGGCCCCTTGCATCGAGAGCCCTTTTTTATGAACTATCAATAAGATATCACCTGCTGGCCGGGGAACCGAGCTCGAAATATCGAGGCACTGTCCACCGTTGACGAGCCACCCATTCCACGTGGAGTCTACCGACTACGAAAGTATAATCATTTCGAAGATAAAACACGAGAACTGTCATTTACTTAGACGCGATTCAATTTTTTTTTTCTTTGGACGTAATCTCCGTCTCGACACCCAATCGGGACTCTCGCTTCGGTACCGACTGTGATCACGTGCTTCCTCTAATTATATTTCGCGTCATCGTCCGAAATACACCGGTACTCTAACACCGTGCATCTATTGATTCTCGACGTAGAAAAAAGAAGAAAAGAACCAACAACACGAGCTTCCGGTTGGAGAACCGAACCGAAATACGCCTCATAATTCACCCGAAGAGCACGGTCTGTCCCACGTCGTCCACTCGTGAATTTATTAAACTGCTCTTAATGCAGTGCGCCTAGTAACGCGGAATAAACGACCGTGACCAGCTACTCGATACTCGTTCGTACGCCCACGCAACTTCGACGCTGCTTACCAGACGAACGTACCAACGAACCTACCAACGAACGAACCAACGAACGTACCAACCGACCGACCAACGAACGAACGAACGTTGGGCCAGCTCACTCGGTATCGTGACAAGGCGCGGCGAAGTGAGATATCTAAGATAGCTCGAACAAGATCGGGACGATCGGGCGGAATCATTATTCTTTATACCGTAAAAGGCACGATGGGAGCCCGCCAGGAAATACAGAAGCTGTTGCCGCTAAGTAGTCCACCCACGCGTCGCGAGTCTTAATTCAAATCCATCCTCTATCCCGTCTAACGATCTCGCGAGAGACCTCGATCAATTTCTTGCGGTGTCTTGCCGCGACGCGGCCCGAGATAACGAAGTCATTCAGACTTGGAGAGGAACTGCGAGACTATCTCCTCCTCGGACGAAAATCAATATCGTCCGGTCTCCGATCCCGTGCCAATGGTTCACAAAGCGCGGGAGTATTCTTTCAAAAGTTGCGCACGATGAAAAACTGGTCGTTTGTCACTTTCTCGAACCTGCAAGAAAGGAAAATCGACAACGAAATTCCTTTTCGTTTCCATGGAAATACTTTATAGAAATTTACTCGGTAGATTATCTTTGTGGAAATTTTTTCTTTCGATTATTTTACTTTATATTGTTCCATTTTGTTTCGTTGTTTTTTTTTTCTTACCGAAGAAAACAATAAGCTAAGAATGTATCGCGGGATAAATTATACGTATATATTTGTATTATTTTATTTTATTTTGTTCTTCTACTTTGTTTTATTTCATCTCGTAATATATTCTTAGATCGTTTTGTTCATATGCTTGTTATATAGGTATTTTGTTGTATTAATTCTCTACAAAGGAAAATCAAATCCGTTAATAAGATAGTAGTTGTAATAATAATAATAATTGCACGTTTCAAGGTACCCTGATTTCATTTCGATTATTAAAAAAGAGAAATTTTTATCGAACGCGTCTTCATACGCCTATTGACACAATTGTATGTAAATGATCGAAGTGATTTCAATGAAACGCGAGTTTCACATTCTCGTTTCACGGTCCGATTAGGTTGCGAGCATAACCTGTCCACGAACACGACGGTGTTACCTTTTGTAGTTTGCTGATTTTTCTTCTATACGATATTCGTTGTTCGTAAAAATGTTAAGAAATATTATAAATGTATCTTCGAGGGTATTAAGTCTGCGCGATAAGTCTCGCGTAAACTCTCTCTTCTCTTGGTGAAAAGATTGAACGAAATCTTGTTCGTTACGTTTCCTTTTTTTTCGGCGCAGAGAACCGCCTTGGTTAATTAATTGTCGTTTAACGTCGCGATTATTTTACCAGCTATTAAGAAAAATTTATCGCTTCCCTTCGCAGCGTTAAATTAATACCTGATAAAAATACGGAGGAACTGATAAACCGACCAGCATTTCCGAAGTAATAGCTTATACTCGAATAGTATTCAGTTCGAAGGAGTTGCAACCCATATGTTAGCAGATAACGAAGCATCAGATTGGAGATAAAAAACCTCGAACAAATACGTAAGCAATCGCGCCAGCAGTTGGAACGAAGCCTACAGGTGCAGTGCAGACGCACTTTTTGCAGCAAAAGCGAGCATTCGCTTTCCAGTTGGTTGAGAAATAATTATATGTAATTCCTCGAATGACTTCCGAGTAACGTGACCCTGGAAGGAGAAATAAATTATAGACGCTTGTTCCCGCGATAGAAAGCGTGATAAGGCTGCGAGAATCCGAGTCCATTGTCACTGGCTCTGTACACGAATATACTCTGGAAGCGAGAGAATCGAGACACGAGGGCCCAAATGTGAGAGACCGATCGATAAGGCCACGTCAATATGCGAAGCGAAGAATCGAAAGTGTCCCTTTGTCCAACCACCGGTCGACTAAAAGGACTCGAATCCAGGACCGAGCCGAAAGCGACTCTGAATATCGGTGAAAACGCTCCAGTCTATTAAATACGGAAGATGTTATCTGTTCTACTGTTTCTTACGCGAAGTATTCTCTCACTGACCACCTCATCGTTTCGTTCCGTTATTTTTTCGGACACTGGATGGACACGAACACCTCGCATTCGATCGAACCGCGGGAAAATACGATACAGAAATAATTCGGGTAATTATTGGATCGCACCAACGAATTTCTAATCGCAATGGAAGCGAGTGTCCCGGACGACGAATAAAGTCATTGACAAACTGTATTCGTTTTAAGTGAAATTGAAAGTATTTTAAATAGAATTGAAATTGTTTTAAATTCCATTTAAGATGAAAAAAGGAACAGAGAACGCTCTCCTTTTGGAGTAGTTCTGTCCAGATCCACGGTATTGTCCTGAGCTGTGCACTCCTACTTCAAAAGTTGCAAACTTTCGATATGCTGGTACGATAAATACATAATTGTAACATTCTAGTAACTATCTCGTTTATAACTATTGTACATTCTTTCCGTGAATGTGAAAAATAATCTCACCAGAGATCAAAATTGCTTAAAGTACACTACTGTGTTGGGTTTCAAATAATTAACCAATGGTTCGTCACTAGTCACTTGTAGAATCTTAAACAGATGTTCGTTTGATTTACAACACAGAAGTATGCAACCAATCGACAAAATACTCTCGGTGAACTCTGCACGTACACACGTACCATTTACCTTAGGTAAGTAAATAATATATATGTGATAGTACGTACAGAGGAAAGATATCGCGATTATCTCTTCTGTTCCAACGTGCAATAGTATAACAATAACGTAACGCAACGATGGATTTTTCAAGCCGTACGTTTCAAGACCCGGTTCTACGTCGACGATCGTAAAACTGTGCCGAGCGGGCTGTTGGTCCACAAATAATTATACCCGATTCGTCGTACGAACGAACGAGCTTCGAAGTTCCTTCGAGAGACGCTGCTCGCGGAGGAGCTTTCACTCTGACCTGTCGTATGAACGAGAAACGAGAAAAACAGTGGGCGAGAAGGAAGCGCGTAAAAGAGAGCCTTGAGTGTCGCCGAAAGGGCATAAATCCCCGTTTACAATGCCGGGCTGCAGGGCACACGTGTCCGCGCGAGTGAAGTTTGCCGCGCAGATGAATGAAACTCTTTGACGAGCACGTTCTCTCGTAGAAGTTCTCTGGCCGGTCTGCAGGCACCGGTGCTTGGCTTCCCGTTCTCTGTTATCGTCATGCTGCCAGTTGTCGTCGTTGGTGTTCCCTCGTGTAGTGTCAGAAACAGCGGCACCATCCACTAGACTTGCCACTAGACTCGGTGGGTCCGGTTATTACGGGGGTCTACGGCGAGAAACACAACCAGCGGTACCCTCCACTCCTCCACTCCCCCCCGGTCCCCTTTTCGTCCCCTTTTTCCATCCGGAGTAACCAGACCCCTGTCGACGTTCAACTTTTCAACTTCGCCGGGTCACGTTTTACCGTCGTCCACGTGGAAATAAATTGCAATTCACCGATTGCAACCCCGGTTAAATATGTACGCTACGGTTCGATCGTTCGACACTCCTATTTCAATTTTTACCTCACCGTGGATGGACACCGAACAATTTCTTTTTATATAAATCGAACAATTTGTACGAATCGAAGGTACGTCTGAAGGACAAATACACGTGCATGTGCATCGTGACGATTGAAATTTAGAAAATATTAATTTTACGACAATTGACTTCTTTGACCATGTTAAATGTTACAAAGGGTCCGGGTCGAGGGTTAAGAAAAATTCATCTCTTAGGAGAAATATACATCAGGTCGATCTATACGAATCTATGAGAATTAGAGGGAAACTGCATCTACTATCTTCTTCTACATTTCTACACTTCTGTCTCACGCCGTGTAAGATTCTAGCTAAACCGATATACTTTTCCAAGAAATAAAATATAAAGTAAAATAGAGTACGACCTGTTTAAAACTTCTTTTGAACACTAAAACTACCAAAGGGGTCCAATCAGGTCAACTACAGGGTGTTCCAATCACCACCGGTCGATTTGAATTTCCCGCTATTTTGAAAACTTCGAACCGATCGACCCGAAACTTGACACGTGTCGTCTAAATAGATGGTAAATTAATCGTAGAAAAGTACACGATGCCACCCTTTGAACACGTGCTAAGAATCATTCTGCATACATCAAAGTATCGAACGTTCAAAGTGTACGTACAAACAATATCGAAGATTATTGAACGCCCTTCAACCACCGACGAACGTTCGCTCGCTCGCTCGTTCGCTGGCAAACGAACGCAAGATTCGCCTCGATTTTGTCGAATCGACAACTCCGATTGAAACTCGATCCTCGATTAGAGATCGGTAGCGTTAAAAGTCCGGCTTCTATGGGCCATGTTTGCCGGCTCGACACGATGAAATTATGCATTCGTATTATGTGCCGAAGCATCGAGTCGCCCACGCGTCTCCCCCTATCCGTGGTCTCTCACGTTACCGCTTAAATTCCAGCCCCTGCGAAGCCAGTGCAGCACGAACGTTAATGAGTAAGCGATGCTGCCGGCGCAGCATCTTTTATTCATTTCACGAGGAGAAGCGAAACATTGGCCGCCGCTTTTACGCTACGGCTGGTGCTGGTTCTGGTGCTGGTGGTGCTGCTATTGCTGCTGCGGTCTCGTATCCACGTATATACGCGGTGGCTGCCCACGTGCGCCGGCCATATTGCATTTCCGGTTCGTGAAATGTTATAAAGTTGGCTGCTCGCTGGAATCCCCGCGGCCGCTATCGCGATTTCCTGTCTGTGATCTGTTGCTCATAGCCGGTGCTCCCTTCCAGAGGCAAAGTGAGCCGCTTCCCCTATCGCCTCCTAGTATCGTAAATTTTTACGAATCCCCCCATCGAGCAGCGATATAAGATCGAGCCGAGGACGCCGTGTGTCCCGTCGATACGAAACGCCGCGTGGAATTTCAATCGCGGGGATACCTTAAATACCATAAATATCGGAATTTGATACTCGTGGCGAGCCCCCCCCCCCCCCCCAACCCCCTTCCCTACCCCACGGGGCCAAATTAGGAATCGCGAGAGTGTCGAATACCGAACGAACCGCGACATCGTCGGCGCGTTAGATGCCGATCGTCAGCGAGTCGAGGACTCTTAACGGCGCCATTACGAGAAGTTAAATTTTCCACGAAGCGAGAAACCTGGACGTCCGAAAGGGACCTGAACGTCCGAGAGTCGGCTGGTCTTTATTGTTCGAGCTCGATGGTAACTCGTTGGGAGAGTGAAGACGTTAAAAATTAAACAACGAGCAAAAAACAAAACACCAAGTCGTCGGAATCTTTCCTTTCCTTCGATCGAAATTAACGGTAGAACTATCGATGGTGAACGTATTACTGTTGTAAAAGTACAATATTCTTATCGAACTTGAAAGTTTGACGAGTAAAGGGCAAATTGACTCGTGAGTACCCTCAGTTGTCTATTTTCATGATTATGAATGAATATTGTAATCGAAGACACTGTCGACAATCGAGTAATTTTAAACAGAAGTTCGAAACTGATTGAATGTATTCATGTTCGAAACAAGATGAATTCCATCGCTCGAATCGTACACGAGCACTCGGAGCGGGTAGACCGACAGCGTCCATTAGTCCGACTTATGCGGGATCATCGATTTCTCCGCCTACTTACGCTTTCGTTTCGTCGAGCTGAAGCGAATCGGGATTCGATCTAGTGCACGCCGTCTCGTAGATTTGTATTGCGAGTCGTTACGAGTTTAAGTAACTCGCGGGAAAGAATATCAAACGTAGCTAGGGGAGTTCTTCCTGAATCGCAAATTAAGTGCGGTGTGATCTTGCTCGAAAGATGACACTACGTGGTGTACGCAACGCAGAGAAACTCTCAAGAACCGTGTACTTGTCTATTTTATATCCTATCTCTACCAATGTCCTCAAAGTTTCAAAAATGTTTTTGGGACTGAAATTTCTACCGTTTCAGAAACATTCAATCTTGCGAGTCTCGCGAATGTTTCGAAAAACTAACTTTCAGATGTTCAAAGTACAACTGTCTTGTAATGAACTTTACAGTTAGATGATAAAAACGTTGAAGAATGTTCTCGTAAGATGGCGTTGCCATATTTGGAATTTCCCTGTGTTTATGATTCATAGCAGGTACAAAAGTACTCGAAATTCTTCTCACGATAGTCGTAATTTCGTTAATTTTACTCTTTTTCAAATTCGAGGCAAATCAATATCCACATTTAACCGCTGTTCGAAATCGTGCGAATTGTTGCAAGAGTGCAGCGAACGATGTTCGACACTGTCGTAAAATCTAAACCTTTCTAGGATAACGCGTATGGATAAAAAAAGGAATTGAAAATATCCGATCTCCGTTCGCGATGAACGTTTTCAGTCGAATCGGTATCACAAAACGGGGTACGCAATAAAGGTGGAAAAAGGTTTCGTTGAATGCCTCGCACGATGATTCACTCGCACAAAAAGGTTTAACCTCTTCACGAGTGTGTCCGATTTTCGGACGTTTTACGAAAAATCGGCGCACCGTATACAGGGGCGTCTAGGAGGAAAAAAAATGTCCGGTTCGATCAAACGGATGGGATAAGTCCGCGCACAAAAGCCTCATTGTATCTCGAATTTTTATAAGGATCCTCAAGACGCTCCATTGTGCGAAAATTGGGGGTTTACGTTAGACGGGAATTGCAGAGGCGGAAAGGGATAGCGAAACGAGTCCCTCGCCCGTGAAAATGTAAAAAAAGTCGATCTCTCGTCGATGTCGGATCGCTAACAATGAGACTGCGTAAGAATCGGAACTGCATTGCGTTTCACGTAACAGGAAATACTTGAACGTGAAACCCAAAGCCGTCCAATTATTTACACTCTCAAATCGTACGAATTTAAACCGTTTGTGACTCATATTCTTATATTGTTCACTTGCAAAAATATATTTCAATTTATTGAAAATTTTCTCGCGAAAAAATGTATCGTATGCGCACGAATTAGAAGCGTGCCAGGTGACAATTATCAAAAAGGAAAATTTGTAAAATTACAAGTGAGGTTACTCGACTAATTTGAATGGATTTCTAGCACGTGGATATCCTCTATTGCGCAACATTTTTCCATCAAGATTTTCACGGTTAAACGGAATATTTATTGCAGAGATCTTCGCAAAGAGAATTCTTCGCGAAGTTTACTATATTGGTCCGTTAATAAATAAAATTTCAAATTAAATCACGCGTCTATCCTATATCGCGTATAGTGACTCGGTTCTAATTGTTTATGGTTTTTATAATCGATGATAAATTTACACGAAGTTCGTTTCTATGATACTTCAACGACGCTAACGTATTTTTCGACACAATAAGGAATTACGAACGGAGTTACTAATTAGAGCTCGAAAAATCCGATGAAAGCTGATCAATATTTGGACCGATCGGGATCAAACAGGGGATCAATATTTCCAAATAATCGGTTAACCGAGAAGGGAGCTCAACTTTCAACCCCGTTTCCCAGGGAAACCAGCCAGAGGACGGGAGAAATCCTTTCGAAACTCGACAAAAGCTTGCCTGCAACCACGCGTGTCACTCTACGTCCGACAAAGCGGCATTGACGAGTCGGATAATATAGAATTTCCAGAAATCTGGACTCCGCCGCGAGAAAGGAGGATCGAGATTGGGGTTTTTTAAGGGTTCGCTGCTTTTCTCGGTGAAATAAAGGTGGTCGGTTAGATAGACTCCACCCCACGCACCACCTGCGAGGAAGACGTTTTCCGTCAAGAAGACGGACGTTACGTGAACTTTCTCACGCGTCAGCAGGGACACCACCTGCTCTCTGAATCAACCCTTATTGAAAATTATTAAATGCGTGGATAAGTCCAGTGTACCGTGGACACCTTGGAACTTGGATACTTACTTTTCAACGCGAGAAGGATTTCTGAAGAAGAACATTTATAGAAAATAATTTTCGAAGCTTCGTTACGAACAGAGCTACTTTTAATCGGAGCTCGAAAAATCCGATCAAGGCCGATCGAGATCGTACAACGGAAAATTATCTAAAACGTGGATAAGTGCACCGTGGACATCTTGGAACTTAACCGCGAGATACGTTCTGAATATCTATCGAGCATGGAACAAGGAATAGGAAATAATTCTAAAACGAGCGATCACGCGTTAGGGAATCTATTCTCAAACGCACGGAACGAACTGATAATTTACGCTTGTCATGCGTAGCTACGCGTATAGACGCTACCGGCTGTATACAGGATGAGTCACGCAATTCGCGCGGTGTCCCTCGTAGAAAGACACTGTTATGTCGTTCGAGTTCTTCCTCTGACACACGGTGGTATTCACGATCACGTGAAACCGTAGAATATCTTCGAGAGTGAACTTGGATTTTGATCGTTTCGATGTTATTGGAAAGGAACAACGTCATTCGGCGTACACAATTAACCCACGCAGGACGCGTGTGGGTCACTCGAGACCCAAGTTTTACGACAATAAAACTTCTACCGATCTATTTCCCTTCTCTGCCTCTTGCAATATAAATTATCCAATGCTTTTTCAGTTTCGCTATATATTATTTGCGTTATTATTTGTATCATCACATGTGTCAAGCACCGATCTAATAATATCATTATTACTATTTATCCATTACATCGTAGCTATCAAAAGTAGATAAGATGTGTGTTTAAAAGTAGGAAAATAGGACTCGTTTTATATTCGGATAATCAAGTCGAATAATCGAGGTTCTACTGTACATAGATGTACTCCATGAAGTACGAACGCGTATTCCTGAATCACCCTGTACAGAACGATCCAAGGTATATTCGATGTTAATTACGTTACATTTAACCGGGTCCACGGAAAGAAGTTATCCGAATGTGGTACTCTCGTACGAAAAAAGTTCCAATAAGTTCAATAATATTTCCACGGTTCTTGGATCACGTTACACCGAAACGTAGAACGAGAATGAATTTTGTTTCGCAGATCGAAATTGTTTTACGAGGTTCGCGAAACAACGTCCCACGCGTCTGATTAAAATCCTCCGGCACGCGTTTGCATCGCTCATTGGGAACAATAAAACGGAAGGGGAAGTTACAAATTGTACTTTATGGTCCTTCTGTGCATCGACGAAAGAGACGGGGCACGTTGTGTGTACCTCGCGCGTATATAAATTCAATTGTCGATCATTATTTCGAGGTACGGTCGGACTTTAACGCGCGCGGACCAATTACTTGCCCGATTCCGTGTTGTTTCTCACCGTGAACGAGATCGTTATTGTGTCAGGAACGTTTATGCTTCCTTCGTTCATTAGTCGATGCAAGGAAGAGGTTTTATCGACACACTCCACACCCTACGCGATCCAAGATCCCTTGGTCGGTGGTAATTGCTTTACTGGGTTCCGTGTCGAAGGATTTCGCTCAACCGGTAGACAGGGCTGTATATTTTGACAGTTACCGGTGGTTCTTAACGATCGGATTAATTTTTATCGCGCAGTCGCAAAATGTAACTCCCAAGCCTGTTCGCGAGCAGCATTTCGACCGGCTTTATGGTTCCCTCGGAGTGTCGTTGACGTTTCAGCTTTTTATCCTCAGCCTCTGGTTTCGAGGGTCTTCTCGGGGATCGTACGACTATCGCGAATATACGTGCTTTAAATTAAACCGTTACGGTAACGCGTAAAATGAATTGCAAACGGTGTAATAAATTTTCCGTAAAATGAACAAAAATATCGTAATATCTTTGAACTCTGTAACCAACGATCGGAAGCTTAATTTCGATTCGATGGTGACGATGGAAGAAAAGAATTTTCAACGAAAATTGTTTATGGAACAATTCGGAATAATTGATAAGGGTATGCGAAACATCGATGTTTCTCGTGGATAACAACTGCGAGTACATTGAGCAAAAAGGAAACATAAACCGGTGTACTTAGGCTCGTTTCAAAATAGAAATTAAAAACTTGAAAAGGTTGTATTCGATACGTAGGTGTATAATATAACGATTTTCGAATCATAAGAACATTTGACGACGCAACGAAGCCAAAAGTGCGACCAACGCTTTCAATTAGACACACCCGACACTGTTTCCTCGATGTTGTAGCCTTTGACATAAATCAACAATAGGTACCTTCCGCTACATAAACCGCGTAAACGAATTTGTAACATTCTAGCTACAAAATTGACACTTTGAAAGCCACCAGTCCCGACGGAACTTCAAACGAGATCTATAAAACGATCTATAACTTTACGATTTATCGTAGCCCTCGATCAACCGACGAACTTTTCGTCTCCGCGGGTATTAAGCTTCCATGGGGTCTCGTAAATCGGAGCACGTTGACCTGCCATGAATCTCGATTCAACCCCGCATGAATTATATCGACTTAACTTCGATATTGTTGATGTTGCAGGACTCAAGGGCAGAGCCATAAGAGCCGGATACCACAAAGCCGTGGAATAATAATACCGCGGGGTTTGAACCGATGAAGGCCTCACACGCGCCATAAACTACCCTCCGTGCAACGAATTTGTAACATTTTATTAGCAGGGCCTGCATCAATGTCCACGAAGGGAGAGGTACCGAGCCGCGCGAAGCTACTTTGCAGAGGAGAGAACGTTTTAATGGTCAGACTTTGTTCTCGTGGGGGCCCTGTTAGGCGGTTATGCCCTACCAGTTGCATTCATCCACGGAGATTTATTCCCTGTACCCCTACGAGAGGAAGGATACACGAGGACGGAACTTTTATGATCGGTTCTGTTACAAAGTTGACTCTTTATGCCGACTCGAGAACCGCGACTCACAAAGACGACGGAAGAAAGAAGAGGATGCCTTTTAAGGAGCGATGCGAACGATCTCGCGGTACCCGAGTTTGTTCTACGCAGAAAAATCCGCGTGCCTTTGCTCCCCTAGATTCTCGAAGAATTGAACTGCACAGCTCGAAAGCGAGAAAGAGATGGCTGAAGAGAGAAGCACCGGTTCGACAGAAAGAATTGACGATATCGAGATTGAAAAAGATAGAGTGTATTTTGTCAAGAGTGTATTATTTTGTGTTATTGTCAAATATATTAGAGATTGCAACTATCAACCGCTCACATCGATGCATTTTTCTACACGATAAAAGAATACTTGAACCATATTTTCGAGACACACTGCGTCGTTATTTATATAATAATATATCGACCTAATAAATGTAAAAAATAAATGCAATACTGTAACGATATTACAGACGTTTCTTAAAGAACTGGTAAGTATCTTAAAAAATTGAGACCAGACAAAGAAAAAGTTGACCTCGTAATGATTTTGAAAACGCTTGTGTGTCAAAGAAACTGACAATAACGTTCGAAACCTTTCTCGAAATCGTGAAAATGCGTGTTCGATCTTCCTTTCCTCGATCGGTCGTCCACGATATATTTCGTTGTTCCAATTTAAACCAGACACCCTGTGTATACTCATCGTTAAAAGTTACACGAGGGCGTGGAGCGGAGTTGTAAGGTAACGGCCGATTTACGTGCGATAAAGTCGTACGGCGAAGAGTGCAACTCAATATATATTAATGCGCGATCCGTTTAGAGGCAATTACGGGCTAATTCGCGCCTTCGTAAATCAGCCCGTGATCCGTGGCTCTTACCGGCCCGGTCCAGCCCCATTTTTAGTAACAATATACGACGACCGGGCCTCGATGGACTATTACGGAGATACACCCTTGCCGTTTCTAGATCCTTATCTGATTAACGACGCGTTTTCATCTGTGGCGATGATACGCTAACGATCGCCAAGTTGCTTTATAGCGACCGCAAACTCGTTTTATCAGCTGCTTCCTATTATTTAATAAGATAGCCGTATACACTCGATTTCTAAAGACGCAATTGACCGGTTCGACTCCTATTACAATTGAGATTACCGTGATTATACAGGGTGCTTCGTGATTATATATATATACATATACTTCTTTTTAACGAAAATAATTTTAGTCGTACGATATTGCCACGAATTAAATGCATTTCGAATTCCATTCTTGAGCAATCTTAGAATGAGTAATTTAAATGTGTACGTAACAATTATATTACGATGATAAACTTACGATAAAACCATTCTCGAACTGTTTCTTATTTCGTGTGAGCACGCAGCATCTTCGATACGTTGACAAAGGAAAGACCTCGAAGAGCACAATAGTTTCTCTCTCGAATTTTTCGTCGTCGATTCGAGAAACACGAGGCTCCCTTTTCGCTCCCTGATTCGTATCCACACTTTCAACCGCTCGCCAAGAGGTCGAGGCAACGAACCTCCGGGGCACCTTATTAACTCCGGCTAACTTTCGGACGCCATAAATTAACATTTTATCCCGGCAGGCTTAATGCGCGCCGCGTTTCAGCGCGAGAAACAAGCGTGAGATTATTTTAATGCCCGCCCGATTGAAATATACGTCGATACTTAATAGAGTTCCGCCAGGGGGCTCATAACGAAAGGAGGAACCTAATTAATCCGGTGTATCGCGAGCTACGGGACCGCGAATATTCGGTCTTGCGAGTAGGGACGCCCACTTTCCCCCCACCCGTCCCAACCAACGAATCCGCCCGACCGTGGACGCTCCGGCCGCGTTAACGCTTCGTACGTAATTATAACGGGCCGGTTAATCCGATGGGATTAATTTTTTCTCGGAGCTCGAATCGAGGCACTCGGACCACTCGATTATCAAGGCGGCCGGTGCTCACACCTGGTTAACGCGCTAATGAATTCCCAGCATCGCGTAATTATGGGGTAAAGCGCGCGAAATCTCGCGCGAGCGTGCGCGAAATCTCGCCTCGTTTCTCGGTCCCCTTTTTACTCTTTTTTCCATTGGTTTCTCGCATTTCGTTTTCTTTTTCTGCAATTTTTTCCTTTCTTTCTTTTTTCTTTTTCCTTCTTGTTGCGTTCCCGTTGAAAAATAATTACACCGGCGGCAAGCCCGATATCCGGTTACGACTTGACACGAGCTCGTTCCTCTCTCGCGCGCGAGCACGCGGGTTATCATAAATTATTGCCCACGAAAAAGAATTCCTTTCTGCGATCGAACTTTACGATCGGCGAGCGCGCTCGCTCGCGCGCGCTTATTGAGACACAGCATTGGCTAACAAGGACGAAGAGCGACGAGGTTGTAAAATGTTTTTTGCCGGCCACGCGGGATAAAAACTGCGGTTAATTAAGGGGTTTTCTACATGCTATGCGTACGGTGAGCTGGCAAGGACTATGGAACGAGCCCGGACCTTTGCAAACGCGATCAATTTCGGGGATGTTACGCTCGTGGATTGTTACTAGCCCGGTACGGTATTTCCTCGATAAATGCAATGCCTCGGGACCATAATTCACATTTATAAAGTACCATCTGTGAAACTCTACTTCTTCGTTGACAGTTTATCAGCAGCGACCACCAGAAAAAAAGGACAGAATGCGAAAGAGAAGGAGGGATCGAGGGTTCAGGCAGTCGACAAAGTTCAACGCTAGAACTGCCAACAGATTTCGGAATATTAACACTAGATTTACCAAACGTCCAAACGGTCGGACAAAAGGACAGAAAGAGAAAGAAAGATCGAGAGTTTAGGCATTCGATAAAGTTTAACATCAGAACTGCCGAGAGACTTCGTAATATCGACTCTAGATTTACCAAACCATTACACTCTACGTGTGCAGAAACCTTCGTTAAACCGAGTCTCAAAACGGAGAAGAATTTCTTTACAATACGAATACTTTTTCGTGCCACGGTATATCGAATTCGATCGACGTCGTAAAAATTTTATTATCGCGGATGCGTCCCGTCGCGTCGAATCAAGGATAATTATCATCACGGGGGCAAAAAAAAAGAGAAAAAGAAAAAGAAAAAAAAGAGAAAGAAGAGAATACGTCGTCGACGAGTCGCTGGACCACACGTTAACGGCCCTGGCGAGCGCCCGACAGAGCCCTTCATCTCGCTGGCAGTCGGAACTCGGTTATTTAATAGAATCGACGTATCGAACGACATCGATCGGGGACCAAGTCGACCGGGCGCTGCCAGTAAGAAACTTTATATCGCAATACATATCTGGCCCAGGCAGAGCCGCGGTGAACAACCACCGACTCGTAAATTCGTATCTCCGTCGGTCGTCTTCTCCTCCTCCTCCTCCTCCTCCTCCTCCTCCTTCTTCTCCCGCTGCTCAGTCCACCCCAAGCTTTCAGCGGCGGAATAAAGAGTTTAGCGATCGATTGGCTTTTTATCGTGCGATTGGGAGGAACGCGGCTGCGCCGCTCGTGCGAGCAGCGCGACTCGCCCGTAGCTCGGCGCGGAACGATTTATGCCCGGCGACTTATTTGGCAGCATTGTTTACGGGCCAGGAAGCAGTTTGTCCCGGACACTCGGCTCCTTTTTTGCGATATAATTGCAGATTCTGCGCGTCTGCGCAGCCGGGGCGGTCCTTTTTTGCGGCGGATCTTTCTGTCCCACCGCGCCGTAAGAAACTCGCACCGGCGCGACCGTGCTCGCCCGTCTGTGCCCCGCTTCGTCACCCTCCGCGCCCTTTCTCTCGACGATCTTCTTGCCGCACTTTATCACAACGCCCTCCTTTTTCCACCCGGCCGCCACGATATTCCCCCACCACCACGCGGCTCTTATTCGCCGCGCTCGCTTTTACGGTAGCCCGATCCGGCGTGTCCCGATTTTTTTTCCCCCACCCGTTACCTCCTCGTCACCCCCTTACCCTCCCCTCTCTCGACTCCCCCTCGCCCGTCCGTTTCTCTCCGGCCAGAGATCGCTCGGCGCGCGGTCCCGGGACAAAGGTGGAGAAAGTATATGGACGGAATCGCGGACGTTTCGATCCTTAATAGCTGTTTCCCAAGGACGCGGTAATAAAGAAGCCGCCGCGCGACCGGTGATTGCGGATTTAAAGGCACGAATCTCTGTACCCGGTACCCCCGGTACGATTCATTAAGTTCTCGATTCCGTGAATCAAGCCGTTCCTGGTTTTTGCCGCGTGGGGACGCGGTTCCTCCGCTCGTATTTCTCTATCGTTCCGCGAGCAGATTTTCTTCTTCCGTGTTACGTAGAGGCTTCCCCAAGATGGCGCTCGCGAGCCCGGAAACTTACACGCATGCCCAGACGCTCCTCAATGATCGCTCGTACTCCACGACATTGAGTTGTTGATGTCTAGACTGTCAGTTTTCGATTCCTTTCGTGTTTTTTTTCTTCAATGGTAGCTAGGCTATTTTATAGCGAGATACGATTAACCATCTTAGAAGTACCTACAGTATTTTTTTCATCCAGAGATACTAAAATTTATTAGAGTTGTAGCTTCTTGTTTAATGGCTCTTCTGGAAAAGATGTTCCTCCATTGGTTTCCACGATTGCAACTGATGCCCCAATCAAAGACAGAGGATGGAAAGTATCTTCATTAGGAAGGATACGGTTACACCGAGAAACTTCGATAATACGATACCCCGCTGCTCATCGGTGATTACTCGACTCTCTAACATTGAGTTATTGCTGTCTAGACTGTCATTTTCGGTTCCTTTTGTAATTTTTCTCTTTAATGGTAGGTAGGCTATTTTGTAGCGAGATTTTCCAGATATGATTAACCGACTTACAAGTACGTATAGTATTTTTTTCATCCAGAGATACTTAAAATTAATAGAATTGTATCTTCTTGTTTAATGACTCTTCTGAAAAAAAATGCTCCATTAGTTTCCACGATTGCAACCGATCCGCCAATCAGAAACAGAGGATGAAACGTGTCTTCATTAGAAAGGATATGGTTGTACTAGGAACTAGGGAGAAATCAAAATCTCGATAAATAAAAGAATTGCGAACCTTTACATTCTGAATTTATATTGTTTGGCTTTAGTTTGTGTTTAGCACGTTAGTTTAAAAAAATGGTAAACTCGATATTTTTAAGAATCTCTAGTATCTACTGAAGATTCTCTCCAAATATAAAGTCGTTTGTTTAAGTAGATCTTGAGTAGATCCAGAATATCTAACAGATACGATGAATATCCTCAGCGTAAAAAAAATTCTCTTGCAAATTTCAATTATTGAACTTTTGTGACTACGTTTGAAAACTTGCGTTTTTGATGTCTGACATGTGTACCGATGAACTTCACTTGCGACCGATCACCGCGTTGAAGCAAATTTATGTGACCAGTTGTCAATGCACTAACGAGGGTATCATCGTTGCAAAGCATGCCAAAATGACGTTATCTGATGTACAACTGGGATTCAAATCATGACGGTCTAATAGTACGTTAATTAAGGTCTGTATTCTGCGAAGATGACATATCTTCACCGTGTAATTGGAGCAAGATGTATTTACATGATGGAACCTATCATCTTCTCGCCGTTCACGGGGCCCGATCGAGTCGATGATAATTGATGTGCACTTAATAACGAACGACGCCCAAGGTAATTAAGAACAAGCTTGCGAATTTATCAAGATCCTTCGGGACATGCTATTAACGTCAAGACGTCTAAAGTCGAGATATGTAAACTAGCTGTTTGCAACGTCGGTTGCAGCGATTATGAATACACAAGATCCGCGATTAATGTCGAATTTAATTACATTAAGTTGAAGATTAATTAAGTCGGGTCAGGTTGTATTACCGGTTTAAAAATAAAACGTATCCACGTTACGGAATATCGAAAACCTGCATCAAACTTTGACAAGACGTAGCGATTACTCGGTGGTCGTAATCATTAATCATTAATTTTATCACAGTTTGTCCAACTCTGTATATAACTGGACCAACCTGTATAAAGTAAATTATCCGTACCTCGATCGAGTTTGATTTCTCAACCGTAACGTACGTATGTTAATATAGACTCCTAAATGGATATTTGTCCAGTTTGGGGAGTACTGGTTATGCGCCTCTAAATTCTCCTATCTCTTTTTTCGATCACCCTGAACGAGAAACCAGGACTCGTGCAACAGTTTGACTGACAAGATAAAAAGAATCCCAAAGGTTTTCTCCGCGCGTGCAGGTTAGTGGCCTCAGAGGTGTTCTGGTTGCATGGATACCTCGAGGGAGGACAGATAATCGATGAGGGGAACCAAGTGTCTTGACCATAGCGAGGAATTGACAGACAAGGCGCTATCCTAAAGGGAATTCTCCGGGAGAGATCGTGCACTCCCGCCTCTGCGGAGAAGCGAGGCAATAAATTCGCGGATACGTCGTCGACAGAAGGATCTGATAGCGGCGAAACTTGCTCGCACAAAACCCTTTTTTTCGCCATTCGCCAAGTATGGAAACGCAAGATCCTTCGTTAAAACGATTCGAATATCTGTGCCCGTGCCCCCAAGAATTTCATCGAACCGAGACTACGAATTAAGAAACGACTTTTTTGACAATTTTATCACACTCCCCGATTGCAAGACCCGTAACTTCGTGTTTGGGGAATTTAGACGATTCGTCGTCTACGAGCGTTACAAAACCGAGCAGATCCCCTATTGCGATATCTAGAAGCCTGATGAATAGTTGCCACAATTGTTATTGGTGATTCGGAAGGATACTATACGATAATTTAGAATATATACTTCGGAACGTAAACCTTTCCACTTTAAAGAAACCTTGTGTATCTGCAATCGATAACTAAACCCAGATGTAGAATGTACTGATATCTGTCATCGTTCAGTTAAAGCTATTACTATTGCAGATATAACGAGTCAATAATATCCGAGGTGTATCCAATACCTTCTGTAGGTAGGAGTTTCTCTGGCTTACCAACGAGCAGTACAGTGGTAGAAAACCCTGGTTACGAACGAAATATAAAATAGACATTGTATCGAAAGATTGAATAATATCGTGCTAATTGTCTGCAGATTTACAATATTTACTTAAGATAGAAGAATAAATATAATATAGTCCGAATCGATAACGTTGGAAGTTAATGAAAATAATAAGAGACGTCCTAAGTCGTAAAACCAGTGTCTGCGAAAAAGTATAAAAGTTCTGATTCTTCTTATTTTTTTATTTTAAATTCTAAATATCGCTCAGACAAGTGTGAGAAAAAATTTTATGGAGATCTAATCTATAAAATATATATAATACTCATTTTACAATCTTCCTACCCGAGGTATCCTCTAGCAACGCAGATACGCATGTATCTACAATGTTATTCAAAATATGTGGCTATTAACGTCTAATTTTAATGTACATTCTCAATACTTTAAATCATTACATAAACTAACATTTCAGTACAAGTCTATTAAGTAGCAGTAATTGTTTGATAACGTTAAGACATAGTATTGTAAATTTTTCAAGATTGAACAATGAGGATAGTATATAGCTTATGAGGTCGTTGGATTTATGTGTTTATGCTGTACAAGGATTAGAAAAAAATATAGTGTTGTTTAAAAAAATATCGATGACTTTAAATTATAATACAAAAATAAATTAATAATGCTACCGTTTTACCTACCTCTTCAAACATAAATGTTCCTTATCATAAAACTATCAAACAGTGCACCTGGTCTGAAGAGTTTCTTCATGGAACCGCAAATAACGGAGATATTCAAGGGCTCCCATTTAAATGGTCCATTCCATATATTGTTTTAAAAAATCGAATAAATTTGAAAAAAAATGCTGTGCTATGACGGAAAAGTCAGTATATGTTGTTTTACTCTGGCTGGTTTAATCGCGGTTTTACCGGAAATACTTTTGAGGTTAGAATTGGACATTCCCCGTGCATATTTCAATAAAATCTGGCTAACACATTTATTTCAATACGGATTATTAAACTTTCCGCTACTCCTCGCTTTTCGTGGCTTTACTTATCAGGTAACTTACATACTTGGGGTGATATATACAATGTACATTATAACAATATTTATTTTTGTTACAGGTTGCTGTGAGAGCAGCTTTCCTAGGGTATGCCTTTGGAATTGGCATTTTAGTATCGCTTATAGCATCACCGTCATGGCAAATGTTTGGCGTATATATGACTATACTGGCTACCTTCCATTACTCAGAATTCTTGAGCATAGCATGGATAAATCCATCGGCTGTCTCCATTGATAGCTTTATTTTGAATCACAGCCTAGCTTATGGAATGGCAGCATGCTTCAGTTGGATAGAATTTGTCCTGGAAAGGCAATATTTTCCAATCATGAAGCAGCCTTCACCTCTATCGTACTTTGGATTACTATTATGTATTTGTGGAGAGATATTAAGGAAGTTAGCAATGTTTACAGCAAAGCATAATTTTAATCATATTGTACAAAGAGAAAAGATGAACAACCATGAACTCGTTACTTACGGGGTATACAGACTCTGTAGGCATCCCAGCTATGTGGGTTGGTTTTATTGGTCTATAGGAACACAGGTAATAATCTTTTGTACAGAGGAATTTTAGGCTAAATAAGAGAAACATAGAGTAATTTTTATATTTCCATTCATAGCTGATACTTCAAAATCCAATTTGCCTCTTGGCTTACACAGTGGTATCCTGGAGGTTCTTCCATGATCGCATTTTAATCGAAGAGGTTACTCTACTTAATTTCTTTAAGCAAGACTATGTCGAGTACCAAAAAGTAGTAGGTACCGGATTGCCTTTTATACCTGGCTATACTGTTTATACATAGCAGCCGGTCTCTGTTTAAAAGTACATGCGATATACAAAGTACTAGTGCTTGTACTTACTTCATTCTTAATAGTCACAAAATGGCAATTAAACAAAGGCTTCTTAACAAAATTATATTTATTGTCTCATTTCTTTTCGAAGAATTATTTATATAACAATACACTACACTTTCATGTTACGGTAGATATTTTCAGTTGATTATACATTTTTTCTTCTTACGCTTATATGTATATATGAAACGTATTTATAATAATGAATACATATGTACCGCATTATCGCATAATGCTGTCGCTAACACTTGCATCAACATTCTGAGAGCATTCATTCGATGTGAAATAATAAGAAAGAAGGTACTAGATTCAAAATCATATACTTACAATTGCATCCTCGTAAATTTCTGTATACGATCATTTACGATACATCAATAAAATTTGAATAAATCTTTGTAAATTCTACGCGTCGTTAACACTTAGCGTTGCCTCTGACGTGGCTTGTAGAAACATCTCATAGCCGATTTGTTTAATCTATTCTGAAATTAGTTAATATTAAGAGAAAACTTGCGAAAATTATTAATTGACTCTAAGTGATATATAATAATAGAACGTTAGAAGCTTCATTAATACGTGTTATCAACTATGAAAAGTGTATGGTTGACTTGTTACTGTTGTGTGCATCAGACTTAGAGACTTGAGTCTTTCTTGTTTAGCGATTACACGAGAAAGAAGGATCGCATTGTCAGACATACAAATCTAGAAAATGCTCGCGATAATAATTTTTTTGCGCGAAACAACCTGTACTTGTAATTGACAATGACTCGTTTAACAAGCAGATACATTAATGGAAAATAAATTTCTACAAATTGATCCGCAGCAGTACTATAATGTGTCACTGTAATGTCTTGTCAACAATAAATGACAATGATCTGGAAAAGTTCATCCAAACATTCTACATCCAACTATCAATTGCCTATTTTTCCCTTATCATATAACTATCAATAGTACATTGTCTTGTTTGAGAAATAGCATACCTAGAATGTAAGAAATGCCAAGGTTGCAAGACCAATTGTAATTATTTACATACGTTCGTCGCAATGTATGCATACCTGATACAAATCACATTATAATTAGCAACACATCTTACTAGCACCAACCTTAACTATACGAATATTTCGTAAGTAACTTTCTTTTTTCGATATCACATAAATGGAGTTTGAATTGTTCCAATAAAAAAAGTCTGTATGTTTAGTCAGTACTTTGTTCGAACCAAGTATCGTGTGTTGATTTATTTGTATGTGATAAACGCTGGATCTCCGTTTAATTTTGAACGCAGTCATAAGTAATTGTCTATCATTGGTCCAGGCAAATGCTGAAAGAAAATTTTGCTTTGCAGACAGAATTTGAATAACTTACTGGTAATGATGTTTGATCTACCGTTTCTTCTCGAATCAACAGTTTCCAGGATTCTTTTTATAGTGATTGGGATGTAGGCCATCAATGAAACGAGGAAGATTCCTTATTGTAATAAAGTAATTTCTTTTTTTTTTGCAATTTCAAAGATGAGTTATTGGAGTGTTACGATTAGAATCATATAGAGCAATTGCTGTCTCATACTTGGCAAAAGATTAGTGACGATTTATTGTAAAACTAAAAATCAGACGATAACGGTGAAAACCTATAATGATTTGATATATTATTGTATTCATTCTTTCACAGTCACCTCAGTGCTCAGTTGCTGAATGTGGCAGTTAAATTGGAAAGCAAGGTATTGTTAGAAAAGAAGTGAATCGAAGGACTGGGCAAAGACATCCAAGAACAGAATCATATACGTAAATTAAATTGGTATTCTCTTTCATGTTTTGTAAAAACGAAGCTGTATAAAATGTTGATATCAATATTTTGCTGGAGATACATTCTGTATATCTATAAATATAAAACTGTATATCATTTGTTTTTTTAACTAAATTAGTGCTTTCAGAAAAATTCTGTAGTACCCTTTTGCCATCATTCAAAGAGTTTTAGATCAAGATACTGAATAGCCTCCTATTGAAACGTTCCAAGATCACCACGCGTTGGAAGTCTGTCATCCAGGTCTCTGTAAAATGAAGAAGTAAATAGATATTATTCAAAAGTATAAATCTGAAACCCATTTTAGTCTAAAGAACCAAGTGGTATAAAATTTGCGAACGCCAAATTTTCAATCCTTCGAACTTGTATCAGAAGATTGTCCTTTGGTATCTCTAATCTTATGTCTAACCGAATCGGTAGATAATACGTACCATAACAATTTACCTTGCCGCAGACATCAACGAAGCATTAAATAATTTACAAATTTAGTAATTACAAGAACCATTCGTCAGCACTCAAGGGAATACGCATCTCTCTGTTTTAGGCTGTTAGGTATGCTGTGTGCGAAGCGATACGTACTCCCTGAGCGCTACTCGACATGAAACACTTAACTTAATATACACTTCACTGCGTTGATGGTGTCTATGCATAATACTGTAAAAAGCAAGCTCTGTTCTCGCACATCCATGGTGAAGGCGAGCAGGTTTTGGAGTAGGATCAGTAACGAGTAATGTTTGATATTATAAGCAGCTAAATTGGCCGCTGGCTTCGGGTGAATAATGTTTACAGGAGGTGGGGGTACAAACGCATCGAAGATGTCCGTATCCGCGTCGGTAAATACCAAGGAAGACGGAATCCATCTTGCCCTGAGCAGCGTGAAACATCGTGCATATTATTTAACCCGTGAAAAATTTCACAATACGTGTAACTACCACAGTTCTAACTACCACATTGTAACGAACGACGTTCATTGTTTACCTCGTGCATGGCGAAACGTTTTTCCCACGTATGGCTTTTTCACCGATATCGATAGCTCCGGAATCTTGCACTTCCATGGTGTAAATGCAGCCGGAGAAGCCTTCCTGATATTTTCCATAAGTCATAGCGTAATCGGGCAATCCACCCAAGTACACACTGCCCCTGGTGTTCAAATCTTGCTGCGTTCCATAACTGGCACCACTTTCCATGTGTTCGCCGTTCAGTTCGATGCTACCATCGCTGCCCCTGCGTTTCAGAATTATTCGATGTCTTTCCCCGTCGTCTACTTTCTGAGCGGTGACACGAATCACAACTGGTCCAGTGCCCAAGTTGTACTGATACTCCACATATCTGAAAAATAGTATCGTGTGCTGCAATTGGCCACGTTCTCCGAAACAAAGATATTCGAGAGAATTATCGACAGTGGTTACCCATCGACGATCGCAAGGGCCATATAATGATCAGGGTTCAGATCATTTGGAGTTTGTCCGTGCCACATGATCAATCCCTTAGTTTTGTTGGTCGAGATCTCAAAGCCTACAACATCACGTTCCTCGTTATGGCTCATTATAGATCTGTCCAATTCCAGCCATCCGTCACCCCTGAACGCGACATCGTACGTTATCTCTGCCACTGAAAATTAATAGGAATGTTAAAACAAGGTACACTCGATCGTGGCTCTTGATCTTGATGCTTTCTGATTGTTACGTTTTTCACAATTTTGTCCATTGTAACCGAGTCGACAGTCACATTTATACGATCCATGGAGGTCCGTGCAGGATCCACCGTTTCTACAGGGAAGAAGGAGTTCGCATTGTTTCAGTATATTCTCACAATTTCTGCCCACGTAGCCGTATTCACAGGTACACGAGTATTTGTACGAGTCAGTGCTCTGACACATTCCATGGATACACGGATTCGAGGCACAGGGATCGTAGGGCGTGGTTGTGGCTGGCGGTGTGGTGACCAGAATAGTCAATTTTGTTTGATTTGGGTGCAGAACGTTGCAGTCGTCGATGTTGGCGGAGTCTATCGCTGACTTTAGTATGTCCACGTTCGTCGAAGACACTCCGAGCTAAAAGTGTAACGGAGCACACTTGTAACGGAGCAACACACGTTATTCAGACTTCTTTGGTACGGTCTACCTAATAAGACAATTGCAACTATCGGATTGTTGAGAAAGTCATTTTGTTTTTCTTTTTTTTTTGGTGAAAATGAAACACGATTTTTTTAGAGTGTACAAACATTTGATCAAATTATATATCCTCCATTTTGGAAAACGAAATGACTTTTCGAACAGTTCAATGCATCGCAAGTTCACGAGAAACTTACATCGCTGATGCAACCACGGAAAGTATGATCGACGCCAGCGTTTATGTTTACTGCAATCCTTCTGCGATCTACGCCACCAATGTACAGTGGTGTGTTAAGCGACATAGTGCGTGCAGTGCCTGGAGATTTGCCTCCGACAGTAGGTTCTGCGTTCACGGTCAGATTCCCTTCTCTGAAGTCCCTGTTCACCGAGACGTGTGTCCACACGCCAGGTTGAAGAACGTGAGTCGATCTGATGATCGCCAGGCCCGAACCGATGTCGTATCGAAATTCGACGTGTTTGTTCTTGATGACAAGCGCCACGAAATCACCGAGCCCTTCGTCGCTTTGAGAACAGTACATCAGGATGCCGTCTGTATCGTCCAGAGGGTTAAAGTTAAGAGCCACTTTCAACCTAAAGAAAAATTGCCAGATTAAAGTAACCGTTCCACTTATAATGCGTCATATATATAAAAAGGGAATCTGGTTCCTGTTAGTGGGAAAAGGAGATATTGTTATTAATACAACAAGAATACAAGTAGATATCTTTTTTCTGTTTTGGAACTCACCTTTCTGTAATTTGGTAGTTTTCGACTAGTGTTTATAGGTATGAAACAACATTCAGATGGACAGCCATAAAAATAAATATTCGACATAGTAGCGACTCCTGTTAAAACAATTTTTATTTGCATTTCAAGATACGTTTATACTTATAGCATCGCTGAAGCCGGTCGAATACATTAAAGATCATTCTGGACCTGGAACACACTGTTGGCACGTACACACAGGTTCTTACAGGTAAGTACAAACATTTCACGTGTCCCTGGCGTGTGTATGTGTTTATGCGAATCGTACGTAATGCCACGACTTTTACAATTTGTTTAAGCTTTGAGACTACTGTTAAATGCAATTCATTTGGCAATAACCTAATTAATGCCTTATTCTTAATAATAATTAAAATGACTAACACAATGCGTTAAATGTATTATTTAAGAAGCTGTACAAAAAAAAACCTTTTGCGGCTTGGCAGCATAAAATAAAAAGCTTTCTCGTAAGAAAGAGAGCTCTGTTAAAAAAAGAAATGGAAAATCAAACTTCTTCATAAAACACCGCAAAAGGTTGAAATACAATAAGTATAATAAGTATAACGACTGATAATCTAATATTACAGCACCATGAGGTTCATTCCAAGGAACTACTCACTATATAGGCTCGTTGCAAACGCCTAACATCCACATAATCTACGACACGTACGAGGCGGAAACAAAAAAAATCTTCTAATGTAAATAAAATTCTCATCAAAAAAATATATATAATATATAATATATGTATATAATGCTGACTGACAACTATAAATAGCAGTTACAGAAAAATTGATTTGTTCCTATAATTATTACATCGATCAAGTATTAGAACGACTTTTTTTCTCTATATGTGCATCAATTTGGTGAAGGGACTAATGTTTCGTGTGGTGCAAATTATTGTGGTGATGTGGCCTCGATCGTGGCTTTCTAACTTGTGCGTTGCGTGATCGTAATTGACTGTGTGTAGTGCTCATTCTCGCCCTGAAAACAATTTTTTCAATTAGGACCGGGACACCATTCCACCGGGACTACTCGGGTTAGTACTTGAACTTGAGATAAAAAACATAGAACTTGAGGATCCCTTAGAGAGACTTTGTGTTAATTGTGCAAGAGTCATCCACTGTAACGCTACGATACACTTAGTATACTGTTCAACAGGGAACACGAAATTTCTAAACTCTCCATCGAAACGAAATAAATAAAAATTGTAAATTAAAACGAGCTACCGATACTTTCTGATAATGAACTACTGGACTAGATGTTAATCGTGCACGTGCTTCACTTAAACGCTCACCGTCTAAGGGCTTTAGGCGTGTCATGTGCGATGAAAGACTTATCGTCATGGAAAGCTGGCTCGTAGATCTTCGTTGATTTTTCGCATCGAGCTCCCATTTTCCCGTACGGACAATAACACTCGAACCCTGTTTCCTTGTTCACGCAATTGCCTTCTCCGCAAGCGCCTGTAACAAATTGATCGACTCATTGGTAACAATCTCCAACAATGGTGCTCAAACATTTCAACTGTTTTCCATTCGTCGTTCGTTCGTTACCTGGGTAGCAGGATTGACCAATGTAGTCGCAGTGTTTCCCGCTGTAACTAGCTCGACAAAGACAGATGTAGCCAGTTTTGGTAGCGGCATCTTGGCAGACACCGCCATTGTTGCACGGATTCTCAGCGCACGTCTCGCAGTTAGTGATTCCAATACTGTTTGCCTGGTTACCATTCAGATCTATCTCTTTCTCACCGATAACCAGTCTACTGATGCAGCCAACGAAGCCGGTGGTAATCTCGGCATGTTTGTTGATTTTATAGTAGCTAGGCGTACCGCCCACGAACAGCAGTTCCTTGAGATCCAATCCTTGCTTTCTGCCAGTAGCTACGCCTTTGTAAGGACCTTCTCCGTCGACGAGCATCGTTCCTTCCTTCCTGTTGCGTTGGAGTTTGATAGTGTGCCATTCGCTCATGGATACTGGTTTGTCCGCGTGAATGACAGTTGGTCCCGAGCCAAGATCAAAGCTAGAATAGGGAGATTTCGATGCACGGGTAGAAAGTACGATACTATCGAACTTAGACTAGAAGTTGTGCAATTTGTGATTAGCTCGATCGATATGTCACCAGACATTACCTGAACTGCGGATACCCTCGCACCAGGGCCAGCATGATGAAGTCACCGTCTCCACGGTTCGCCTCGTCGTTATAGAGGATAATACCGTCGTAACTTTCGGGCTTGAAGGACACCTCGATGTTGAACTTCAAGTAGGAGTCTGGTAACGGTGGCAGGGCAATGAAACTTTCAGGTGCCTGGCTGAAGTATGGGACCACTTCTGTCACGACCAGCACTGTTGGTATTTCGATGCTCTCGTGATCGTTGTTCACGGTGCAAATGTACGTTCCCGCGTCTTCGGCCTTCACGTTGGTTAGGTTCAATTTACTCTGAAGAACATAAGTTGAAATCGCGTTAAATCGCCAGACGACAGACCATGTCCCTTGATATATCGTCAAACATCTTAGGGGAGAGAATTTCGTGAATAGGTGCAATTCTACCTCGAAAATGTGGGCATCGCGCGGTAGAAGACCTCCAAGTTTGCTCCACTGGAATTTAATCGGTGACTCAAGGTCGGGACGGCAGTTCATCTCCACGCTGGATCCATAAGGTGCGTACTTGGTCTCGATTGCTGGTTCGTCGTTGTTTCCACCTAAGGAAATAGCAATTACAATGAAAAATCTCTTCCTTTTGACTACTGAATTTAATATGTACTCACATTAGGCACAGTTTCGTAGGCGTGAATAAAACGAAAATTGTATCAATTAGAGCGGTTCACTTCGAGCCAAAGCATTTTATCAAAGAGTAAGAATGAATAAGATGATTGTCTTGAAATAAGAGAAATTGAAATTTTACCATGAACGACGAGATTGAAGTCTTGTTCAAAGATGCCATCCGCTGTTTCCGCTGTACACCTGTAGTATCCACTGTTGCTCACAGTGACGCTGGACAGTTTCAAAATGTTTCCATAATCTTGGGCATTTTCTGGCAAACTGGGATGATTCGGTCTGGACCAATGGTAACGAGGATTGTGAGCGCCGGAGCAGGCACAACGGATATCAACGGTATCTCCGATGTTAACCGGATCTTGAGACACTTCGACGCTGACACCAGGTACGACGGTAGCTAAAATGTGAACACTTGTGTTACCAAAGGTTCGATACGTGACCCACGAATGCACAAATGAAGACGACCCAACTCCAGTGTACTGCGTTTTATGAAATTGATTTCATGATTTGTTCCTCGACTCCTGGCCAAAAGTTTTACAGTGTAAACCAATACTGATGGCCCTGAGTGGACAGGAGAACAGAAATAATTGTGGAGACACTGATACAGGAAATACACATGTGTAAGGTAACCCGGAGCAATGCAACAAATAGAATCAAATTAAACTATTACTGGTTTAATAACAATTATTGAACGATCGTCGCGCGTGAGCATCTTTAGGTGAGACATGGTGCCAGGGTAAGCGGGAATATTGAACAGAAATGAAATCAATTAAGAGGGAGAAGCGTTAATAATCCCGGTGGACGTCACAGGAACACATAATATCTGAAAACAAACCACGTTGTTGAAGATAGTGGCGGTTTTGCGGGAGGTCGTTGACGTAGACACTGTTATCGTTGATGTAGCGAACATGGAAGTAGCAAGAGTAATCCAGGAGGACACATCCTTGAACGCCGCAATTGCACTTTCTTTCCCCGCACTGCGTTAGGTTCGCTCGCGTGCAATCCGGGGGCAAATTAACTACTAAATAACAACGCGACTGCTATGAGTACACGTTTCTTTGAGAATCGAGCTGATCGATTATGATCGTACGTGCGAGTATCGTTAGTGGTGGATTGTGTTAATGAAGTTACTGGACCGAAAACCGTAGAGGTGGTTCAAAGTCGAACCACACGAACCATGCGTGGAACCACGCGATAAAATCACCTAACCGTGGGAAGTTTGACACTTCAGGGATCTCTACGTCTTCGCTTCGTCATTGAAGTCATTTACTTTTTATCCGAATCGTCTAATCTCGTTTGGGAGAGCGTAGCTGCGGATAAAAAGTATGGAATACGTTCACGACAAAAGTAACTCTTCGAACCGGGATGAGGTGAATTAATACTGAAAGAACAGTGACGATGCGTCAAGTAGTGGAAACAAGCTCGTCGAACTTACGCGAGACGTTCAGGTTTATGTAATCGCTGGACACTCCGTGGGCGGTGTGGATCTGGCAGATGTATCTTCCGCTGTCGTCGGGTCTGACGCGTTGCAGCTCCAGGTAATCCTCTTCTATTTTTGCGTTCGAAGGCAACGATTGTCCCTCTCTGCTCCAGTATATTTTCGCTTTCTCTTGCACGATGCACCGCAAACGTGCAGGTTGACCAACGTATGTAATTACGTTCCTCTCAGCGGCACGTACGCTCGTGTCCTCGTAGGAATGTTCTGAAACGAGAACGTACTTGTCCGATGTCACTATCAATTTTTAGACGCACTTTCATCGATCCACTATCAAGGAAATTCCGACTTAAATTGGAGCGTTTTCCAAAATGGAGAATGTATCATTTAATAAAATGTTTATACGGTGTAAAAAAAATCCTGTTTCATTTTCACAAAAAAAAAAAAAAAACAAAATGACTTTCCGAACAACCCAATATATAGTTTCAATTTCTCACAGCTTCGCAACGATTAGATCACGATCAATGGCTTCAGACCGCGAAAGTGCTACGATATACGCGAGCTACGTAATTAGGCTCAGAACACACGCACCATTCACCAAAACCTCAGCCACGGCTTCAGCAGTTCCTGCATCGTTCGTAGCTTTGCAGACGTATTTTCCAGCATCGGAATAAGTGATTCCATGGAACTGCAAAGTGCCACGATTACGAGAAACACTGTTTGGAAGACTGCGGCCAATGGCTGCCCATTCGATGGTCATTGGTTCGTCTCCACTTGCGCTACAGACGATCGAGGGATTTTCACCCGGACCGACCGTCTGTCGAGGCGGTTCTAACACGATTCTGGGTGGAGCTGAAAGGATATCAATCGTGTAGATAAAAAATATCCATTCAAGTAGATTGACCATAATGAAACTAGCCATAGTCTATGCAAACGATTAATCTACTTACACGACACTTCGAGATGAGACTTGGCTTTGAAGAGGGTAGTTCCAGTTTGACCTATGCCCAGGCAAATGTATTCTCCAGCTGCACTTTTGTCCACATTCGGAATATTAAGTATACCGTTGTGTACCGTGCTACCCTTTGGCAAGGGGCGATGGTCGCTTCTTTTCCAATCTAAGTAAATATGGTTACCGTCCAACGTATCGTAAACATTGCAGCGCATTTCCACTTTACCACCATTGGGTATCTTTAAGTAGTCATTCGGTAACAAAACGAGTACGTCCGAGTTGTGCTGTAACAACGATTTAAACGTTCAGTGTTGCTTTATCAATTACTGGCTAAACGATTGCTGTTGTTGCAGAAAAATATACGTACCTGTTTATCGTCAGGACCTTCGCCATACGAAGGTCGTATATCGTCGGTGCACGGTACGTCGCCTCTGCAACGTGGATAAACCTCGTTGTCGTCGTCTACGTGTATACGAACACGTTCTTCGGCTCTGCCAGCGGCGTTTATCGCATGGCAAGTGTACGAACCCTCGTCGTTATCGGAGATAGAAAATATTTCGTAAACAGCGCTGAGAGGAGTCTCTTTGTTGTCCTTCAACACCGGATCGCTACACAGGAGAGAATAATATTCGATTATACGAATTTGGATAAAGCTTTTTCCGTTCCATTCGATAGATTCAGTATCGAAGAAAAGTATTTAACAACTAGTGGACCACGTCGAACGTTGAAGCACGACTTACTATTGCGTGATTCCGTTCTGGTGTTTCGTCCATTCGACTTTGGGCTGCGGACTACCGGACGCGCTGCAAATCAGTCGCACCCTATCGCCGCGTTTTACATTGAGGATTCCAGACGCGGGCGAGATACTGATCACAGGTGCAGATTGCACTTCAATGTAAGCCACCACCGAGGCGAATCCAACCGAGTTCGCCGCAGAACAGACATAGGCACCACTGTCGGCGACCGTAATGTTCGAGAGTCTCAAGACACCACCAGGAAGCGGTTTGATGTTGTGATGGAACGATCTGCCATCCTGACGCGACCAACGCAATTCCGGCATTGGTGTTCCAGCAATCGCTCGACACTGTACATCAGCCGATCCACCCAGAATAACCATTTGTGTATCTTTTGGATACAGTTCCAGACGAGGAGCTTCGCGAGCTGTTTAAAATACCAAATAACAGATCAAGTTACATCGAATATCGATCGTTTCTATACGAGATCAATTTAATTTCCACTAACGTTCAACTTTAATGGTAGCACTGGCCTCGTAGCTACCGGTTCGCCCGCTCACGTGACAGATGTACACTCCACGGTCGGAGATCTGAACGTTATCGATCCTCAGTGTATCGCCCACGTGTTGCACGTTAGGGCCCAACGGTTGCATATACTTGCTCCACGACACCGAGAACTCCGGTTCTCCGTTGGCGATGCAACGCACTTCAGCCACGCTGCCTTGCGGAACAGTTTGCATCTCTGGTTCCACTTTAACCGAGGGTGTTCTGCGAGACTGCACGGTTATGTTGATAATACTGCTCGTTTCCGTTCCGATGAAACTGGTTGCAGTGCATATGTAAATCCCAGAATCGTACTGAGTTGGATTCACGATCGTGAGTACTCCGACTCGTTGACTGGCAGTATGGGGCAGATGCAAGTTTCCGTGTCTAGACCAAGTAACATTCGCGGCCTGAGATGGTGTGCACGTTATCCTAATAATTTCTCCAACCACTCCGGTCCACTCTGACGGAGTTATGGTCGGTGGTACGTCGATTGGTGGCTGCTTGTCTGTCAATGGTAGAATAATTTGAAGAGTCTGTCGTTCGGTTCGAGAATTTTCTTAGCTTCCACGTACCTCTAACGTAAAGAATAACTGTGCTTTCGTCCACACCGACGTTGTTTCTCGCGAAGCACTTGTACTCGGCAGCGTCGTTCTTCGATACCGCTCGTAGCATCCAAATACCGTTATGAACGATCACTTGGGGATTCATGGGACCGTGGATGCGGATCCATTCGATTTGAGGTGGCGGATTTCCACTTGCCTCGCAACGGAATTCCGCGGGCTCGCCTTCCACCACTTCCAAGGATGACGGCATAACGACGGTTCTGGGCCTGGTCGGGTTTGCACCTTTAACGAAATGTGAACGTGTTGGCTCGCAATCGAATGCAGGAAACGTGACTGTTTGTAGAATCCCGATATAAGTTTATTACGCGTACCTGGGATCTCTAATAAACTTTTCGGAAACGCTGCATCCGTGTGAAGCAAGTTACAGACAATTGAATGTAATAAGTGTACGCAGAACGATAACGAGGAAAGAAACGTTTGCCAGGTATTCAATTATTTGATCAAATCTACTTTACCTCCGACTGTAAGGGTGACATTCTTAAACGCGATATGTACACCATCGCTGACTTGACAAACGTAGATACCACTGTCCGATACTTTCAAGTCTCGAATGATCAGTAGGCCACGATTATCCTCCACGCTTCGTCCAGGAGGCAACTGGCCACCCTCCTTCTCCCATTTCACTTGCAAGGATCCCTGTCAGAAGAATCGTTCGATCGATACATTTTTTTTGGATGTACTTAGTTTTACTCACGTTGTCCAAAGCTCTTCCTGAACAATGGTATCTAACGGTGCTTCCTGTTTCGACAATTTGGAACTCCGGTCCCTTGACGTAGACCATGATCCTCGGCGGGTATATGGTGGGGTACGGTATGGTGGTCGTCTCAGGAGTAGTTTCTGTAAGAACACCACGAATGTTTGAAACTACAAAACCGTAAAATGTTTCGTAGCTGGATCACATGAAAACACAGACTGAAAATAACGAAGAAAAAAATGTAAATGAAAGAAATCTTGTTCAATTCGTTCGACAAGGAGATGTATTGCTCAATGATCCGAGATTCTTGAACGAGTCTCGATACAACACAACGATTAAGCTTCTGAAGTCTACACGAATGGTGGAAGCTCTATCAAGCAGGTTCATAGCGAAGACCTTACTATACAGGTGCTACAAGGAAATGTTAACAAACGCCAGGCGTATCGGAGGGATGTCTGATGATGGACATTAAGTCGAAACATGAATGAAATTAACACCCATAGTGCTTCCGTTTCCCAGGGACAGACAAAAACGATATATTTCTGTGATGTGGTCTGTTAAACCTGGTGTAACCGATGTCACGACTTTGATCAGTTCTTTGCCGCTCCGGTCCTGAATGTAGCACTCCACGTTGCAGGGAACTAGCTGCACGTGAACGTGCCAGGTTCGTGAGGCTCCATTCACGGTCCTCACGATGGAATCAGGTGTGTTATTGGATGCGGTTAAAGGCGAATCACGGAACGGCGATAGTTTAAAATTGATATACAACTCATCCGGGGACTCGTAACTGCACGTGAACTTTGTCCATGAGTACGGCTTTACTGTGCCCGTCATTGGTGACAAACTTACCATCAGTTTACCTAACCCATAGAACGTTTGAAACATTACTTAATCCGGATATTAATGGCGAAACCCGGTGGTTAAATTTACTCGAGAAATTGAGTAATTGTTTAATTAACATTGATAAAACGTTCGAGGTCCATCTTGGACCTGAAAGTGGCGTTTGAAAAATTTCCAATCGCTTCGAAAGTATCGTAACTCTTACTCCAAGTGTACGTACCGGTTTCTTGACAATATTGACCCGTGTATCCTGGCTGACAGTGGCATTTCACGTGACCAGTTCGGGATATCTCGCAGCTCTCCTCGTTCATATTGCAGGGACACAGATTGCAAGATCCCAGGTAGCTAACCGATCGATTATTGATGTCTCTGTAATAACCTCGGGCACAGGATTCGCAGGATGTTCCTACGTAACCAGTCAGACAGCGGCAAACTTCTACTTGGACCGCTCGGCTGTTACCAGTTAGATGTTCTACCGCTGTATCGAGGCTAATGTCGCTGATATAAGTGGCTAACATTCTTTCGCTGTGAGAAGCACGGACTAGGATCGCTTCGAGATTGGAGAGTACAGTCATAAGATCAACGCGGGAGGCAACGTGTGGCCCGTGGGTGGCTAAACGTTTCCATTCCGATTCTCTCAGTTGCACCGAATATGTCTAAACGGAATAAGAAGTAGACGTTTAGGTATTAGAGTTACAGGAGGTACAAGGTTCTTATCTATTTCGATCGCTTATACTTCGTCCTGGTACATACCAACGGCTTGTCAGGTTGAATTTCCACGGGGTTCGTCCAGAACAAAGTGATTCCGTTTCCGATTAGAATGACGTCCTGGTCTTTGTAACTTTCAGCACCAGGGTATGCGGTGATGTGTTGCGTTAAAATTAGATTACCACCGTAACTTTTAACCTTATTGCCGGTGAATACAGCTGGTAGGGACCAGAACAGTCTGCGGCTTCGATTGTCCGGATAACGATAGCCGATCTCGTTCATAGCTAAGTTTAGCTCGAAGCCTTCGTCGATCACTTCTTGCCTTGTACTGGGGAACAGAACTCTCCTGATGCTCCAAAGATTTAGTTTTTACGGGATTAGAGAACGGATACTCACGAATCGGTGAGGGTGAATCCATGGTGGGCATCGTAGACCCAGGCTGGTATTTGTTGCACGTAAAGCGAGCTTTCGTGACATTGGTCGGTCACACCGCTGCAATAACATTCACTGCAACCGTCAGGGTTTTGCGCGGATAATCCGAACGTGGACGGTCGACACCGGTTACACGTGGGCCCTTCCACGTTTCGTTTGCACTCGCAACGATCATCGAAGCACGTGCTGCTACGCGATCCAGCCTCGTTGCAAACGCAGTCGCTCGGTGTTGGATTCCTGTACGAGCAATCGTGCGCGGTTCCTCGGGTCGCGTCACCTTCGTATCCCGTTTCACAAACTTCACAGAACTCTCCGGTCGTATGATGTGCACAGTTCTGAAAGCACGACGCAAGTTATAGAAAATCTTCGATTGTTGTATCGTCGAAGGACAGTGTATTTGAGATTACCGATAACGTCCAAAGTAAATTTTACCAGCGTTTTCTTACTGACCTCGCATACTCCAGTATCAGGATTGCATTGCCTAGAGTGACCGTTGCAATTGCACGGTTCGCAGATACCGAGATAAAGACCTTCGTTGGCTCTGGTGTACCCAACATCGCAATCCTCGCAGGAAAGACCTTTGTAACCAACCGGGCAGATGCATTCTTCCACTTCGACCGCGCGAGTTTTGCCTGTGTTGTGCTTCTCAGCAATGTCCAGAGTAACCAAAGATAATCTGGTGGAAGAAAAAATTCAAACTAGTTAGTTAGTTGTATAGTATGCACGTAATCGAAACGGCGATTGAATAACTTACGCAGCTTCATCGGTGTGAGTAGTGTAGGTAGCTTTGATTCGAATCGCACGTATATCAGCCAAGGCCATCAACATGTGTTCCCTGTCAGCTTGTGTTCCATCGTTGCGTTGCCAGTATTGTTCCAATAGAGGAACCGTGAAGGTTTGCGGTGTGTTTGGATCAGGAAATTTCCGGGAGAAGTACATTAAATTGATATCATTGGCCTGTGTAACAAATGATCAGCTTTAATTTTTGTATCCCTGTGGTAAGTAATTCAGATTCACTTACACTGATTAACTCAACATCGGCAGCATTGTTTTTCGAGCTTTGACCACCCGGTGCTGGCACGTATCGAACAGTATACGTTAGATTTCCACCGTAAGAGGTAATCTGATCACCTAGGAAGATGCTAGGCAGCTGCCAATAGTAAGCATCGTTGTTTCCACGATTCGAGAAGTCTTCGTAAATAATCTCTCGACTGATCGTATCTAGACGAATACCGTGTACAATAGCTGGTGCATCTGGAGCCTTGGACTCGATGAGAGAAAAGTTTCGAATAGAGTTCGTGAAGGAGACACGAATCTGCAGAACAGTGTATACACGTGATTGAGACGCAACGGACAATCGTATTCTGTATCTTTTGATCGAAACGTTCGATGTCTACTCACATCGTTCCTATACCAGTTGGACGAGGCGCATCTGTTGGTGATACCCATGCAGAAGCAGCTGATGCAGCCGAATTGATTTTTCAAGGCCAGGTTAAACGTGTTTGCCTTACATTGGTTGCAAGTGAGGCCCGTCGCGTATTGCTGCAAACCAGTGTGTTTAACGTACACGCAGTGAAATTTACGCAAGATTCATTAACAACGCATTTCTCGCGTAATGCAGTTATCGTGAATTGCACTTACTTTTTAGCAGATGGGGACATTCCCAAGTAAACGACAGCGTTAACGATATCGAATATATTATATAATCTTATTTAGTAGACGTAGGGGCCAGATCGGGCCATCGATATTAGCGAAACCAAATGCAACATTTATTCTTTGCATCTGTTTGTAAACTTCTATCGCCCGATTATCAGGCTCTATAAATATTAAACTGAAACTAGGAGCCAATTTGAAGTTTAGTACCTTGCATCGACATTGTCCAGTTGTAGGATCCGCGATCAGATTGTGGCTACCATGAGGATCACATCGCTGTATAGGAACACACATGTCTCCGGGTATGAGAGGGTTGCCTTGATATCCAGTATCGCATTGCCCGCATCTAGGCCCAATGTATCCAGGTGGACAGTCGCAGATCGGTTGACCGTGTGCTCCAAGGTGACAAGTACGGGAAAATCTATTTCAAAAGGATGAAAAATTTACCGAAAACTTTCAATTGGGTATACAACCGTTCCCGCATAGATAGAATTATGGTCTTACTGATTAGATGGATTGGCGAGTGGGCAGGGACAAACTTCGCAAGGGATGTTTCTCGGTGGATCTCCGTAGTATCCTGGAGGACAGGGTGGCTCGTCTCGGTAACACTGACCAAGCCACGGGCCGGAATTACGTCTTAGGTATCCCGGAGCGCACTGCTCGCACGATAGACCAGAATATCCTGAACAATTATTATATTCCACGATGGTTTGAAATTGAACGAGAGCAGTCTGAACGAGATTAAGTAGGAGGCGTTCTTTCGTTCGATTGTACGGTCAAAGATATTGGGTAAACACGTTCCAAATGTATGAAACTGGTCTTTCTAAATTTATAATACGATAAGAGGACTCATAGAGTACAGAAATACCCACTGGCGTCTATTAAAATAATTTTGATCGTGGGAAAACAATATATTACGAGGACGGAATATCCAAGAAACGCTCCAAGGTTAAAGGTACATTCTTTGCCCACATACCGGAAGGACACTGGCACTCCTCCACGTACACCGCAGCCTCTTCGCCGGTGTTCCTCTCATTAGCGGTGTCCATTACGATATTCGTGATCCGGACGTCCAAGTACGGAGAATCGTCGTACTGCGATCTGCGGAAGAATTCGTATTCAGTCGCGAAGGAGAAAGAAACTCATCAACAGATGTTTCTTCAACGAACGAACGTACTTGATTAAAATGTCGTCGACCCGCGCAAGCGTCATCATGATATCCTCCCTAGTGGCCAGCACCTCGTATCGGTCTCCTTGCTTGTACCAGTCACCCTGGAAGAATCTGACGGACTCGTCGGTATCGTAATTGGGTATCGCCTGTCTGCTTCTGTGAAACAGGGTATAGTTGTTCCCTTGGAGAATGACCGTTGGTGCCGAATTCGGTATACCGGTGCCATTATAGCGAACCCGGTATCTCAGGTAGCCTCCGTAAGACTTTAGCTGACTGTTGCGATAGATATCGGGCAACGCGAAATACACAATTTGTTCATCGGGTCTCGTAGATCTCAGTTCCCCTCCGTTCAGCGATACACCGTCTCGGCTTAGTCCCTTTACCTCGATCTCTTGAGTACTCTCACCGGTTACACGAATGTTCGGGTGTTGTTCGACAATCACAGAGTTGTGCGGTATACGGTCCAACGGTGGTGGGATTTGATAGGTGAAAAGGTTCGCGCTGCGACACTCGGTCGCCACACCGAAACAGAAACAGGAGATACAGTCGTCCACAGTTTTCGCTTCAGCGTTGAACTTCCCCTTAGGGCAAACGTTTCCATCTTCGGTCACTATCACGATAGCGTCAGGTGTCGCGAATACGAAGCCGTTTGTGGATATTCTGTCCAACGCCTCGCACGAGTAGGCTCCCTGGTCCGCGTACTGTATATCGGGACAGGTGAGAGTTCCCGTTCCGTTCACCGATGTCATGGAACACTTCGCTGGTACATGGCCCCAGTTTCGACGCCAGTTGATCTCTGGGGTGGGGACACCGATCGCTGTGCACGTGATCACTAAAACTTCTCTCGGTCTCAGGACGATCATCGGCGGAGGTGGTTTCACTATGTAAACCGGGGCTAGAAAGGACAGATACGGAAGTTTGATCGCTCGATGTCATCGAACTAATGTATCAACTCGAAGTGAATGATATTTCAATCGCTTACAACATCCTATCTCGTCACTGCCGTCCATGCAGTCCCTCTCCATATCGCAGTGGAAGGTTTTAGGTATACACTGACCACTGTTACAAGCGAACTCGGTGAAACGGCAGAGAGAATCCGCTTCGCTCGGTGCACAATTTTCTTCGTCGCTTCCGTCACCGCAGTCCTTGTCACCGTCGCAGCGCCACAATTTGCTCACACACTGCGTGGTGTTGCAACGGAACTCGTTCGGCTCGCAACCATGAGGACCTGTTACGTATAGACACGACACAGCGGTCATAAAAAAGAACACGGAGAATACACCACCAGCAAAAGAGGACTTACTGCATCGCATTTCGTCGGATCCATCGGTGCAGTCCACTCTACCATTGCATATATACGACTTGGGGATGCACTCTCTGTTGCTGCAAGTTGCTTCATCGTAATGACACACTGGGGGGCCATTGGTTGCCGGTGGTTCGACTGTAAAGAACAATTTTCAGATGACAATCGATTCTAGATTTGACACAGAATCAAAGATTTAAAGTTCCAACGACGAGTGTCATTGTTGCGATAGAATCTCCACTAATCGGACCAACCGAGCGACACGAGTGTTCCAAGTCTTTACTCTTGCTTTAACATTCGAGAGTTAGATAGGTGTGCGGGCACTTACACTTTTCCACGTTCAGATAGACGGTCACTTGTCGGCCTGGAGTGTTTGGAGGATAATCCTTAGCTTCGCAAATGTAAGATCCCGCGTGATCCAGTTGGATATTTGGGATTTCTAGACGTCCATCGATGTCTCGACTGTCAGGTGGCAGAGGGAGATTATTATCGCGAAGCCAGCGTACCTTGACCCGAAGAGGACCCTCGTCTCGACATTGAAAGACGACTTCACGACCTAGCAATAGCAGGAAAATTGTATTTTCCGGAAAAATTCTTACCAACGTTAACGTTTCCAGTGTAGCGTTATGATTTGTTACTTGTACTGTATTAATTGTATCGCGTTTGGAAGCACTGTTTCGTATTTAGTACAATTAAAAGATACGAATGCAACGAACACCGGGGATAATAATTTCGGCTCCGATGGCACCGTACACTATTCCCTACCTGTTTTTACCCGATTTGCATTCCACGAAAACAAGATTGTTCCGCTCGTGCATAATAAATATCTACAGTGTCACACTTTCGGAAATGTCGATTAAATTAATTAACAAATAATGCGTACAGAGTAACATTTAATTAACGTTAATCCCTCCACAGATCCACGGTGTAAATGATTCAAATATTTAACCGGAATGTTTCGAATAAATAAAACGTTTCTATTACGTTTTATCAATTTCCGCTAATGAACAACGTGATATCGTTTAATGCGATGGAACAGAGATAGCGCGTTCGAACGTTAATCACTCTTTTTTTTTTTATATAATTTGCGTATCGTGATTATGCACAATTCAAGACAGTATTATTTACGAGTGTTTTTCAGAAAAATCTTACCTTGTTTCACCGGGGCTGATCGAGGCAAGAAAATATAACGAAAATTCAAATCAATAAACCACTCAACCACTTTACACTTGGACTACATTAGTATTATGTATATTTTTCTACGCTCGACATAGTAATCGTTACCTCGATAACTTTACAATGCTTCGCGGTATACGCTGCCTATACTTACTTTCTTTTATCACTTGCTCGCTGGGGTATGTCTTGAGATTGAGGTGTGCCGGTTCTTTAGATATGTCTATAGAAAATACAAATACAAAGAGATCTGTCAACGAAGCTGAATTAAACGAAAAGTATACAACTTTTCGTGTCACGGTTCATTCGTTTACCGCAATTTTCTTCGTCCGATCTGTCCCTACACTCTGGAACTCCATTACACAGGGAAGATTGAGGGACACAGTTTTTGTCGATGGTGCACTGGATGTAACCGGATGGACAACGTCCAGGCATGGGGTGAGGAACATCTGGATCTGATAAAACGAATAGAAAGATATTACTTAAATAATCAGTCGTATACCAATTGTTTTCACACATAAGACATTCATTTATATGTATAACAACTCTCGTGAAAACTCTTGTCCAGAGACACACCACTCTCTTTATTCAGGATAGGGTCATTTAGGGGATGTGAGAGTACATAGGCTGAAGGTGCTAGTCCTCTAGGGTAGTCGCTGAAATGATAAACAAACGATCCACCTGCGTAGGATCGTTCTCACGTGCACACACACACACTAAACTTATCCATTCGTTCCAGAATTTACGATAATACAATATTGTGACATGAATACTTACCACAGTCTTCAGACTCGTCAGATCCATCGACACAGTCTATGTAACCATTACACTTCTGATCAGACCAAATGCAATTCCCGTCTGCGCATTGGAACTGATCTTTCCCACATCCTACAAGTACACCAGGTAATATTGTAGACATTGTTAATTTGACATGCCAATAAAATCGTCATACAGTTATGATAAACGTGAACGAGGGATAAATACGTATAAATCAATCATGGAACCAAGATAAGGATCTATCTTTACACTTTGAACAATGGTCTAAGGATTCAAATAGAACACGGGCCACCAAAGTACCTAGAACTAACACCATTGGTAAATGTAAAATGTCCGTAACCACGCACAGAGAAATAACCAAGGATTCTCGTTGAACGATTCTCGATACCTCGTGACGTCAGAAACAACGGAGTACCCACTCGATATCCTTTGGACTTCTCTGTGCATGTACACGAATGATACAAATATTAATCGGAGACTACGTAATCGCTACATCTAGACAAGTTTTTAACGCAAGTTTGTCAAAAAGAAGGACATTTACCAGCTCTAGAAATATTATCAAGAGTGTGAGTGTTCACGATCGCCACGGACACTATCGCGTCGTCTCGAAGTGTCCTTCCTTTCTATATTTATCGCTAGTTTGAAAACATACTGTGTCTCATGCCACGGAAATGTTTACGCCAAACAACTACCAATAAGGATTCTTCTATCGATCACGTCAAGCAATGGATGCACTAAGTTTTACAGGGTGTGACTGCGACGAGTACTAAAATCTCTACACGAACAACCTACACACCGTCTACTCGGCTGCTAACACAGACTGAAAGAAAACAGTGCAGATCCTAGAGAATCTGCGGCGTCCAATTAGAAAGTGATCGCTTCGGTTATCGAACTGGGTGATTCGTCAAGGGCCTCGGTTGACAAAAGGGACACAGGATACACAGGGAACGAGTCTAGAAGAGGGAGGATGGACGCCGACAGATCTTCAAGGTCTACGAGTGATCTAACCGAAGCAATATTGTTCGTCGGTAAAGTCGCGGCAATCGTAGAAATGGTCGCAGTGGTGTGTTTCGGGGATGCAAGTGCCGTCAGCACAAACAAAATCATCGAGAGCACAAATCCTGGACGTGCTCGGATTAGCCGGTTGTTGATTATTCGAGCTGTAACCCTTGCTAGCTTGGTTCTCGTGGGTTATCCCCCCCGTCAGTGTGTCCGGATGTCTCCTCGAGGAGGTTCTATCCGACGTGTTTATACCTAGAAGTAACCGAAACTGAACCAGCTTGCACGCGGACGAGCTCGATTTTGTGATGTGTTTAGTCCCTCGATTCGCCTTTCAGGTTAATCCTGGACAGGAGGAATTACTTACTACTGGGTTTCCGGTTTTCATAGTCGCTGTACGAAAAGACCGAGCGACTATTATTCACACTCTGCGAGTGGTACAAGGTACACCTCAGACTGGCGGCAGGTTAGAAGTCCAGGCATATTGGAAGTCACGTTACCATTTTGCAAATATAATTCGATAAACCGAAATATCGAGGTGTTGAAAACTTGTCACGACTCCGGCCAGCTTTGCTCGATCGGACATTTGGGATTTTTTTCTACTACGATATCGAGTTATCGTTTTAATTAGTACCAGGCGCCAACACCTGCTTCGTATACCCGATGAAAGAAAGATCACCTGCCGGCAGACTGAAGAGCAATTTGAAATAGTGCACGTACAAACTCGGTGCGACACAGTTCGTTGCCTCTAGCAGGCGGTGTGGACGGACGTGTCACAGCCAAACATTGTGTATGCACCTGGTGCGTTGCGTGATCTACTGGATCAAAGGTGCAAGGTATTGTGGAGCGTATTTACAGTTAGTGAAAACGGCTGCGACATGATCAGACGTTCCTTAGGTGAACGCTTTGAACTTGATACGACTTTGTGGAAACGTGTTCAACCTGTTTATCTTGCATAGTATTTACTTTGAGGGCTGAAAGCATCCTTCTTCAAGGTGTACGCAAACTTCGATGTTGTTCGTTTATCTTCGATTTAAAAAAATAGAGAAGAAGTACAGAGTGTCCCGATCATCACCGATTTGAATTTCGCGCTATTTTTAAACCAAAGGATCAAGATTACGTAAACATTTTGTGTTTCATTCGAAAAGTGAATCGATCGGTGACGATTTGAGCAGCCTGCATATCGGACGAACATTCGGTAAGATTTAATGCAATTTTAGGTATAAATTTATTTTAAAGCGCGGTTTCAGCCTCTCGAAGTGAATTTCTACGGGATAACCAAAATGATTCTCCAAACACGTTCCACAGAGTATAATTTGCACATTCGGAATAACGCTTTTTGGCATACGTCTGGAACGATGGACACCGTTTCGCGGGAGAAAGTGAGTATACAATTGAACCAGAGATTGTCAACATTCAACGTCACCGTACACGTGACCGATGACGCGGATGACAATTGATTTTTGCAGCAGTTGTCACACGCTTCAGGCCGCACTACGTATGCCTATAGTGTCTAGGGACGCTTTCGCGTTTCGTCATTTCGTTCCAAGCATCGTTTCTCTGCACGTTATTCGACTTACTATGTGGACAATTTGTCTCGTCGTCTTCCTGAGGACAGTCCCTTCGGTTGTCACAAACAGCGGAGCGAGGAATGCAGCTTCCATCGCGACAGGTGAACTCGTCCTGACGACATTTTTCTGGCTGACCACCTGTACCACCTCCCCCACCGGTCTCGGCTGAAATTTTAATTATTTTCACATCAGAGAAACAATTTTACAATGTTCATCGTTTTCGATCGATTGGTCTGAATTCTCTACAGTGTTCGTAGTTCAGCGCAATGCTGCGGGTCTGAACCGTATAGAGTCTGGTCTAAATTTGTTCGACAAAGAGGAACTGTTCCTCTAGAGTTTGGGGTACGATTGAATTGGGTGTGAGCGCACTAAAGTAGAATTCTCTGAAGCACTGTCAAATAGAGAAGAATTCTCAAGATTCTGTACAATCTGGGTTTGGTCTGGTGGGAGAAAGAACGTTTCGAAGTACAATATTTGTCGAATAGAGGAGAAGTCTGTGTTCTAAACTCCGGTCTAAATTGAGTACGAGTAGCTGGATAGAAGCGGTTGCTCTACAACCAGTGATGTGCATCATCGACTCGTTCGTAATCCGAGTTAAGCGATTCGACTCGTGGATCGAGTATGTGTTGAATACAAATTTCCTTGACAAGTCTGTGGTGTAAGGAGTCGATCGGAAGTACTGTGCTCTAAATGGTGAGCAAAGAGAACGAATGTTCAATTTCTACGGAGTCGTGTAAGAGAAAAGAAGCTGGGAAACTGATAGAATGTTGCGCCGAATGAAAGACGTTCTTACGGCAATCACGTTCGTCGCTGCCGTCGTGGCAATCTAAGTTGCTGTCGCAGAAGAAGTTTTTGTTGATGCAGACACCGTTGTCGCATGGCTGCTGACCGTCGGGACACTCTGGAAAAAGTACACGAGACATTAACGTACGAAACAGCGCGGGATCAAAGTTTCGAAAGAAACCTCATAGAAGAGAAAAAGTCGGCAGTGTGCGCGCCTCTGACAAATCTATTCGAGAGTTAGTCGAACGTGGATGTTGCGCAGACGGTGTTACGAGAGATGTTGTCGTTAAGATTCGAAGGCAGGTCTATGAAAAGCGCAACGATCTCGTCGGATCGATTTTTCACGGTCTCGCGATGGAATTAAACGGGAAAGAGAAAGGCTGAATAAGTGGCCGGGATAATTAAGCGATCAATAGGCTGTCCCGTGAGGGAGTAACCGAGTTTCTCGACTCGTCAAACAAATAGCGTGCACACTGCCGGCTGTCATGCGACATTTTAAGGAGACACGGCTAGCGCACGTGTACACGAATCCCATGGTGAACGTGTTCACCCGTGACTGTTCCCTGTGAACACACCGTATACCTCTACGTTCGTTTAAAAAAATAGTATAATCGAATTGGAATATCAGTAACGCCGTTATTGCTCTCCTCTTTGGGAAAATTTTCGTTCGATTTTGAAACCGAGGTGGCGGTTCCGAAGCTGCGTCCAAGAACAGAGAACATTCGATTCGAAGTTCGGAGAGTCTGGAACAAGTTTCCGAACCAGTTTCAATCGGCGGCTATTTCGACAACATAATTTATTTTAAACGAGAATCAATGCTGGAGAGTTCTTCGGCGAAGAACTGCACCGTCTTGTGCGTTGCGAGTTGCATACTGCGAACGCTTACGCGAACGATCGATTAGTGCATCGTACGCGAAGACTACGCCTATGGATATTTCGAAGATGCGCTTGAGAAAGTATCAATTTTTAACAGCAGGTGTGTACAGTTCACTGTGGAACTCCTCAACAATCGAATCGATCAATTTTTCGAACCGGAAGTATGCAAGCACGATCGACAAGACGATGATCTTCGATTTCCATGATTTTTCAAGTAACACAGTGTTATCTAGTAAAGCTCATCTTCATCGAAGATGGTAAATGAATTTTTCCAATTGGAATATGCATATTCCAATTGCGTGCAAGAATGAACTTTTCATGGATCGAGAATCTACTGCTCTAGACCTCCTGATAAATTAACTAGAAGTATAGTTCGGATAACCGGATGAATGGTCCGTTCTCTGCGAAAAGGGGCACGCAATTCGTTATGGGTTATCTAGCCACGTCAATTTCGGCGTTAATCGCGATCGAATCGAGTCGATAATTAGCATTACGCCAAAGGCGTTGGCGTGATATTCCAATTGGTATTCCAATAAAGAGCGACGCCGTTATTGGAAGAGTGGTAAGTACGAAAATTCTACTATTGCAGCCACGATAACTCCGTGAACTACGTCCTCCCTGGGGAGGATGAGAGCGCAATGTACTTCCCCAAAAGCTACGAACGTTTAAACGGTATCAGACAGAAAGATCTAGGCAAAAGGCGATGCCTCGTAAATCTAAGACTATAGTACCATACGAGAAAAGTGAAGAGAATTAGATAGATAAGACAGAAATGAAGAAAATCGTAAACTGCTGGTCAAGAAGTCTCGATACACATCGGACTAATTGAACGTTCGATTCATTTATCAAATTAATTTTGGTTTATCTTAGAGGAATGAGAAGAAGGAGAGAAATGGTCGATGACTATGGTTTAGAACGGACCGAGAGATAATTCTGTTATTGAATTCTGTTATTAAATTTTAATCCCATTCAAGAGCAAGACTGGGTTCGTTTTATGAAATAAATATACTTAGAATTTGACATATTTAATTTCGGTCAAGTTTTTCCAAGGTATGTATATATTATATAGGTATATGTATATTTTTGTAAAGGATAACTAAACGAACTATAATTCATAGAATTTAGAAACATAGTAGTTAAATTGCGTTAAATTGTGCAACTGTATATACTTTGGAAAACGATTTGAGTCGACGATCAAAGATTTGACAATCTTTCAATTGTCGATTGAAGTAATGATTTTTCTCAAGCAATTTGTTAAATAACGCTGAAAGGTAAAAGTAAATTTTTCGACGAAAAGGAGGTTTGTAACGATATTTTAATCGTTTATAAATCTTTTAAAATTTGTCGCGCAGCGATTAAAAGAAACGCGTGTCGTTTAATGAAAGGGATGTTTCTCCATCGATCGAGAGGACAGATAAATTGAACGATATTTATCCAATTGACTTGTACATCCAAACATCTTGTTCCAGCAGCACAGACAATAGTAAAAAATTCGTCAATTCGCTTGGATCGTGTACGTGTTCGTGCGCTGTGCAAAAAAACTTACAATTATAATAAACATCAGAATGTAAAAAGGATATAGAGACAGTCAGAAAAAATACATATGTACATGTCAAGAATCAGGCAACCTGTGCTGAAAGAAGAAACAAGGGTGAAGAAAGAAAAGTGACAGAGGATCAAAGATAGAAAAATCGAGCAAAAGGAAACAAACAAGAAATATATCGTCATTTGCAAACATTATTCCAGACATCTCCCAGATTCGTTAAAAGTATATCAGATAATCCAAGGCATGAAAAATTAAGTAGGATTAAAGAGTGTGCCACGCTGAAACATACAAAAATAGATCTTTCGTACGATAAATCGAGGCTGTTCGACGTGTTCGTTCTTCGATCATTGAAAGATTAGCGATAATTACCGATTTAACGAGACCAGCGATCAAGATGTTGGGCTACATCCCTCAAATTATTCTGACAAAAATATCCACGAGTGGATCGAGAATTCTAATGAATTTTTCGAAAACGAAGAGATGAAATAATAATAACTGCGATATTGTAATCAATTCGATATTCAAAGCCCGAATGGATTGGGTGGTCATACGTATTATAGAATTCGTTTAATATGCATTTTTTATGGAAGACACGGTGTAATTTGTGGCGCAACGTAGAAGGGCGATTCTTTGAGAAAAAGTGAGTCGAAAATGTGGAATGAACTTTTTTCACCGGAGCTCTCGTTCTCGAGAAAAACGACTTTAAAGTCGGTCGAGAGTGCGTGCTCTTGGCGGGGCTGCTTCAGCGGTTCTCCGCGAGAAAATTTGCGTTTCTCGCTCGTCTATAGCAATTTTTGAGTCAACGAACCAAAGTACTACTAAAGGTTTATCGGTTGAAAAATTATTAAATTACCAGCACCGAAAAACATCGAACTGAGCTCATCGCGCCGGTTCATCGTCGTTCAATTGTCGATCAGTTTCTTAAAATTGTTGTCAACATATCCGATATCACATACAGAGTTTCAAAGTTCGAAGATTGACCCATATGCTGTGAATTTTAGTTACATTTTTAATTATTAAATTAGGATGATCAAAGATCGGCAAAAATTATACAATTAGAACAGTTTCCCTTTTAGAACTATTTTTGATAAATTTCGTAATTGCACAATTTATCGTTCAGATATTATATAAGTCTTTTTCTTTTCGTTTTGCGTTCGAACATTTGCATTATATATCCACAATCTGCTCACTTTATCCAAATTTTGTACGATCCTATTAAATAGATATTTTTTTTAATCATTAGACACGTTCTTTTATTTTCAGGTTATTAGTTCGTTTACATTCCGAGGAGTATCCAAGACCTAAGTGTTGGAACGTGAATAAACAGCTCGGTTATGGGCGACTATAAAACAAACTAGTTTCTCTGATCGATTTATACCTCGATAAACGCAATACCACGTGCAGCGTATCGAAACAGGAAATGGAGAACCACTGGTGCCGCTTCTATGGAGAGCACGCGCGGGCCATCCGCTTTCGAATTCTATTTTCACGAAAACCGAAGCATCGTAGGGAAAATATTTACCGCACACTTTCGATTTAGTTTCTCACGAAGAATCGCGCTATATGAAAACAAAAAATTGATCACGAAGATTATCGATAACTACAAAATTTGGAAAAATCGTCGTCCAACGCGAGATCGAGAGGATCATTTCGCAAATAGTTGGGACGCTCTTCACGACCACTTTGCAAAGCTGTAACTTCACAAGCGACCACTTTATAAAGTTGTAAGTTTGCAAGCGAACATTTTGCAAAGTTGTAACCTTTGTAAAGTTGCATCCTCTGCGAAGTTGTATCCTTTGCAAAGTTGTAATCTTTGCAAAGTTGTAACTTTTGTAAAGTTGCATCCTCTGCAAAGTTGTATCCTTTGCAAAGTTGTAACCTTTGCAAAGTTGTAACCTTTGCAAAGTTGTAACTTTTGTAAAGTTGTAACCTTTGCAAAGTTGTATCCTTTGCAAAGTTGTAACCTTTGCAAAGTTGTAACCTTTGTAAAGTTGTAATCTTTGCAAAGTTGTAACCTTTGAAAAGTTGTAACCTTTGCAAAGTTGCAACCTTTGTAAAGTTGTAACCTTTGCAAAGTTGTAAATTTTGTAAAGTTGTAACTCTACAAACGGTCCTCGCGATCATTTTGTAAAGTTCTTTCAGTCGCTGTAGCCTCGTTTAAAAAGTGGTTCGGGGCCCTCGATTGGACAGCGTCGATTTTTTAAGGTCGGCTTTGGCCGTGACGTCGCGGCGTCGGTATTCAAGTCGACGGCAGTCAACGTCCGGGGGTGAAACACGGTCGATACAATGACGAAACGAGATTAACGGCTCGCACGTCTGGCCGAGCGAGCTCTCGCATTAGTTACAGCTTCTTAATTGCTGCCTTGAAGACCGACGCGCGAGCAGGAGCCGCTCGAACAGCTCCGTGGCTCGCTCCCGAAGCGATCCGCGTACGCATCGATTTCCATTCTCTGGCTTCTCCTCGTTTTTCACGCTCGAGTTTGTTTCCTCGAGCATCCATAGCCGGTTTCTTTCGATTTTTACAGAAAAGACGCTCGACTGTTACTCTCGAGCGAATTCCGTACAGATTGCGGAAGTACTCGCCCATGAAAAGACACAAAATACAGTTTAGATACAAACCGATCGAAACTTATCGATGTTCAGTTCCATTCAGGTACAGAGTAAAACAAATTCAATTTTGTGTTAGTTCGAACCGGTATAAATTAAATATTCAAATTTTCAAATTTTTAAGTATCTTCTAGTATGTTCTCAATCCTGTTAGGGTTTGATTCGTCACCTTGCGTTTAGGTTCGATCGGGTTTAGATTGAAACCAATTCTAGACTTACATACTTAGGTATACAATGACTGTTCAATTGGATAAACTCCGATAGGATTTTTTCAATAGGAATCTTCGTGCTCTTTCTTCGCTCGAAAGTTACGTCGATGTCGGTGCAGTTTCGTTTAAAAATTCTTCAACGAAGAGAACGTGTACGCGGATGGCACGGGAATCGAACTTTGTTTTAAAATGAAGACTATCGAGGCAAGTGTCTCTGAAAAAAGAAGAAATCTTGAGAATCGAAGGATCAAATGAGCCCAAAGATTCCATCTTTTCTCGTCTATTGCAGTCCCCTTCATGCGGAAGAATCAGCAAAAAAGACCGGTTCGAGGGGGAAATGTCGAAACTCGTAGCAAGAATAATTCATCAGCTGCGTGTTAGATTTAATCGGAGGAATTACGCGTGTACGGAAAATGGGAGAACCGCGGAATGCGAGAGAAAGAAAGAGAGAAGGGGCTGGAAGGGGCAGAAGATAGATATACAGATAAAAGATTGTCGAGAATGAAACAAGAACGCCCGTTTCAGCAACGGTTGATTCGTGTTGCACCTCGAATCGTCGACTTGGCTTTCGCTTCGAGAGTTTCTCAAGAAAAATTTCTCAAAATTGCTGTCAGTGTCCGGTGGTGAGATCGATCGCAACGAACGTTTCATTTAGGCTCGAATGTCGTTCAGTCGACCGGATCGGTGACTCTTTAACCCGTTCCCAGTGTTCCAATAACGAAAATACCCACTTGGTTTCAAAACTTACTCGATAATCGTTTCATCGATATTTCAATGAACGCGGAAACAGAGCCTTTCAACTGGCATAGATTATTATACGAAATTTTTCAATGAAATTCACCCGACGATCGTCGAAATAAAATTCTTTCGTAAACAACTCGAAGAAATCGCGAGAGGCCCTCCTCTCTGTTTCTAAAAAATCTCAAGATCGTCTACTCGCGAAACTCTACCAGAGAAACCGCTCTTGACGAAACAAAGCTGTTCAACGAGAGGTTGAGAACCTCCGACGCGAGGGATCTTTCAAGAATTTTTCTTCTTGCGAACAAACGTCAAAATCAATCTTACCGCGATCGAGACTTTCGATAAATCCACCTTTGCTAGAAACTAAGACCAACCGGGAAAGGTTCTTGTACGGTTCGATGTGCAATGCAAATTCGCTTTAATAATAAAACAAAGAGAAAGAAATGGAAAGGAAGAGAGAGACAAAGATATATAGATAGATAGATATATAGATAGATAGATAGATGGATAGGTACATAGATAGATAGGTAGATATATAGGTAGATAGATAGGTAGATAGATAGGTAGATAGATAGGTAGATAGATAGGTAGATAGATAGGTAGATAGATAGGTAGATAGATAGGTAGATAGATGGGTAGGTAGATAGGTAGATAGATAGGTAGATAGATAGGTAGATAGATAGGTAGATAGATAGGTAGATAGATAGGTAGATAGATAGGTAGATAGATAGGTAGATAGTTAGGTAGATAGTTAGGTAGATAGATAGGTAGATAGATAGGTAGATAGATAGGTAGATAGATAGATAGGTAGATAGAGAGATAGATAGGTAGAGGTAGAGATAGATAGGTAGATAGATAGATAGACCTATCTAGGTAGAGGTAGAGATAGATAGGTAGATAGATAGATAGACCTATCTAGGTAGAGGTGGAGATAGATAGGTAGATAGATAGATAGACCTATCTAGGTAGAGGTAGAGATAGATAGGTAGATAGATAGATAGACCTATCTAGGTAGAGGTAAAGATAAGTAGATAGACCTATCTATGTAGAGGTAAAGATAGATAGACCTATCTAGGTAGAGGTAAAGATAAATAGATAGACTTATCTAGGTAGAGGTAAAGATAGAAAGATAGATATGTAGATAGAAAGAGAGAGAGAGAGAGAGAAGTCATGATCGTACGGCAATTGATCTCGTCCGAGCCGTCCGAACAATGCGGCCGACCGTCGCAGCGTCTCTTACTGTCGAGGCACAATCCGTTGCTGCATCGAAACATTCCAGCCGGACATTCGTTCACTACAACGTGATCCCCAAATGGCCAGGTGGTTCTCCGTTACAACATCGTGCATTAATGCGGAATAAGGGTTGCAGGGAGGGGGAATTCGTGGGCAGAAATGGCCTTAACAGCGGGGTATGCGCGTCCCTTTCAGCCAATCTCATCGATGCTTACGGTTTGGAGAACGTAACTCATGCAGGGGCGGAAGGTCGGGGGTCGGATGCACGTATCGCTGAAAGGAACGTTCAACCCCGCTACCACCCTTTGCCTCGGGCTCCTTTGCGTGCACGTTGGTCCGTCGAGTCCCGGGATTCCGAAAGAATACTCACGTGTTCGCTCCGAGTTGTCGCAAGAGCATGACACGCATGCGCAAAAATTCTACGTGCTGGTAGGACATGCAACATAACATGCGTCCAGAAGCGGGCACGGTACAGGTACGTAAGTTTCGGCATCGATGTCGAACCTTACCTACGTGGCCGGTAACGTTCCCATCGCATCACGATTACACCGACGCGAACACAGCTCAACAATGACTTTCACGACACACACAGCGATTATTGGCGAGGGAATGCGACGATACGTGTAAAATGGATGAAAGAAACCAGCTTCCCAGAAATAACGCGGAGAGGACACACCGATTGGAGAACGAAATTGTGCTGAGGAGGGACGGTGAATGGTTACGGGGACGGGGTGTACATTCGAATGAAGTTAGTCTTATTAATTGTTGTTGCCGTTTTCGTGAGAGTATCGCCAGTCGTTGGAGAGATGCACGTCCTCGTTTCTCTTGCGCGAATTCTTTCGAGCTGAGCCACTCGAATAATTTAATACTCGGTATGTTTTACGAATATTCGAATGCCACGAAGGAATTTCGCATATGCGAGTAATCCAATATACTTATTGCAATATCATTGTTACTTAATGCTGCTTACCGCCGAATAATGTAAAGAGCATTGGCTTCTCTTTATCGAAATAAAAACACTGTACAGAGTGTCGTTAATAATTTATACAGAAAATTGACAAATAGTCTTGGCTCTGGTTCCGAGAAACGATAGGTTCTAAGAATTTGTATCTCTCGCTGTTCAATTTCACGTGGGAATACGATTCGTAAAGTTAAGTGGTTCAAAGGTTAATGGAATAATCGAATGATCCTAGGTAATCGATGTCTATCGTTAATCGATGTGTTATTTCGAGGAGTGATTCTCGCGTTGATCGGGCACCGTTAATCATCGTCAAACATCGTCAAACGCTGTCAAATGTCGTCAAACGTCCTCAAATATATTTATAATCGGCTAGAGAAAGGAGAGGGTGGGCGGCCAATATTCGTCACGTGAGGGACATAGGTCAGGAGGGACACATAGTTACCACATCCAGTCTCGTCGGATCCATCGACACAGTTGATCGTGCCATCGCATCTCTTGTGTTCTGGTATGCATTCAGTACTGGCACATTTCCATTCGTATGGTGTACAGACCCCTTGGCAGTACGAACACGTGTAAAACACACGAAAAAAGCGTTAACGTCGAAGGTTTCGAGTTGCAGGAAGGGATTCTGGAACCATTGCTATCGACTTTGTTCAAGTTCTCCTCTAACGTGGACACATTCGATGTCGTTTCGTTAAATCGTGAACGAGGAAGTCGATTGGTAACAATTTCGGGCTAAAAACGAGGGAGAAGGGCTAGATGGCAGAGGACATGGCACGTAGGTCGCTGGGAAGTTTACGTTTTTCAATTCTTAAGTTAAGGCGAATCTCGCGATTCAACCTCGTCCAGGCTCGATATATTTTAAATTTAATTTTATCCAGGCTCGATCTGGTTTAGATTCAACCTTTTACAGGTATCGTGTAACCCAGGTTCGAGCCTGTTTTATTCTCAATCGCAAAGAATCGACCGAAGAGTCAACAGAGATTCAATTCCTGACTCTAGTATTGTGCCAGATGCTAGGTTTCTACCGGAGCATCGATCATGAACTGTGAACCTTCCGAGTGACCTTCACAGGAGAGAATGAAGCTCTTACCACAATCACGTTCGTCACTACCGTCGAGGCAGTCGAAGATATTGTCGCATTTGCGTCGAAGTGGAACGCACATGCCGTCGTCGCAACGCATTTCCCAGCTTGGATCGCATTCCCTCGGGCTCTCGGTTGGCCAGTCTGAACGTACATACACAGACAAGGCGCACTGCAAACTACTCCAAACAAAGCATTCCAGCGGGGGAGACAAACACACGAAATGCTTCGACAACGGGGTAAACGTTACATCTGATCGCGAGGATTGGTTGCAAGGAAGTTTGGTGTCTTTCGAGTTCGAAGGAAACGAGACTTCGATGTTCACGAATCCAACGAACAGAGTTTCCCCTATGCTCCAACACTGGCCAGAGCAAGGAAAGAACCGGAAGAAGCGTAACACCGAACTTTTGCAAATTCACCGCTCTCGGTTTCGTTATTTCTTCTATTAAGTTAATTAATTAGGGACGGGTCTCCTTGCAACCAACCGCGTTGTCCCCGTGGTAAAGTGCTAGGTAAACGACAGAGCTTTTACCTACGTTGGCTTCAGTGCATCCGCAATATCAGAGGATGTGTAAACTGGTTTCTTTGAAATACATCGAGTCGTGCATCGTACAGAAAAAGGGAGCACGAAGGAGGAGGAGCCGAATACAGTCGAAAGCAGAATTGCAAAATGTGCGGTAAAAATCTTAGCGATGCGTCGAATAGAGAAGAAAGTTCTGCCGTTCGATTTTTCACTTAAAACCGTTGAGTTGTTTAACAATCGTAAGTAACTTTCGTTCTGAACGGACAAAATCATCAACGCTCGTAAATTGTTACGGATATTGCAAGTTTGAAAGTTGGATCGCTTTAATACGAAGCGAAGAAAGTTAACAGAGGTTGAAGAAGATCGTCGTAAATTTCACTCAAACGATCCGTGATTTTGCCTTACCCACTCTTGGGATACTTGAGAAACAGAGTCTGAGAGAGAGAGAGAGAGAGAGGAACGAGAGGAATAGTGTCTCAGAGGACTAGAGTCTCTTGAAAAGTTAAAATTTGAAATTTGTCTCCGATCGAACTAAGTTCAAACACTGTTCAAACTTTGTTCCTCGGTTTCAAACTGCTCTAGCTATGATACCGTTTAGCCTCAAATTGATCCCTCTTTGGTCTCGTCGGTGTTCAAACACCTTTTCCGACTCAATTGTTTCCTTCGAACACGTTTATCGACTTTGCGAAAGTAGCAGAACTTTGGTCTCAAGCTAACGCTCATCGGTGATCAACAAATGTACCTATAATGCACGAAACTCCATCGACCGATGCAATCGCTGAACAATTTCGAACAAACAGTCGCTAAGAACTGTTTCGTTCATTCTCTACCCCGTTCGAACGTTAACAATCTCTTCAGTCGATACAGTTTCAATTGTTGGCGTGCTTCTTGCCAGCTTTCAAGGACGCTGTGAACAATCCTCGATTTCTGCAATCGGTCGTGCAATTTCATTCACGTGGGAACGATTGGCGCATCCACGAAGAAAAGAAAAAAAAAATGAAAAAAGTAAAGGAGGGAAAAAAGGCGTACTGGTAGGCTGAGTGGCGTGTGTAATGGTTTCGTTTGCGCAATCTTCGTCGCTGTTATCTGGACAGTCCGGATGGCCGTCGCACCTGTAGATGCCCTCGATGCACTTGTTCCCGGTGAGGCATTTGAACTGGGTAGGCGTGCATTCTCGTTCTGTTTGTTTTGTGTTGCGGTCGTTTGTGTTGCAGCGGGAATATATATATGAGCAGAGAACACACATTTATGTACAGAGACGTTGATTGTGAATGCTGGTAAACAAGCGGATAAATATCCGTTTAGGGGACTTGGACTTGCCAATCGAAGAAGGAGCCAATCGATCGATACACAAATACTTGGAAACTCGGTTCCCAACAGCTACGAGTCGTAGACATTTATTTCGCGTTCTTTCTCTCTAGTCTACTCGTAACGAGTGGTCCATCGAGTTTGGAGTTGTTGGATGTGAACCATTTTAAGTAGATTCTTTTTCGATAATTTATTCACGGCTGGTGGGGTGTTCGAAGCTCGGTTGTTCTTCGATTTATGCGATCCATTACGCTGATATGAATATTTTTTAATTACAAAGGAAACTGTAACTCCCAGATTACTTTGAGACTGTTTGAACATTACATAGGAGTTCAAATACTACGAACAAGCTTCGAGTATTTGAATATCATTAATCGAGTATTATTATCCAAAGAGGAAAGTATTCTTGCGTCAGGATTCTCCAGAATATTCGAGTATTCGAGTAGTACTATACTCGTTCGAATACTCGGATATGGAAAGTTTCCGACCGATATCAGCTCTACTTGCTGGTAAGAGAGAAATAAATCTCTCGCATTGATCTCGTAGGATTTATCCTCTGTGCAGAACCATAATTTTCAAGAGAGAAATTGATTCCTCGCCTTTGTGTACATCCTGTGCACGTGAACGAATCAGAGGACTCGATCGTAGCTTTATTTAGAAAATAAAAAATTTCGCGTTCCTTCTTCAATTCTGAATCACCATGTCCACCAAACGGAGCCTATCCATTCTGAAATCAAGGGAGGACGATTTCTAGATTTATTCTTATAGGGTTTTGATCCTGCTGTGACATCACGAAAGCTGGAAGCTCGAACAATGAAAGCGTTCGATGAACAATAGTACAAAAGCTTTTGCTTTTCACAAATAGGGAGACACGACCGTTCTAAAAGGATAAATTAAAGAGCAATGGAATTATGTTGCACGTAACTTTAGTCGTCTGTAATTTTATCGTTGGACAGTGGATCTCTTGAAATTTCGATGTACTTGGGAACAGTGAATTTATATACAATTAATGATTATTCGGAGGCGTGATGGTTAAAACTGTAAAGCTACGAATGTACAGCGATAACGGGTGATAGAAGTTTTAACGTTGCTCCTTTGTGTTTTTTTTTTTTCAATTTTCCTCCGTGATCCGGTTCGAATTTAGTAATATTCGGCAGAGAGAATTGCAAGCAGGTGTAATTTCGTTTCAAAAGGTTGGATTACAAAGACTAATTAATTTTGTTTGTTATACGTGCTCGTTTGTCTGTCTTAATCTTGGTTTTACCTGCTGCAGTGATATAAATAGCAAGTGAGCAGACTCGAAAATTAAATTTTCTCCCCCGGTGCTTTCAAGAACCCCATAATTCAGTGTTATAAACGGACGTCGATCTTTATCGTGGCAAATTAAAGACAGAGAGTAATTCCCTTTCGTTCTGTTAATTAATTTATTTACAAGATCGCGCGACTGCAGTGATATCGTCCCCTGTTGGATCAGACATCGAAACGGATCTATTTTTTAAATACTTTTAGCATTGTTTCGTCTCGCAAGGCATTTCCACGAAGTATCCTCCCATCCCTCTCGCCGAGTTTCATGAAACTTTGCTGGTTTGTTGAGCGACTAATAGCGAGAGATACGTTTCTCTTTTAGCTACGGTAAGTCAAGTTTAATGGGTGAAACTACTTCAAAGTTTCAATCTTCTTGTGCTATCCTTTAAACAAATTCTTTATGGTTTTCGACGAAGAATATCGTGTTGTACACATCGGTAAAAGAATCGATCAAAATGATGAAAAAAAATCGCTCTGACGAAATTTATTCCCAATATCTTCGAAAACTCGATACAGCAAAGTGTATTAATTTTTTTACGTAGACACCGACGATCGAATAGGTAGAATCGACCATTCTAGAAATCCCCTTCAGATTTGCATCAAAATCGGTGTACGGAGACATAAATACCTCGTCAGTGACGCGATCGGTGTGTACGGCCGCGAAACGTTAAAACTTTCATCACCCTCGTTGCGGATCAAGCTGTGAGCAAAATTGCTCACAGAGAATCCAACGAGTCGGGGTTATTTGGCAAGCAGAAGCGAGGATCGTCCGTGCCGGAGATTCCATGGTGAGAAATGTTCCTTCGCTGGGAACAATACGATCGTTGGTGGCACGCCCGAACGAAAACCGATCATTTTCTAAGGGGTTCTCCGGCACAGAGGTATCCGTGACGAAACGTAAGTGTTTATATACCGCAATGAAGCTCGTCTTCTGCCCTCGGGCAGTCGTCGAATCCGTCGCAAACCTTCCTCTCCGATATGCAAATCCCATCGCTGCAGGTGAAGTCCGTAGAAGGGCACGGGGCCAAATCTATAGGGCGCCACCGGCAAAAACAAACAGCCTGTTTCGTGAACCCTGTCGCCTCGAGCCGGAGCTCTTCAGGATTGATCCTGTTTCAAGGTCGTCGGTGGTCTCATCGCGAAAAACTCGACTCGAGGCGGAGACTGTTATGTACAAGCTATCCACGTGGGAACACATTTAAAGCGACAGGGGACGTTGATGCACTGAAAGCAGTTGCGATGGTGAATGACGTGGTAGACCATGAGGCTGCGATATTCTTGGACGGTCGAGTTGTTGATCCTGCAGCACTGATACGTATCCACGAATGTTGAACGAGCGTTGTTTGACTCACTGTACACGTTGAACTGTTCGTTCGTAACGGTTCAGGTTCAAAATTCATTATTGGAAGAATTCCGCGCTCGAAGAATAGTCGAAACATTTATCGTGGTCTTCGGGGGTTTAATTTTTATCGAGACTCGACCTCTTTCTCGGTACTATTCGGTGAACTACAATATCTTTGGTAAACTACTACGATGTAAACGTACCGATCATTTCTGTTTAGGTACAAGGTATTACATTTACATCGAGATTGTTATTTTACCGATGGCAGGAGAAAAAATATCGTTTGAAATAGCGTAGTGAACAGCTTGCACAGATTGCAATGAATTTTTAAAACTTGGGTTTAAATTTTGCCCCGGTTAGTTGATAGATTTAACTTTGTCTAAGTTCAAATTTATCTACGTTGAACAATGTTTAGGTTCAAGATAGTCTTTGTTAATTTTGTTACACTTGCTATCGTATTACATTATCCCTTATTCGTTTGTATTTTTTACTTCGTATTTTGAATATTCCAAGTCCATCGTGTCCTTTTTCAATTACGAATACATCGTTGCAACATTCACTATTACTTTGTAGTTTACTGGAAATTCAGGACACTTTAGTAGACAATAAAAAGCAAGTTTGCGGAATGTTACTTCGATTGAGTAATCGTGGTTTTCCATAAATACGCGTGAGAAGTATTGAAATAAAAATGTTCCATTCGGGACTAATTTTACAATTTAAAGGATTTTATCGAGGCACCAGTTTCTGGTAGCAAAAAGAGCATCGAGTGCGGAGGGTCAATACGGTAACTGTGTTTTGCCATTTGTATCGACAGAAACTCGATAAAAGGCTAATACGTATCTATGTAGAAGCATTTTATTACAAGCGCGGTATCCGCGGTGTTTCTTAAAGATACAATAAATACATCGAGCAAGAGTAACTTTAATAACGAAATAGGACAGCAACTGTAACTCGGAGTGTTATTGTCGTATCCACTTTGCGAATTAAAACTGCACAGCTCGCTGTACAATTTGCAAGGGAAGGTAACCCCCTGTACATTCACCGAATTTTGAGTAGTTGGCATCCTTCCCCCGAAAATACACAGTACGTGTACTTTTACTCTCGTTCAAAATTTACCGAAACGTTTTATGAAAGTTGAAAAAGGTTCCGCGAAAACAGACCACCCCGTAGATGCGTTGATACAAGACCAGTTTCTAAATAACGCGTATTCAGCATTCCAGGACCAACAATTATGCGCAATTAAGCGTGTATTTCTTCGTTGGAATATCCACAGCCTGGCACAGCACACGACTCCTCGTTGGTACTTTTTACACGGGATTCCTTCGAAGCTGACTAACACTTAAAGCGTTCTGAAGAAGCCCCTCGAAGGCAATAGTTAGAATATTCCATGGTTTATGTACAGTGTTCGATATCGAGTAAACGTGTGACTTATTGTTGTGTCTGTTTGGTGATGTCTACGAGCCCCGGCGCATTCTCGAGGAAACGGGAACGACGTGTCCGAGACGATCAAACGTTTAAACGAGATACGAGTCGCTCGAATTCCAAACGAATCCCTGTATTCGATCGATGACCGATTTCACCGAGCGTGGAACTCGAGTCGAGAAATAATATACCGAGCGCGTCATCGTTCATTTTACACCGAACAGAGTCGATTACTTTTGACACGAATTTCTTCGTCGGATCGAAAATATTCGACAGACCGTCCGTACGAACGATCTACCTACGGTGTGACTTTCTTTGCATTCACAAGTAACTCGAGCGGACCATTACACCAAAGATGCTCCCGTATAATCCTATCTCTGTACTTTTCCTGGAGATACGAAGATTAGTTTCGAGCGAACTTCCAGAATCGTCCTAAAAACCTAACCAGAGACGTGTCGCTCAACGTGCAGACGATTGGGCCACTGATGCACCGGACCGTTCTAACATCTGTTCACCTCGATTGCGTTTTATCATCGATTAGAGTCTTCTCGTTGCACCTCTCGTGTGCGATCACCGAATTTCTCACTAACGGTCACACCTCCAGAAAAAGGGAAACACGTGGACGATAACGACGATACTTAGCGAATGCATAGAAAAGGTATCACCTAACGTAGTCTCTGCGGACGATCCAAGATACAACCCCATCCATTGTCTTCCCATTCAAGGCACAGCTTTTGTACAGCACAGATAGACGTCACAAGATGGAAGACTCGACACACGCGTCTTCTTCGTCCAACGGACAGTTCCGTTTACATCGAAGGCACCACTTTGTACAGCGGGTAGCAACATCATTGGAAGCAACTCCGAAGTGGACGATATTCCCAATTTTCGCCTCTGTTTGTCACGAGGCGTCGCTGATCAGAGTCTGCGAGTTCCACGAAGCGAGAAGACAGTTTGTACAACGGAAGTGGTCACCGATGACCGGTCCACGTAGCGTTTCTCTACCTTTTTTTCCGCAATCGGCCTTGTCCGATCCATCCTGGCAGTGTTCAACGTCATCACAGATGGGATTGTTGCAAGATCCGTTGCAAAGGATCTCCTTTATCTCCTCGCTCGACACCGATAGATTCGACGTAACATTCTCGTGGTTTCTACGATCTTGCTCGACCTTTTGGCTATAGTAATAGTCACAGTCGGTTTCGTCGCTGATGTCTATACAGTCCACGATCCCGTCACACGTCTTCTCATCCGGTATACAGACGTCCCCGTCGCATTGGAACTGGTCATCGTTGCACGCGTAATCGTCCGTGGTGCTGGTAGACGGATTTTCTACGGTGAACTCGTCCACGAAGCTATCGGTGGACGTTGGGCCGGGTGTCTCGTCAGAATCTGTGACGATTGCTGCTTCTGTGATATCCTCTTCGCAGTCTTCCTCCGAGCTGTCGAGCCCGAAAATCCAACTGAAGTTGTTCACGGTCTTCTTACGTCCCTTACACCTTCCGGACGATGTAGAGCCATCGGTGACAGGACTCTCCGTGGACACTCTGGTTTCTATACCGGAGGACGTTGTCCATTGCTCCGGTTGTTTCTCACGGTCTGTAATCTCGTTAGATGGGAACTCTTCGATATTTTCCTCCGAGAAGGAAGTCGTTGACGTTTCAAAGAAAGTGGACCAGATGGAGTACGTCGACTCGGGGCTCTGCCGCGTCGTTTCATAAAAGTTCACCGTTGTCTCGTCTCTTCTCAACGGGCTAGACTGCTTGTTCGTCTGATTCTTGCGCTGATTCTTCTTTCCTTTCTTGTTTTTCTTCCTTTTCTTCTTCTCGGTCTTAGATTTCTTTGTGCTGGGATCGACGATGGACTCCAAATCCATGGAGTCTGTTGTTCCGGTTAACACGGACGTGGTCCTCCGAGGATCTTTGCTTCGTTGCAAAGCAGGATCGAACACTTCCGTCGATTCTAGGAGATCGAGCTGAACATTCGTGTAATTTTTCACTTTAGGATCTAATACGGAATACAGGATCGTCTCCTCGGCGCTGATCAATCCTGAATCGAGATTCTTGTCGCTTTTCAAGGTACTGTCAACAGCTGGCTGCGAGTTCTTCTTCTTCTTCTCGCATTCGCACGCGTTGCGTTTGCAATAGTCGGAGCACTTGGATGTGTAATTGTCAACGTTCTCCTCGACGGACTGTTTAGTTGCGCACAGAGAATTCTCACATATTTTTTCGCGAATTCTATCTTTGCTCAACAGATTGATATCAATCTTAGAGTTTCTTCCATTATTCTCGTACAACTCGTTCTCTACGGAGTAGAGGAAGTTGTTGTCTTTAGGATCGGTTCGCCAAGTCATGGTGGACGTTGAGAGCGAAGGTGAAACACTTCCCTCCAAGTACTTGTGGAAATATTTGGCGAATTTGCTACCTTTCTTCGTTTTGTAACCAAAAATGTCTTCTCTGCTGTCCGAAATCTCGTTGGAGATTCTCTTTGTAGTATCAACGAGTGTTTCGTCTCTCTTCGAGTTCATTTCCGTTGTTTTCTCTTCGACAACTGTTCTCAAGCTTTCGTTCCAGTCTTCTCGAGAGAATTGCTCGATCTTTGGCTCAGGTGAACTCTCTTCCTCCTTCGAATCGAGTTTCGTAGTCCCCTCTTCATCTTTGAATTTATCAACCACTGTCGATGAAAAATCTGTCACACCGTAGAGAATGTTGTCCTTCTTACGATCAGTTTGCCAAGTCGTGGTAGACGTTGAGAGCGAAGATGAAACACTTCCCTTCAAGTACTTGTGGAAATATTTGGCGAAGTTGCTACCTTTCTTCGTTTTGTAACCAAAAATGTCTTCTCTGCTGTCCGAAATCTCGTTGGAGATTCTCTTTGTAGTATCAACGAGTGTTTCGTCTCTCTTCGAGTTCATTTCCGTTGTTTTCTCTTCGACAACTGTTCTCAAGCTTTCGTTCCAGTCTTCTCGAGAGAATTGTTCGATCTTTGGCTCAGGTGAACTCTCTTCCTCCTTCAAATTGAGTTTCGTAGATCCCTCTTCGACTTTGAATTGTTCGCCATTCGTCGACGAAGAGTCCACGGGTGACGAAAGCCTTGTGCTCGCGGTTGTCGCGTTCTCGAAGTCTTGGATCAACGCCATCGATTTTGCATCGTTGTTCTTTCTTCTCGAGTTCTTCTTCCTCCTCGTCTTCCTCCTTCTATTCTTCGCGTGAACCTCGGTAATATTTCTAGGTATCTTCATCGAACGCTGAAAATTCTTGGTAGGGACTACTTCGTTTTCTCGAATCATCTTTCTCAAGATTGTTCTCGACAAAGTGTCGGAAATTTTTGATCGCGGCGTCTTTGCCAATTCGGGAAATATTGCTTCGATCGAGTTGACGATCATGTTGTCGTTCACTATAGTGTACTTTTCGACACTGTCATGGTTGGAATCTCGGTCGATGGTGTTCCCTGAAATTTTCTTGCGTTTCTCCTTCGTCTGCGATCCCGGATAGCCAACCGAGTATCGTTCATTGGCTGACTTTCCGTGATTCTTCTTTCCCCCGTGAGGAGGCCTAAACTTCCTCGCGTAGAATCGTTTATCGTTGTACACGTTCCGCCATGGAAATTTCTCTACGATGACGATGATCGCGATGAACGATCGTGAGGCACGCTTTTGTTTCGGGTGGGTGGAAAAACGAGAGAAACGGGCGCGTCGTCGCGGTGTAAATCCTGCTCTCGCCCTGACAAGAGGAAGAAGAAGAAGAAGAAGAAGAAGTGGCGATACAAGGAGGCCCTGAGAAGAGGAAACTGAGAAAAGGGGCAGAGTCATTGCGGTGAGATGGATCAGTGACGGATCAAAGGTCCTTCGCTGCTCGTTATAGAGCAGTACGAAGCTTGAAATAAAATTTTTCCTCAATCAAGGTCTTTTTTTACGTTTAGCACAGTTTGAGAATTCGAGAGGAGAACGATGCTCGAAGGAAAATTTTCCCTCGACCAAGGTCTTTTCTCTCTCTTAGAACACTCAGAATTTTTGTCCGGCCCATTCGCCTATAAGTTTTCTACGAAAGATACAAAGTTATGGGCTGTGTCAATGACTCTCTTTGTGTTTAAGAATTTTTCGTACGTACAGATTTTTGTTTTCGCGTGGATGAACTCTACGAAATAAAAAAATTGTTCAAAGCACGAAGCATATGGAACCGAGTATAAATTTCACTCCAGGGTATTTACGTTATTATTAGCCATTGTTTTCCTCGTAACTAGTGAATGTTAGAAAAAAATGAGAAAGTCATCAATTTTACAGTCTTCCACGACGAACGCGATAGATCGATTTTTCATATTTCTAATCTTTTTCGAGAAACGAAGGTGTCCTTCAAATTTGTAAATATAACGTGGTATATATTTTTATTATTTTTGCAAACGTGTGCTGAAACGGATTCGTCCAAGTTTTGTACAATGATCTTCGAGGTTGTAGGAGATCAGGAACGAAAGAAATGTTTCGAACGTTTCGTGGAAATCGTTCACTGGAAATCGATTTTCTCTCTAGTGAAAATTAGAGCAGAATAGCCAAAAGAATAAGCTGAATTGCATGTGCAACCAGTAGGGAAAGGTAACACGGAGTTGTAGAATTAACGTGTGTTTTTATTACATTGTAATTAGGTGTATCATTATATCTTACAGCTGGTATACCAATAGAATAGATACACTCGTTAATTCTTCCATTCTATACACGCTATCATCCTCAGCTCTTTCCACATAGAATTCAGTTTATTTTACACGTCCTCTTTCTTCTTCTTCCTCCGTCCTAAGCTAAACATTTGTATCCTCTCTGAAACGAAACCTTTAAAGTTTCATTCGCCAGGAGAATCGACAGAGAGCGTCGATTTTACCCGTACGATGAAAATCATCGTCGTTTTAACCTCTGAAATGATTATCCCACTTCCCTCGACAACAATTTCAAACACGATTAACGCACACTCGGCGATCGTATCGATCGTACTCGAATGACGAAATCTCGATTCTACGGAATGGACAGATACGGTATTTAAAAGTCTATCTACGTGTGTACGTGTGGATGTTAGTGTAAGGGTGAGTATGTGGTGTGAATGGCATAATTACCGCAGTCCCTCTCGTCAGAGCCATCGGAGCACTCCTCCATCCCGTTGCACTCCAACTCGTAACCGATGCACCGGCCGTCCGTGCAGCGAAACTCGACTTCTTTGCAACCTGCTCCACACACCACACTCATGCACATTTAACCCTTTAGATGTGTTCACTCCCTCGGGAGGTACCGAAACTGGTTCGATTTCGAAAAGAAAATGCGAAAAGAAAACGACGGGGGCCTTTCTTTTTCTTTTTTTTTTTTTTCGTCGAACGCGACGTTGCACAACTCGTTGCAACGAGTTGCAACGAGTTGCAACCGGTCTGTTGTTCGAATTTTCGGATCGTTCGACGTTCAGAAAATTCAACCCCCGTTCAATACCTCAGGATAAGGATCGTTTGATCGTAAACGAAGGGCAGGAACTTGGTTCGGTTGTGAATGTGACTTTTGTGGAACGTCGATCGAAATTCATTCTACCAAACAAGTGTGCAATTTGCACGAGGATTTGGACCGTTGAAAGAAATAGGTCTGATCGAGATTGTTGAACAGACTGTTCAAATTCGTGCAAGTTTACGTCGAGAGGTATCGCGGAGGTACGGACCTTGTTCAAAATCGATACAATCTCCCCTCATCGCGCACAAACACGCACACACACACGGTGTGTGCTTCGCGTTTGCTTCGAATTTTTCAAAATTGATAGATTTTCGAGATCGTCGTCAATTCTCGATGTCAATTGCGTAGGTAATAGTTAATGCTGCTCGGCGACAATCGAACTAAATGCGATATACGGCAATTATAGATAATTATATTCACTCATTCGACCATCGTCCGATAGCAGAGAGTCTTTACAATTTTTTGACACAAGTTGCATCAGAATATCCTTGATCGTTCAAAAGTTAGACGTTTGTTTCAATTCTTGCACACCCATTGTCTCTGATAAAAATGATCATTTGTATCCTTAGATAGAAATTAACAACGAGAATCCACGCACGGTTGCACGAGTGTGAAACATTTGTAGATTATTGACCAAGCGGGAGGGAGAGGTGGATTTCATCAATTTTTGAATAAAGTCCATTAGAAGGTTGGGAAAGCAATACTTGTTACGTAGCCCTTTTCTCGTCGATCGATCGCGTCGTTAAAGGGTTAAAAGTGCAGTAAAGTCGACTTGTCGTCAGCCCCTGTTTTGCGAATAAAACGCGCGGCGTTGGCTTACGATTCAAGCGTTCCCTTTGACGTGTTCCTTCCCTTGTAGTTCGTGTGAAATCAGCCGTGCACCATTGTTAACGCGTTCGTCGACGAAACGACGACAGCACTCGCGGCAACAGGATCCTCCGCGTGTCGTTATTGCAGCGAGATGATCGATGAAATGACTCGTGACACGAATAGCGATGGGGACATTATCAAATTGCCTCGAGGGTCCCCCGAGTTCGAAATAAAAAAAAAAAGGTAACCAAAAACCCGAAGAAAAATGAACTTGGAGAGTTTGAGGATCATTGAAAATCTTTGAATTTTCGTTCTCGAAAATACATGTTGAAATACAAATTTTTAAATTTACGTCATTTCTAGATACAGCAGTTTCGTAGCACGATCGCTCTTAGATCGTTGTTCTGATAGTAAATTGATGTATCGATATGGTAAACAATTGTACAAAGCTATCAATAATAGCAGTGGAAGCAACGATTGTAATATTAAAATCAATTTCTATCAACAAATGTTACTTTATTCCAGTCCGAGCGGATGCTTGGATCGCTCAAGATTTTTCGAAAATTTCCAGAATCGTACCTCGAATGACATTCGAAGCAATTTGTGATCGAGCCCGTCGCTAAACAGAACAGGGGAAAAAACGTGAAACTCATTGGAGGATGATTTTTACGCGCGAGGAAAATTTGGCGAAGCGTGCCGTGGCGGAAAATTGCTCGAGGGAAAGAAGCCACTTCCGGGCGGTGTTCGGTCAGCATGGAAAATCGTAAATCGAACGTCGACGAAAACTAGATTCCACGGATATTTTCGTCTTGCGTTTCATTTTTTCTTCTTTTTCGTCGTACATTGGGAGATACACGTAAGGAAAGTCACGCAAGGAAAGTCACGCAAGGAATGTCTGGAGGATGATTAAAAACTACGTTGCATCGACGAGCTCTCCGACCGTAAATGGAAACAATCGAAACGGAGTTCTGTCGGGCAACGAAATGGAGCAAACGCATCGAAACGTATCACGAGCATCCTTGATATCAGGGACGATTCACGGTGTCCGTTGAGTCGTCTGTAGATCGAGTTCCAACATCGAGACAATATTTTTCGTCTTCGCGAAGGTTTGGGTCTCCGAGGACCTAGCGAAGACGAGACGAGACAAAGAGGGCAAACACGGTGATCGAATGGTCCAAGGCTGGAGCGTTAAGCGTGAACGTTCAACTTTAATTTACAAGCACCGTGAATAATCGTGTTCGTAATTTTGTTACCGATGTAGTCGAAGGAACCAACGTTCTCAATTGTCGAAGAGTGTTCCCGCTTCTGAAACCGAGCGAAAGGGGCAAAGAGAACCGAATCGAGGGGCGTGTAACAATCGTGTTCCGCGAGAGGAATTCATCCTTCCCTCGATGTTGGAATCTTTCCGAGAACTTGGCGAACAACGGGAATCGACACGGAGTCACTGCTAGTTGCTCGGAGCAACTTGTTGCTCGCGCGGTAACCGCGGGCGTTGAACGGGAATTTCAAACGTTTGTCGCTGATTCGACAGACCAACCGTAATCGATCACAGATTCCGGAGATCTGGTTCGGCTCGTCTTTGACCAAAACTGACAACCGCGACCGCGGATGCAGATCGTAAACTGATCCGCAAACGGGCCAAACTGTTCCTCCTGTTAGTTTGGGATAGCTTCACCTATTATATCATTGCTTGGGAATTAATCGAAGTAAACTGTTCTCGAAACGGAAGAACGGGCTCACTTACCGCATTGGGTTTCGTCTTCTCCGTTGCGACAGTCGTTGATATGATTGCACCTTTTTTCGATGCTGAGACAGGTCCCATCCAGACAACGGTACTGATCACCGCTGCAAGTGGTCACTGGAAAATACGTCAAAGTGGATATCAATCCTCCGTGAATTTCCTGCTCGACCTGTTTCGCGAACGAAATTTTCATTGGACCGTGTTAACTCGTAGTATACGGCAACGTCGAGCAATTTTCTGTGAAAACGATCGATAATGATTTTCGTACGGTCAATAGAGCATGGTCTTTATTCTTCGACTTTCATCGTTTACGCGAGTTCGCCGAGAAAGTCTCGAAAAAAATACAATTTCGATAATACTCTTCTATGTCGACATTTCTTAACATTATCAACCGTTTAATACCAAAGAATCTACCGATCGAATAACTGGTCGATACTGAGGGACAATTTTCCGTTCGGTATGAATTATTATTCTTACTAGGTGTGGAGCCCACGGGTAAGTTATCGATATCAAAATCTGTAATAATTTGCATGTAGCGAAAACTCGTGTATTAGCGGACAGTGACCTCACGCGTGAACAAAGAAATGGCCGAAAGACCGGACTGCGGATGTTTGAAGCGAACTAGCGAGATTAATGCACTCGCAACGCCGAGGAGATTAAATTACCCTCGAGTGTTTCGAACGCGAAGAGGTAAATTTTCCTCGGTGGTGAAGTGTTTCCAGAGAAAAGAAAACTTGCCCGTAACAAGGATTAAGACGAACATACGTCCACGATTGTAGACGTTTTGTTTGTTTCGATTCTATCGATTCGGTTCGTTCGAGATTCCTTCGATCGAAAATGTTGATCGGTCGATGGAACCGTGGGTCGAGTTTAAAAATCTTCGCTCCGGTTTCGACGCGTACATCCGCAATCCGACGATGATAAAACGAAAAATTGTAACGCAAAAGAAATACCACTGCAATTAAATTCGTCGGAACGATCCAAACAGTCTGAATGTCCGTCGCATCTCGCGTTCTTGCTGACGCAAGCTCCGTCGGTGCACTCGAATTCGTCCGGTCGGCATCGTGCTGTTGCTTCAAATGAAATAAAAATAAATGAAGAAAATGACACGAGTAAACAAAAACTTCGATGATTGAAAAAGTAAATTACGAAGTTAGGGGTGGGGTGGGGGAAAGGTGTCGCGGAGTGACGACGAGGTGCAACGATTAAAATCGCAATGGAAGCTTAACAACGATTAAGATCGTAATGAATTGTAGGCGGAACGAGAAACGTTTCAAACATTTCAAAAGCTCAATGGTACAATCGAATTCAAATTTACGGGACACTGGCGCTGTTCGCGAATACGAAACAGCTGGAAACTTTTTAATTGTAATTCCATTGTTACCGGCTTCGTGTTTTCTTTCGAGGGAGTCAAAAGAGGCACTAATGAGTCGCTTGACTTTACAAAGAGTACAAACATTTCTTCTTCTCCTTTTTTTTCACGAGGCTGTCGGTCTTTGCTGGGTTACGGTAGCTTCGATTCGCTCGAATCAGCCACGAGACAGCTTTTTAATTAAATTTCAAACGGCATATCGCGAATGATACACCACGGCCGAACGACACTGTCCGACAAATTGAAACTTTACTTCCGTCTTCCAATGATTAGAATTATCGACAATAATGAGATTCTACGCGAAAAGCGAACACGGTAGGAAGTTCTAAGCGATCTTCGAAAATAGAGGACACTTTCTCGGACGCAGCAATGTATAATTTATTAATTGTTTTCGGCCCTACACAGTAATAAATTACCGTCAAACGCCGATGAAGTGATCCAACGAGCCATCCACTTTGTATGAATAATGTTTAACTTTCTTTTCAATATTTTCTGCTGTCGGTTTCTTCATTGAAAATGTCTAATCCGATCGTATGTAAGGGTTTTTGTCCTAAGTAAGTAACTTTTCGTAAAAATGGAAAGACAATACAAAGAAACTACACAAATCGGTAATTTTCTAATCTTTGACGTTAATTTGTAACCATTTAGATTGAAACGCAACCAATGAATTCTATACCGCTATATTCGAGAAACTCTATTTTCGAAGACCGATTGGAACTTCCTGTCGTTCATACCTTTCACATAATACGCGAACGTAGACGTAATTCGTTTGAAATCGAGCGAAAGTGGTTCGAATGTTGAATTTAACAAAGACGAGTCACGTTTTAGTCCCAAGTATGTAACGTTTGTTCGGTCGTTTTAAATACGAGTTGGACGCGAGTAGATTTGGGACAGCTAGTATCGAGATTTCGATGTTTGCGCTCAAATCGGTGGACCAAGTTCTCGCGAAAGTTTCACGAGAAAGTGTTGGTCCGATCGAAATCTCCGAACCCGATCGAAACGAAAGCACGAGAGCTGAGCGTTACAAGCGAAATGAATATCTCGGAAGTAGTTCGAGCCAGTACCTTCGGTGAATTGATCGGTCACTGGAGGCGAAACGGAGCCGAGAACGTCCGTTTATCGTCCAGTGCTTGTTCACAGGGGATAATTAGGCGGTCGAACGATCGTAATGAATCAGATTATTCGCGCGTAGTTCCATTGCGCCTCGTCTTCGACGCGGCAGAGGGAGGGAATAAGATTCAAAAGAAACGATCGACTACGAGCTCTCGGGGCAACGTGCCGTTCGATTAATTACTTGAGAAACAAGCGTCCATTATCAGGCCCGAGCGGTATATTCTTCGACGAGCGATTACTCGCCCGAATAACCGCGCGACGAGCCTCCGTTTCACCCTGAAATCGAATCCTGCGCGTCGTTGCTGTTTCCTTTACGGAGAAACGCTTCCAGGTCCTTCGAATCGCCATTTTCTTCGCTTCTTTCGGCGTACAGGGTGTCCTTGAAAATTGGTGCCTCTCAAGCACGTATCTCAACTTCGATGGACACCCTGTGCAAACTTATCGTCTTGCACACCGTAAACATTGGTTTGAAAAAATCTCGGTCTTCAGACTCGTGATCTTCCACGGGGGAAAATAAACGTTTCTCGGAATGAACATTCGTCAAGTGTCCCTTATCCCCTAATTTTCGTTCAAGTTTCGCTACTCGAGTTCACAGACCGATTAAAAACGAAGATACGTATTTTGTTTAACCACTGTCGCTTAAGTTCAAGTGTTTCAAGTGGACGAGGGAACGAATTCTTTGAACAAATTTCATTTTTCGCGGGTAAAAGTTCTCGAGAATATTCTCCACCTCTGTGCACAGTTTCATCGCGAAAATATTACAAAGGTGTGTATTTTTCGGGAGACACGCCCAAACGAAGACAAGAAACGTTAATACTTGAGAATTTTAATCTCAAAGGTGGACCACGTGTATTGCATAATGTACGACAAACGCGGTTGCAATACATTGCACCGGATTGCGCGAGAACGAATTTTGCTTTTTAGTTCCCCGTTCGGGGATGGTAGTTTCAATTTACGAGTTACTTGATCGTCTGGCTCGAGTCACCGTGTCGTCTTGCTGTTCGTCGGGATAGTTTATTAAAAATGAATGAAAAACGTCATTTTGGCAAAGCCTCATTTTTGGAACGTTGTTCGCGAAACATCCACGATGTACTTGACACAGAAGGTTAGGTTATGGTACGATTAGGGTAATCGAGTCTGTTTCTGAAAATTTCAAAAAAGAAAGAATCATTCGAACGATGCATCGATGTATAATCGAAACAATAATGAAAATGGTAACGCTCGAGTGAAGAGCGAGTTGCACTTTCACCGAAAACGCCTTCAAGTGCTATAAAAATCATCGAAATTACTGCAGATGTTGCCACGTGTACTGTTAACGATGACAGTATATCTCTACAGTATATTACGACGGTTATGAGCATTAAAATCGACGTAGAGGCTTGTAAATACCATTTATAAAAGAGAACCAAGATGACCACCATGTGCATATCGGAGAGGAGCGAGTACTCGACGCGCATAAACATAAAAAAGCAATAGATAAAATACACAAACCTTGTCGTGACTGTAGAAATAACCGACTAGGTATACGTTGCAAAATTATGCGTATTTTCAGAAATATTCGAAGGCGAAATTCTAGATATACCGTGTTGTGTTTATAAATCTTGTTCTTTGACCCGGTAAGTAGCATAACTCGATACCAAAATGTCGAAGGACCTTTGAAGGATTTTGTCCGATTGTCGTTAATCATTAACTAATAGTTTAATTACGATGTATACTTTTTCCGCAAAAAAATCACCAAATTGGCGTGAAAAATGTTATTTTCCACCGAAAAGTACAAAAAGTTCATTTTAAAAATTGATATCTCTAATATTTCTCAAGACAGTATTGGTATCGGTAAAGGGGTCGAAGAATGAAACTTTAAAGAGTAATTTCATCCCTTAAACTTGAATTATCGTAGTTAAACAAAATACGTATTTCTTATTTTCGATTGCTTTACAAACTTGCAAAGTTTCATCCAAATTCGAAGAAAGAGGATAACACTAATAAACATAAGTCGAAAACCAAACGAAAAGTTTTACAGTAGATTTTCTAGTCTTATAATAAATCTATCTTAGTAACTTAAATCAAATTCTAGTTAATAATATTTATAAATATCGAGCGATATTTCAAATAACAACTTGAAATTAGCTTTTAGTAGTAGAATCGGTTTAAGGGATACTTGCAAAAGTTACGAACGATTCGTATTAATTGAAAACACTTTTTCAATATTTATCGTTCGAAAAAGATGTCAAGTCAGTCGATGTCACTCAGCTTACGACTGGAAAGATATCTTTTCGAAAGTATAGCGTAATGGCGAGCGAAACATCCGGTACGTAATCGTTTCGCAGTAATCCTTTGGGATTAGGCCAGCCTCTCGAGCATCGAAAACGCTCGGAATGTTGAGAGAAAATTAGTTTTCTCTGTTGTCGAAACGTGGCTCGTTCGATGGTTGTAATTTATCGAGCAAGGGTTACCGAGGGACACGCAGGATAATTCAGGATTCGCGTGTCATGGGAGAAAGTAATTTTACACCTACGCGTAGGTGCTTGCCGAGAGTCGAGTCTTGCGTTTATGGTGTCTCGATCATAGCGAACGAACACAATTTCTGAGTTTTCTGTTCCGATGTGTTACGTGGTACGATGATGAACCATGCGAAATATTGAACTATGTATCTTCTGATTTGCAGAAATAAGAAGATTGCCTCGTAACTCCGAAACAATGTTCAATGAACATTAAGAAACAAAGTAATCGTTTGTCAATTACCGTGTATTCCCAACATTTCGAGATACATGGATTAGAATTCACACATTTCACACACTGATCGAAAGTGTGTGTGTTTTTTATTCGTATATACTTGTGTGTAAATACTATGATTGATGCTGTATCGAAGAAACAAAAGAAAAGTTAAGAAACGTAAAGAACTGTTGGAACAAGTCGAGTGCACAATGTAAATAAATATTTTTTAAGAAAATTTAGCCTTCTCTCTAACATGGTTCGAGAGTGAGGTTCTTTATATAAAGTTAATTAAATATGGCAAGAAGTCAGCGTACAACTGAGAACGGGAAACAAAGAGTGGTTCATATATTTAAAAAAGTCCAGATGTAAATTAACGCTACAAAAGTGTTTGGTGAACCAGATCGTGCAAAAGATTCTTTAATTACAATTCGTTTCATACCGTTTCTGAAATTAAAAATGAATTGGGTCTCGAAAATAGAAGCGGCAGGACGGTTTTAAACGAAAATAATCTTTTTTCGCGCGGATCGTGTAAGAAACTGCTCGTTTAATGAAAGTTGATCAGAGTTTTCAAAGGAGCGCGTTAAATGGACTGCTACAAAGTGGTTTAAAGTTCCACGAAATCGATCAAATCGATTCAATTTATTGGAAAATTACTTCAGGAGTAATGACAATTCGGAATTATTGTTCGTGAAATGGTTCAGATCCATTGGTACAAATAGAAGAAACTATCGACAGATTCGTGCATCGTGACTTACAGTGTTTATGCAAGTATTTATGTTCGAAAAAAAAAAAGAAACTGATGGTCTGTCTATGTAAATGCTAAATGTTGTTCCTTCGTATTATTTTTAACACCGGTCCATGAAACTTTACGATGAAGAATATAAAAAAGAAAATTAATTCACAAACGATTTCTTCGTTTCGTAACATTTGTCTCAAAGTGCATTTGTCACGATAGGGTCAATTCGATATTTCATCGGTACGTTTCGTAATGATTGCAAAGTCGCATGCCACAAAGCGATCGATTATTATACTCCATTCGCGAGAAACAAAAATTCAAGCGCGTTTCCTTTTCATTCTCATGCGTCGCAGGTAAAAGGGAAATGTAAATTCGTAAGTTCTCCCCCTCGAGGTATCCCATTTAGCTCGTAGTGCGTTATTCTCGTACTCGTGTTCGAACAATTTTTCTCATCCATTCCATCGTTACAATCCATGAACCCATCGCAGCGTCTGGACAGTGGCACGCAAAACCCTGGTGTGCATTCGAATTGGTCGTCTCTGCAGGCTGCAAGAATCGTAACAATTCGATCTGATAGCTCGAGAACGTTTCAACATCGATGACACGATGATAGACATTTTCCAACGATTCGAACAGACCCCGTTGAACAAGAAACGACACAAGATGAAAGCTCGATGAGAGACACAGAGAATGGACACTTTAACGAAGGCAGACAAAGACAGAGAGATGCACAATTAATGCGAGACGTACACTGACAGCGAGTCATCGATACAGAACGCGAAATTTTCGTCCAGGACTACGAGTCCTGGTCCAGAAGCAAATATTGTATCGAAACAATGGTCCCCGGTGAAAAGGTACCGTTCCAAAATGGATATTTTCCATCCTGGTGGATAAAAGACAAATTTTTACGTGACACGTACGTTGCAAGGAATCTGGAAACGTATATTTATTCTGTTCATTTTCAAGCCTGGTACGACAGTAACAATCGAAATAATTATTTTCCGTTCGATAAAGAGCATCGGTTACGGATCAATTTATCGAAAGAATACAACTCTTGCTACAACGATCGAAAATTTTACTGTACATATTTCCAGAGACATCGTACACGCCAATTGTACGTCACAGAACAGGTAATTCAACACAAATATACAGAACGACAAATTGTTAGCGCTTGGTTGATCTTTACAAAACGTTCAAATTCGAGATGTTTTTAAAAATGTTGTACAATTCGTCTCACTAGTGTATGCCCTAGAAGAGATAATTCTCTATAAATATAGAACCAACGAATTGTTATTGTTCGGTCGATATTTACAAAATGGTCTCGCTCGTAGTAACGAAGATGAAGAGATGAACCAAAGTCCAAACTTTGCTCTCCTCCCTCGAAAGTGTTACCTACCATAGAAGTGCGATTACACACCGTGGAAAAGATAATTCGACTCGATGAGCGAAACACCCGGGTATCTTCGAAATATACGACACGTCGAGGGGATTTTGAAAAAACGTCTATAAAAACGATACACCCAGCCCGGAATTACCCTACGTTGCACGAGACATCGTTTCGTTCGACACTCGGAACGATACTGATACATATCGATCTCGATTCCCCGGTTCCCCGTGACTGTATGAAACTTCTCGAGCAGTTGCTTCCTTTTCGAAGGGAAAACGGATCTCCGGGAAGCGTTCCGCAGATTTACGAGTGGAGGGTTTGGCTTCCGGAAGAGGAACGGTCCGGTATCGACGATGCGGGCCGGATGTCGGACCGAATTCCGGCTCCGATGGGCGAAAAGACGCGAGACGGCGCGAGAAAGGAAGAAAAGCAGTCGTAGAGAATTAATTAGCCGGCCAGATGGAGGAGCACGGCGAACCCCCGGGAGGCGGCCATTAATTAACACGCACCCGAGGAAATTTCGCGGAAGAGATTATAAATGAACAAGGAGTTACGGGTGGGGAGGTGGAGGACTACGCGGCTCTAATTTACGGCGGCAATTAGCTAACGATCGAGGATGAATGACTCGTCGAACCGAGTGCACTCGAAAGAATGAACTTCGCGGACTCTGCCCGCCGTGAAACGAAAGCTTCTGCAACCCTTCGTGTTCAGAATTTCGACTCGAAATTCTCAGACCCTGGTCAGGAACCTGTCGTCTCGCGAGAATCTTCAATGTGGTAGAAGAAAGAACAGAGAGTAAGAGAGAGAGAGAGAGAGAGAGAGAGAGAGAGAGAGAGAGAGAATTCTGGGAAGAATTTGTATCGCGCCTAGACGATCGAACCATGGAAAATTGATCCAAACCGAGCGTAAACTCGACCCAATTTATCGCTTTGTATAGAACGGATCTAAGTCTGTTTCGAATCGCGTTTGCAAAGCTATTTTCTCGACTCGCGACGAATAATTTAAGCCGCGAACCGTTTATTTCACGATTGATAAATCGATCGATCGAACGACGAACTAGAAAAAGATAGAGCCTATACTGAACCAGGTATGGTTATCGATGCCTACGCGATAACCATAGGCTGCTAGAAGCGTTGGTCGTCAGAGGGTTAAGCGTAATTAAGTATGTTCCTTGCGTTCATTCGAAACCTACATTGGAAATGATCAATTGATCGTTCCGGTGCGAGAGGAAAATATATTGGCCGCTCAAGGTTAGAGATCAGCTTCCCCTACCATTCGATTCTCTCTATCAGTATCGTTCCTAGAAATTACCGAGCCCTGGGCGACTAGAGATTCCAGACTCCCCAATTCTTGTTGTAGTATAATTAAAAAATTTTCAACCGTTGGATCAAAAGATTTGGAAGATACCTTGTTATCAACTCCCAAGTTTGTACTTTTGAATGAAAAGAAAAAGATCGAGGTTACTTAAACCGTTTAAGTTTTATTGGAAAAGTGAATCGACCGGTGACGATCGGGACACCCTCTAGACACGAGACACAGTATTTTGCAAAAAGATAAAACAAACTTTCCAAGATACCTGATAAAGTGAATGATAATCTGAACACGGATCCCGGACAAGTCGACGAGAATTCTCTCTTCTTATTTATTTACCATCTCCCATATGAAACGACCTGTGCACCACCTCGGAAGTTCGAACAATTGAAACGCAATGGTAGATAACGACAGAAATACGGTTCGTTTCCCCACCCTCGTCACCGATCAGTCGGATTAATTCGGATCTGCGCTCGTAATGCGTTTCCTCCCGATCGCGTGTCGCTGGTTTTCGCGTGTAAAGGAGTCGACGTTCAGGGGGTGAAAAAAAAAGGGAGGGAAAAAAAAAACGTGGAAATGTATCGCGTAAACGTAGCCGTTTAATGGAAACACGGGGACACGTTGCTGTAATTACCGCGAATACGTAACGCGTACACGTGAGAGCCAGCCGCGCGTCTCGCGTGTCGACGGCTGCAAACCACAAAAGTGAATTCGTTTGAACAAAGCGTAGGGAAACATTGAATTTGATTCTTTCAAACGCGCTAGGTCACCTTTGTTTTCGCTAATTGCTCGCGACTGTTCGCGCGCCACGTGCTCCCCGAATAAGGTTTTTTTCCGATTCCGTGAACGTCAAGGGGCTCCGCTTTACACGTTGTTTACGTTTCGGACACCCGGTACCTGATACGCACACGTATCACCACCGTGGAGTTATTAACCGAGACCCGTTAACCACGCGAAATTTCAGTCAACGTTTCACGATTCGTAATCCCGATCAAAATTAATTCACCGATCGCGCGAAATCTGACGTTCGAAGATCATTGTAAAAAAATACTATGGTACTTCAACTTTGAACAAGTGTACCAAACGGTAGTTCCATCATTAGAAAAATAAAACGTCGAACTTAATAGCTCCATTTCTCACTGAACGACAATATTTATCGACCAACCTATTATATCAAAGAAGCTATTGGGTTGTTCGGAAAGTCGTTTCGTTTTTCTTTTGGCGAAAATGAAACACGATTTCTTTAGAGTGTATAAACGTTTTATTAAATTATATATTCTCCATTTTGGAAAACGAAATGACTTTCCGAACAATCCAATACAATTACCGATGTTGGAAACACCTTCGAAGTATTCCTAACATCAAATCAAAGAATTGCAAGTCTCTTTTGGAAGAGAGACTCAATTCCAGGTGGTTAAACGTACAAAAAGTTCTCGTATCGACGTAAATGATACAAAGATCGGTGATTGGTAAGAAAATAATTTCCGTTGCTTATTTTTGTTCTCTGTCCTCGATGTTCGTAGCACGTTTACACGAAACGATCAATGCCGGGACAACGAGTTCCATCGTTCGAAATGTCTCGTGCCCCTATTAGTACCGATGATGGAGGTGTTCTAACGTATTTCACAATTTCGGCACAGTTTCGAACGAATGTTCGTCCAAACGATTCGTTGTTGGCGATCGCGGCAATTCCAGCGGATTTTGACGAATAGAGTCCCGCAATCTGACGCTGGGCATAGTTTACGACCTCAGCCCGGAATTTTCAACGGGAATTATTCCTCCGTGGCGATTAGATCGCGAAAAATGCACGTGTAAGTTATCACGCCGATAAGATCAAGGTAACCGAACGCGCGAAAAAGAAATAGGTCACCGACAACACCGCTGAACAATGCGTTCCGTTCTCCGCGATACCGTATTGTAAAAATCGAGGTACTGCCACGGTCGACGCGCATTGTTCCTCGAGAGATCGATTCTCCTCTCGATAATCCTTCCTGGCCGCCGTCACAATATCCTGATTACCGACAAACGCGTGGAATTTCCACTTTCGTCAACCCTTAGACTGTTGCTGCGACAACTCCATTCGTCGTCACGAGACCACGATTCGAAATTGATCCTTCTCGGTATACGTGGTTGTGGAAAAAATTCAAACAATTCAAACGTCGCGGGAAATTCCAAGTGTAACCGCTGTTCGTCGGATCGCAAACAATTTCGTACAGGTTCCTTGCAAGTTCATTCCACGTGTGATCTAATGGTTCTTTTTTTTGGAATTAATGTTTTTATTCATTTCATATTTGGAATTGGTATATTTTACACACGCGGCAGTAATTTTAATTAATTTTCGTACGGCCCGATTGTAAATTGTAATCGTTTTTGAAATTCGTTTGTCCAAGAAGTGGAGAAATTGTATTTGAATTTTTTCTTTTTTAAATTGAAATAACTTTTACTCGCTATTTCAGACGTTCGTTCTTATCGAGTTGCTAGTTCAACGGTTATAGTTTGTAGAAAAACAATTGTTAGAAAAATAATAACGATAGAGTGGTGTCTTTGTTAGAGATTTTTCAATAAGTTTCATTCCGATTCTGTTTTCTCTATAAAATATTTGATGCAATATTATAAAAGTTTGTTCGAGGAAAGATATACTTGACAGAAATCAAGATAATCCGATTACTGTAAATACTAATGAAAAATAGAAATATTGTATACTTTTTATTTACTAAATCATGTTTTACAATGAGACCTCGGTGATACTGTCGTATTATTGTTAGATAGCGTAGAATGACTCGGTACGTACGAAAGCAAACAAGTATGTACGAATATTTAACAATAGATCTGAACAAAAGATACGAAGCAGGAGTTATCATTGATTATTAATTGGTATGATTTTACTTGCACTTCACAAATATCCTCGTATTACTTGCGTTACGATATTGACATCACAGGATTAATTTCGATCGCTTGGAACCTTATCGACAGAACAATTTGCAATAAATGTCACGGTATTTTCAAACAAGAAACAAGCCAGGCGGCGAGTGCAATTTTTTAAATTGCATCAAATCACCTGAACGCGACACCGCACCACCTGAGGGTTAATTTCGATCGATTAGAACTTTATCGATGAACGACAGAAAATTTCCAACAAATGTTGGGTTTCTTTTTCTTCTTTTTTTTTTTTGTAAGCAGCAGAATTAAAAGTAGAATTAAAAAAATTATACCAAGTCGACGCGACGCGAGGTCATCTCAGGGGTTGATTTCGATCGATCGTAATTTCGTGGTGAAAATTGCGCGATAAAAAAATTTGCAACAAACATCACCGTTCTTTCGAACAAGAGGGGAACCAGAATTTTAAAAAATTACGCGTAATCAACGTGACGTGTCACCGCGCCGGCTGAGGATTGATTTCGATCGATTGGAGTTTTCTGGATGGGCGATGAAAAATTTGCAACAAATTTGCACCGGTTTTTCGAACAAGAGGGGAGCTAGAATTTTAAAAAATTACGCGTAATCAACGCGACGTGTCGCCGCTCCGGTCGAGGGTTAATATCGAAATGTAGTCGATGTGCGATAAAAAAGAAATTTGCAACACACGTAGCGGTTTTGTTTTTCTTTTTTTTATAGAAGAGAGTCGAAGAGTAGAATTTGGAAAAGTGACGTCGAGTCGACGGGGACGAGTGTCGCGATTGGTGCTCGCGAGTTCGGCGCTTGAAATCGAGAGAGATTCTGTCGCGGACGAGCAGTTTGCGATTCTACCTCAGAACGATGGGCGAGGCGGGCCTTGAACCCGTGGCGATGTCAGAAAATCCGCAGAATCTGTTCGAACTTCCTGTTGCGAGGCGTGTCACGCGTCGCGTGGCTTCTCGCGGGCGCGTTTGCCAATTTCGAGGTCGCGATGCTCGCTTTATATTCGCCGATCGAGCGAAAAGGCACGCACTTGTCTCGGTAAATCGCGTTAAATCGTAACCGGATTTCGACCGGTCGACGAACGGGCTCACGTTCTCTTCGTTTCCGTTGATTCATCGGAATTTAATTAATTTCAACATTTTTTCCATATGTGTATACGTATTTCTTTTTTTTCTTTTTTTTTTTTCGACATTCGTGGAAAAAACGTGATCGCAGATTCATCGAGAAGAATCTTTGTTTCGTGATTCGAACGATTTATCGAATTCATCGGTGAATCGTTATCGATCGAAACATTTGCTCGATCTTTCCCTTCCTAAGGTACTCATTTGTTCGAGTAATGGTAAAATTAGTGGGTGCCGGATAATATTGGACATCTCGTCCGATTGAAAGTTTAATTTTGTCCAATCGAAATTCGAACCGACGTAGAACTTCGTTTAATACTTCACTAACTAAATCCAATTGATTTTATAATACTTCGTCTCGACCTATTTGGCACCATCGTTCACCACCATCGAACCGACATAGAATGCACCTTTCTAATTGAAGCGCATACATTGGTAATTAGTTGGAAAGATATTTTTGTGATCACGAAAACGTATCTTGTGTTTTCGCGCTCGTGTTCGTTTATTCGTAGAACGAATTGCGAACAGACTGAATAAGGAACTTGTACATTCGTTTCGGATTCAAAGACTTGGAAATCATGCCTTGTCCGGACAATTGTTACGTACAAAATCTATACGAATTCGAATGTCATACTTTTTATGCCAAAAATCAAAAGTGTGCAAAATTGTCAGTGAAACTACTGAAATTTTTCTGGATGACTAAATCCTAAAGAAATTTCTTTGCGCAACATCAAGTTGCAAATCGATGTCGATAAAGTTTTCAATATCGCAATTTCGATAGCTTCGATAATAAAAGACGTACATAATAAACGATCGAATGCGGAGGGTCATTATTTGCGCCGATAAACACTCCTTGATAAACATGTTAATTGGGTCCAGACGTAAAAGGTAAACATTGTTTTACTGCAATCTTTGATGATACTGAATCTCCAACTTGACGTTACATAAAGCAAATACTCGGGAAATGGTCATAAAATATTTTCTCTTACCGTAATGTTTATTCTTTCGAATTCAATATTTATAGAAGTTAAATTTTAAACTTTATTCACGGCAACGTATCCGTTTGCGAGAAAAACAAAATCTTAAACGGATCGGTAATGTTTTAATTGTATCGGTCAATAAACTGTATCCGCGGAAATTTTCTATTCTCGCTTCTACACAAGATTTAACTAGACGTGAAATTTGTTATTCAAATGTACATTAAACAAAGAATGTATTATATCCTAAAAATGGTACCATATGTACCTTTCACTCGTCCTAAGAAAATTCATCCCCCAATTTTCCAACCTTCACGATTGTCCAACCAATCTTGTATCAACCTTGTGTCACAATTAATGAATACTTTCTACCCAAAATTGAACTAGGCAAATATTCGTGATATTTGTTATACAAATGTACATTAAACAAAGAATGCATTGCACTCTGAAAATGGTACCATATGTACCTTTCACTCGTCCTAAGAAAATTCATCCCCCAATTTTCCAACCTTCACGATTGTTCAACCAATCTTGTATCAACCTTGTGTCACAATTAATGAATACTTTCTACCCAAAATTGAACTAGGAAAATATTCGTGATATTTGTTGTACAAATGTACATTAAACAAAGAATGCATTGTACTCTGAAAATGGTACCATATGTACCTTTCACTCGTCCTAAGAAAATTCATCCCCAAATTTTCCAACCTTCACGATCGTTCAACGAACCTTGTACCCCCCATTAGAACGAACAATCGAGGGGCTACTTTGTTCTTCGGTGTTTCGTTTTTCAATCGCCCTGTATAACCGAATCCCAGTGTATCGGGGGACGAGTTAGCCGTTCCTGGTCCATGCTGTCGTTCCGCAGCGAACGTCAAAATAAACGCCCTTTTGAGCGACGAAAAATCGGCGTGACACGCGTGTCCGCGCGATTTCGCGGCGCGGAGGAGCCCCGACCATGAATCAGAATTGGATTAAACCGGCGAAAACGGGTGAAATTCCTGGACCGAGGCCGCGAAAGGGCCGAGCAGACCCGTTGGAGATTAACGTCGGATTAAAATTGCAGCCGGTTATTAGGGCGGCTTAATAAACGCGAGTAAATCTCGTTCGGCAACCGCTGCCTTGAAATTCGGCGCGGAACGTCGCTCGTTCCCGCGGCGTCGATATTAATGCCGCTAATGAAGTTCGTTGACGAATTAAAAAAAGTGGGGAGCGAAAAAAAAAAAGAAAAAATGAAAAAAAATAAAAAATATAAGAGAATCCCCCCGAAACCCGTGGGCCAGGGGCACGAGAACGGAGAACGGAGATGAAAATTGCTTTTCCCCCGGGCAACGCGTAGAAACGACGAGCGTTGTAACATTGTCGAGCGATTTCCAGCTAATTCGTAGCGAGACGGACGTTGATGCAACATGTGTTTAATTTTGGAATTATTTCCGCGTCGAGGCGAAAGGAGATGTAAACTCGTCGGTCGGTGCACGTGTTTCTCTTTTCTTTTTTCTTCTTTCTTTCTTTTCTGGAGAACGACCATGAAACTTAATTTCTGCACCGACAACATTGTCGTTCGAGCATGCTCGATTTTACGAGCGGCACTGTTTTTTTCTTTTTTTTTTTTTTGGACGAAATTCGACCACCCAGGGCCAATTTCTTTGGAAAAATACGAGGATTGTTTCGACGCCGGCTCGAGCACCGGTTTCTTTCGTACAAAGGGGAAATTAAGCGTGTCGTTTAATTTTACCGCTCGTCCCGAATTTTTATCGTTACACTACCCTCCGCCATCGAATTGAATATAGAGAAACAAATTCTTATTATCGAGTTTCGAGAGTAAAGTTCTGCGAAAAGTAATTTTGATGTCAAACATTATGAAATATTGTCATTTTACGATGACAAGTTAATATTGGTAAACATTGATTGCCATTTTACACGCATTTGATACTTGCTCGAAGGTACGCGTTCGATAGTTCGCGAAAGTATCGATAAACGCTCGAAAATAAAATGAAATCTTTGCATTGCACGAAGTGTATATTACTACGCATGAGTAGAATGTGTACGAAGAACAACTATAACATTTGACCCAGTAAGATAGCACGAAAGGTTTTCTTCATTGGTACGATTATATAGTACCCGGTGGATTTCGTTTTTTATTTTTATCACAATAGCATCGATGTCTACTTGATGTAATCGTTATCGATATTCATGACAAAAGTATCTATACGAATATTACCAAATTTCATATCGATGGTATTGAGTACTATCTAATTGTCCCCTACGATAGCTAATCATCCCCATTACTGGTCGAAGTTGCTCGTTTTTTTCTCCAATTCATTAAATGTAAACGAATCACAAAACGTACAAATTTATCTGTACGAAAAATTAATACCAAATACCTACAATTCCGAGAATTATGAACACCTCCTCTGAAATATTCTCCTTTCAAATTTCTTGGGTATCGTGTATAGTTAATTGTCCCTATTACCGATCAAAATTGTTCTCTCTCGCCAATTTGTGAAATGTAAACGAAACAAAAACACCTCGGTATCGATAGAATATTCGTTACAAAAGTATCTGTACGAATACTACCAAATATCAAATTGACAGTATCAAATACTATCTTATCGACCCCTACAATAGCTAATAGTCCCCATTATCGATTAAAGCTACCCTTTCACTCCAATTTATGAAATGTAAACGAATCGAAGAACCTCGCGAAAGGGCGATGGAAATAATAAGGGGTTAGGGGTACAGGAAGAGGCGGATAGCAAGTCGTGTGGGGAGTGACAAGTGCAACGGCCTGAAAACGCGAGGCCAACCCCCTCTTCTTTTTTTTTTTTTTTTGTTTCGTGCACGCTATTGTTATTGTCACAGCTATTATAATTATTGAGCTCATCGTAATACCTCCTCGTTCGCGATTAGTTCCGGCGTGGCCGCATGCAAACTTAATGATGGCCCGCGATAAAACGAACCAGCGAGATCACACTGTATTTTATCGTTTTAAATTGTCTCCTATAAATGTTGTTGACGTCGCTGGATTTTATGTACCCCTCGATTAAAAATAATCGAGTTACCATCGGTTTCGAGTTGCCGGAGTACATTGTACGCGTTACACGGAGAATCGGACCCATTGCTCCCTGGTACGTTCACGTTAGACGGATCGATGGAAAACAAACGAAAGAATAAAATTCTAACATACTTTTGAATTTTCGAACTGTGCCAGAACGCGAAAAGGGCAATCGTGAATATTGCAGAAAAGAACGTCACGGCGCGACAAACAATCCGGTTTGGACTCATCGCTATCTATTAACATTCAACGTTCGACAGATCAATAGTGTAGCAGAGATCTGAACGACGAAATCACTATTTCAAGGCACTCGGTGAATAAATTGTTTAACGTGCAAACGAATAAAATTAGTTTTAATAGCACTCGATCGCGATTAAGCGAAATTATACACAAAACGCGGCAGCCTTTCCGCGAGATTCATTTTTAAAACCGCGCGACAGCTGACACATTTCCGTAAAACCCATGCCGCATGCAAAATCGAAACGAACACGCGGATGTGATCGACGAATGTATACACGGACAGACAGACGTGGACGAGCGTAATTCAAGTTAACAGAGAAACGTTATAACAATTCTGATGGAACAACAATGATGATTAATATTTTTCTGTTTTTTTTTCTTTTCTTTTTTTTATAATATACTCACGGCAGTTGAGTTCGTCGGAACCATCGTGACAGTCCTGGATTCCGTTGCAGTGCACGACGCTATCGATGCACTGGCCGTTTCTGCATTTGAATTGCGTCGAGGTGCAGGCTACGCAAAAACAGAGAAGAAAAATTGAAACTTACTTGCAAATTTTCGATCGAGCGTTCGAAATCGTTCAACCGATTATTGTTTCATGCTTGGCGCGCGATCGATCTTCGCGAAGAAAAAAGCGTAACGTGTCTCGTACGGAATATGTCGCGAATTCGTGGCAACAGGATTTTCGGGGAACAAAAAATGAAAAGAAAACGTAGAATAAATTTTTTTCATACGATGCTCGGTCTTCGAGAAAATCGAGTTCGAAATCCGGTGAGCGTGCACCGGGCTTGCGCAGTGATTTTCAACGCCGATTTTCATGGAAACGAAAAGTCCGACGAGGAAATTTTATTTCACATTTTCGGCTTATTTTGTTTCGAAATGATTTTCTTTTTTTTTTTTTTTTTTTATTATAGAATACAGAGAACTAAAACCGGAATTATTTCGGAAAAATACCAAAACCGAGATCGACATCTTTCAAATTTTCATCGACCCGGTGTAATCTTTATGCAACTGTTCAAAATGTGTAACACAGTATAGAACAAACAGAAAATTAATAATTACCGATTTTACTAATCACGAGACACCAAATCTCGTATGTAAAACAAGAGAGTTATTTATCAATGCTTTCTATAAAGGTTTCACCTAATTATTTATTTATCTTCTCGAAACGTTATTTCGGTATTTTCATACTTCGAGTTTTGTAAGTATTCTCCAGACATAACAATGCATATTTAATACAGCCTACATAACGTGGTTCTGTACGCGATGGAACATTTTCCAGTTGAGAAACTGGAATAATTTTAAAAGCAGTTACTTTATTTATTTCGGTGGATTTTGATAAGTAGATTATTTGATTTGTGTAACATTATAGAATTCTTCAATACACGTCCTTTTCATTCATTAGATTTAATCTATTAATCGTAATGATTAATGCGAGATTTGTTTCCGTACTTTCTAATTTTACGCAAATGTGTAAGTAGATTATCGCATAATTTAAATTCTTCGGTAAATTTAAAATTCTATTCCTCGTTTCACGTTTCGTGTGTCATTGTGACAGAATGGTATTCAACGATTTATTTCATTATCCAAAACTAGCATTTGTCTAAAATTTTATCCGTGTTTAAAAAGGCGCTTAAATATTTAAACATTTTTGGTCTCTACAGAAGCGTTCAAAAGGAGAATGCTTTGAAATTGAATATTTTAAAAATATTAACAAGAAACGAATGTCGATTGTTATCAAAATTTTGCACAGTAATGATGTAAAATTCGAATTACCGTATCGAAATTTAAAAAAATACGAATTTGTACCAACTAGGACTTTTAATGCTCTGTATTTCAATTTCAATTTTACATCGAATTTCTAAAAGGTATTTCCAAGGTGTTAACCCTTGTCCAACCCATATCGTGACGCTTTCGACCCGTGTACACGACCCCATGAGAAAAAAAGACTGGTTCGACTCATCGTTTTGCTATTTTTGAAATTGTTTAAAAAATACAGATTTCCCAAGTTGGCAGTTTTCACCGATTTCTCTTCATTTCAATCAGAAACGATTATTCTTCTTGATTATAATTCTTGGATTTATTCGAAGAACCATTTATCGATATAAAAATATTACGAATATTTTTATTTTGGAAATTCAATCTCCGTTACTAATCACGAACGAATTGAAAATCATATTTTACGATTCTGTGTACTTTTCTCTTTCGATTGCGCTTTTTCAATTCGCCGCCACTCGACAATTGTGATCATGGCAAGCCTACAAAGGCTATGGTGTTCAACGATTCAAATAAGCGGGTGGATCGACCGCTCTTCTCTGATAGACTCGGAAAACCCGAATGTCCTTTGTACTCTAAACGATATTAATGAAGTGGAACGATATTCTAGACAAGGAAATGGGATTATTAGTGTCCCCGGAATAAGCATTCCTGTTATTCCCTTCAATCCTAGTTTCTTAATGGCTTCGTCGTTACCATTTCATGGTTCACGTGGCTGTAATCGATTTCCAAATAAGTCAAAGACGATAATAATGACTGACTTGAAATTTTGTATCCATACCCAACCTACTCAACGGTATAACTAAACGGTGTAAGAATCTCTGGGTTGGAGAAGACCCAGGTGTGACAAAACAAGGATTAACTTGCGTCACATGAGTTGCAATACATGTTCAATACTTTGAAAGTATCTTTAGTTTATATTGAAACACGAACAGACAACTTTCTCGAGACAGTGTTATTTCGTCACTCGTTGAGATAAGTTATCAATAACATTTTTCAATCTATCGTATCTATACATATTCAACGGTATAACCAAATCCGGTGCAAGTCTCCGGGTCCGAAGAGACCCAGGTTTGCTCCAGCAATGACTAAACATCCATTTACGAAAATTGTTTTATTTCCGAGTCACTGGACGATATATTTGCAAAGTTGATACTTCCAGTCACCACTTACTCTCAAAGATATCTCTCGATCGGTTCGAGCAATCGATGTTCCACCGTACAGATTTTTAAAAATGAAAACACCGTGCGTGAACCGTGTCACGCGGATCTCTCTCCTGTACCATTGATATCCGGTATCGCGCGAGTAGATCATTCGGGACAAGGATCGCGACAGGATTCGTTCTTTGTGCCCTGTATGCAAGCAAAGACAACGAGAACCGGTTGCACTCGAATTTCCTCCGTGTCGCGCAATCGTGATACGACGTGGGATCCAATAATGCAATTCGCTGGGCGTTTAATATAAATTCGCGCGATCCATTGCAAAAGGGGACGATCGTATTTCAAAGTCGAAATCGTACGCCCCTACGAATTGAGTTTCCGCTCCGTGTGGATTCAATCGGGCGAATTTCCATCGTAAAATTCCACCGTTTCTTAATCTTTGCGTACTTTAATAAAATCGCGCGAAGAGGGGGAGGTACGCAACCGGAGAACACCATGAACTGCAATCTCGACGATCGAGTACTTTGGAACTCGATTCGTACATTCACCTCTATCCTGTTTATTGTACAATACCGTAAACGTGGCTTATAAACAGTTACCGTTTTATAAAACGTTTCGACTTTGATTTTATCAACGAGTATTAGATTACTATATTCTACTCTCCTTAGACCGTGACTTGAACACACCTCTGTTATTTGATCACCCGAATCAATTTTGTATACACGGTTAATCGAGAGAGTGCGACATAGATTCTTAAGATTCGCGTCTTATAAACTAACCTACGCCTATGGATGTTGATGATCACGACTTATCTCTTTCTTTCAAAATTATAAATTATGAATTTGAGAGTAGGTAACTTTCAACTATTGTAAATTTTCATGCTATCTCAAGATCTTTCAGGTTTGCTCTCACTCTCGTCCCAAAGAGCTACACATCTCACTTTCTTAATTCCGATTCTATTACTCGCATTTCCACATCGACTGATAAATACTCCGTATTCCTAAATTTTTCAAATATATCTTTCGTTAAATTTCATCGTCAGTTAAACAATCCTCCCTAATCATTCTCTTTGATTCACGGGCTGTGTTCATTTTCCTTGGGTTTACTGGCGGTAAATAAATCAATCAATTATTATCCGTTTTCGAGAAAACGGTATCTCTCAGGTTTGCGAGAGAAGACTTTGTTTCGCGCTGTAGACTCGTGTTTCGGGGGCGGAAAATCTTCCTTGCGATCTCGTAACGATGTTACCGACCCTAACCGGGACGAAAAAGTTGGAAAGTTGCTCGTCCATCGACAACGAATGAAATTCATTCGAACGAAAGATTGCCGGGGGATTCGTACCGCGTCAATTAAATGTTTCCCAACGCGCGACAACTTTTTCTGCGTTCAGTGATTCATTATCGGCTCGCCACACTCGAGAGCTGTCAAAAATGACAAAAAAAAAAAAATACAAAAAAACAAAAACAAAAAAGAAAGAAGAAAATGAATGGTAAAAATGGACTCGGGCCAGTGTGCATTGCGTTACGGATAAACACCGGCCGAGAGCGGTCCTGTTTCAACGGGCTCCAGTCCGTTTCCACTCGGACGATACGAGTCCGTTGACCACGGTGTTGTTTCAGCAACTGGATCGGCGCCGGGCTATCTCGTTTTCACAATTATGTCATGTTCATTCGAGACAACCCGTTCGCCGCGCTTCGGATAACGTTACAGTGACGTGTAAAGCGGAGGAGTCGCGTTTCGAGGATCGAACCGATTCCCCTATGCACGCTCGAATCGCCTCGATATTGTCAGCGACAGATGGTCAGATTGATCGAGTAAGAACACCGGTCTCCTGGTTGTACGGTTGAGGACACCCGACGGTCGCGAACTAGACACGACCATGATCGGAATACGCTACTATGACTACGACCGATACGATAGGGCGCACAGTTGAGTACGTGTTTCCTCCAAACAAGCTGACAATAAATAATCGAAATAATTGGATCATTTCGAAGACATTATCATCTTTTGAAACGAACGTGGGAAACTAGTTTGGTTTTGTTTTTAATTTAAATAAATTATTCTTCAAGAATTCTTTATTTCCATTATTCTTTATTTCCTTATTTCTATTATTCTTTATTTCTTTATTTCTATTATTTTTTATTTCTTTATTCTATTATATAGTTGAGTCAGGTTTTGTGTTTAGTTGAAATAAATATTTCTTAAGGAATTGTTCATTTCTATTATTCAGTCGAGCCAGCATAAAATGAAAAGTTTCCATTATTGTAAAAATAATGTAAGCTAGTTAATACGTTTTAATAAATTTCATTTCTTATTAATACAATCTTTTTTTTTTCACTTGCTATCACACTCCCTCTAACTAAAATACTACTATTCGTGGACGTTAAATATTTGTGTTTTTGAAAAGGAACCACGACTATAGTTAAAACAGAAAGAAGTAATAGGTTGTTCGAGTTTATATACAGCAAAATGTTAAAACTTGCGTTGAATATTCTCCAAAGAGGCACTATAACCGAGATGATAAAAGTTCCACATGGAACAACGATATTTTAAGCGAGAAAGCACCAGAATACAGTATATAGTTTTTTTTTTTAAATTTTTGGATTTTTGAAGTCTTCAAATGATTCCATCGCGGAACCGAAGGCTCTCGAATCTCCACAAAGTACAATAAAGAAGAGAAAATAATATTTTACACTCGACGAATGAAAAATTCAACGAATCAAAATCAATGAAAACAACTTGATTTTGAGTTAATTGAAACAAACATTTCTCCTTATAAATTTCAGGCTCAGAAATTCTTTTCTGTAAGGTTTGCTTCTAAAAAGTTTCAAACTACTGGTGCAAGACGTATGATTTTATATTTAATTGTTAGAGATCTGCCTGTAAGATAAAAAGGAGAAATATTACCACTGAATCCGATTCAAATCAATTTTTTTCAAATAACCAAGCAATCGATAGGACGGTGTACTGTCTGAAAACAGGAGAAAAGAAATTTTTTAGAAGACTTCCTGTGACATACGAGGACTTCATTTTAGTCCTTTCTCAGGATTTTTATTGCTCTAGTCGAACCTAGCTACCGAATCGATTCCTAGCTATCATTTGCAAAATGTCTGCGTGAATCTTTTCTCTGAAAAATTTTCCTTATTTAGTAAGATTCAATTTTAGAGCTTTCCAGGATTCTAATCGCTATAGAAAACACTGATTGGTCAACTCCTTATTGTACCGGTTAGGGAGCATTTACAAACTGGCCACAGTCAGGATTGGAACAGTCCTCGAGTGATTTGATCACCTCGTCGAGCTAAGTCTCGGTTACATCTCGAAGGAAATCAGCTAGTTCTAACACCACTTAGTACATACGTACCACGTTTCTCTGGAGAAGTAAACCGAGCTTGACAGACCCAGGAAATTACCTACTCTCCAAGTGGACCCTAACTGAATCCTAATTGCCGAAGGGTTGGCAAAGAGACACTTGAGGATCCCCCCATTTTGACGCGTTAAAGTTTTGATCTCCCTAAGAAGACGATATCATTGTACACCGGTGTGGTTATCAGAGTAACGCGAGATTCACCGTGATCCACCCACTTCACGCCACTTGGACGAGGGTTAAGGAAAATTCTCGCTGTGGTGAAACGGCGGTTTGAATGGAGCTGCACCGGTGAATGACGAGCTGGAGTCCAGTAGAACGATCGGGTGTCAGTCTCCAGTGTCAAAGCATACTTGATTCTCTTTGGCAGACACTACCTGATCCCATCTTGCGTTCTCCGCGTTCTTATTCCCTCGTGCTGAGCATCCTTAACCGTTTCAACGATTATACAGGGTGTCACGATCGTGAACAATTTTTGGAAAAGATCGGTGGTCTTTAAAAAAAAACCGAGGTGTCTATTTAAAAGATACCTTATTCCGTTATTAACTCCCGAGTTCGTACTTTGAAATAAAATACAAACGATCGAGATTACTCGAACCGTTCGAGTTTTATCCAAGAAGTAAATCGACCGGTGACGATTGGGACGCTCCTTTAATCGAGCTACAATCCTCGAGGTGCGACCCAAACGAGATTCTGAAATATTTCTAACGCGAAACCTTAAGTCCTTGGAAAATTGAAAAAACAACACAAGTCGATCATCGTACGAAAAGCAAAGTTCTGATGTTCGTTCGTCGTCGATTTGCTTCGACGTTACGGATAATCGAGTCGCTTCGAAACTCGACATTAACATTTTTATTGGAACCAAGGAAACGTGATGGCGAACCGCGAAAGTGAAATATTGAGGAAGCAGCCTGTCGCGAGCGTGAACTAAGGTGGATGGAAAAGTTTGCGCCGTTTCTTCTTCCTTTTTTACGCTCTAAAGATGCAAGGAGAAAGCCCACCTTTACGACGCGCCCCTTTTTACAGCCACGATTCTCTTATCACTCCCCGCTTCCACCCTCTCTCTCACTCTCTCGCTCGCTCTTTCTCGATCATAACTATTTAAAGCTCGAGAAGTTCTGAAAATTGCTGTTCACCGTGTAACCACTTTGACGCGGAAGTTGAGCGCTTCGTTGCTTAAGACCGTGCCATTTTCTGCCCTTGAAACACCTTGCATCATGATTCTTTAACGCGCCGTTTCTTTTCTGTCAGCATTGGCCGGAAATGGCAGTTATTCAACAACCGCTTCCGATGACTTTTGTTTCGCCAAACGTGCGATCCAATCGATCAACAGTGATCTCCCTAGAGATCGCAAGATTCGCTTTTCTTATTCTAACACGACGAAAAAGTTTACAGTTGTGCTGTGGTCTGAAATATATTTTAAAATGCAACATTTTTTAGAAAACTACGTTTCTTCGACACGTCTCTGTCGATGTAGTTTCTCAAATTTACTACAAGAATAATATACTTATGAAAGTGCGTTAAAAAAGATCGGATGGCCTCAACCGGTGAAATTGCAATCACTTATTTTTTATAAGGAAGGAACTAACAATACGCGCGTGACACTTTGTAATAATTGGATACACGCGCAGTTTTGTAAAAAAGAAACTTCTGGATGTTAACGTGAACCAGATTCTAAATAGCAGTAATTGTTCTTTTAACTACATTTCATTGTTTTCTCGAGGCATTTTTATGAATTGTAAACGAAAAAGATTAATAATAGTAGTAATGGTACTCATAGTATGGCTTGTGATGTAAGAGCATAATCCAACACTGCGATTATTCGACTGTAGTTGGCGCTAGGTTCGATGCCTCGTTAGATGGACGTCGACCATTGCGGTCGACCATTATGGATGCCGACTATAGTTGGCGCTAGGATCGAATAGGGTTAGTACTACTGTCCGAACACGGTTACAACAACAGTTTAACTATTTTTACTACCAACAACAACGTCCTTGATACAGTTTTTAATTAAAAAAAATAAAACTTCAGAGATTGATCAACTGTTACTGTTTGATTAACTCTTACTGTGTTCTCACATCCATATACAGGTTGTAGAGAGTATCACTAATCGAATTTCACTTTTAACAAGTACAAATTGTCCATTGTCTATAACAGAGAATTATGAAAGATGAAATATGAAAATAAATAATTAGGGGTTACGTACGAAACATTATTACGCGTATACCTGATAATATATCTGATCCCCAGAATGACTCGTTGCAGACTAACAGCGTTTGGGAATACTTATTCTTTAAGATTTTTGGCGCGGGAGACCGCCATTTTCCCCGTTAATTGTTTCATCGTAAAAGCACGTTTCCCTCGAAGCTTTTGCTTCATAAAGGCTTATACATTTTCAATTATATTACCAAGATGGCTATTCCGACGAAGAAAACTAACCTAAAACCGGCTCGGTTGTTTTCGATCGTTATCTTTTCGAAGCATCCAATTTATTCAAAAGGATTCACTTTTCGGAAAAACTGATTCGTGTCGCTTCGTGTACTTGGATCGTATTCACAACGAAATCACTTTGCACGGTACAATGAAGCGACAGATACCGGGTGAACGCTTACGAAGGGCATTTGGATACATTATACCCTCGAAGAGTATGTTAATTCCCTCCATTACCATCGAGTTTGTTTTTTTTTTTTTTGTTTTCACCCCGTGTAGAAGTTATCGACGTAACGCTCTTGCGCGACAGATTATAGGTTATCGCTCCGTCGTTATTAGTCTTCGAACGCCAGCAGCTACTAATGTCTTTAACATCCTCTGTCATAAATATTCCCATTTCATCGTTGTCTATTTATAACCGCACGGACAAGAGAAACGAAGGAAACCGATTATGAGTGGCACGAAGCAACTCGACCAGCTTCCTTTCTCCGCCAGAGTCCACGGGTTTTTTCGGTTGACGTAACGAGGACATTAGTATCGCGTGCAACAGCCCGTGCAAACCTCGAGCGCATCTTGCAGCTTTTTCGGCTCGAAGAAAGTGGTCGAGAAAACGTCTTGAACGTATCAGAACGCGGACTAATTTGCCATGCAAGGACTCCACGACAACAGTGCTTGCAATATCTGACCTAACCTCGTAAATGGTTCACAATGGCGCGTTCAATATTTTACCAGCTATGATTACATCCCCTTTGATACATAAATATTCAAATTTTCATTTCTTGGGTTAAGATGTCCGTCGAATGTCTTTTCTCGGCTTTGATTTTGTGTCGAAATGATAAATACATATCGTTGACGTATATATACGTCTTTCGTAGTCAAAGGGTTAAACACAGGGTAGCTGACGACGCAAGGTTGGTTATTCGAGAAAGAAGAAATCGAACGAATCGATCTATATTGCACGATATTGATATTATACTCGAAGCTTGATCGATGAATGCAAGTTACGTTGTCATCTAATAATTATAGCACGAACCACGAATCGTATTTGCTAATTTAAGACAAGGAACTAATAATTAATAATAACTTGTTATGTTGATAATTACTAATAACTTACTATTAGTTACTAATAATAAACACTTTAGTAGTAATAAATAATACCACAAATAAATAATTACCACCAATTAATAATGATAAATACTTTGTGCAATAACAGAATATGCATCCCATGCAGATACAGAGGTATTACTGTGTCCTCGCAAACATCGGAACATCTTCAACCTGTACCGTAATCTTCTAATTGAATCTACCATCGCCCCTGAACATCATTTACCCCTTAAACGACCCTGTGACAATAATTTTTATCCGTCCACCTTCGCAACAAACATTTCTACAATTGAGTTTCTGAAGAATTTGCAAGAGAGAAAGAGAGAGATCGGAAGGTAGCGTCTCCCAGGAAAGGGATCGAGAGCGTAAAACGCCACGGGGTGGGGAGATGAAGGGAACGCACGCCATGGGACTAAATTTCCCCCGTTGGCAGTCCATTAGAAGCGCACGGACGATTTAGCAAAGGAGCTCCTCTCTCGCTTTTCTGGCACGGCTTTTAGGTCCAGCAATTTGATGCTGCTGGTTGCCTGTCATGCTAATATCCTCAGCTTTATATCGAGTCGAGTTCTTCTTCCGCTTCTGATGTATGGTTTTCGCACGGAAGCACGGCCTGGGGGACGCATCGTTGAACACCCTGGAAAGTGTTGCTCTTGCTGGTATTTTCATTTCCTCGAGAAACCCTTGCTACTTCTTTGTCCGGTGTGGGGTCCGAGGTCACGATCTTAAGATCATACTGGCGATTCTTTTCACCCTTTGGAAAGTTTCAAAAGGCAAATTTTTTCCATTATTTATTTACGTTGATCTTCGTAGAATATTTAACGATAGATTCCTCATAATAGAAGACCCAGATGGCGCGATATTCGCGTATCAGTCGCTGCGATTGGTTGTCCACTGACTATTGACCAAAAGGGTACCACTTGCGAGAGCGTCTATACACGACTTTCGTGTATATTAATAGACTTGTAAAGGTGTATATATACGCCTTTTGTATATATTAGTAGACTTGTAAACGCGTATTTCTACGGCTTTCGTATATATTAAGAGACTTGTCGAGACGTATATATACGCCTTTCGTATATATTTAGAGACTTGTCGAGACGTATAAATATGCCTTTCGTATATATTGAGAGACTTATAGAGGCGTATATGTACGTCATATATTAAGAGACTTGTAGAGGCGTATATGTACGCCTTTCGTATACATTAATAGACTTGCAAAGGTGTATATGTACGTCTCTCGCAGTCGAAGGGTTAAACGCAGATTTATCTGTCGTCGTAAGGCTGGTTATTCGTTAAAGAAGAAATCGAACGAATCGATCCAACCTCGTTCCCAACGGGACTTTTCATATTGTCGAAACGTTTAATTCGTACGAACATTTTCGTTAATCGACGTGAAACGCGTGCTAAGCGTGTCGAGGACTTTCCCGAACAGAAACGACAACGCGTTCCACCAGTGAAAAAGTTCCCCAGCGCGCTATACTAACTGTGTTCCCGAGAACACTCGCGTGATTTAGGGGATAACGAGGTCGGGCGTGCTCGTCCTAATGAGACACGGAAACAAAAAGGGCGTGATTTCCCTTCGAGGAACGGAAACAACCTAAGCTGACGTTGTTACGTTCTTTTCATCGGTCGTGGAACGATTCTTGAAAATTGTTTCCACCATATTTCAGAAACGATACCGCGTATAAGAAAACGAAATTCGTAGCGTTCGTATCGATGACGGTGAGTTCGCGGGTTTGCGTGCGAAGCCATCGAATTCTCAGGAACGATAAATCACAATTTGTTACCTACCTCGATCCGATAACTCCTGATAACTATAGCCGGGAACGATTGTAACCCGTTCGAGTTTCAATCGATTAGATACCTCCCAACTAACAGTATCCGACAAGATTTGACAACAGATTGCGCGTCTGATAGTGATTAACGGAAGTCCCCACCTGGGACAGCCAGTTTAGTTAACATTATCGTCCCACGGACGTTCGACGATAATCATTTTTTCGAAAAATTACCATCGATTTTATAAACAAATTTGCATGAAAAATCCACTCCCCCTAGCCCCGCCGCGATAAGCGTACGATCCGTGGTAACGAGCGCGCGATTCCGAACGAACCGGGTTGATACACGTACGCGTATATCTATCTACATACCCCGCGTATAAAATATATTCGCGTCATACATCGTGTTCGAGGGATGTAAAACGTGAACCTCCGCGGTCCACCAGGGACTCGACATATTTTAGTGGCCGATTTGCAATTTAAACGTTATAATTAATGACGTCCTGTCGCGGCTAGCGAACGTGCCGCAACCAAGAACGAAAAAATAATTCCCCGCGCGGATCGGGGAGGAAGCGAGAAACGCGACGATAATTGCCCAGATTCAATTGCGGGGATTGAGAGGACAATATTCCGGGATTGATTTTATAAGTTTCCTCACCGATACGGATTTCCTTCCAGGTGAAACATTTTTCGAAATCGGTGAGGAACTCTGAGCGAAACATCGAACTTGTGATCAGGCTCTACGATCGAAATCATCGATAATTGCAATATTTTGTTAATTATCCGGTTTCTTGGTTTCGTTTGATCCACGTTTCGTATTACTGCAACGATAAAAATTATCCGAGTACGAAAAGTGACTCGAATAAAGACTATTTCGTGTTTATACGGCTTTACGAGTCTATCAATCTATACGAAAGACGTATATATACGGCCTTAGAAGTCTATTAATGTATACGAAAAACGTATATATACGGACTTACAAATCTATTGATATGTACGAGGGGCGATCAATTAATATGTACGATTACCTGGAACTTGTAATCGACTCTACGATCGAAATCAGCGTTAATTGCCAGTGTAGTTAATTGTCAGGTTTCTTGGTTTCGTTCAATCAACATTTCGTATCGTTATAGTAATAAAAATTGTTCGGATACGAAACAGTGACTCGAATACTGAACGATCGGGTTCCGAAAATTATAATTAATCAATTAAATAATTAATATTTACAATGTCCGATAAAATAGTAGATTCCGTATTTTGTTTCTCGTTATGTAAATATGGGTTGGTCGTTGTTGCTAATAATTTGTATCCGTGTTACTCGAAACCAATAATACGACTACAATAGTCGAATGCCATCGTTAATATGCTTTGAAAGGTGATTTACAAGTTGAATTAAATTTCCATAATAATAACACGAGAATTATTCTCGAAACATCGAATAGCGCAACATTCTGTTTCCTTATGGAGAAATCACACGCTACGTTGGATTGATAACGACGTTCAATTTGTAATTTAGAAGGTTCGAACGTGTTCCGTGGCAGAGAGAGAGAGAGAGAGGGCGAGGAGATAATAAACCGTAGGTACGCGCCGAATAAAATGCTCGAATATTGTAAAATCATCGGTGACGAGACAAAATCGAGCAAATAAATCGTCGACTCTTCAATCGTGTGTACAATGAACTCCGCGCACGGAGTGCCGCAATCAATAACCCGTCTACAATTAATTTCCCTCGAATGACAAATAGTTTACCAAGTAGAATAGCTCGCTTCGAACGAAAATCGCGCCGGTGGGATTCTTCGATTTTAAGTATTTCGCGTACCAGTGATGCTCAACCGTATCGAAAATATCCACTTTTTCGAAGAAGATCCTTAAACAATATTATTCGTTATTCGTTTCGAAATATACGATTAACCATTTACTTTCACATTTATCTCAGTAAGATTCTTTTCGCGTAAAAAACTCTTCAAATATTTACGTAAACTCCTGTTTTTCGTGAACGTACGCAACGGTAACAAAATGGTAACAACGTGAGATAGAATTAGTTTTTATTATTAGAATTTTTTAGACCAAGGAAATCAGGTATCGGACACAGGATCCTTGAATGTTTTCAATCGAATTGTCAAATGTTTCATTTCTGTTCGAATGAACGAAGTTCGATGAGCGATCGTTCCATTAGTCTTGCTATTAGTTCAGATACGGGAGATTGTAGAGTAGACGAGGACACGATGGGTCGAGAAGGACCCGAGGAACTCGCTACGGTTAATCTCGTTGCTTCGTGAAACGATTAATTCGAAAAAAAATTTACGTAAATCAAGGAACCGTAGGCATCAACGTGTTTCTCGTTCCAAGCAACCGCCACGAAATCAGACACCAAACTAACAATCCTCCAGCTAAGCAGCACTGTGCACGTACTTGATAGTCGCTCGTCGCGTTATCGCGCGATCCTCACGCGACATAATCTGCATTCCTACAAGCTGCAAACTCACCTGGAATACAACGGGACCGTTCTGTCTCCTCTGTGATTCCCGTGGGACTGTCTTGCTCGTAAAGCAGCCTCGTCGATCGGGCAACTGCCAGGTAAATCGAGTCGTACCCGAAAAAAAACCGTTTCGGAGACCGAAACGAAGGATCGACCGATCCCTCGACGATTTCGTCGCAATTAACGACGATGGTTGATGGTGTTGCACACGTTCAACACCGTACACAGATATTTCGATGCCCGTGGCACGACAGTTGAAAAGAGTCGTTCGTTTATTTTTGCGTTTGATACTCACACACGCCCCTACCTGTTCGCAAGTATCGAAACACGGATTTTTCGTAAAGAATCGGTAAACATTCTTTAGAATTTTTGTCAATTTAAAGAAGTATTTCGTCACGACAGTGTCTGTCTGATATTTACACTTGCAAACAATTCTTTTCAACGATACTGTACGTCTGAAATTGACGTTTGTAAAGATTTGTGACGGTACAAGTCGAAAGATCGAAAATATAACGATGTTAAAAAAAAAGAAGGTAAAGAACACCAGAGGTGCAATTGTCCAATACCTTCTGTCAAATACTCGAAAGATTTTTCGACTGTCCGTTCATGGATATCCACCAGGTAGTTTTCAATCGACCAAGGAAGACGTCCATAGTCTTTGAACTAACTCAATATTTCAAGGCGACTCGTTTGAGCGCGTCCCAATTACCGCTGTTGAATAATCCAGACATTTCGGCACTGATAACTATCCTAAAACATTCATGACTTTCAGGAATCTCAAGATCCTCGTCGATGCAATTCTTTCAAGACCGTTCGGAACTCGTGCCCCCAAGATACTCGAACAACCACCGTCTCTGTATAATTCATACTCGGCAAAAGGATCGTACAAGAAACATTCGAGATGTCTCTCCCCTCCTCTGTTGATTTTGAGTAAACTTTGAAGATTCATAACGTGGCAAAAAATAAGGAATATGTATTTTTTTTACACTGCGACAACTCGAGTGCAAAGAATGGAGTCGATCTCCAAATTTTCGATCTTCTGATTCTAAATCGGAATTTTAGTTATTCGAAGAAGTTTTCGATCCAGAAGCTTTTGTTCTCAAAGTGTTCTCATTTTTAGAAATCATAAATATTTATGTATATTCGTGTGTCACTTTATCTTTGCGAGGATATTGGTGGTGGAAAGGTTCTCCGGATGAAAATGTGTCCAGACACTCGATACGCTGATTAGATAATTATACAATAGATCGATAGTAGTCACAGATGACAAATAGGTCAAAATTTTGACTTCGTCGATGATTTAGGCTCACCTTCGTTTCGTGGAGCGAAATTTCTGCGGCAATTACTACAATCGGTTCGAAAATCTCGCACGAAAAATGTTACAACAAACCGAGGGACACGTTCTTATTGTGTCTGAATACCGCCACATGCGTTTGTTTATAGCTGGTGACTCGACTCGTTGAACGAACTACAGCGAACTCGAACTGGGCCACGTAAAGCCACACTTTTACGCGTGAAATGCGTGTGTACGTAAGATTCTTACGGCGGAAAATTAATTGCGATTTTTTATTATTTAAATTCGTTAAAGGGATACGTACGATACGGTTAAAAGGACTTCTTACGTATTATTTACGCCACAGGAGTAAAACAATAGCCATGATCGTTGACCTGCTTCTGCGATCTTTGCAAGTAAGGTGGCCATATTTCTTAACGTGAAAATTGGGACGATTCCTGAAAAAGGAAGTAGAAAGAAGAAGGGAGGGAGAAATCCTCCAATCCAATGATTTAACACGTGGCTGATGAGTAGTTTATACGTTTGTGTAAATTCTTTACGATGATAAATTAATAAATAGGAATGAATTGTGAACCTATTACTATTTGTATCAGAGCACATAAATAAAATCTATCGAAATATATTCGTGTTAACTAGTTGATCGATACGTTACAGAACTATCTACAGCACTGATTTATCTTACCGACTTGTATTTATTATTACTAATTTCAGCGAGCTTGTGAAACAGTTTACATTCACCGAACCTCATTCATTTTTATCTGTCTTTTACGAAATGGGTTTTTTTGTACTTCTCTTCCAACACGATGGATAAATTCGTTGAATAATGAAAGAAAATAAATTACCGATAATGTAGAACTTCGAACGGAATGCACGTCAACGAAGTAACGAAATTAAGGAGGTGTTCGATCGTCAAGACGATTCGCTAGAGTTGAAATGTCGAAACGATCGCGAGCATCGAGTCACTAGGACTGGACAAACGTGACGTTGGTTTTTGCTCGTTGTTCGTCAAAGAAATGCCACACCTGTGAAGCGCGAGCAAGTGCAGCGGTGCACGTCTACCACTTGTAACACCGTTCGCTCGCGACTCCTTTGTCATTAAAGTTGTTAAAGCGCCGAGACAAAAGACAATTGTCGGCAATAGGTAACTCTGTCGGTTACATAAAAGATGCTAGTAACGATGCACAGTGTTGGATGTGGTACATTCGGTATCGGTGACTACCCAAAGAGGAATACGCGATACGTTACACGTGGTCGCAGTCGTGAAGATTTCATTTCTAGAATTATTAACAATTTCAGCGAGTCTGTAAAAGTGTTTACAATCACCGAACCTCGACGTTTTATCTTTCTTCCACAAAATGTGTATTTTCTACTTTTCTTCCAATACGAAGAATAAATTCGTTGAATAATGAAAGAAAACGTTTTAATTATTGTTATTATTACACGTTTTAATCACGCGTAGTTAGAGTTAAATGTACGTGTACACATGTGTGTAATAATAAAATATAACTGGTATACGTGCGTGCGTAAGAGGCGAAGTGCGGGTAAAAATGCTATTATAAAACCTAACCTCGTTATCGTTGATACGATGTGTTTGGCCGATAATTGTAAAGTAATTGTGCGAGGTTGTTATACCTATTGTACGACACGACCATATTAGGTGGTAGTACGGCATAGTATACACGATTATCATTGTAATTCCACGTACGATTATCGTACAATATATCGTTACATCTGATTTTAACTAAACTTCGTAGGTGAATATAAGAGAATAAAACTATTTGGAGCATGTTCAACTTTCCACCTTAATTTTCAAAGTTCATGAAATATGTAACGATAATTTTGATCGTTATACTTTTAACTCGACAGGCTTTTTTTGTTTAATCAAATAGTAACCGAATAACTGCAGCTGCAGTTTTGCAATTCAGAGTTCTACTCCCGTTTCAACAAAAGCTTGTTACATTACACTGTGTTCGAATTTATACACACGGTAAAATTTCGCCATTGTTTTCATCGAAATAGTCAATTCTCTTTCTTAATAAAATTTTATCACCGGTAGGTAAATGAAAATATTTCGTACACCAATTGCATCGAGTCTCGAACAACAAATTCACTCGGTTTTTCAACATTCTGAGAACTTTATTCGTTCATTTATCGTTCTAATGCAAACCACGTTATCGTGAGAGGTTATGTCTCTCTCTTGCGCGCGCGCGCCATTTTTAAAAAGTGGTAACGTGGCTTAAGCACAACCACGTTCTTAATTTCCGACGTTCTTGATTCTCGAAAGTTACCAGTTTCTTAACCAATTCACTAATTTTACGACTTCACTGTACGCGTGCTTCGTTCATCAAACATGCAACAAAGACGATTCAATTCGCGCCCTCTATGAAAAGAACAACACGCACAAGTGGGAACGTGAATTCGGACAGCTTAAACGTGATCGCGTTCACGAATCTTGATTCTCGAGTGTGCTACTGTTTTCTTAACCTAGTGATTTTACGACCTCGTTGTCCGCGCTCGCGGCTTCTATGAAAATAATAACACGCACAAGTTGAAATGTGATTTCAGATGACTTAAACGCGACCGCGTTCTTAAACCTTGATTGTTAAGTGCTCTAACGTTTTCTTAGCCCACGGTCTTTACGACCCTGCTCTGCGCGCACTTCTTTCATTAATTATGCAACGAAGACGATCCGATTCGCGCTCGCGCCTTCAATGAAAATAAATAACACGCACAAGTGGAAATGTGGTTTAAGATGACTTACACGCAACCGAATTTTTTATCCTCGATTTTGAAATACTACCGTTTTCTTAACCTACTGATTTTACAACCTCGTTGATCTTGTTCGCGCCATCTTGGAAAATAAATAACACGCACAAGTGGAAATGTGGTTTCAGATGACTTATACGGCACTGTGCTATTAAACCTTGATTCTCTAAAACGGAGTGTGCCTCTGTTTTCTTAACGTACCGATTTTACGACCCCGTTGATCATGTTCGCGCCATCTATGAAAACAGTGATACGCACAAGTGGAAATGTGGCTTAAGACGACTTGTACACAACCGAGTTTTTCAGCCTTGATGTCGAAGTGCCACCGTTTTCTTAACCTACTGTCTTTACGACCCTGCTGTACGGGCGCTCCTTTCATTAATTATGCAACGAAAACAATCCGATTCTTCCACGCGGCGTCTATGAAAATAAATAACACGGACAAGTGGAAATCGGGTTTAAGACGACTTAATCGCGACCGTGTTGTTAAACCGCGATTCTCGAGTGTACTTCCGTTTTCTTAATCTACCGTCTCTACAATCTCGCTTTATGCCCGTGTTCCTTCCATCGAGCGTGCAACAAAGACGATTCGAGTCGCTTCTTGCCAACTTTCGACGACTCCTCGTCGTCCGTAACCGCTTGACGCAACCCTGACGACCAGCAGCCACGTTTCGGCAACAAACACGATAACCTGGCGCAGCCTCTTTCCGCCCCCGAGTGTCGTAAATAACGTCCAGGTAAAACGAATTGTCGATAAATAAATGCTGGAGCCACGGATACGTGTCACGCGTGGGCGGACAGGAGCTGGCTGGATCGTTATTTCATAACAGGTCACGCTATCGCTCGTCCACCGACAGAGTCCTCCCCTGTTCGTTCGCTAACTGACGTGTGGTTTATTCTCAGAGACGCAATTAGAATTCGTCCGAGCATGTTCCGTCGTTTCGGTATGTCCGCTCGATGGATCCGTAGGACGTTACAACGACGTTCGAACTTGTTTTCGAAAGTTCCACGATGCCTGGATTTGCAATCCGGCGAAAGCACACGCCCGTAACGATGGACGCCGAAAATACTCGCGCGGGGAAGAAGAAGAAGAAGAACCGAACGAATCGGGACGCTTCGAAGCTTCCACGGACGAAGCAGCCACGCGATATCTTTTTATCAGACGCCTCAAGAATTCTTCACGGTGTAATTTACACGGAGAGCGTCATATTTTACTGCATCCGCAACAAACACTGCGAAAGAAGACTCTTCTCTGCGCCTTCGTTGCAAGATTACCGATTCGCCTGACGATTATCGCGAAATGCTTCTAAACCTTCGAAAACTCGCGACTTCGAACAATCTTCGAAGCGATTTCGAACGTTTCGGGTCCATTGCACTTCTCTCGAGGGGGCGTCGTCGCTTCGAGACGCCACCAAACGGGCCAATTTTGCGAATTTTGTTTCCATAGTAGTCGCCAAATGAAAAATTTTGCCTTTTCTTTCAGAGAATACAAATGGAACTTTCATAAACGTACGAAATCGTGCAAATGGCCAAGTTATTCGCTGTTGTTTATTAAACACGTGATGTTCATTAAACAGAATAAGAGTGTAACAAAACCTTCCGGAGTTTGGTAAAGTTTGATCTGTTTGACGGAATTGAAATACCGAGCTGTCGTTTGATTGCACCCATAACCTAAAAATCTCCAACGGAGACCGTGGAATTTCTAAGAAGGTTCCGAAAACAATTTGAATTTGAATATCGGATCTACCTGGAGGTTAATCATTAACTGTTTAATTTAAACGTTTTCGCCGTCTAAGAGGTGTTGTACACAGCAAACTCGAAATGATACTCGTTGTCTTCGAACAGCTACCATTTTTAAATACTTCAAGTGTACCGCACACCAGATGACGTTGGCCGAGCTTTCGAGTGTCTCGCTCGACTCGTTGCCATGAATTGCGTTCGGTGATCGCGAAAATGATCGAATTGCAAATTAGAATGAGACTACTGTATTCAGTTAAGGCGGATATTCAATATCGCGCTCGAAGTGAAGCGCTTCGAACTCGTTCCTCCCTAACCTAACTTAACCTCAAATTTTTCGTTTCGTTACGAACTTCCATTCGGATCATTCGATCGCTTTACTGGAATTTTTCACAACCATTGATAATAAGTTGTCCATTATTATCGATACGTATCCAAATGCTCCTGAGAGAACGTCAATCGAAGATAGACGAGCCCGATAATCGGATCGCGCAATTTCGTTTAACGACTGCAACGTGGTATATCACGATACAATGAACTACGAAGAGACATTCTTATTTTTGAAAATGGAATCGATGCCGTACGTTTATCATTCGTGGCCACCCCCGACTTCCATCTCGACCACGGTCTGCATTTTTTAACAGCGCAAAGTCGAGTTGCAGGATAAGACAGCTGCTCCGATATTTCTTTAAATAAATGATCGTTTCCCACCAGCGAAGCTTCTGTTTCTTAAACTTTGCGGAAATACATCGAATTTACTTCGACTAAACGTAAGAGGTAAATTCATCGGTTACACGAGCGAAAATAGATATTGCAACGTTTTCGTTCTAGACCCCTGGAATACCCATCGGTAATGTTTATCCAGCGGGTCTGTCTTACACGTGACTAAACGTTCGAACAGTCGCGCGAAGAGATCTTAAAAACATGGTCATTTGGTAGCAAAACCTGGTTGGAATAAATTAAAAAATTTTGAAGTTTTAATGTGCAGCGTGTCCCGATCGTCACCGGTCGATTTGAATTTCGCGCTATTTTTAAAACGTCGAACCGATTAACCTGAAACTCGACGTGTGTCATCTTGATAGATGGGAAATTAATTATGGGAAAGTACACGGTTAAAGAACGTGTGCAAATTATTCAGACGTGTTACGAAAAATCTTTAACGCTAACGATTCGGGAGCTTCGCGATCATTTCCTTCGAAATTTAAACGAATAAGAAATATCAAGATTACTTCAACGATGAACGGTATAGCGAATCCATGAGCGTATCTAATGTTTTTGCACGTATAATTAATTTACATCGTATATAAGATGAGTCAATAAGAATGAACATGTGAAGTAACGTCTCTTACTTTCAATATTGAAGGTAACATAAGTAATGCAAACACTCAAAGTAATGTAAACATTGGGGAAATAGCTTCTCGTGTACCAACATTTGTGTCGGCTGCGTAAATTATGGTCGTAATAATCTATCGCTTCGGTAACCCTGAATCGATAGTACGATGAGACCTACAACACGATAAGAACAATTACTTACAACTTGCAACACGATAAGAACAATTTCGAAATAATTTTGAAAACCCCCCACGCGTTAAAAAACTAATAACACTGTTTGATTCCTTTTTCGAAATCATAAAAAACGTGTTCCACCTATCTTCCCTGATTAGTCATCAACGAGATATTTCGTTACGTCAACCGAGACAGGATACCCCGTGTATTAATCTTAGAGCGCATAAATTGATGTTTCTCGAACAAATTCAACCGTATGAGATTTTCCCAGGATTGCGTTCCCGGTTTCGCGAAATGTCCCTTTTCTGGAGTCCCAGAATCGAAATCGTGGAAAAATGGGCGTCGACCTCGTGAATTATTCATCCCATCGGTCGTCGGTGCGATTTTTGTCGAGCGATTTCGGTCCGGAATCGCGTGGCACTTTCGGCTCCGATTCAATGCAGATCGCGTAAAATTCGAGTAATCGTCGACAAGCAATGTCAAACAAGCCACGCCCGGTATATATCAAATTTCCTATTGGTTTTCGTTCCCGTTCGGCTCGACAATAACGTTAATTGCCGTATCGCTTAACCTCGCGGTACGATCGTCCATTCCGAGCCTGGAGGCGATGCACATTCTCGCGACTATGTCACTAAAAATACCTCCTCTTCTTTTGCCTTCGATGGCTGGTTAAAGGGATAGAGGAGATAACACGCGTGCATCGCGAGTTATGTCACGAGCCCGAGTGTTGCACGCGATGAGTTCATCGTGATCTATCGAGAGACTCATCTCGTTGAAAACGATGATGTCACTTTTTCATCGCTTCTATCGTTCATCGGTTGGTCTCTTTCTATTCATCCTCGATGAGCGGAACCCGGAGGAATTTACTTTCTTCTGCGCACGAGTTGGTAGCAATGGGAGTCACGTGTGCACTTGATCTACGCTGCATCCACTGCTGTAAGGTTAAGGTGTCGCATGCTTGAGAATTCGCAATTTTACCAACGAATTAATTATTCGACGGAGTGTCGTGATCAGTGCTGTCTCTAGAGATCACGGTGCCCACTGTGTGGGCTATTCCTGTCTATTCTATTCTAGTATAATTAAAATGTTACCAGGTGTTGGTCGCTGTAGTGTACAATGTATTCTAAAAACTATTATTTAAATAATTCTAGAGAATTAGAGAACAGTTGAGAAAATATACGAAGAAATGGTTTCGTCGAGTGGAGAATAAAATGAAAAGTTATTTTATGAAATATTTACAACGAAAGAATCTAAAGAAAATTCGTTTGGTCGTTCGAATAAAATAACACAATTTCGAATAATACGCAGTCGAATAATACAGTATGCGTATTGTCTAACGATTATTTTTTTAAATAATTCGTTTAGATAATGCCCAGAGATATCGCCATTTAGACGTTACGTCGAAAGATCCATCCGCTTCCGGTACCGTTCCGAGATTTGGGATTGAAGAACAGACCGAGATCGATATTCCATAATTACATTTAGCGTTTTTGAAATTATGGAACAACGGGAACAACGGTGACGCGAGTCGAAGCGAGACTCGTATCAATTTACGAAATTGTAACTTCTCTGGTTAGTTGTCAGAGAAACTCTAACTCCTTTCGAGCCTAATCGAAGCGCGACATTCAACCAGTACTTTGTAGGCTAATTGATAATTAAGCCACGCGTTTCCTTGGAAATGATTTGTCATCTCTTAATCGGAAGGCGTATAGGGTTTCCTACGAGATCTCAGAACCGACGCCAGTCGTCCGCGACGTCTTTTTTCGAGTCTACGTGGGAGAGACCGCATAATGGCGGACAGTTTTTGTGTCAATGCCATGGATCCTCCCATGGTGGAATATTAAGAAAGCTTCTCCCTTTCGCGAGTACGTGACCGTGTGTCATGGTAATTTCAAAGTTGTCGCATGAAATGTATCAATCCTACGTGCGACACTATTATTAGCGACATCAGACAGTTTCTAAGAGCGCGGAGGAGGAATATTCCATGCAAGATTCGAGCTACCGACTGGGCAAACAGCAAGTTAGAGATTCGTGTCATTGCTGCTCCTTTCCAAGTGTCTTGACATTGTTCTCGATACAATAATCTCGCAAAATTGATCAAACTTCTTCGACGATTTCTAGCCTCAAGAGATATTACAAACACTGACGTCTGTCGAAACAAATGCCTCTAACACGATTTACAGGTGCTTCCAATATAGGTACAAGACTCTCCAGACTCATAGGTAAACACTAATTCGTTAGAGACCACTTTGAGCGTATTACAAGTTAAAGAAAACATAAAGATTGAGACGTATCTATCGAAACAAATGCCTCCAGTACGATTTACAGGTACTTTCAATATAGACAGAAGACTCTCCAGGCCCATAGGTAAACTACTGCTTATCTTGTACGAATTACTATTCGTTATAAATCACTTTGAGCATCTTACAAGATAAAGAAAACATAAAGATTGAGACGTATCTATCGAAACAAATGCCTCTAACACGATTTACAGGTTCTTCCAATACAGCTACAAGACTCTCCAGACCCCTAGGTGATCACTTTCGTTCATTAGAGGCCACTTTGAACGTCTTATAAGACAGAGAAGATACAAAGATCACTCGGTCTCGACCAACGACTCGATCGATGATCTCCGCTAAGATATTAATTATCGAAGAAATTTTGGGATTCTTCAATCTTAAATGGCGTCTTAAATTTGCGAGTCAATCGAATACCGTGATTTATTAACCGATACTAAACGTTGCAAGATCTTGGTCTCGATGAGCCTTTAAATAACATCGCGAGCCTTTAAATAATCATGCATCTCATTAGTCAAAGATTCATCGGGCGTGTAGCATAAAAAATTCAGAGTGTTGGCGTCGAAGTGGCACAGATCCGAGACTGGAGACACCCAGATGATTTCCCTGTACCTGTAAAAGTTCCCCAGATCGGTCGGATCCTGGGAGATCCCCTATTTTGGATCAACGCTCGATAAGATCGATGCTCGATCGGCTGTAACTTCGCAACACGACGCGTATCTGCGCGAAACAAACGTTATCCGCCGCCCACGGCGCTCCTATTGTCCTCGGGCGGTTAACTTTTACGACACACTCGCGCAATGTCTTTAATTACGATCACACTTTGTTCTGCTTCTTCATTAGTTTTTCTACCATTTTTTTTCCTTTTTCTTCTTCTTCTTCTTCCTTTTTTCTCTCGTTCTGTTTGTCCAGTCGTTCGTATCTCGCGGTGACATCAGCGCGAACCGCTAATTCCTTTCCGCTCGTTGACAGTTCTAACGAATGCGCCTGGTTGACACCCACGGCCGCGATGAGATCAACCGACTCGAGCAGCGTTTTAATTACCGCGAATCGTGGGTGTTCCACGCGGATGAATTCACTTACGCCATACGAGGAAATCGCGCGCTTCCCGCGGCCTGTCGGTCTCACGTTTAATTATTTATCACCCGTAGTTGGTTACTCAATCGGATCGTGCTGGTTTTTTTACCGCTCCCATTCACCATTTTCAGGCCACGCGCGCACGTGCTCCGTGAAACGGTTCGAGCCGTGCGGGGAACGCTCGTGAAGCGTTCGGAGAGCACGGTCGGCCAGTGGTGGTCGCGGTGACCCGCACAGAGGGCGCGCGTAGAGGTTACTTTTTTTTTATACACTAACGGAAAAGAGTGAACCGTGAGTTTTGGACTCAAGATAGGGTTAGATCTTCCATCTTCTATCTCTCAAGATAGGATGCTACTGTAAGCATCGAAATAACTCGAACCGTATCGTGAATTTTAATGAAAATACATTTCTTATTTCACGTGGACTATGATATATTCCAATTTTATCAAGATTGCACAAGATCCAGATTGCACAAAGTGATCGATTTGGTACGGAAAGACGCAAATGCAATGCATCGTACGGAGAAAGATTCCTAGGTTAAGAATAATGCGGCACCATCAATAAAGAGAATGCGTTGACAGTCTTGACCAACTTTTGCATCGTCGCGGGCCTTTGACTCGGCTGAGTGAACCGTCTGACCCAACACGACTAGCAACTTCTGCCAAGACGGTTTTATTTCTCTCCAAGTTTGCAGATCAACGCATATTCCCTCGCCAGAAGAACGATCGAAGAGAAAACATTTAATTCGTTGTGTGTATTGTATATACATAAACCCGCGCTTAAAAATCATACGGTACTTGACCGTTTTAACAAATTTTGATTGCACAATGTTTAAAATTACTACATATTCTTTAATAATAAATATTGAAATTATTTTGCTTCGTTCTTGCATACATTTATGCTCGGTATTGGATAAAAAGTTGTATTACGGGAACTTGATGGGCCAAAAAGGTGGATCCATTATTTTTCCTTTTGTAATCTTTACAATACTTTAGCATTCGTTCGGAGTCGATTTTCTCGAGAACAGGGTCTCGAAGAAACAATTGTATTCTTTATATTCGATTAATTTTTTCCCATGGAATCGTCCTCCTTCTCGGTTGTAGCATCAGGGCTTGGACACCCCGTAGACGAATTCACGTAAATCGAGGACTCGTTGCAGTCCACTCTTCTCAGTTAACGCGCAAGAAGATGACTTTGCTCGATTTTCTCAAGTCGTCGAACACGAAACGCGTCGAGTTAAACGCGGGAAGATGTAAAAATGTTCATTCTGGATGAACACACGTCGTCTGGAGTTCGTTACTCCTTGCGGAGGATATCTGCTACTTGGGATCTCGGCCTTTGACTTCTTGTTCCGGGTGTGGACAGCCACGTTGCCGGCTGTTGGATCTCCTACGTGAACGCCACAGTGATTCCACACGGCTGTTGGATCCCTTAGATCCTAACCGATACGCATGTGAACACACCAGGAACTACAGAGTTATGGTTTAACCGGTTGATGAAACTTGGCATCGAGTTAATCGTTCGCGAAACTCGGAAGTGTCTTCTGATGCGGAGAAACTCTTAACGATCAACCTTTCACAGCCGGTGATTGTAACATCTTGAAAGGCGATCATTTCAAGAATCATCCTCCGGGTAGTTGCTCGAGAAACTGATCCGTTAACGCTACACAACCTCCTTTCCGATCCCACGTACTCGTTTTACTACTTTGTCAATAGAGATCGTAAACGCAAACCGTGAAAGAGGGAACAGTGCTATCACCGAGTATGCAAACACCCGAATGCAACCTTCTTGCACTCTTCCGCATCGTGAGCCGACTGCACGCCGCAAGGAATTGCAACTCGAAAAGTCTGGAGAAGGATGGGAACATTTTCCCGGGAACTATTTTTGGTGGTAAATTTGAAACTTTTCGGGCCAGCAAGTAGTGTCGAGATTAATATCTATATATCTGTATGTACGAAAGGTGGTCCACGAAAAGCGTTAAGAGTTGTTTTCTTCAGAAACTATTGAGAACAGTGAGAAGATTCTGTTCTCGTAGAATTTTCAGGAAATAATCGATCCGAGACATGATCAATAATCGTATAATTGTTTTCTTTCCGTTCCACTGAGAAGTACAATTTGTTGACGAACGAATCGATTCGTAGTCACTTGGCGGTTAGGTACCTAACTGTACAATTCTACAAGTTGAAACGAAACTCTGTAGAGTCTTTATTTACGAAAGTTCTACTTTTGTTGTTCACCGAGTCGAATCTTAAAACTCGTGAATATACAGACTCGATAATTCGTTTGATTCTACTCGTGGACGACTCAACGAGAATATAACAACGATGAATTGTCGAAGTACCCCAAATAAAAAGATTCAGTGGGACATCGTCAATTATTCGAAGTCGAGACACACGTTCAAACTAGATTCGATCGAACGGGGAGTCTAGTGGCGAGAACTCGTTGAACATTTCAACGAGAAGGTTCGTTATAACGAATCAACGAAAGTTGTTGTTCTCATTATTGCGGGAATCATCGCAAAGTTATGAGAGGCATCGAGAGCACTTAAACAGCTCCGAGTCACGCACCATCTATCTTCTCTAAAGGGGACAATGGTCTTCAGATTCATTCAAATCGAACCCAAGTCACCCACAATTAGTGTCAACAATCAGGCGAGCAAAGTACTCATCGCGCGAGAACAACTCTCGCCAAACAAGGAACCAACCACTTCGTTGCTCTGATTACGCGGGGTCACTTTCATTGAGCTTCGTCACGGCTTCGCGTATCGCCTCGAGATTCTTTTAAATTTATCAATGAAATCATTCGACAAGCGTTCCTTCTTCTCTCGTCCAACTAGTCGAAGGAAACGAATGAAGTCACGCTGGTTTTTTTTATCGAAATCTAATCGACACCTGCACAACGAACGGGTAATTGGCATGAAAACACGCGAAGAAACAAGCATAACTGGCATTCCGGTTTTTTTTTTCTTTTTTTTTACAAAGCTTCAGAAATCCACTCTTACGTATCGCTTAAACCCGTTATACTGTGAACAGCCAGACACGAGGTAATGCAACCAATCGAGCGATGAACAATCGAAGCAGACATTATTCTCAAAGCGATATAATTCTTTCGATCGAAAATTTGTTCGATGTTTAATAAAAGGAAGTTTTGTTTAAGAGAAAAAAATACCAATCAGGTGGAAAGTCAGCCCTGTTACAAGAACGAGTACTGTCTTGTTTGAATAATAATGTTTGAACGGTGAACACGAATTATATTGAAACAATATTCCAAGTTTGCTCGTAAATATGAATTGTATTGAAAAGATGTTCGAAGTTTGTTCGTAGTACTGGGATAATTACAAAATGTTAGAATATTCAATTATTCGAATAATTTACTGTTCGGTTGAAAACTATCGAACGTTAAGCTCGAGAAAATCGTTCTCGGAAATATTCTATAACTTCGTTATTTCTTCCAATTTTTGAAACAAAATTTCAAGACTGAATATTCTCGTAGGTGATCGAACTTGTCAAAATGTAAAAAAAAGTTTCCAATGTTTACAGATATTTTCAGAATTACAGATATTACGCGAATCAATCGATCAAGGATATCGGATAACATTCAGCGCAATTTATTTACTCAACTGGAATTCAACGACGTTAATGATCACCGAACGTCCCTCGGAAACACTAATCGCACTCAGCTTACGCAAGGAGCGAGTTATTAAAGTTAATAACCGACATTTGACGTGTCAGTGAGAAATAATTCAATTGCGTTCACAGCATTCAATATCAGCGGACATTTGGTTGCATTTTTCGTGTTGACTTAGATTGCAAAAAAGTTGTATTGTAGGGACGTGATGGGTCAGAAAGGACCCGAGGATCCAGGGTTAAAATCTCAATTCTGGACCGTCAATATTTGTACGCATTTTTCGTGCGTGTTAACTTTGATTACGAAGAAGTTATATTGTGTGGATGTGGTGGGTCAGAAAGGACCCGTTCGCGGTCCTATTTGTGGTAGCGTCCAACTGTACGCGAAAAATCGGTATCGAAAATTGGAGCACAGTCGAGGCTGGTCGCGAATTTGTCTCAGGCAACGACCTTTTTTTATCTCGAGTCGAGATCCAACCACGCGTGAACCGTTCGACAAGGAGAGTGAATGAAATACACCGAGTGTAAGCGCAATAACGCGCGAGTCTCGTATTACAGACGCTTGGCCGCCGAGCTTCAAAGCGATGCCGCATTCCTATTGGTGCGACAGCCGCTAATGCAAACTAAACAGTTTTATATTTCTCGTCGCATCTTCTCGAGAGCATTGCAAACGGATCGGTGAGTCCCTCTAAACGAAAATAAATCCAAATACAACCGTACTTGTATTCTTTTTACTTATACGTTACATAAGTCAATTTTGAAAAAATTTCGCGTATTTAAAAACGGTCCAAATACGATCGTGTTTGGGCTCATTTTTCACGGGAAAATCTCAGCGATCTGTTGACAATACTTTTACGAAGATACAACGTCGGAAGATATAAGCATTTTTATTTCAATGGAAAATCATCATCGTTCGTTATAAAATTTCAACAGATTTTCAATACAAAATTCGATTCTGTCAAATTTATTTTACCGAGTCGAAAACTCGCTCGAAATGAAAAAGGGCAAACAGAGTTGAGGACAGCGTTTTTGTGTACAGGGTTATCGATAACAGGTGTTACGAAGCGGTTAAAGGGTGATTCTACACCACAAAAAATGAACTGCACTTCTCTATGCCTCCACTCAACGGTTCTCGCAATAAATTATTGCCACCACTGAAGTTTCTGTTTATAAATATTTCCAATCGCACCAACTGCTTCCTAACTGTCCTATTATTTTAAGTTTTTTGTTACGATCAGACAGCGTCTATCAATCGTGACATATGATGGAAATGTATTTACTGTGTAATAGTTGCACGGACATTACGTACGTTTTAAACGAACATTATCGAGTTTGGATCGGTCGTTGTGGAAAAATAGCTCGACTATCGCGTTCTCCTGACTTAACTCCGCTCGACTTTTATTTACGGAGTCGCGTTAAATCGATTGTACACCCCAAAGAAATTGCAAATGTCGAACTACTGCGAAAAAGAATCAGCTTAGCGTTTGATAAATTAAAATGACACAACTCTCTAGGAAGCATTCATAAAAAATTCTTTTCGAAAACTAGAATTGTGTATTTGACTTAGTAAGAATTTATTTGTTCACGTAGAATCATCGGTTAACGAAGTTCAATGCCCTTACTACTGCCACCTTAAAAATTACCCTCGAGGGTAAATAATTCCTACATATTAGCGATCTAGTTTATGTAACAGATATAAAACGATTAGTAAAATTATGGTCTTTGCTACATTATAACAATCCCTATAGTTTCTACTTAGATTAAGGGCGTTTTGTATGCTCAAACGATACTCGTTTACTTTCTGATATGTATTTTTAAATATTAAGTATAAACAGATATGCAATGTTTATACATTGTTACGTAAAAACGAACTCCAATTTGGTATAAAAATTGTTTCGTTAATTCATTGTTAAATGAAACAATGTAAACGGCAATTATTGGGACATTTACCCTAGTCGAATGCACTACTGTGCCAAGTGCAAAATAGGAAAAGAATCATTTTTTACTAAAAAAATTATTGTTTCAGGGGACAAAACCCGCGCCACTGTGAAGCGTTCCCAGCAAACGGAATGTTTTGGAGCGTTATCCCGGGCGAGACGGATCATCCAATTACGAGATGCCGTACCTAGAACGTTTCGGTCATGCTATACCCGTAGCCCCGACAAGTTGTTTAAAAATGCCATAAAAAAGAAATGGAATTCGCATGGGCAAAGTTACCCCAGGTTGACTCGTATTTCTTGATGTGACATTGCTCGTGAAAACTAAATTTATGAACAATCGTCTATAAAAAAAATTGTACGAAGGAATCAAATCTTGTCAATGTACACGTGTATCGTAGTAATAACAGAATAGACTTACTTCTCAACGAAAAGTTCTCAATGGCCAGAATTTCAATTCACAAAAATTTTCATTTACCAAAATTTTCATTTGCCAAATTTTCCATTTACCAAAATTTCCATTTCCCAAATTTTTCATTTACCAAAATTTTCATTTCCCAAATTTTCCATTTACAAAAATTTCCACTTGGATAAATTTTCAATTGCCAAAATTTCAATTTGCCAAATTTTCCATTTGCCAGAATTTCTTAACTAACCTTACGAGCTCGATCATAAATATTTTCGCTAGTCTCTAACTAGCGTAATCATCGCTCCAATTGATAGTCAGGCGACAAATTGTAAAATACACTACGCGCGATCAGTGTCGCAACTCTGTGATGAATAAGATAGCTAGTTCAAAAGATACAAACTTTCGTATGAAAAACGATTTCGTTCGAAACGACCGAGTTACCGCTTATTTAACGGTACCAATTTTCTACGAAGTCAAAACTAACTGGCTTTGAAACACGAAGCTCCTGTTGTAAATCTTTCTCAGGTCGCTCGCCGATTAACAAAGTGCCACATTATCGGCAGCAAGATTGACTTCTTGGAACGATCATTTATAAACCTGGACCATTATCGCGAAATTTACACGATGGCTCAAATGTACACACGATACCACACGATAAACAATATCGCTAGAAACACCGTACAGATCAAAGTTTCTATATAAGGAGCCAGGATCGGCGATTACTTCTCTCTAGATTTAATATCGATCGAATGTACGAGGCATATGTGTATCTTTTTTTTATTTTTTTATACGAAATAACGCATACCGATCGTTAAGAGATCTCGACCCGATTCGATACCACTTCAGTTTTAGGTACTCGAATAGTGTGCTTTCGGGAATTAACCCAACCTAATTAGTATCCCGAGTATCCAAATATTACAAACTCTTGAGACTTCGACCCGACCCGACTACAGTGTCGAGTACCTGAATATTAAAACTTAATAAATCTCGACCTGGTTCGACTTCGCTTTCGCGTGCCTGAATATTACAAACTCCGGGGGTCTCGATCCGAGTCGACCTGACTTCAGTTTCGAGTACCCGAATATTGTGAACTTTTGAATTCAACCCAGGTACCGAAATATTACCAACTTTTGGGATCTCGACATCGCTCGGCCACAATTTCAGGTACCGAATTATTAAAAACTTTGTAGATCTCGACCCGATTCGACTTCGCTTTCGAGTACCCGAATATTACGAACTTTCGGTACCCGACCCAAGCCGACCCGACTCAAGTCTCGGGTAACCGAGAACACACACATACCCCTACCCGGTACCATCCCTTCGGTCCGGAGCACACCTGAAATTCTCATAACGCGATTAAGTTGTGCATTTTCACGACTTTCATCCCCCCCCCCCCCCAGTACCATCCCAGCTTCATCGTCGTAAGAGCCTCGATAAAATATTAAATGCGACGAAGACCAAGGCCTGCGTTCACCGCGAAGAAGCAACGGATCGGAGCCGAGGATAAACGCGTTAAGTCTGAGAAATTCGGTCGACCTTTGCAAGCGCGCATGGTTGTGGCGAGAGCCGAGTGCACGGCTATTATGCACTCGAATCGCCGTGAACTCTAATCCCGTCCTCTAGGAACGGAAGAACGTAACGCCCACTGGCGCTCGTCTCGAGCGAGGAAGATCTCGTTTCAGGACTAACCGGGTCCTTGTAACGTTTCTGACAACCTATCTGGGGCACAATTTGCGCGCTACAGGCCCGAAGCTATTCTATCGTGAAAAGAAACGCAGTCCTGGGAACTACAACCAATGTACCCTTTTAATACACTATATAATTCATGTCGAAACCTCGGGTAGTCGGGGACAAAGTCTCGAAGCAACGTAAAGGAGCTTCGAGACTCGATAAAGAGTGCCAAAGAGAAGAATACTCTTCGAGTTAGATCTAAACTCGAGTCTGGATCATGGTCCGAGATTATTACAGACAGTGTCTTCGTTACAGATTGCGGGACTCCTATTCTAATACGATTAAACGATATCAGACGTTGGTCGATATAGTGTACAATGTAATTGAAAATCTATGCTCTTTACGAAATGACATTTTACGGTTATTTATTTAAATTTCGATCTTAAGTTAAGATCGAATTAGGTGTAAATTACCTCGAATTAAATTTTCATCTAGATTAGGTCTTCGTCTTCATAGAGTAGACCTATGTTAAGATCGAATTAGTAAGTTACCTTCGATTAGATGTCAGTCCGAGTTAACTCTGGGTCCTTCGCGAAGTAGACCCGAGCTAAGACCGAAGAACATGTTTTGAAATAAATTTCAGTTAGAACCAAATTACAATACGTTAAAGTAATCGAAATTAGCTTTCGATTCGACTCTGGATTACGTTCTACTTTGTATCTGTATTACAATATGCGAAGTACCGTGTACACATCCCATATGCCGATCCAGGTTTAACACTAGAACTACCAAAGGGGTCAATTTCGTTTGTTTCGACCCTTTTTTTTTAAATTACTCAACCACTAACCGTTATCTTTGCCCACAATATTCGTGGACAATTATTGAAATGGACAATTAACAATATTCGTAAATCAATATGCCCTTTCCCAGTACGATTTCTAAAATACCTACGCGAACCGAGACAAATAGAAATACGTCGATGGTTCAAGTGTTAAATGTCAATTTATAAGAACCTGTGGTAGTGGTACGTTAAAGTCCACGAACGGGAACGTGGTTTGTAAGATTTGTGTAGTTTGGATTACGAACACGGAAGCAAGTTTCCCTGATCAGATAGCGACCTCGGCATGCCACCGCGGCGGAAGCTCGTTCAGCCTAAGCGGAAGTGCTGATGAGGAATGACGAGCTTCACGCGAGACAAAGAAACGTTTTGCGCGCGCAGCCGTACGTGTCATGATCTTTGTTGCTGAATTATGCGGAATTCGAGAAACGAATCATTGTTTACCTTTCGGTTACCTGCATTAACCACCTTACCGGGGACACGCACGCACAGATATATCAACGTTGTACTCGTAGATCCGAATGCTTGTTAGAGATTCATGCTCAAAGTTCACTTTGTTCAATCTTCCAATGTGAACTCCATTATTAGGATATCCGACTCTGCTTAAAGTATCTTAACCGAGGGCTCTGATGAGTTCTATGATAACTTCTCTCTTTTCCTGCCCACCCATAGTTTCCACAACCAATGATGAACGAGACTCTACAGTCTTCCACAGTGTTCTACACACTTTTAGCCCTAGTTAGATTTACTGGATTCGTTCCACGAAATGTTCGAGAAATTGAGAGCGTAATATATTACAGACAATAATCCGACAATATTTTGACAATAATCAGAACCTCGTATGCTTGTTAAAATCGCGGTGATAAAAGTTGTTCGCTCGGATCCAGACGCATTCGGGAAATTCGAAAGATCCAATCGAGACATCGATCATTTGGTAATCGAACGATCCAAGTGTAACGAAGATCAACAACTGGACTTCACTTATATTCGCTTATAAGTTACTTAAAACTTTCAGAAACTTAGGAGCCTGAATCTCGAGGATGGCTTGGGAATATGGGAAAATTGAGAACCGATCTTCTTGGATCTGTGACGTTAGGATCGCTGATTCAGGAATCGAACAATTCGAAGTTCGGTGTTTAGGAATAGAGAAAGGTCCTCCCTGGGACATCCTCGTACCTTTGAACTGTAGAGTTCTGACGTGAAACTGACAACAGTGATCGAGAATCGTATTCGATTCAACTTCAGATATCCAGGATCGTCTGACGATTGGACAATCAAAATATAACATCGTCCAAGAATTAGGGACCCCATCTTTGATTCGTCACCAGTACACCAGAATCGATTACGCGTACTTGCAGACCCAGAACTGGAGCAATCGAGGTCAAAGGTGCCCCCGAATCGATACTCCTGGTTAGCGATTGAAAATAGTTTTCGAGAATGGAAACGATAGGCTTTCCAGTCGGAGGATCGAAGCGCTGGGGCCGCACAGATGTCGCGTACAAAGTAGATCGACTGCATCACGAGAGAAACATCTTAACCGTATCCGAAGCGCGTGCACACACCCACGATAAAGCTGTTCCAATATGCATTAGAACGCTGTTACATGCCAAGGTGAACGCGACCGAATAATTTATTACACCGTCACCGCGACTGCGCGCTCGCGCGCCGTTCGCTCGCGCGATCCTACAAGTGCTACATTTAGTATTTCCATCGAGGTGCGTATCGTTTTCATGGCAACGGATCTCGTCTCTCTCTAGTCGATTTCCCTATCGGAGCCACCTTTCCCCCCTGTATTGTACAAAAATAATGCGCGAGGTACGAACTCGAAAGTTACGCTCGAAGATCCAACAGACTTCATAACAATTTTTATTCGTTTGTTTTTTATGATCGGGAACGAAGCTTAAAATTCAAGCACCGGGAATCAATTTTCACGATAACAAAGAATCGAGTGGTAAATCGTGAATTGTTTGCAAATTTTGATCAATCTTCTCGACGACAAAGAAACGGAATCGTAAATCGCGAATTGTTTGCAAATTTCGATCAATTTTCTCGACGACAAGGAACGGGATCGTAAATCGGGAATTGTTTGCAAATTTGGATCAACTTTCTCGATAATGAAGTACCGAATCATAAATCGCGAATCGTTTGCAAATTTGGATGTGATATGGGTTGATTGGAACAGTTCCGAAACGAGTGGTGACGAACTTGACAATTTCGTTCGTTTCGATCGTTTCACGATACACCGTACGACAAGTTTTCCATCTACACGTGGACAACCGATCACGGACCTTCGGTTACCCGGGGAAGGTCGAGATTTTGTTCCAGGAACCGAGATCTTCTATCTCGGAATGCGGTCGGTGGATACCGCCTGGTAAGGAAAGTGAAGGGGAGATGTAACGAGAGCGAGCGAGACAGAGCAACACCGAGCGAGTCTCGCATTACGCGTGCTTGGCGGCTGAAACCTCCAAGCGATGGATGATGTATCAACCGCTATCGCGAAATAAAAATTTGAATGTTTGCAACGATATCTTTGCGAGATTACGTTCGACGTAACTGCAAAGGACGAACGCAGCTTCGTTCGGGTTATTTTTAACTGTACAGTGTCTTTATCGTTTTGAAAAAATCTTTTCTAGAAGGAAAGGAGTGAAGTTTTTCCAAAATTGACAACTAAAGAATCTCATTAACCCGAGTGAAAACAGGGCAGTAGTCATTTCGCGAAGAATTTGATTCGGTTCCCGAAATGAAGCAAACAACGGATCCAAGTTAAATTCCATCGTTAGAATTATCGATCGATGAAAGATACATCTGTTCGATAAACGCACAAGTATACTTATTCGTCGATGATCGAAGTAATTCCGCTATATCGTATTTCGATAAACGAATACTACTTTCAGCAACGACTTATTAATACATCCAAGTAAAATACCATCGTTGAAACTACTGATCGATGAAATATCGATCTCTACGATAAACGCACAAGTAGGCCCATTCGACGATGGTCGAAGTAATTCCGCTACACCGTATTTCGATAAATAAATATCAGTTTCGATAACACTGTGAGCAATGAAAGTACCGTCGAGGAGTCGGTCGTTTAAAAAAAAACTCGTTAAAAATAGCCACCGTATTGAAATACTATATCAATTGGAAAGTCTTCTATCGAAGAGTGGTCAATTTGACGTGAAACGACCCGATGCGTTCTGCCGGTTGCTCCGTGTATGTACAAACACGATGAAGATTGCACGGGTCGGCGGCCGGTTGCGCGGCGTCGCTCGTAAATATCGCGATTCAAACGATCGCGGGCAACGATAGCGGCAATGGTGGATTCCATCGCGGGAGGTCGATGATACGCGCGACAAGAGGCAGCCGAAGCGTCTGTCACGCGGGCCTCTGTCCTCTAGTGGCAATTTAAAATCGCTTAACGAGCGGCATCAGGCATTCAGGTCGAACCAGCAAGAATTCGCGGTTCGAGGGCCACGAATCAGCTAACCGATCCTTTGATCGATGGCTTTTCATCCCGATAGAGAGGGTAGCGCGGTCGATCATCGAGTTTCAAAAGATCCCTCGATCGTTTTAAACGCCAATAAGGATACCGTGGATTGATCATTTCGCAAAACGCAGCGCGACCTTCTATTCCGTGGTTTACGCGACGGAGTTCGAATTGACGATCCAAGGGAGCGAACGTTGAGGAACTCCTGACGTTATTTTTTTTTTCTCTACCAAGAGAGCAGCGGGTTTTTCTTTTTTTCCCCCAGGAGTTCGTACGATGAATCGTCGTTGTCCGTGCAACGATATTTCCCATTTACGGACATCCGTGCGATTTTTTCTACTTAATAACTTTTATGAGCGCGATGGTTCGAAAGTGGGAAGCGCTGTTAACGTTGTACGAACCGAGCGAAAAAATTGTACCACGTACAACGAGAGGAGATACCACGAATTCCACGAGTCCACGTGACCACCGCGTGATCAGATTGGGACAGACTTCTCGATACTAGGACCCCGATTATCACGTGGGACATTTTTTTTCTAAACTTTTTGTTCTCTCGTAACTGAAATTGTTCGATTCACTATTGAATTACCTGTACATCAATCACACCGAGGAACTATTTGTTCGAACGTTCACTTTGTAACGAAATATAAGGTAAGTATAGAATAATAACGAAATAAATGAAATAAATTGAATAAAGTAATTTTTTTTCATTGAAACATTCTTTCGAATCACTGTTTAAACTACTACTACGACCACCACCACCACCAATCGAATAATGTTGGGATTCTTTAAAAAGGATCGAACCTTTCGAACAAATCGAGCGACTTCATCGTCAATTTTCCAATCGAGGGAAATCAAACGATTCGAATTGAGTCAAGTGTAAATTCCGAATGTTCTTTCAAACGGTTCAGAGGTCACTATAACCGTTTAAAAATCGTTCCTGCAGCTGAAGAAACTAGACCAATAACTGCAGACCATTTAACCGATCACGCAGACATTAACGAAAACCTTGGTATCTCGTTTGTTTGGATGGACTGCAGACCATCCAATTGGTACAATACGAGTCACCATCGGCATTCCACCAATTAGAAAACTTTACGCGTCTTTGGCGCACCGTCTAGGGTAACGGATCCATTTACCGCTAGTTATCCAATTACCGCCATATTGAAGCTGTTTTATTTAGAATATTGATTAAACTTTACGAAATTACACGTAAAAAGATCTAACGGTCGTAAGAGTATTTGCTATGTTAAAGAAAGGCACTCGATTCTTTTTATAATTCGTTCCCCATAAAATGGAAAATTCTCTGTAAACTGTGAACAAATTTCAAGCTGATTAGAAGAGTCGAAGCTACGATTTCCTTATCAACGAAAGAGAAAACAAAGCAACAAAGAAGAAGCTATAAAATATATAAAATATAATTCTTTGGATGATGTAGGCATCACGGAAATTATTAACGATTGTAATTCGACGACTTTTAAATAATTACAGAAGTTTTGAAAAGCGTATGTGTTCTTTAAGCGCGTGTATCGAATAATAATGAATAACAAGAGAAACCTATGCTTTTGGACGATAAATAAAAAAAACCAGGCAACAATATCACAGTCGATCCTTGAAGTGTCGGTAATTGGGTCTTTTACCCTAGTTTTGACAAGTTTTATGCTAGTCGGTGTGCTTGTAGAAAATACTAGGGTAAGAGACTTACTTACTGCTACCTACCCAATTACCGCACCCTAAGATCTGTTACTTAAAATACCGAATAAACTTTACAAAATTACAAACAAGAAAAATCCAGCATACAGTTATAAGTGCAATTTATACGATAAAAATAAGCAACGCTTAATTGTCGTCGAAATTAATTGCATACAAAATGATAAAAAGTTTCGAGTCGAGTAAAAGAGCGAAAACTATGATTTCCTTATTAGCGAAAAAGAAAACAAGACGATAAAGAAGGAACTATAATTATAATATTCAAGTTGTTAACGTAATAAAATATAATTCTTCGGATAACGTAGCCATGGTAGAAACTATTATTATTATCAACGATCGTAATTCAAGAATCGACTCAAATATTCTTGTTCATTTACACGGTATTATTCTACGAATGTATTGTTCGTGTAACGACGAATTTCGACTATTATTTCAATACTTTTGCGCGGAAACTTCGAAACGGGTAAAGAAGGATCAATTTTTCCAAGAGTCGTGTGAATAGAATTGTATCGTGTAATTCTCGAAAGCAAAGTGCACGAGATTTGAACGGTTTCTAATAGATGAATTAGTCATCGAAGGAAATATTACTAGCTGTTGGAAATGCGCACTAATATCGTTCGTACCTAAGTAAATATGAACGTCACTCGTACAAGAGTGACACGGCCCCCTGTGGACCGTGCACGTCACTCGAATTCAGGCGACGCAACAGTCAACGCGTTAAAGGGTCCTAATTTCGTCCGGAAGTTGTTATTTAAGATATTCATTCCCAAGAAACTATTGGATCCGTTTCAAAATTTACACGTGCAATTATTTATACTCTGTTCGAATATCACAAGTTTCCCGAATATGAATACTGGACTGTATCGAAATAACGCAACGTTGCGTGCACAGTGTGTACGAGAAAAAAAAGTTATGCCCATGATTCGCGAGAGAACTCTTTCTTCGGCTCGTTCTGAAAGAAACGATCGAGAACTGTGTTAAATTTCCAGTCGATCGATCTTTCGGCTTTCCCTGGTCCCGAGATATCGACTCTCGTGAAACGTCGTTACGACGATTACGCGAGATTCTAACTACGAGATCAATTTCTGTCCTTGTCCGGACCGTAACACTCTCTTAACACGTAGACTCGACACGCTAAATTCGCGCACAAGTCCCACAGGGGCACGGTTTTCTGGACGTATGCAACGTACACACAGTCAGATTATTTAATGAAAGGAGAGACTGCATTCAGTCACACTGTGCTGCGTGTACTCAATCCGTGTAATCAAATTTTAATCTCTTCTAAATGTAAGCTTACGGAGCCGATGCCTTCTCGTCTACGAGCGTACACCACAAAAGCAACACGTAATGATTACACATTTGTTCTTTATTGGAACGAACGGCACTATATACGCTCGGCGTGCAAACTGTAAGGAGCTTTCGGTTTTATACCGCACGAAATTTCAGGCGAGTGTACGTTTTCCATTATAACTGAAAAAGGAGGGAAAGAGAAATATAAAACAAACTGCAACTTACTGCCCTACATGCGCCACGCCAGCCGCAACTTTGTTTAGACTGTTCCTAAGGATACCGCGCAAAATTACCGTGTGATGAATAATTGTGTTTTTAACGAATCTAGTGTATTTTTAGAATATTTCAGTATTTCCGGTAACGAAGAAAACAACGACTGTAGATTTTCTTGCTCTTCAAAGTCCTTGGATAAGAAGGAGAAACCAATCGGAGAAACGACATGTATTCTGTTCGATGTTTTTTAACATTTCTCGAAAAAGTATTATGAAAATATCTGACGATATTGCAAGATCATAAACGAAACAGTAATTGTGGAAAATATACTTCGATGAAAGAAATCAACGTGTAAAAAGAAGCGAAGTAAGTTAACAAAAATTAACTCACTCGGTTCAATATTCGCGAAATCGGATTACGGGGTATAAGTCGTTGAAATTGTCATAAATAATTAAATTTAATCGACGCTTGGTGAAATCGTTTCTAGTCGGGTAAGTACAATCGTCACTTGTAGCTAAAAAAGAAAATATGAAAATTTAATTAACAGCCATTGAAAGAAAACCACTTTAAGCAGCGAGCAACTCTTTCGATCGATTTCTTATCAAATTCGAGAAAAACTATTCAATTTACAACAACAACTGATACATTTTTACTCAGTTGTTTATCCATAGGTAGAATTGTTGGCGAAAGACACTGTTGGTGAAACCTTTTCGAGCAATTTTTCAAACAGGCTCATCTTTTAAGGTTCGAATCTTTCAAATAATTCCGAAACAACAATTGATATTTTTCATCTGAAATTACCAGACTGTCTCCTTAATACTACCCCGTTTAATGACGTTTCGTTAGGACACACTTTGTTCATGTGGTTGACACACTAAACGAGTTAGACTCGAGTTAGACGAGTGTTTGTCACGCTACGTTCGCATTGCTCTTTCATCGTCTGAATGCTGTTTTTAATAAATTGCATCACTTTCGTTAATAAATCTGTATGGACAATTTTCGAAAAACCTTTTTACTAGTAGCAATATTGTCTGTATCGTATAATTTCCTTTGGGCTCGCATTATTCAATGATCTTATCGCGGTCTAAACTAAAGAATGTTTCTAAACAAGAATTCCAATGGTAAATTACAGTGTTAAAATTGTTCGAAGCTTCGTAACGTCGAATTGATATAAATTCGTCTTTAACTTTTGCAACGTCTCCGCGTACGAATAATTTTGAAAAACTTAGGAAAATTAAGATCTCTCGTTATTATGGTTTCAAAATTTTTAGCAACAAGGCGGAGAAATTATATTCTTGAAGGCTTTGTTCTTAAGTGGATAACGAATCTCAACGTAACGTATACATTTCGATCGATGAATAATCATGGAAAAGCCAAGAATGATTTGTACGGATCCTCAAGGAGAAATAGGAGAAACGTCGGGAATATTTACAACTTGCAGAGCGGTTGATTTGATGGATTTAAAAAGCATAGTAACCTACATAGCATACGTATCAACGGCAATGTGGCAAGTTCAGATACAAAAGCATCTGTAGAATTTCCAGGAACATTGAGTGCCATCATCGAGCGAGGCAATTATCTCCCTGAATCTGTACTCAATGTGGATGAATCGAATCTTTTCTGAAAATGATCGATTTATGAAAGATAACTTTAAATTAAAGCCGTAGCTTGTACACTTCCCTGAAATACTAGGATTCACTCATCGAAAGTGAATCTAAAACTGTCCGATAGTGATCAAAATTAATCTAACCCATCTGATCTGGTAATTTAAATTTATCCGATAGTATTGTAAAAAAACAAGTCACACCCAGAAAGTCGTATCATCGATCAAAATACAACGTCCATAGTGAAAACGATATTTTTCTCGACAGAGTTTTCACTCCTTTTTTACGAAAAATACAAGATGTCAAAATATTTATGGATGTAGATGTGTATCGTGTACAGACACCAGGAACAACGAAAGTAATTGCACAATGATGTCCGTCAGTCGTTTGAGAATCAAATATGAAAGCTTGGGCACGACAGAAAAAATTAATAAAAACTGATCTCTAGTTTTTATCCATTCGAGAGGTTTTGCTGCGAACAGAAAGAAATTGAAACAAAAGTGTTGTTTGTGCTCGATTTTGCTCCATTTACGTAAGATTCGAATAACCTCGTTTAAAGTTTCAAATTTTAAGAACGTATTCGGAGTGCGAAGGGAAGTTTTATCAAGTTTTAATATTTATAACTAATTAAACGGAATAATAAACATATGATGAAATGTGGAATGATAGAAATATTCCCATTAGAAGGAAGTTTTCAGCATCAAAATAATGCGAGGATTAAACCAATCAAGGATGACGCATGACATTTATCCATCTTGTGACAATGTTACCACGTTATATTATTGGGCAATTTAATTACTTGTATTTGTTCAGAATTTTAGCGGTTACTCCTATATTACGATATTGAAAATAACTGAAAATCTAAACTTACGCGTTTATTAATGTGTCCGAAGAAGCTAAATAATATTACAATATAAATGAAGACTTTGATGTATTCGTCCATAATAGAGTCATATTTTTAGATGCGCCGTGAATAGTACGGAAATATCGATTATAACATTATAATGAATTGCACGATCCGACAAACTCTTAAGAGTGGAGACTCAAGTAATATGTTAAAATAAAAGTGATTTTCGACGATAGTATAGATTTAATAAAAATCAGCTCGGTAAATTTTGAATGAAAAATTCTACAAATAGCTAATTCGGTCTAAATATTCTATAAACTATAATTTAAGAACTGCAAATCGAAATTGTTCGAAAATTGTAGAATTGCGCGCAAAGTTACGATTTTATTTAGATAGATCGTACGGCCAATTAATATTTGAGTTAACCCCAAACTGTACGACCTTTAACCGGTCCATTTTAAATTCTACTATTCCCTATCTGATCCTTTTTCGCAATATTCCCGATGATAATGCAGCTCGATGATAAATTTATCGGCAAATCCAGAATGCAACAGAGAAATACAATATATAAATAATCTCTTCTCTACCGACGGGTCATTAGTTGATACCAAGTTTAAAATGTACATTACGCGAAAGCTGAACGGCTGAATAAAATAATCCGAAAATATTTACGCGCGGTGGGCTTTGATGTGAAGTAACGCAGCAGAGAGGAGACTTTCATTACGGTGTTAAAATAATGTACAGAGTCTTTCTTGACCCCGACTGTATTCCTTATTGGTTTCCAATGCTAATTCGGTTAACTACAATCTTCCATTCGCGGCAGATTATTCTCATTGAAATACAAAGTTCCTTATGCAAATTCGTTTGAATAATTTCATAATACCGTCGACTGAGGTCTGTTCCGTTCGGTTCCGCCATTTCTCACGCCCTTTCGCGTACATTCGACGACCACAACCGATAAAGAAGCCTCCGAACGAACACGTCAACATCGAGGTTGCCCAATATTTCATCCCTCGTCGAATGCGACAAACATCGTCGATCCAATACCAAATAATTAAATACCCCATCGTTGTCGGGTCGGTCTGAACCCCGTATTTCGTTTCCTCCTTCGATCGCCGGTTATCCGAACGAAACACGGCTAGCCAACGGAAGAAATAAAATTCGATGGAACACGAAAGAAGGAACCGCGGCTACATGTGCGCCGCACGAAAAGTATGTTTACTTCGAGGGACGCGAAAGCCAGCCACAAATCTAATAACTCCTCAGATCAAATATCTCCGCGGTGGAGAACGTGGTTCCGACCTGGCGGCTGTGTTCCCCGCATTTTTTTCGCGATTCAGACAATTTCGTTCCACCGTGCCACACCGAGGCGGTGGATATCGCTCGCAGCCGACGACTACTTCCAGCCACCACGAGCATTTCGTTGCCGGGAGAAACAGGGTGAGAGAGACCGATCGGCGAATCGTAGGACGAAATCCATGGATGTTGGGAACTTTCAAAGCCGTGTTTACGATACGACAGCGTGGCAGCGTTTTTCAGCAGTTTGGACATTTCAACGTCCCGATCGCACTCTAAAACTCTAAAAGATTAGCTATTTCCACTCTAGAACTATAAAAGATTAGCTGTTTCCATTCTAGAACTATAAAAGATTAGCTATTTCCATTCTAGAACTCTAAAAGATTAGCTGTTTCCACTCTAGAACTCTAAAAGATTAGCTACTTCTACTCTAGAACTTTACAAGATTAGCTGTTTCCACTCTAGAACTCTAAAAGATTAGCTACTTCTACTGTAGAACTTTACAAGATTAGCTGTTTCCACTCTAGAACTCTAAAAGATTAGCTACTTCTACTCTAGAACATTAAAAGACTAGCTATTTCCACTCTAGAACTCTAAAAGATTAGCTACTTCTACTGTAGAACTTTACAAGATTAGCTGTTTCCACTCTAGAACTCTAAAAGATTAGCTACTTCTACTCTAGAACATTAAAAGACTAGCTATTTCCACTCTAGAACTCTAAAAGATTAGCTATTTCTACTCTAGAACTCTAAAAGACTAGTTATCTCCACTCTAGAACTCTAAAAAATTAGCTACTTCTACTCTAGAACTCTAAAAGACTTGATTTCCACTCTAAAATGTATTCCTTCAAGATCGGGCAGTAAAAAATTGATTCCCAAGTTGGTTGTAGTTTCGACCATGAAGATACGTTTGTTTTATACGTGTGCCAAATCTCGCACATCGACTTGAAAAGTGTAGTTTAAAAAAAAAATTACTGTTTTCACTCGTATTTCGATTATCTGGTGAATTTTGCTCTTCGTCTACAATCGATCAACTATTTCGGAGCAACGTAAGTATTTTACAATCCTAGAATAATTCGTTTTATTTTTGCTTCCCCTTGGAAAATCGTGTGGAATTTTTTTACAGGCAACTTAGACCACGATTAACCAATTTATATAACTAATTCCTAGTCACTGTCGATAATAGACGCTGCTGAATAAAAATGTAATTTGCACAATTTCTGCCCCATGATGTAGATGTTTTAGAGCGAATTGCCATACGGTAGCGTTGAAGCTTTCGTTGGAATTCTGTGTATGACCTCCCAAGCACCTCTCTAACAATTCTTTCTCCGTTAAGCCTTCGTAAATAGGCCGCAATACCTCTTGAACTTTTCCGTTGAGCGGCAGTTCGTGGTCGAATTCTTTTACATTTCCAAGAGCTTCAGCTTGGCGCCATTTGCCCCAACTATCCAACCCCTGGAGGGTAATTCATGTGCCGTAGATTTGTATTTGTTCAACATTTGTGAAAGAATGTAACTCGCTGAAATACTCGGGGCAACAGTGTACAACGTCGCGTCTTTACGAAATTTAAACTCGTCGATATATTCCCTTTTCGTGCAATTAAATTTTCACTTGGAATTGCACCGGTTCGATTCACGACCACCGTGTAAATTATCTAGAGAATCTTTGAAATTAATCGTGCAGTTACATTTTATTCAACAAGAACTTACAAATACGGAGAATGGAAAGTTGCGTTTATATTAAATTACCAACAAGCATTTTATAAGCTCTACATTATTACCTTTCGATCGCTATAGCTGCGCTAATTTTTCCAATTTCAATTTAACGCTAAAAATTGATTTCTTTCTCTTTCTATAGAAGATATTTAATAGCCTTAGGCACTTCATATCATGGGCACTTCTAGCACCTCGAAACTATACTACTGCCTCATTCTCGATAGCGATCGACGCGTTGCAATGGCTTCGTCGAACGTTCCATATTGGTAAAAACTGTACAATTGAAAATAAATATGGTTGTGTAGGCAAATAAGATTTCATTTCTTAAACAATCGGTTCTGCGAACTCTGATAGAGACAAGAGTAGAACCGGGGTTGCGTAAACTCGAGAGAAGAGAAAGGAAAATAGTCGATAAAATGGAGTTCGAAACGCTAGAAATAAATCGTTGCGATAACCCAGGAAGTGGTACGTCATGAGCACCTTGTGCTTCCTGTGACCGGATCGTCGAACTCCCGGAGGAACAAAGGTCGTTAACACCAGCGGCTGTTAACGATAATAACTTACGAGAGAACTTTGCACAAATGTTCACCGGTTCAATTTAAAAACCATATCGTGTTTCGTCGCCACTACTTTGAAATTCCAACAGAGAAACCATCCTTTGTATCAAAGTCACAGTCCAAACCGAAAATATCCACCATTTTTCCCCACTAACTTGCAGACCTCCCAAAAACACCCTAACCGAATGTACTTTTGTATCTACATAATTATTTACAAGAACTAAACTCGATCCATCGTTACGATTTTCAAATATGTCGCAAAGAATAGAATTCCGACTGTACCCTATAAACTTTCATACTAGACAACGCCGAGTGTTTCGTCGATACCGATAAACAGAAATAGATGTATTTCTATTCTATCAATCGAGGTAATTGATTTTTCTAAAACGTGAAACTAACAATAAATAGAAGCAGAGGGTTGTATTTGTGTCTCGTTTGCCCCCAAAGATGAAACTGTTCGATAATTCACGATGATTCTCCTGCGAGAGGATTTGGGGAAGAATTCACCCCTCGACTCGAATTCGAAGATGCAAACTTGTGCAGTTCCCAGCCAACGAACGAGTCGCGTTGCGGAATCGTTCCGTGCGAACGGTCCTTGACGCGGGAAATTCAAAACAATTTGTCGTTATCGGGAAACAATACGCCGAGACGAATACCCGAGCAAAACGTAGAACCGAAAGACGGACGGTCGATTGGTTCGCGCTAACTTAAATGGTCTTCGGGACTCGTTAATGCCTCGGCGTGGGCTTCAGACACTCGAATTGTTCATCGGGGCTCTCTCGTCAGCTCGCTTGTTCATAATGCATGGGTGATGCGGGAAGTTTGAAACTGTGCCGCCAGATTGACACGAGGATCCGTTGCCTCGAACCGCGAGGTCGTCAAAAATTATCGGGGAAAGCTACCCTGAACGTTTCCGCGTGGATAGATATATCCGAGAACTTGGTGCCAGTAGGAACTTCTAAAATAACGGGATTCGTTCGAGTCGAGGGGAGAATTGTCTCTTATTTTCGAGGAGCGAACAATGCTCCGTCAGGCACGTGTTGAGACGTAAAATTTATCCATAATCGTTTCGAGATCTTCGACGATAAGGTTCCTCGAGTATTTTTCGACTCGTTGTCTGTTTGGAGCTGTTTGGAACTGTTTGGAACTGTTTGGGGACTGTTTGGGGACTGTTTGGAGCTGTTTGGGGACTGTTAGGAGCTACTTTCGAGATTTTGCAAACCAGCAAAACAAAGTCATTTTGTTTTCGCAACAAAAATGCTGATTTTCGGGGCTTGATTTTATCCTCTCGAGAACATTCTTTGTCCACAAAAACAAATTGTCTCGCACGGGTGTACACTTTACACACGTAGACGCGAACTTTCATTCGAAATCAGATTTCTATCAGATTAGGGGACTTGCACGAATACTTTCACGAAAAACTACAGATTTCGATACCCAGGTGCCGAACCATCGATCGACTCTACACTCGACTCGTGGTACCTGGATTATTACTTGGTTCGAATTAGTCGATTCGAGAAAAAGAACGATAAAAAAATCATTTCGATCCACTGTTACCATTACGAGCGTTAAATGGTGTTTACCCGTTGGTAAAGAAAAAAAAAGAAAATATTCCCTCTTCTCGCGTATTTAAGAACGCATACAAAAGAGGTGCTTTCGTTACGTTAAAGCAAATCACTTTCCAGGTCCCGTTCCCTCCAATTTTCCTCAAAAGGGTTGAGCTTCGAGAAAAAGGAAACACACGTATACGTATATAAGTAAAAACAAACCAAGTTATACGAACAATGGCCTCTCCCTGAAGGTGTTCTCGCTCCGAAAGAGTAAACGTCCTCGGATGGCAGTCGGGGGTGGGGGGCAGGGCTAAATTAAGCGACGTAAAGGCATTCTGGCAAATGAAAGGACAATTTCGCGCAATGCACGAAATATTCACAGATCCCCGACAGTCTCTGCAATCGCGCCGCGGTCGAGTAATTAAATCCTTGGTCGATTCGTTCGCTCGTGCAATATGCATCGGTAGACTTTTTCATACTTGGTCGAGGATGGGAGTGGATGGCAAGGCGGGAAGGAAAGAATCAAAGAAAGAATAAATCGCGATTTTTTTTTTTTTTTCTTTCCGCGAACAATCTCGAGCGGAGAATTTCCATGGTATTTAAAATGTAAACCTTGGGGCTACGCGCTCGGCCGCAGGTACTCCGCCCCCTCCCTTCTTTCTCGTCCTCCATCGATCACGCCTTTAATCGGGCCAATTAATACAGCCTTGATTATTCGATGGTTAATTTCTAACGCTACGATCGAGCATCATCTCTGTCCCGTTCCGACGATTCTGTCTTTTTGATACGCGTTCCTTCCGCGCGAGACCCGCGAGCGTGTTGAAATAAAAAAAAAGGGTCGCAGGAGGAAAGGTGGCGAACGAACGCGTCGGTTGGTTGTTTTATACGGTTGGGGATATTTTTTAATTAAATTTAATCCAATTTCTTCGCACAGCGCGGAAAAAGAATTCCATGTTTAAGAGAATCGCGAAAACAAAGAGGACGGAAATCTTGCGAACAAGAACAGCCGTACCGGGAAGGGATATGAAAAATATTGTTTAGATTCCAGTAGGGTTTCGAGGAACGATACGAATATCGGAGGACGACTAGAGACTCGCCACGGTGGCCAATATCGATACAAAATCGCGAGTCGATTCTACGATAGTTTCTCCTACTCGATTCTCGTTAACGATACCGCACCGAGGGACCCAACAGGTGAACTGATTATCGCGTAAAAAGGAAACGAAGACATTACTTCCCGTCGGATGATCGGAAATGTCGTTTCAATCGTTAAATCGGGCCAACAGAGCCGGCCCGGATACGTGGCCATTTTTTTTTTTTTTACTGGAATTTAAAAAATTTACGAGCTAATAAAAACGATCATTTCGTGGTTAATTATTCCGGCGCACCGGTAACCTAGATTTCACAGCCTCGTCCGTGTACCGACCCTATTCAATTCCGTCGAAGGAAGAAAGGACTATGAAAAGGGGGAGGTTACTACGCTACGATCAGGGAGAAAGAGAGAGAGAGAGAACTACATTTCCCCGTACGACTTCCACGCGAATTACCGCGACCAATCTGTGACCACCGGGTTTACAACCCGGTGAACACACTGGACAAGAACAATGTGGTGGTAGACAAACAAAAAACACGTCCTCCGAAAGAACAATTAGACGAACTACTCCTATTGTACCACGGAACGACACCGATAATTATCATAACTATTTCGCTACCGCTCGAGTGTACCGCTTCTCATTTTTTATGCGCTCAACGTCTTCGGCGCGCGAAGTTTGCGGTAAGTAAACGTTCGCGAGGGACGAGATGCGGTCGAAGAGCTATTTGTAAACCTAACCGGAGACACGGTTTTCCCCGTGAATGTCTCGCAGGTGTCCATTTCGCCGAAACGAAGACACGAGTTCGCGACGAGCGACTCGCGTTAAGTTTTTCGTGACTTTCGGCGATTTTTCGTCACTTTTCGCGATTTTTCGCGACCTTTCATGTTTTTTTACGATTTTTCTCGATTTTTCCCGAGTTTTCCTGACTTTTCGCGATTTTTCATGTTTTTTTACGATTTTTCACGGTTTTTCTCGAGTTTTCCGGACTTTTCGCGACTTTTCACAATTTTTCGCGACTTTTGGCCATTTTTCTGACTTTTTGCGAGTTTTCCGGATCCTTCGCTGATTTTTCCCCGGATTTTTCGCTGGTTTTCCCGTATTTTTACGACTTTTTCCAAGTTTTCGCGAATTTTCTTAATTTTTCGCGACTTTTCCAAACTTTTCGTGAATTTTCCCGTTTTTTCGCAATTTTCGAAGCCCAAAGGACGGAAAATGAATTTCAGTGCGAAACATTTTCGCAAAGACGTTCGTAACTAATATTGATGACGTCTGGTTATCGTTTCGCGTTAAAACGAGATTTCAATCGTCCGCATTCGAGGGCCCTCCGACCATTGAAATTCAACTGGAAAATCGTTTCGTTAACGGAGGAGGTCGTAAATTCGCGTCGATTCAGTTTCGTGGCCCGATCGACGGTTTTTCTTTCTCCGGATCGTTCGCACGCTACAAGTATCGTTGAACGCGGATCCACGAAGTTCGGAATGTGAATGTCCACGTGACTGGATTCGCCTAAGCGATTAACATTCTTCGATGTAAGAAACGCGCGGACTACGTTGATCCTAGATGGTCGGTTTCCAAATCTTTTGAACGAGAAGAGAACCAACGAGAGAAACTCTCCGGATTGGAGACAAATAGATTTAAACCTGTACACGAAAAATACACCGCGATTGTTGATCATCGATAACCCAATTGTAGAAGGTGGTTGGAAAATCGTTGTACGATCGACGTGCCGTCAGAATCGATCGTTTACCTAGCTCGAACGTCGAACAGAGATGAAAAATGTCCGCGACAAATCGAATTAACCGTGGCGAGGGTGGTTGAGGAGGAAAATGGCTAGGTTACCAGGAAGAATGCATAAACGCAGCGCGTCGTTAACGCCGGTTATGAAACTTCCTGGTTTCTGGGCCATTAGGCACGTCGTTGCTACTCCCTGGACTTCAGAGCCTACTTTATCGTGCAATCGTAAACGTATTAATAAATAATAACCACCTCACGCTTCCGCCGGGCTGCGTTATAACCGTGCTCCCTTCTCCCCCGCTTCTCTACCCCTTTTATTCATTTCGCAGACCTGTTTTCTGGCTGGGTTCATCCCCTTCCGCTCCTCCGCGTCCCGTCTAGCTCTCTACTCCTTTCTCCGGACGGTTTCATCCCTTTATGGGAGCTTCTATTTACCCGGTATACCCTTCTGCTTCTCCCCTCTCCGCTTGTTTCCTTCTTTTCTTCGGTTCGTCGTGACCCTTTTCAGATACCAAACTTCCTTACACCCGAGATTATCTTTCGTTATTAGCCGACCTCTATCAAACTTTCATCTTTGCGTATGTTCGTCCTGTTCTATCTGATTCTCCGATTCTTATCCAGCTCCGCGTTTCTACATTCGTCTCTTTCGCTTTGCCTCATTTAACTCTCTATAACCTACTCTAGACTTGCGTTTACGCTCTGCTATCAAACTTCGTGCCAGGCAACTATGTTCCTCTTCTTCGGTTGTTTACCCGTGTTCACGTTCTCCTCTCTTTTCAGAAGCTTCACCCTATTTACTACCCCATCTTCCGTATACCTGTGTCTATTCTCCGCTAGCAACTCATCTTTGCTTCAGTTGTGTTCCACGTTCACATATATTGTATCATGTCCTACGGTTCTTAGGACATATCTGTTTAGAGACATGACGCGACAATCTCTGTTTAGCTCAATGTTTTTACTTTCATCTCTTTCTACCAGCTCCATCTTGGCTTACTTAGCTCTCTATAACCTCCTCTAAACTTGCTCTAGACTTGTGTTTGCACTCTACTATCAAACTTTCAAACTTTGTCCCAAGCAACCGTGTTCCTCGTCTTCTGTTGTTTATCCGTGTTTCACGTTCAAACGATCTTCTCTCTTCCTAAGTATACTTTATCCTAGTTACTTCTCTATCCTCTCTACACCCTCCTCTTACTCTATCCTCTGTGTCGATCCTCGGCCACTAGGTCACCTTTACTCTATCCACGTTCACGTATCCTCGTCCTTGTCTTTTTAGCTCTATGCTTTCTCCACAGCTACTTTTGTTACTCTCTCTTCGGTTTCCTTCGCTCTACACTCGAGTGTCCTCTTCTATCGTTTCTCTTTCATCTTGTCTAGCTTTCTGCCTCCTGTACACCTCTCTCTAACAACTCGTCCTCTCTCTGTTCCTCTTGCAGGCATTTCCATCCTCCTCTAACCGACGCTTCTCCGCACTCTTTCGCTCTCTACCCTTCGCTCGCCCTCTCCCTTTGGATATTCATCTCGAACTGGTTTTTTGGTTGCACACTTGCAGGAAGGATAAGTGTAGTCGAGACTCCCTGGGAGAACCACGGAAAGGGCTGGCGGGCCTACGGCGCAGCTTTTATATTGCGTGCATTTTATAGCGATCGCGAGCTCGTGGAAGTGTAAGTACAGCCACTCTCCCCTCGAGATACTTGTACACGATGACAAAATCGTACACGTAGCGTCGAACCTTTCGATTATTTATGGCAAAGGTCGCGTAGCCGGGCCGAGTCTATTCTCGAACGATCGAAAACAAACAAAAATAAAGCTCATCGTGGAACAAGATCCGTCCCCTATTTATCCACGAAATCGTTTCCTTCTCTGCCAACGATTTAAAAGAGGAACGAACGCTCATCGAGACCCGTGTAAAACTTGAATCGAGTCTAGACACAATCATAGCTCGAGTCTAAGTTAGGAACTGGTTAGTTCTGCATCCGGTTGCAGTTAACTCTGCCTTTTACACCGAATATATCTCGAACATACGAGACACGAGGCTGGTTTCTATTAAGTCCCGGTTAGATCTGAGTTCTGATCGAGTTACTCGGTTCAGAGGGCTGGTGTACCTTTTAACCTAGAAAACGGCACAAGCGTCTGAACGCGTGAGACCTAAATTAGGTCCCGACTGAGTCTTGTTTAGCGCCGCGTTGAAACCCAAGGAGCTTCGCAAATTCTTCGAACGCGCGAAGTAATTCGAAACGGGCCTCGATTCGATTTTAGGCTCGTGGATTCTCGATGGTAACCACTGTAACGAGAAATCGGAACGAATTGCACCGTGACCTCGAAAATCAATTCGTTACCGTTTCGGTTACGTTTCGCTTCGAATTCGCTTCCGCAACGTGAATTCCGCGTATACACAATCGGTTTCAGAGGTCACGCACACAGAGAATACGCGCCGGCTGTAAAGAGACATAATGCATGACCCTTAGGCGGAAAGCAACGATTGTTTCATCCCCGAAAATGATATTCACGGACCGCCAGACCGCGCCGCGTAAAAGGACTCCGTGCTTCCAGGTTCTCCCTTCTGTCTCTTTTTCCGCTCCCGTGGCTCCTCGTCTCTACGCCTTTAGCTCGCGTGCGCCCGCGCCGTTTTCGTATTTTTCAGCAAGAGAAACAGCGTAAGGTTTACCCTGAAAATACATCGCGGCCCCGGCATCATGCAATTAAACGTGAGTACGTCGGAGCGCGAGAAAAGGGGAGGGAAAAACGAGCAGCGAGAGGATCGACGAGAGAAGCTGAGATCTAGGGGGAGGGAAAGAGAACGACCAGCTGGCGAATGAAAAATCTATTGTCGCGATGAACGACGCTAAACAGGCTCTTGGTGACAGGTGCAAATCTCTGGTAAAACAGCTTACGGGAACAACCAGCCAATTATAGTTAATTTCGTGTCTTAATTTCGACGAGATTACGCTTCGACTTCTCTTATTGGATTACTGTCCCTTCGAAATTATGCGCGGGTAATTATTAATCGAGCTCGAGTGTTATTATTTGAAAGAATAAATTATTTGAAAAATCATCTTCCAGACGATATATAATTTGGATAGGTAGGTAATCATCGATCGAGACTGAACATTAACCGAATAAAATATTTGAAAAATGATCTTTGAGACGATATATTATTTGAATGTGTGTTATGTGAAATAACTGTGTTCTTTCTAGTTTTATCGTGTCGATATAGTCACCTGCATGAAAAATTGTAAATTTTACAAGTGCAGGACACGCAAGATACGTAACAAATTACTTGGTGTCCCTTAGCACAGTGGAAAATGAGAAATTTGAATCAATGTTTGACAATTATAACATTTCTGAACGTTTAAAACATCGAACGTTAAAAAGAAGAATCAGTGATGTACTTGGTCGATATGCAAACGAAGTTGAAAGAATTCTACGATAAATACACCTTCGATGTTTCGCTCTTATCGATACAAAACGTAAACACCGCAAAAACGAACAGCTCGTTTCAACGAGCACGGAAATAGTTGCCTAATTGAACAACTACTCACGTATACCGATGTACATTGATGTATTTTTTCCGTCGGTGTCTCGAAAACGAAGACAAATCGACTCACGGTGTATACATTTTTCATTCAGAAGGATCTTCCAAATGTACCGACAAATTTGATCCGTTTCGTTCTGAAACCCTCCGTATAGAAACACTAATAATTATTACGACTATTGGTTCAATGTTCACCGAACAAAAACGAAGTTAGAAATCTCCGACGTTGCGAATCCCTACGAAAACCAACCACAGGGTGTCCCAATCGTCACCGGTCGATTCGAATCTCGCGCCATTTTTAAAACCTCGAACCGATTTACCCGAAACTTGACACACGTCGTCTAGACATATGGGAAATTAATCGTGGAGAAGTACACGGTGAAAGAATTGCGTGAAAATCGTTCGTACGTATTACGAGTTATTCGTGACGTTTTTTCCACAAAATTAATCAAGTAAAGGCGAGATTCGGTCGAGGCGTGTTTGCGAATGTATGATGCGGTCGCCTACGAGTATTTCACACCGAGGAACAAACGGGGCGATGTAACCGGCGTGGAAAAGAGTATCCACGTTTCGAATGAATTTAAGTGAGAATCTCTCGGCGGGATACAAGCCGGGTGTGATGGAACAATCGCTGAACGAATGCAACCGAAATGCAACGTCGTGTACGGTGAAATTTGACGCGCTGGCACGCGTGTATCGCGTGTAATTGTTCCGCCTCGTCGTGACACCTGGGAGACTTACATTGAAATTTGCTTGAAAATCAACGCCCGTGGTTTTCCACACACCGTGGTTAATCCTCGCGCTCCACCGCCCACCGTTCACCGCAGAAACAATGAGGTCGGTCTTTTTTGCAAAGTCCGTACAAAACAACACTCCAGAGCGATGAAAATTACCAGACACTAAGGGGGTTGATCCCGAGAAGCAAACGGCCGGTGTAAAAATCGTTTTGTTTACATCGTTCGTTACGAATGCTAAACGGATAAATCGGAACAAGACGATCCATTAAGAAGATTTCGTACCTTCGAGGTAACAATTAAATAAATACACGTCCGCGTTTTCAACGGATCCTCGATGCAACGAACACGCGGTGGTTTAAATTATTTAAACATAAATTATTTGGAAAATCATCTTCGAGACGATATATTATTTGAATGTGTGTTACGTGAAATAACTGTGTTTAATTTTTTCATAATGACCATATGATTCTTCTCTGAATTGAAAATGATCTTTTAGTGTACTTTCCATGCAATCAAATATTTATTCAGATATTTTCTCGGTAGGTGAATTTGTCGACTATAGATGATTCTCGACAACGAGATTCTCGATAGAATGTAAATATTTAATCTTCGATCATCGGTGTGATCGATACCGATCCTATCGATGATTTTCGATCCCGAGGTACTCGATAATACGTATCGATCAAAGTCCATAAAATGTTAATCTTACTTTCTCTCTCTCTCTCTCTCTCACTCTCTGCCTGGTGTTCTTTATTTCTTAAGTAAAATATAAGTAAATTTCGTTGGAAAGTTTTTGTTATATTTACCTCTGTATCGTTGTCCGTAACGCGTTCTCTGTCTCTGGCCAAGACTCGACTGTGCCAGCGCCAACAGTAGCAAAAGGATCACGAGGAATCTCCTCGCCGGAAGTCCCATTGCACTTTTCGTGTATCGTTTACTAGCGTCTCATTTGCCGCGGTCGATTTTGGCTTGATTTTCACGCGTAACAATCCTCTTTTCCCGTGTCTCTGTCACCGGGTCACGAGCCAACTTCTTCGAAACACACAACGGAAGGATCCCAGCGGCTAAATTCAATTCCACGAATTAATCGATCGGTTTCTCCGAGGAACACCTTCTTCGAGGGTCTAGCAGGGTGGAGGGAAGCTGGAGAATGAACTTGTGCGCGAAAAAATGTACAACGAAACTTCGACCGACCCGAAGATACACCGATAGACGTTAATCGACTCGAATGAAAGTCCAGAAACGAAAATGAGCTTTCGTCCAGAAACGAAAAGGAGCTTTTGTCCGTATACGAAATAAATTTTCATAGATCGTGGAGCTACCATGATTCGTTGAACGATCGTGGGAGATTCAACGGGATGTTCCAATTGACTCGTATCCGACACGTCGAGTGACAAGTATCGAAAAAAAAATGAGTACTCGATCACTCGACAGCGAATCGGATCGTTTGAGTGCAGAGAGGTGCACGGTGGGCCAGAAACTCCGAACACTTGGCAAAAAATTCGAAAATTGACGGTTGTCGGACGTCGAATAACAGTGGGTGAGTTTTTTTTTTTTTTAATAAACTCGAGAGCAAATAAAGGCGTTGGATTGCCGGGATCGGTGTCGCTTAAGTTGAAAGTTGTGTGTCGCTGATCGGTTTGGTTAGAGAGCGAACGAGAGATTTGTAAGTGTGCTTTTTATGAATACACGATAGTGTTTGAAAACTAAATCGATACGGCTTGTTTGTTTAAGGGTAAATAAAAGATTATACCATTTTAAACAATATTACGATACTTAGAAAGTATTTAGAATATTTAGAAAATTTAGAATGTTTAGGATATTTGGAATATTTAGGATATTTAGAATATTTAGGATATTTAGAATATTTAGAAAATATTTTAATATTCAGGATATTTAGAATATCTAAAAAATATTGTAATATTTAGGAATAATCGGCAGTTTTATTGCCACGAGAAAACAACGTATTCATTGATATTCAAAACTCTTAATTGCATTTCAAATGTGCCTCGACAAAATTACTTTTTTCAAAATTTCCCGAATGTAATCTGGAGAAGAGATGCATCTGTATTGCACTTTGCGAAAGGTTAAATTTTTTCTACGCGCGGTACTCCGTATTTCATGATTTCTCCCTGTTATTGAACAGGAATTCGTAAAGCAAAAATTTCGTCGTGCATTGACAAAAAATGTACTCACAGGACCGTCTCTTTTTTCCTCTGTAATCAAATTTATCAATAATGCACAAACTCGAACCTACACGACACCGACCACGACATACAGCAACGGAACATTCACGAACCGCGTGTGTAACGCGATGAAATTATTTAGTAAATATTTAGTAAATATTTATACGCTTCAATGATAAAAAGTAAATTTCCCCATGAGCTCGTTGCTCTACAAGCTGCTCAGCGATTAACGGTATTCGATTAATCGTTTCTCCGCGAGCTACTCAGTGATTAGCAGGATTCGATTAATCGTTTCTCTACGAGCTACTCAACGATTAGCAGAATTCGACACTGAACCCGGACCAGATACGTCGATACGAGATTATTGGGAAACTAAACTAGGTGGTTCTCCAAAGATGAAGCTTCCCTTATACCTAACTGGACCCTACTACTGTGATGTTCTCGTGCAGCGTTTAAGGGGAGTAATCTGAACAATGGATCCTGTCCGAACGATGGATCCCAATCGAAACTGGACGATGAATTCAAATTGAAATTGAACGATGAATCCAAATCGAAACTGGACGATGAATCCAAATTGAAATTGAACGATGGATCCAAATCGAAACTGAACGATGGATCCAAATTGAAATTGAACGATGGATCCAAATCGAAACTGAACGATGAATCCAAATTGAAATTGAACGATGGATCCAAATCGAAACTGAACGATGGATCCAAATTGAAATTGAACGATGGATCCAAATCGAAACTGGACGATGAATCCAAATTGAAATTGAACGATGGATCGAAATCGAAACTGGACGATGGATCCCGACCGAAACTGAACAATGTACCCCAATCCAACGAACAAGGGATACGATGGATACGTTCCAAGGAATACGAGGATTCTTCGAAACTGGTATCCGAGCGTTCGTAAAACTGTTTTTGTCCCACCTATCGACGAGTTTAAGTTCCAATGTTCGAAGTAGCGTCCAAGGGTGGCAGGTTTTCTTGTTAGTTACCGAGACCCTTTTTCCATCTTAACCGTTCGACGATTCGGTTTTTGTCTCGCGGGATTACAGACGGATTGTCAACGCACGGAGGCCGAGTGAAAAAAGGAAAACACAGTGGATATAGAGGGTCGTCGGGGCAGGAATGGCGAGAGAGGGGGGGGTGGTAGGAGAAGTGTGAGAAGCAACGGTAGAACAGAATGGGGAAAAGGCAAGGAAATTGTGCAGCGCACGGGGTACAATAGTCGGTGTCGCGGGCCGCCGCGACGTGCTGTGTTTTTCAATTATTTTTAATTATTTTCTGAAAGCCGGTCCCGCGTTTGATGCACGCGCTGGCACTCGCCCGTGCCGTTTTTCCCCCTGTTTTTTTCGCCCGCCGTTTTTCCATATCGATCTCTCCTCTCGCGTACACACGCTACCACCGTCGACGTCCAATTTAACAGTCAGCCTCGGTGTCACCGCGACGAACAAAGACAACCGAGCACGGCGAGAGCTCTCTTTGAAACGCCTTCGAGAACGCGCGACGAAACTGCTGAATCGTTTCGTACGTTTCTCGGATCCAACAGTTTGCGGCGTCTCGGAATCGCCCCGGATCTCGTGGAACTTCGATCCACAACGTTCGATTTCGAACGATTCGAACAACCATAGACCATCCGCGACCAGCCTCCAGCCAACTCGGAAATTACGTTACAAACGCTATCGTTACCAGATGGCTTATCCGCGAATTGTGCCGCGCAGTGTTCGATACCAAAACTTCTTCAGAATCGTGGAGAACACGGACCATCGGGAATGATTCGTTGAAGATTCTAGCCTCGAAACTTCCAAGCAACATTACGGGTACTGGTATTTTTTACCATAGAGAAATATTCTTCGAACTGGATGGTTCGCTAATCGTCGAAAGTTTGAATGCAGAGCAAGTTTTTATGTGCAATTTGGTCGAACGAAGTTTTACAGTTTCGGAGAATTTTTATTCATTTTTATTCCTATCGAGTAGAAGTTTCTGGACTCGAAAGTCGAAAGCAACGTTACGGGTACTAGTATTTTTTACCATAGGGAAATATTCTTCGAACTGGATAGTTCACTAATCGTCGAAAGTTTGAACACAGAACAGAAGTTTCGATGTGAAATTTGGTCGAACGGAGGTTTGCGGTTCGAGAGAATTTTTATTCATTTTTATTCCTATCGAGTAGAAGTTTCTAGACTCGAAAGTCGAAAGCAACGTTACGGGTACTAGTACCTTTTACCATAGGGAAATATTCTTCGAACTGGGTGGTTCACTAATCGTCGAAAGTTTGAACACAGAACAGAAGTTTCGATGTGAAATTTTGAGAGAGAACTTGAACGAAAGAACTTTGTCGAATAAACATCGACGGAGGGAATTTTTATTATTTTTGATTACCAGCAAAATACTCCCGAAGATGTGAAATTATATTACGAACACCATTGCAAAATTCCTAGTAAGAAATATTCTCTTCCTCGTTTAGACGATATTGGTTGCCAACAGTGCGAATGCAATACCGAGTATTCAACGAGATTAAAGGAATTTCTGTTTTCTTAGTAAGAATTCGACGATGTTTGGAATTACGTTATAAGACACTATTGATTAGTCTTATCTTCGAACTGCTTAGAATATTGCTTACAACGGAAGACGTTGAACATTCTGCGGAATTTTAAACGCCTTAACGATATTACAGGGATTCGAACGTATTGAATACGATCTGGTGTTGAATAATGTTCGAAAATTGCGTTACGAATACTTTAATCAAAGGCTACCCAGAAGCAAATATTATTAATCTTCCCGTTAGCGAATAGACGTGAACGAGGATTAACGAAATTCTCGAGAGAATTGGAAAGTTTCGAACCTTCGAAGAGCGAATTATACGTAGCTTCGAATTTCTGCGCACCGTTCACAATTTTTATAACAATTTACACTCTTTTAATGAACATTCGCGACGATCTGAGACATTCAGGACGTTCTAAATTCAAAACTGTCGACACTTCTTTGGCTTTCGAAAGTTCAAACCTTTCAAGACTTTCACGAATTCCAAGCAATTCGAGATGTTCGAAGAGTTCGAGAGAATTTTTGAATTCGTGTCAAAATTTCCGAAACAATTAACACGTTGAAACTTCTGAAAAATCAAAAAATCTGTCGACTCGATTCTTACAAGTTCGCGCCTTTCGATTCAATTTTCACGAATTCCATAGAATTCAGGATGTTCGAAGAATTCGAGATGTTCAAAGCGAATTTACGAATTCGCGTAAACTTCCGAAGGAATGAACACTTGCGTCGAACCCTACGAAACATTCTAAGCTTTCGATTCAACGTTCGCGAGTCCACGCATTTCGATTCAATTTTCACGAATTTCAAAGAATTCAGGATGTTCGAAGAATTCCTGATGTTCAAAGCGAATTTACGAATTCACGTAAACTTCCGAAGGAATGAACACTTGCGTCAAAACCTACGAAACATTCTAACCTTTCGATTCAACGTTCGCGAGTCCACGCATTTCGATTCAATTTTCACGAATTCCAAAGAATTCAGGATGTTCGAAGAATTCGAGATGTTCAAAGCGAATTTACGAATTCACGTAAACTTCCGAAGGAATGAACACTTGCGTCGAAACCTACAAAACATTCCAACCTTTCGATTCAACGTTCGCGAGTCCACGCATTTCGATTCAATTTTCACGAATTCCAAAGAATTCAAAATGTTCGAAGAATTCAAGAGGAACGACTTTCGTAAATACGTCCCTAGACCCTATCGAGACTCGCGCGAACCGTTCGAGATTCTCGTTCCTGACGACTCGATTTCGGAAGAAAGTAACCACCATCGTCGAACAATCACCGCGAATCACAATTTCGAACCGTGTTTTTCCAAAACAAAAAGCACCGAGTACAATCACACGTTTTCGACCTTCTCTATCGGGGAAGAAACATCGTCGATCGAAAATTGTTTCTCGACGGTTGGTCGAGTTCCGTTCGAAATCTCCGCTCGAAACGGACGAGGATTTCGTCGCGCGCCAACTTTCGATTCGCCGCGCGGTCAGATCCAACGTTCTCCTCGAATTTCGTCGTAGCTTTGTTTATTCTTCCGGTTGTACGTGCACTTCATATTTCTTTCGTAACAAAGACTTTTTTTCCGGTAGATATCGGCGAGCGATTATTATTATATACCATTACATATTAATATTACTATTACTATTATTATAACTATTATTATTATTGTTATTGTTGTTATTATTGTTATTATTATTATTATTATTATTATCTCGTAACTCGTGCGCGATAACGGAACTCGTTCGATCCACGGGTGAAGTAAATCTCGCGATCCTCGAAAAAGGTGTTCACCTCTCCCGCGTTACGGTCCTCCAGCGTAAGTTCCGCGTGCGGAAAACAGCGGAACACGACGTACCTGAAGATCACGGAGCACTCCGTGTCGAAAGAACGCGCGAAACGCAAACGCAGCTCCAAGTGGTAGATACCGCGGTGCCCGTGCCTGACAGACTGGCAAACTGGTAGTCACCATGAACCGAACGAAGAACAGGCCACCCCACCTCCGCTGTCAACAAGGGAAGCGTGGGAGGCACCGAGCTAAGTACTTTAGATTTTTTTCTTCCCGAGTCTACGTCGACGCTCGACGTCGTGACGATCGGGGAAAAGTAAAACGTGAGAACTGAACGAAATTAATCGAGAGAATGCGGTTCGGGACTTTGACCAATCGGGATCGGGTTAGGTCGATTTGTTGACGTTTGACCGAGACTCTATACGGTGAACATACGTGTATATACATCAACGAATGTACGAACTCGAAATTCAGTATCAAGTTCGAATTCAAATTCGAACAACGTTGGACGGGATTTATAGCAGAGAACCAAAGAATAGGTTCGTTCAGTTTGTCGACGTTTGACGCGATTTGAGAATGTTTGATGCGAAGAGAAATAGCGGCAGACCTTCGAACTTAAAAATTTTGCTTGGAAGAAGTGAAATATAAGAATTGTGGTCGAATTTACACGAGAGATAACGATTTAGAGCTGGAGAAAAAACTTTACTCGTTGCGCAGACGTTAGATCGAGAACGATACGAGCACGCTATCGTCAGTTTTTCGAACTCGATGCTGGAGCTGGTAAGAAGTAAGCGTAACTAAATATAAGAACTCGTCAAAATTTAGACGAGATATTACAACTTCGACGTCAAAGATAATTTGTCGGTCCGTCGCTTGTCGTTGTCTGAAAGTGTTTGACGGGAGCAAAATTATCGGTAGGCCATCGAACTCGAAACTTCTACTTATACAAAATTCAGAAAGCGAACAATACAGTCCGATCGAAATCAAATTAGAAACGATCCTTCGGTTCGTCGATGCTCTGTGTAAAAGTTCTTTGACGAAGCTATAGGCAAACCTTCAAACTTGAAACTCTGTTTTCTATAAAATGCAGGAGAAAATAATAAAGACCGATAGAATTCACATGAAAATTCAATGGAATTACATATCGATATAATTCGGAGCCGAAGAGTAGATACATCCAGTACGTTGACATTTCATTGTCAACGTTTGAAACTTAGATTGTACGCACTCGAAGTAAACGTTTGTACAACGTTTCTCGAGTTTTCGAAGTTTCAAACATTGTCAATCGAACGTCAACGTACCGCAAAAATCTACTCTTTGGCTCTGAATTACAATCGTACGCACTCGACCGATTGTACGCACTCGAAGTAAACGTTTGTACAACGTTTCTCGAGTTTTCGAAGTTTCAAACATTGTCAATCGAACGTCAACGTACCGAAAAAGTCTACTCTTTGGCTCTGAATTACAATCGTACGCACTCGATGTAAACGTTTGTACAACGTTTCTCGAGTTTTCGAAGTTTCAAACATTGTCAATCGAACGTCAACGTGCCGAAAAAATCTACTCTTTGGTTCTGAATTACAATCGTACGCACTCGACCGATTGTACGCACTCGAAGTAGACGTTCGTATAGCGTTTCGCGAGTTTCCGGTCCCACAAGAGCGATATCTCCGAAAATTGCTACCGAAGGAAGTTCCGTTTTTAACGATCCGACACCCAAACCCAAGCTTCTCCGCGGATCTCGAAATCGGTGAGCGATAACGTTTCGATCCACGTGTGAAATAAACCTCGCGTTCCTCGAAGGAGGTGTCCACCGCGTCAGAGATCCTCGAGCGGAAGTTGCGCGACGAAACACGGGAAACGACGTACCTGAGGATCACGGACAGCACCCCGTGGAAGAACGCGCGAAACGCGAAACCGCGAACACAGCTCCAAGTGGTAGATACCGCGTTGCCCGTGCCTGACAGACTGGCAAACTGGTAGTCACCATGAACCGAACGAAGAACAGGCCAACCCCACCTCCGTTGTCAACAAGGGGAGCGTGGGAGGCACCGAGCTAAGTGCTTTAGATTTTTACCTTCCCGACCACGTCGACGCTCGACGTCGCGACGCTGTCGTGGAATCGCGGTTTCGCGATACACGGACCCGTTAGTAGCCAAGGTCCTCGTAACGATTCGTCACCGAGGTTAGAAATCGATCGACTCACGAGCGAGGTGTCGATCGTACTCGCGGACTTTTGGCCGCGATTAATGTTAAACGGTGTCGAGCGAACTAAATTTGGCCCGTTTCGGGCGATCGATTTTAAACGTTGCGGATAAAAATTTCACGCGTCGACGTTTTAATATGTTCGCGCCGCGCTTCCACCTCGACACCGCCCCCTTCGGTCACGTGACGCGGCTCGATCGTTGTTAATACTTTGTATCAACGTGTATAATCCTATGGAAACGGACAGACTTGATTTATTTAACGCGCTTTTAGAATTAGTCACCGAGCCCGCGACCCTGCGGGATTATTTCCTTTCGCGTTCGATTTCCGGTGGCGATGTTCAACCGAGCGCGGGAAAAATTTCGAAAAACCGGGGATCACCGGAGCTACTGCACGGACGATAACTGAACACCACGGAGATAATACACGAGTGTGATTTTTTCTCAAACGGGATGGAGAAGTGGGTTTATTTTCGCGCGAATTCCTTTCGTCGAAGCACGTATCGCGATTTATAGAAAGATTGCTCGGAACTGTTCGTTTCAGAATCGATCTTCGAACGTTTACTTTCAACGTTCGTTACTACGACGAATGATCGCAAGAAAAAGATGGTCTTCACCTCCGTGTCCCTACCGGGAAACTACCGTTTATGGTATTTCAGCTTCTTCCAACGACGTTTCTCTCTATTATTTAAAACAGCCAGAATATTCACACAGCCAGCAAGACACTCCGCAAAGAGGACAGCTGATAGACACTTTTATTTAGAGATCCTTGCTTACCGAAACGGGTTTTTGGTTGGCCTACATCGAACTTTCCGATAACAAATCCACCTTGGCCGGGACATTCGGGGTAAAAATTCAACGCACTGATCTCGATCGGATGTTTCCTTATCGAGTCGTTGGTTTCTTTGAATCGAAATTTTCAGTCTAGAAACGAAACTCAATCGAGAAGAAATTTGTAGAAAAGTTGACACCTTTGTTCAAAGCTTCTCGCTACCTTCGTTCCGCGTTACACTCACGTGGAAACGATCAATGAACTCATCTGAACACAAATTGCTCGAAATTTTCATTCTAGGATCTAAACTCGCTCGAAAGGATAATTACAGAAAAATTGACACCTTCGTTCAAAGCTTCTCACTTGGTTCCGCATACCGGAATCCCACTAAATTTTTCTAAACACGGATTGCCCTCGTACGAAGGTCTACGATAAGAGAGCGATTCCATTCACGAGTCTACGACTACAAATCCCCTTATCTCTGGCGTTTGTACGTGGACACGCGGATTAACTTCGAAACGTTCGCGCGAAACGTTCTCAATAGCCGCATTGTCTAACCCCGTGTCTTCGTCATAGGTGTCTACACTCGTAACAAAAACGTAGACACCTAAGGGGACGACTAAGGGGGAACGATTGTCGAAAGAAACAATCGACAAAGCGAACGAACCCTAAAAGAGAAAAAAATTCCGTGGAATTCGTAATTGGCGGGAAAATGTGTCGAAGAAAGTCTCCTACGGAGCGTTAGTTTCGTCAGTTTCCGGGTACACCGCGTGGTTGGCGCGCGCGATCTACGAGAGATCCAGAGGATTACGAGCGGCGGTCTGACGAACGCAACAGGCGCTCCTCGATCTATAACGAGCCGGGATTTGTGGACGGTCGGCGGTTCGAAGGATTTGTCTTGCCCCGGAGCCGTGATCGCCCAATGCTCCAGGAGATTGGAGCTGACTCTCGTTTTCGTCCACCCGCGCGGAAGTTGTAACGCGACACCGGTTATGAATAGAGCGACGAAAAAAATATAAAGAAAAAGATTCCCCCGAGGGTTGGGAACGGAGGGAAGGAAAATAGAGACTGGAAAACCACCCCGCCGTTGGACATCGAACAGCGAGGAGACATCGACTTCCAGAACGAGGAAATTTCGAGCGACATCGGTGTCTCGTGTTAAACGAATACGTGTGTGTATCAATGGTAATTGTAATAATAATAATGTGAACACGACCCTGGACGTTCCGTTGAATTCCAAGAACCCAAGGAGAGTGTACTCGAACCGAGTGATGTTCGAAACCGATCGGTTCGTAGGAATTTCTACGACGACCTTCGCGCTCTATGACGAGATGCGAAGACGATGTTACGTGGATTACGATTACGCGATCCTGGGGCACGAGCGTGAATCAAAGTACCCTCCTCACGAGGGTGTACGAGACCCTGAGCACGTGAAAGTTTCGAACACGTTGTACTCCCCTTCGAGAAACGAGAGACGATCGTTCTCGGGCATCCGCGATTGCTGATCCGGAAGTCGACACGCGCTTTAACCCTTTCACCTACAATATCGTGCAAGACGCACTAAGGGTGAATCTTGTCCACCTTTGTACGTTCGAATATACTTTCTTGGAAATATTTGATGGGAATCCTTGGAAAATGTTTTCGAAAATAATATTTAACGTTCGCGAGGACAGTGAGAGGACTTTGATGTTGATCGTAACGCCCGTTATCGAAACTTATATCCCAAGGCAAGAGATTAGGTCGCTAACAGAGACTGGACAACGTACCGATAAGATCGCGGCATAATGCAAGGGTAAACAATCGTAATTTTATTCAATTATCTCCAACCGTTCGACCTTGTTGGCCTGTCGCGTAGAAAAATCCTGATCCAGCTCTATCGTCGAATTAGCAACGCTGGATAAAAAGTGAAAGAAACCACCTAAGCTGAGAACGTTGGTACGAAACATCTACAAATGGAGGGTCAAGATTGCACGAATACAAGGGTAAATGAAAACTGCTCCGATCGTGGTCCTCCTGGCGATCTCAACGACACTCTCCCCTTCCTCGAGGAATCGAGAGGGATTTCGCTCAAGGTGCGTCACTTGGTCGCGAGATCAACGATTAGGAAAATAATCACGGTTTCGAGTTCAAAGGAACTCGAAAACTCGCGCCTCTAGAAATCGAACCGAGATAGAGTCGAATTAGAGTCGAATTAGAACTGATCGACGTCTCCTCGACTCGACGTTATTCTCCCCTCTTCCCTCCTCGAGAAATCGAGATGAATTCCCCTCGAGGTGCATCACTTGGTCGCGAGATCAACGATTAGGACGATAATCACGGTTTCGAATTCAAAGGAACTCGAAAACCCGCGCCTCTAGAAATCGAACCGAGTTAGAGCCGAATTAGAGCCGAATTAGAGCCGAATTGAACCGAATTGGAGTCGAATTGGAGTCGAATCGGAGCCGATCGACGTCTTCTCGACGATAATCTCGACTCGACGTCACTCTCCCCTCTCCCCTCCTCGAGAACGAAGAGCCAAGAGGGAACGATCCCGCTCGAGATACATCACTATAGAGTAACGCGGTCGCGAACCGGTGATTACCGTTTCGAATAGACGATCCCGGTTTCGAATTCAAAGGGAGCTCGCAAAACCCGCGCCTCGAGTCCTCGGGCGTCGAATCAGCGAACGAGCGAGCGTACGAGCGACCGACCGACCGACCCGCGGTGTTACGAGCGAGTAACTGTCGGTGGAGCGAAGCGTGGGAGGTGTTGCAGGTACCGCGGCTCCGTGGCGTAATGGGAATATCAGGCGTCGCGACGTCAGGCGTTTGCCGCGCTTCGGCTCGTCGGCGTTTTCCGCGAGCTGGCTCGGCGACGCTCGGCGGGGCTCGTGCCCGCCCGCCCGTAAGGGAAAGGCAAACCGGCAGGAAAATGGAAAACCCTTCGATTATTCCGAGCGGCCACGAGGTTTTATCGCGGCCTAAATCCCGACACGGGTTCCCGAGCATCACGATTTAATACAGAATCCGTGTACACGGAAACGAACTTTACTATTGTTCTACATCGGTTTTACGTCTTGCGAGTTTTTTAGAACAAGGAAAAGGAAAATGGAAAACACTTCGATTTTTCCCACTGGCAGAAATGTCGACCTGTGCTCGCGAGCATTAGGATTTAACAGCGAATCATGTATCATGTATACAGAAGTTTACCATTGTTGTACATTGGGTTTGCGAATAATTGCACCGTCTTGCGATTTTTAGAGCAAGGAAAAGGAAAATGGAAAACCGAATTTTTCCGAATTTTCGCTCGTGTTCGAGAGTATTAGGATTTAATACCGAACCATATATCCGCAACTGAATTGGATGTTGTTTAAATAACAATAAAACGAAGATACATGCTTGTATTTTGATTATCGATCGGTCAAATAAGTTTCGTAATAAAATAATTAATCAGACCAGAAATCAAAAGACAATTTGTCACAATTGTAAATTATTAAAGTAAGTAAATGAGAACTAGCCATTTTCTGTTTTCCCTAAATGAAAATAGAGAAAGAAAATTTTACTCGCAAATAACGAGTAAATTATTTGTCGCGTTACCTAAATAAGAATTGTAATTATTGTTTGAAGTTGAAATTTTATTTTCAATTACTATTTATTGTTTATTATTACGCAGAGAAATTTGGCGAACTCTGACTTAGAATCCATTGGCAATCATTTGACGTTAAAAACGTTTTCGTTGCTAGAAAAAAAAGTTAAAATTACGGAGGACTCGTCGAGTTAAACCGATCGGAAAATCTTAAAAATGTGCCATTTCCCTCGTGTAAAATATTTCCAAAAACATGATTTACTGTCGCTTATCGCTGTAACCCCCTAACGTACAATCTCGTGTCCCATACTGTTCCGGCCGATCGTCCAAATTGCACAATTCGTGTCTCACACGTCGAGGGTTTCATACGTTTCTTATTAATAGTAGCCTAATTACTCGAGTGGTTAATCTAAATAATGTTAATTGTATGTTTCGACGATATTTTCATTATCAGTTTTCACACTGTTCGATGCACGTACCAGGAAATAAACAATGATTATTTCGAAGACTCTTCGTATTGTTATCTCGTCTCGTTATCGGTCTTCGATTTTCAAAGGCAAACGTAGAATAAATTTCTGTTATCAGTTTTTTTTAAACTGTCGATACCATAAATTATTTATCGATACTATTATTAGCGCGAACTACATAATATAATTATCATTTTAATGGCGTTTTTTTTGTCGTGTTTACGACACGTGTGCATTGAAATATGCATTTTTATATAGGAGAACGTTTTTCAGCAATATTTGTTAGCTAATAATAAGGCGTGGGGAAAGAAAATTATTTCATTTTTCTAAGAATGTTGAAGTTGTTGTCTCAGACCCACTGGAAGGCATTTCTCTGACTTTGTTCCCCCCACAGAGAAAAAAGCTCCTTGTAGAAGTTGCATTGTCCGTTGCAGCAAGAAAGATAACAAAGGGAGAAGAAAAAAGAATGAAACGAGATACTTCTGCCAAAGTTGTAATGTTGGATTATGTGTTATACCATTCTTTATAATCTACTACATCCAATTAAACTCTCGGTTGTTTTTCAACTAACAAATGATTATAACTTCTAAATTCGTAAAAAGAATTGTTTTTGTTCACTGTGAGCATTTCACTGCTCTCTTTAACAGATAGTAATGTAAATTAGATTGCTAAAAATTTAAAAAAGATTTATTATTATTCAACTAGGAAACAGTGTCCAAAAATGAACACACAGAGGATCTTTTTACAAGAGATTGCTGATGGATTAATTAAAAGCAAATCGATGCCAGAAGCACGAATTTCCTATATAATATACACTAACGTCCAAAAGTATTTGATCATGGGTCAAATACTACGCAAATTTATTTTTAGAGTTGCATTTTTAAATTTATACCCATTATTTAATGCAAACAGTTACGTATGAGAAACTAAAATTATAATTTCAGAGCCGAGCAATTCCGTATACTTGTAACAAAGAATATTTATTGAAAATGTTTTCGAAGATCTTGTTTTACAGAGCTTTCAATGATAAACAATTTCTGCAGTATTGAACAAAAACGATAATAATAGAGGTTAACATCGTTATTAAGGAAAGAGGTAGATCGAGAAGAAAAGTAATTACATATGAATAATTTACTGCTGCATCGAGGAAAGTGGTCGTATATTATCGATACAGGGGACCATTAAAAATAAAATATAATTGTAGTACCTTATTTTTGAAAATAACATAAAACATTCATCGATTTAGGGTATATAGAATTACCGAGGAATATTGTATATTGTTCTGAAAATTAAGAAGTGCTTCAATTTTATTTTTAATAGTGAGTTATTCATGTATAATCATTTGTTCCTTACAGTACCTTATTTCTCAATTATTGTATTAACTATACTATTATTTTCTTTCATTTTGGAGAAATTGTTTGTCATTGAATTAAAACAATTAAAATAAAACATTGCAATTTTTATACAAGGTTATTACAAATATTTGCTTTCGTGGAAACAATAAAATTATATATATATATATATATATATATATATATATATATATATATATATATATCGTTAATCATTAAAAAGGAATAATCGAACTTTTGCTCTTTTACCAGATGCACGTATAATAAATGATAAAATATTTCAATTACCGCGACATCAGTTTTTAAGATATAAAATTTAAATACGAATAACCTGCGTAGAAATCAAATAAATATTTAAAAGTGAAACTTTTGCTTCTAAAACCACGCGCAGAAAAATTTTCATAAAATCGACTCGATAATCGACACATTGATCGAACGACTTCAAATACATCTCTAAATAATTATGCCAATAGTTTTAACTATTTCTCACGCGGTACATTTTCACGATCTGTCATTCTTGTAAACCAAACCTCTAATTTTGTATAATTATCGATACAAAATGAAATCAACTTGTTGATAAAATTAGTTTTTTGAATAATTAATATAAAGGATGAAACATAATACCAGAGGAAATGTACAGTCCCAATCAATTTTCCAATTATTTTCCCTTGCGAATAATTATTTCGGTATAATTATCGTTATTACTGTATTTATTACATTTCAAGGGAGAACCGTTTAGTATTGTACACTCGTAATGCAAAAGAAAAAGTGAAGTGGCAGAATATGCGCGAAAAATATAAATCGTACATTTAAAAGATTCTGCGCGATCAGTTGTGAAAAATTCATCGGACAGTAATATCGAAACACAACCGATTAATATGCTCGACGTTCAGCTGATCTTTCATCGTTACCATCGTTTCTTTTACCTCTAATGAGTTGTGAATACATACTGATACGAAACTGCAATTAATTAATGTCACGTTCCAGATATAAATACATCGATGATATCATTCATCGCCACTCGGTGGATCTCGAGTCAAATTTGAACCGCAATAAAATTTCTTTTGTACGTGTTACGAAAGATTTGAATCAGATTTTTACGTTACATTTACATCGTCGGGTTTGTAATCTGGTTTACCCAGCAAATTATACGGATTCGAATAATTACTTCCTATTTCCACAGAAATTGCTTTTCTTTCGAAGAAGCTTCGCTATAAAAATGTAACGATAAATAATGATAAAAGCGGCAGAAAATATGTTCTTGAAGTACAAATAAACACTATTCTATTGACGTACAACGCACGCATATATGTTTTCAAACTTTTGCATAAACATTACGAATATGTTCTCGCATCTTGGTGCTGCATTTCTTATCATTTCCAATGCATATGTAACACCTCGAACGCTTTCTGGATACCAAAGGTATTTTCATCCTTTGTAGTATTATATCTGCACTCTCAATTGCATTGACAACACATACAGGAAGCGTTAGATTTCGATTTTCGAGTTCCGTAACACAGATTTAAATATCCTGGACCTTTTCACCGAGAAATCCTAATCGCTGACTGTACTGTATCCTAGCAATACAATGTACTGTACAACCTCTACGATACGTGCTCGTAAAAACAGTCTATTATCTGTGTTTCCGTAAAAAAATAATAAAAGATAAAATTAATCAATTAATAAGACACTACATTCCACTCGACTACGTTGAATTCTTAATTCAGTACTCTTTGCAAATATTTATTGTAAAACTTGATTTCAATTCGGTACATCGAATAATTTCTCCGCCAACTCGAACGGAGTGAGGCAATTGTCCGTAACTTTTGGATAAATCGAGATTTTTTAACCAAATTTAGCAGACTTGCGGTTTCAGATAATGAACAAACATTTTCTAAAATTACTTTCATCTTTGGAAGAAAAATTTCCAAAGATTTCCCCAACCTTCGAACCCTTGTATTAATGGCGTGACTGTTTCAGGTGAAATCAAAATTCGTCCAGGTTTGATCAATTGCAAAATTTTGCAAAGATCGTCCAATCGCGAGCAGCTGTAGCATAAATCGTCTTAACCATCGTAAACTGTACCAGTGAACCCAACACGGTAGCGACACGTTCGGCCAGGCAGATTATAAAACTTTAAATAAAATAAGTTCAGAATCGCGGTTCGTGCTCGACTCGGTCGCGATATGACGGCTGTTCTCGGCCAGCTAGCCGAGCAAAAAGCTGTTGCACGTCGTTCCCGCGGACGGGACGGGGGCAGGTACCAAGGTATATGTTTATTCAAACCCTTCTTTATATCACATTTTCATACTAATGGACTTCTTCAACTTCGTCTTTGCCCCTGGACACGCTATTCGCCGGGTTTCCATGTCAGTCGTTCCGGATTATCTTTTCGCGGCAAGATTATCCACGTCTTGGAGGCTTCGAGAAGAATTACCAAAACTTTCGACGAGTTGTTTCAATGGGAGAAAGCCAGGACGCGAGGATTGACGCGAAATTGGTCGGGAGGATGCGTTTTCGGGTCGACGATCAGGCTCGGGTTTGTTAACGTTTGTTTGATCGCGTTTGAACGCGTTTGAGCGCGTTTGGAGTAAACGCATACACCAACGGACGCGGACGATGTAGTAAATTCGATTAAATTCGAACCAGAGTTGATAATGGTTCAGTCCCGAAGAACAGGTTGTGTAACACGTCGACGTTTGATACGATGTGGAAATGTTTGATGCAATGTTGAAGCGTTGGATGTAAATGGAACCATCGACAGATCGAGGAAGTCGAAACCTTTTTCCATAAAAAGCGGAAGAAGCGAATCCACACGGGAGATTATAACTTAAGAGTAGAAGGGTAGATTCGTTCGGTGTGTCGACGTTTGACAACGTTTGAAACTTCACGAAACACTTTGCACGCGCGAACATTTATGTACTTCGAACACGTACAAGAGTGTATTGACGATATTTTTGAAATAGGACTCTGTTTTTTAATTACTCGATTATTTACCGTGTATTTGACTACAATATTAGCGAACAATTATCAAAATAAACGACTAACGGTACTTGTGAATCAATTTGACGTTTTTTCATCTAAGATACGTATGTTTATTTCAGATGTACGTATATTTTTGAATGGTGTATTTTAAATTGTGAAGTGGATTTCCTACGAGAATCCAAAAAGGAAATAGATTTGGCGCGAAACAAATGAAAATAGCAAACACGGGATTACGACCGCGGAAATTCTTGTCGCGTGGGATTATCGAGATTATTTATTATAAACTCTTAGCGTCGAACCGTAAATTCCGAAAGATATTGCACACAGTCGGACAAATTAAAAGAAACCACGGCACAAAAACGTCCGCAACTTTCGAATCGAAAAGACGTCCCGATGCGGCAACGCTCGACCATGGGTTGCAAGAAACTTGCAAAACAAATTGTACGATGCCCGATTTCGGCTGAGAAATTTTACGACACCTTTCTTTACCGTTGCTCCATCGTATTTCCATTTATTCGAATTACTTGAACATTCGTTATCAGGAGGAAAATTATTTTCAAAACAGAGGAGTTGTCCACGTGAAATAATTTTCTGACCGAAAGGGTAGAAAATTTTACGAAAGCGAGTACAACAAAATTATTGACTAAATGGAAGACAATTATTGAACAAGATGGGGGAGACTATGTTTCAATGTACAGGAAGATAAAAATTAAAAAATTCCAGTGTATATTGAATATGTGGAAAACGAACTTTCCGGGGTGATATCAATTTTCCGAATCATGGGAATATTTAGTTACCCCGGGGCCTGCGATATTTGGTCACAGCTCTGACGGAGAAACTCTTGAAAAAACACCACTTCCCTCCCAGAAAAAAAAGAAAATATTACCAATCCGTAATTCCCCATGAAAAAACACTCCTTCCCTCCAAAAAAAAAGCAAAAAAAAGAAATTATCACCAGCTCGTAATTCCCCTCGAAAAAACACCGCTTCCCTTCCAGAAGAAAAGCCAAAAAAAAAGAAAATACGACCACTTCATGATTCTCCGTGAAAAAACACCACTTCTCTCCCAAAAAGAATACCAAAGAAAAGAAAATACCACCACCCTATAATTCCCCTCGATAAAACACCGCTACCTTCTCAAAAACAAAACCCAAAAAAAGAAAGTATCATCACCCCGTGATTTCCCGTGAAAAAACACCACTTCCCTCTCAAAAAGAATACCAAAAAAAAGAAAATACCACCACCCTGTAATTCCCCTCGATAAAACACCGATTCCCTCTCAAAAACAAAATCCAAAAAAAGAAAGTACCACCACCCCGTGATTCCCGTCGAAAAAACACCGCTTCCCTCCTGAAAGTAAAAAAAAAACAATCCAAAAAGAAAAGAAAATACCATCACCTCGTGATTCCCCGCGAAAGTTTCCTTGACCGCGACCGGAACGAGGGAGAGAGTCGTAGTCGACGACGTTAATCGCGGAGCGTCGAGAGTGGGCGGGCGAAAAAACCGGAAACTCGGGATTTATCGTCGGCGAGCGTGTCGCAATTATGATCCATCCGCGACACTCTCGCCAGATTTACGATACCGTGGGCAATCCCTTTCGCAGCCCCGACCGGTTGGCGTCGTTCGTTCGTTCGTTCGTTTGTTCGTTCGTTCGAACACGCCACAGCCACCGGGCGTACGCGCCTTCATCAGCGACGCTTTTTAGAATTCATTTTCGGGTTTAAGCTTCATTTCTCGACCGTGGCAGAATGAAGCCGGTGCCGCGCGCGGAGGGTAGGGCAGGGTAGTCCGGAGGATGGGAAGGGGTGTGATGGTAGCTCGTCGGGGGACAAACGGCAGATTGGTAGGCGTTACCGTGACTGCTGGTACACTTAAGGGGACCACCGGTAACGAATGAACCGCGCGAACCACCCTCCCTCCGTTGCTATCGTTCTGTACGCGAGTGTTTGTTCGCGGTGGGTGCGTGCATCCGCGGGATTTGTACACGATGCGCAACACACTAGCCGCTTGGTTATTCCAACGGAACAATTCTCCGGGCTTTTTTGTAATTTACGACAATACGAACGCGACCGACGGAATTACGATTCCGCTCCACCCGCGAATGCGTCTGCGCCCCACGGTACGCGTTCATTTAATCCGAGCCAGAAGGAGGATTCCGCCCTGGCCCCTGATAAGGGGAAACCCCGCGCGCAGGGACCGTCCCGAGTCTACTGCCATCTAGCGGGGATATCGGGGAATTTCTTTCACCGAGACCGTGCCCACCAAGTGCGAGCTGCCATTTTTTCCCGTTGATTTTCCAAAGCCAGGACCTTCTAAATGATCGAAATATGGAAGTACACATCGGATCAGGTTTGCGTAGGTCTAGGTTAGGTCTAGGTTAAGTCTGGATTAGGTCTGGGTTAGATTCTCCATAACTAAGACGCCCTAAATGATCGAAATGCGCGATTTCAAATTAGATTAGGCTTGTGTAGGTCTAAATTAGATGTAGGTTAGGTCTAAATTAAGTCTGAGTTAGATTTTCCATAACCAAGGCGCCCTAAGTAATTGAAATACGCGATTTCAGACCAGGTTTGCGTAGATTTGAGTTAGGTCTGGGATATGTCTAACTTAGATATAACTTAGGAGATTTTCCATAGTCATGATGGTCCGAATGATCAAAATGCACGATAAAAGGCAAAGTAGCCCTACGCGATGAGACCATTGGAGCTGGACTCGCCAATGGGTTCGACCCACTATACTCAAACTCCCGCAAAGTAATAGGGTAGACGTCCCAATTACCGCAACTTTACGCTTATCGCGTAACTTTGTTTAATTATTTTAGAAGTTATTTAACCGAAACATCGTCCCAGATTGAAGCGTAATCTTGCTAAGGTCTCTTTTTGTTTGTGAAAATTTGTTTATACGATGAATAGGATGAATCGATTAATTGAATATATACTGTACGAAGTTGGTAAGATCATCGCGTTGGTTGTTTTCAATTGGAAGAATAAAGAGAAACGTACCTCGTTCGTATCGAGTTCGAAACTATGCCTCCGTGTTAATAAAGAGGCGAAGAACGGTTCCATCGAGACCATAGAATGTTATACTTGTTTCGAAGATCACCAACGACCAGAAACTCCCTAGAAGAACGTCTATGGGAATCACGAACGGGGAGAATTCAACGCTCGATGGAACCCAAAGTGGATCCAAAAAGTATTTGCATACTATATTATGAGGAAATTCCCCTAACCCACAAGTCTGATTTTAATGATAGTTTGTATACACATAAAGTATACCGGACCATATATATCAAAATTCTTTTATTAACAAAATATGTTCTCCAGGGGATAAAATTAAGGCTCAAAAATTCAACGTTTCTTCGTTGCTTTAATACAAGACTTATGGAGAACTTTTTTCACAGTTCAACGATAGAGCACTAAAAACTGGACTTGGCATATTTCCCAATCGTCGAATATTCAATGAAACATTTATAAACAAAACAAAGATTGCACGAACAACAAACAGTGGTAATATAATCCGTGCTGTCCATTTCTAGATGCTCGATAAAATTAATACCTAAACTATTTTTGTTCGACAAAAGTTGTCAAAAATATTGGAACAAGTCCGTCGTTTAAACTTAAAAAGAAAAGAACAATTCGAGACATCTTACTCGAGGACGAATGTTGATAAAATTTGCTAAACCGTCTCTCCAAATTCAAAACACGATTTCGAGTCGAAATCCGCGAAAGTTTCGCAAAAGTAATCGCGTGTTCCACTCGATAATACAAGAGGTGTTACTAGATTGTTTATCGAAGGATAAAACTTATTGAACGATCTATTATTTAAAGCAAATAAATTTTGAATCGAAATGATTGTTCGCGTTGTGTGAAACAAAGACGAGAAACTTCGAATGGAACTTCATACTATTCTATGAAGTCGTAGGAAGGAAAACAAACGGAGGCCTTGTCTTTTGTTTAAATCAAACAGGGACTGACGCACTGATAAGCCGAATCGAAGTGTTTCCAGGTTGGTAAAGGGAAATCCCCCCTGTTACAGGGTTGTAGTTTGATAACGTTGCCTCGTATCTGGCTGATCGCAGCCTCGACAACCGAGCCATTATCTACGATGTTAATTATTTATGAAATGAGCTCAAGGCACATGAGTTGCGCTCGTGGAAACTTATATGCCGGTAGCAGGCTAACGCGTCGACGAAATTTCACGGCTCTTGAGAGTCCACGCGACCGATCAGGAATTATTCAGAACACATCGAGTAGTATCATATTGGACATCGCTTCGCGAGTGAACCTCGATTAACCGAAAGTTCGATTGTCAAACCGATCGATCGAAAATTTACTTTCCTCATTTCCAGTAGGGTTCATTTACAACCGACCTCCTTTGAGAAATTGTATCTGTTTTTTTTTTTTATTCGAATTCGTCGAATTCTGCGTCTTTGGTATTTTTTCTTTTTTTTTTTATTTTCAATGGACCGAATTATTAAAATATTGTTTCGACGAAGCTGATTTATCTGTGTTCTTCGTGTGCGAAAATATGCAACATTATCGAGCAGTAACAATTTTACGATGAAACTCTCATTTGTCATCGAATACCCTTGTTTGTTTTTGTTTTTTTTTTTTTACGAATGGAAATACAGAAAAATTCTACAAAACATGGGAGGCTAATAGTCGTGTAACATTATTTCTGAAAGTAATGGAAGAAGGGAACAAATGTAGAAATCTACAAAAGCTATCAGTGTTGATGAATATTCTATCGGGACTACTAAATTGATCGTAAACTGCATTGTGGTATTCTGGTTGCAGTATTAAATGGCGTCTCAGTAAGGTTCAAGATGTATTTAAAAAGAACTCGGATAAAACATCAGGATAGGTGAAGAATCCGTTTAAGATTTCGAAAGTAAAAGGTTAGTTAAAAAGTATTCTTCGATAGTTGAGAGTTATCACATTAAGATGAGACAATAACGGCGAATAATTATTGTGGGACGTATTACAGTTTAGTTTATGAGTTGTCAAACGTAGAATTGATATTGAAGGTTTTTGTTAAAAAAAGATAACGATGATGGAGTGTCCAAACAGCCTGACAGTGGAACAAAATATTAATGGTATTAACGTTAAAAAGGTTAAAAGCTCTATTTATAAAATATGTCTAGAACTTTGTGTAACAATACGTTGGATAACGTTAACCTAAGAATACAACGAACAACGTTGATGTACATGTTGTACACAAACAACTGCGAGTAAACAAGAACGAAAGTAAAGTTTCGCGAACGAAACACGAAAGGGGCTGTCGAAACATCGATACACCATCATCGATAGAATCGAGCACATTGTCGAAACGCGTGTCGCGATAATCAATGCTTTTTCCATTTGCGCGTGAATAAAAAAAAAAAAAAAAGAAACGACGACACACGGTGAAACGTCCCTCGGGCCAGAACCGTTCGAATCTTCTCGTATTTTCAACGAGGAACCGGAAGTCGAGAGAATCGTTAATTCGTCGATTAAGTATCGAACTGGGTTGAAACTCGCGTCACGATTTACAGGGTAGAATGCATTCGCAGGTGGGGGCGGGGTTTTCAGACGAATCGCGGTGGTTGACGACTCATGGAACATTTGCATGCGCTTATTTTGTCAATAAACCTTCTGTTTTCCCGCCCTCGGGAAAAAAAATCTTCGACAGAAGAAGGGTCCTGGGTAAACAAAGGGAACTTAACAGGGCAAACCGGTGAACCGTGACGTTGTAACGAGAGCAAAAAATACACCGAAAAATGCTTCTATATAATCTATCGTGTCATTTCACGAGTTCCCGCGTATTTAACTATGCGAACATTTGGCTCGATGGATACGTAAACAAGGAACCGGTGGATTGAACCGCAAGACGTCGAAACTTCTTTTTAAAATTACTGGAATTATCAACGGTGCCTTTGCCTACGATATTCATGGACAATTATCAAAATAAACAACTAATGGTGCTCGTAAATTAATTTGCCCTTTCTCCATGTAACTTTGAAGATACGTATGTGGTTTGATACAAATAGCAATGCGTTTACAGTCGGTAGTTTTAGTGTTAATATTTGCAACGATTGGAAGAAGTTCGTCTAAAATTCATCCGACTAATAGCAGAAAACTAATATTCAGTTACGAAACAATAATCGAATGCTATTCCTGAGTAATTCTACATGTAGCTCTAGAGTTGCAGTTCTAGAGTTGCAGTTCTAGAGTTGCAGTTCTGGAGTTGTAGTTCTAGAGTCGTAGTTCTAGAGTTGTAGTTCTAGAGTTGTAGTTCTAGAGTTGTAGTTCTAGAGTTGTAGTTCTAGAGTTGTAGTTCTAGAGTTGTAGTTCTAGAGTTGTAGTTCTAGAGTTGTAGTTCTAGAGTTGTAGTTCTAGAGTTGTAGTTCTAGAGTTGTAGTTCTAGAGTTGTAGTTCTAGAGTTGTAGTTCTAGAGTTGTAGTTCTAGAGTTGTAGTTCTAGTGTTGTAGTTCTAGAGTTGTAGTTCTAGAGTTGTAGTTCTAGAGTTGTAGTTCTAGAGTTATAGTTCTAGAGTTGTAGTTCTAGAGTTATAGTTCTAGAGTTGTAGTTCTAGAGTTGTAGTTCTAGAGTTATAGTTCTAGAGTTGCAGTTCTAGAGTTGCAGTTCTAGAGTTGTAGTTCTAGAGTTGCAGTTCTAGAGTTGCAGTTCTAGAGTTGCAGTTCTAGAGTTGTAGTTCTACATGTAGTTCTAGAGTTGTAGAAAATACTCCGACAGGTATCGAAATATTAAGGTATAACTCATGTGTATCTCAAAGAAAAACCCAATCGACGAGGAAAAAGAGAAATTTAAAAAATTGATCAGACGTGTAGAATAGAAAAAGTCGTGACATCTTCGAAAAACATGCTATGGAATTTAAAGCAAATTTCATTATGAAAGCAGTTGGTACCAGACATTTTGACTGATTGGTAAATCAAGTGTTAAACGCGGAAACTATTTGGAAAAAAAGGGTCAACTGAGAAAGTTAAAGGGTTGGCGATCAGATCCCCCATGGGCTGTGCAGGCCAGACGTTAGAGGCAACCTGTGAACCACGCGCAAGTGAAACGATCTTCCGTGCTCCAATTCCACTCTCTCCCCGATCGTTCCATCGGTATTTATCCCGGTTAAGCAGATACATATTGCAGCGGACGTACGAGTAGGGCACAACTATACAGGGCGGCGAAAAAGTAGCGTTTACTTATCCAAACGAACAGAACGAACTTATCGTCGTTTATGGAACCATTATTATCGTACACGTGGAGTTACTTTCACATTTGATAAAGAATAACCGAATGCAATCGTGCCAGCTGAAGTATCTGATTTTATTTATCGTACTTTTACAACTCTATCAAATATATCGACGCAAATAAAACGTGCTGAAAAAAGTATTTTTCTGAAAAATATAGGTTTTCAAAGTATTTTGTACATTACAGCGGTCAACACCTGAAAACTTTGAATCATAATGAAATAGAAATAACAGTCTCCGCAATCTATAAGAGCAACACTGTGCCTACGAATAGAATTGACACTGTAGTGCGACAAAGTTGTACGAAAAAACAGAGATAGTCGAATTCAACGCATTGTTTAATGACTTCGATGCGATCAAAAGTCTTAAAAAGAAGAAATCAATGAAACTAGCACTAGATTTATTTTAAGGTGTGTTCGAAATTGTCACCTTCGGTTCTGAAACACTGTCGTCGAGTGTTGCGAAACGATTCGTTATCCGCGAGAGTGGTTTATTTCAACCCTTTCGGACCTGATGGTAACACGTACACGATATTATAAAGTCAATAATTTTGTAAGCTATAATACATATTCGCATATGTGCATTATATGTATACAATGGCTGATTATCGCTTAGGCAGTGGAGGCTTACGCCTCGAGCCTCGTATGCCCAGGGACCCTCTAACCAACAAAATAAGTTATTATATTTTATTTTAGATCTTCGACTCGCAAAAATGTTTTATTTGTGCAAAAATCGAAAACGACACGCTAATCACCGGCGTTAAAGCTATACATTATTTTTATCAATTTCATCGATCGATACTTTCTTCTATATTTCTTATTACAGGAATGAAACGTTTAAATAAAAATTCATGCCTTGTATTTATTCATTTAAATGTCAATATTTTAAAATGTCACTTGGGATACCCAAACTTTATTTACCCCTGGGGACCCACGAATAAATATTCCACCACTTATACAACTATGGAATGCTATTTACCAATATATTTTACAACAATGTATTTCATATTGGACATGTATAATTTATCGAAAACTAAATCGAAATCAAACAGCGTTAATACCAATGTATATAGAAAATGTAACAATTTGATTACTTTCGAGAAATTAATAATATATGTAATTTTACTGCTTTCGTTGAGGTAAATATTGTAATAAAATGTAAGTTTAAAAATGCGAGTATATTTATTTAATAATTGAAAATAAATTTTAATTTTGATAAAAAATAAATAATTTTGATCAGTAGGATATTTATGCACATTTTGTAGAATACATGTAAAATTTAGTACTCTAAATGTATCAATATTAGTGACGTATATATGTATGAAGTATATCCCATATAAATAAATGAAACGAGTAAAAAAGATTGCTGGGCAAAAATCAGTTTACTTATACATTTCTACAATTTTAGTCTTCTTATGTATGTAAATATTTGATTAAAGGTAATATTTTAGGTGCTCTCATTTGCTATCTCTTACAGCTTGTGCCTTCTTTGATATGCTATTAACATTTATTGGAAAAGAATTCCACTTATTTTCAGAGCTTCCCAAAATAAATCCTCGTTTGATCGTTCATTTAAAAGAATTTGTTCGTTTAATACGACACAGATTCTCGATGGGATTGAAATCCTGTTCACTCTTCTTTCGCTAAAATATTTACTCACGATTTTGAATGTGTACTTAAGACTGTTCATTTGTTAGAACATAAACGTTCCCAAACACATTCTTTCTGTCGTTTGAAATAAACGATTCTTTAATATATTAACGAAGCTATTTATTTTTCCATTAATTTTTACCAAAGTTCTAACACTTTTCTTGGAGAAACAACCCCCAAGTATTATCGATCCGTTGCAAACTCTCTTCCATATTTTATTATTTATTATTTCAGATTTTTATTCATACGAAAAATTAATATTTTCCCAAAACGATGCTGACTTGTTTAAGCGTTCTTTGACCAACTTTAGACACACTTTCTGATTTTTAATATCGATAAGAACGTTCCTTTACTGTACAATTTTTTAATCCATTTTAATTTAATCTTTTCGGTATCGTTTTTTCCTGTACTTCAAATTTCTCGTGCCGAAGTACGCATGCATTGAATATACATGAACTAGGACTCTGTAATGAATAGGTATACACGTGTATTTAAATACATGTTAAATGGAAATCTGTAATGGATACCTGTATTTAAATATACGTGAAATAGTACACCCGTATTTAAATATACATAAAATAGTACACGTGTATATAGTAAATGTACTTAAAATTACACGTATCAAAATATGCGTACGTTAAATAGGGATCTGTAGTTTCTACAGACCTGTCACAATGGTAAGGATACGATAACTGAGAACATGTGGATATGGAGCGTGTATTAATTAATAACGCAATTGCTTCAGCTTGCTTGTGCAGTGAACAAACTCTCGTCAAACGTGGGCCACTCTTTTCGATCATTGTACAATTACGAATTACGCTGCAGGCGTCAAGGAATCAATATTACGTACGATATTAACGCTACTTGTAAACGATATATGGTCTGTATCGAGATCGGTGCAATTACGACGTAGTTAAGCACACGCAAGTGCAATGTTCAAACTCGATTTGATCGAAAACTAAGCCACGTACAAACAAATTTTATTTCACATTTTCGATTTTTTTTTCACGTAAAATCTTCTCTCTCTCGGTTGTGTATCACGATTAGTAGAATACCGTGCTATAGAAACCCGTGCTATAGAAATCCGTGCTATAGAAACCCGTGCTATAGAAACCCGTGCTATAGAAACCCGTGCTATAGAAACCCTTGCTATAGAAACCCCTGCTATAGAAACCTGTACTATAGAAACCCGTACTATAGAAACCCGTGCTATAGAAACCCGTGCTATAGAAACCTATGCTATAAAATCCCATGTTATAGAAAACTATATCACAAGAAAACGTAATATACAAATAACAAATGTACATTACTAGATTGATCCCTGCGACGATTACAATTATTACGATCTCTTCCGGTAATCGATCACGATAATCGTCAAAGTATAGTTGATTAGTGTCCAATTTTTCAACAAAGATATTGAAAATGTTCATGACGAATCCGACACCCTGTATACACCGAGAGGACGCACCTGAATAATGTTCCGAGACAGTGGGGGTTGACGTTTGTCGTGGCGGTGCCTAGCGTGCTGGTGTTCCGCCGACTACCCTAACGTAACCCTCTGTCCTCTCTCTCTCTCTCTCTCCCTCTCTTTCGAAGCCTCGTTTCTACTGCCCCTCGATCCGCCAGGACTCATAATTGTCCTCGTCCGTGCTGGCATATCGCGGAAGCAACCGAGAGACACGAAAGTGGTTATGCGCATTCCTATCCACCGTAGAGGAGCACCAGAGGCAGCCAAGTGGGAGGTGGAACAGGGAATGGGGTGTAATGAGTAGCGATGGACTCAAGATATCTTTAATACGCGACAGAAGAACGCCCATCGAACGGTAATCTCGATCGAATACGTGTAACTCTCCTACAACGCTGTTAATTGACTATGTGTTACAGAAAACCATCATACAAAGAACCGTGATATAGAAAATTGTGCTGTAGAATCCTGTGCTAGAGAATCCTGTGCTATAGAATTCTGTGCTATAGAATCCTGTACTCTAGAAACCCGTGCTATAGAAATCTGAGCTATAGAAACCTGTGCTATAGATTCCTGTACTATAGAAACCCATGCTATAAAAGACCATGCTATAGAAACCCGTGCAATAAAAGACCATGCTATAGAAACCCGTGCTATAGAAATCTGAGCTATGGAAATCCGTGCTATAGAAACTATAGTTCCGAAATTTAAAACAGTACCGTTCTTAGCACCGAGTCCTGTACTTGTTGTTAATTACGTCCACATTTTATAAGAACAAAACGAATGTAATTGTAACAGTCACGGTATCCAATCTTTTTTAACGTAGTTTTAGAATTAGATTATTCTTGTAGTAGTATACAAGTTAGATACTACACCGACGAAATTAAGACGCGCCGTATAATATAGTTTCCTTAAAAATATAAATGTTTAAAGTATATTGTACGCGGTCTACGGCTGGAAACTTTTTAATTTTATCGAAGTAGGTCTAACGGGCAACGCAATCTCTGGCAACTGCACTGGTTCAAAGTGTCTCGATGGAAAATCGTATTTCAAAACGTATTTCGAATACCTAATTTGTACGTTGTTTGTAATCGATTGCTCTAAAGTAGGTCTGGGTTATCCCTATTACAATAGAATTATTCAATAGCGATGCAACATCGGAATACTTTCACTCTATTTCATCGTCGAATACAGAATATACGCATACTCTATAATTGCCACATTGATGCATGCGTTACTATTTCGTATTTGATACACGCGTAATTGAAGAATACATTATTCGATTTCAATATTCGATACATGTCTACGTAGCTAACAACTAACGTTTCAGTTGTCGGTTTTATTAATTTTACGCATACCGACTATTCCTTGTAGTTATATTTATTCATCAGAGAAAAATACCGAGTATCTAATATTTAATCAACGAGGCTCGTCCGATGTATTGTTTAGTCGTCGATGAAACAGACTACAAGTATTCCTTATCGAACGTGTACCGAATAAGAAAGAAAAAAAAGAAACAATGTGTTCGATATTCGACGATACATCGAATATAAGATACATGAATATATAATCTATTCTTGAAAAATACTGTCGACATTCGATTACCACGGAATAATAAATCCCGGACTATTCGTCGCTCGTTCGTAGAATTCGACTCGTACATTTAGCATTTCAGATGTATTTCGATTACTAAATCGTTCGAATGTACTCATCCCTGCTCTAGAATCAGGATCGCCAAGTCGATGGGTGTACCGTACTCGGAATAACAAATCTCGTACCATCCGTCACTCGTTCTAAGAATTCGATTCGTGTATTTAGCATTTTAGATGTATTCCAATTACAAAATCGTTCGAATGTACATGTAAACGATGCTCGAGAACCAGGATCACCAATTCGGTGAGAGTAGATCGGTTTTCGATGACGTTCCAACTTGGACGCTTCAAGTATATTGGAAACTCCGAAATTTCCAAAGTGTTTCGAACAATCTTATTCATCGATCGATAAAACAAACGAATAAACTTACATAGCCAAATATTTCAACGAAATATTTACAATTAATTGGACAATTGCCACTCCAAGTGAAATTTCCAACGTTTCGAGACCTTCGGGACGATCGAACATCTCTCTTCGTTGTAAATTCGGACAACGGTGGCATCGAATTGCTCGAAAACTCGCAACAGAGTGAATTGAATACCCATCGCTAGTAATGAGGGTCGCGCGAGGGGGGAGTCAAGGAACACGGTGGATCGTCCCCCTGTGCCTCGCAGCTGAATACTTGAATATTGATTAAGCATGCACATCGCGATTACTGGAAGCAGGTAAAAGCGCTTCTAGCCGGGCTGCGTGTCTGCGGATATTTATACGGGACGTTGGCCTGTCCCTGTCTCGCTTTATCTACCAACCATCGGGGGGAAAAAAAAACGATTCCCGGAAGACACTGGCTGAGATGTCTCTCTGGCCACGAGACGTACGAACGACGAGACCCCGTTCGTGTACCATTCGATTCACCATTTCATTTCGATGGATCAACTAGTTCTTTCCATTGTTCTGTCGCGTTCTGGCCTACTTCCAGAGTAGCAACATGTAGGTACTTCCGTTTAAAGGATGGAATTCAGCCTCCTTCGTCGCACCTCTGGGGCTCGGCCAAACGTGTGAACCGCGTTCCAGATCGGAGATGCTTAGACAGAGTCATTGTTAGCTCCTAAGTTCAAGTTCAACGGAGACTGGACGAGATTCCAGAACAAAGAGAGTTGGAATTTTTAACAGTTGGACGATTTAAACACGCTCGGGTTCCCAGACGAGACGCTACGGTCCGAATGTATTCATTAGGGATCAGTGATTCACGTGTATTCAAGTACGCGTGTACACGTATCGATTAAAGATCACTATTTCACGTGCATTCAAATACACGTAATCGTTGCAAACGTACTCATTTAACATGTATTTAAATACGCGTGTACACCTATTCGTCAGAGATTCCTATTTCACGTATGTTTAAATATACGAGTAGTAGATCACGTATACCGAACTTCTCGTGTAATTGTTCACGTATATTTTTTAATTCGTATAATTCGTAGTACACGGTTACTAATTCACGAAAGGAAAACACGATTGGGCAACATTTACAAGCTACAGACACAAAAATAAATTTCAAAACCGCTCCCGTTGAAACAATTTATTCGATCAACCGTCTGGTTTGGTACCAAGCAATTTAACGTATTTACATTTTCTGGCAATAAACGACTTTTTTTTTTTTCTTTTTTTTTTGGATTACAATATTCCCAACGATTGAAACACAGGAGCAACCGACGATTATCGATGCAATTGATCCTCGTTTTCTTTCGAATTCGGTGATTCGGTGTTTTCGTTTGTTTCTGTACCCGCAACCACGAAATTTGTAAAACCGTGTACTCGGTTCCACGAAAATTATACGAATTAAACTGGGGATACATCGCAACGCGTGTAATTAAATACACGTGAAGTAATAGGCGTGTAATTAAATATACGTAAAATGGTACTGGGATGTAGTAAGAATTACACGGATCGCGGTACGAATATTTTTAACGATGTATGCTTGTGTCTTACCAATACACGTTCGAAACAATGATCTCAGGTGTCCATGTACGTCCAACCGAGCCTGCCCTGGGCAATCGCATACGATGAAATTTACGTCATCGATCTCTTGGTACGCGACATTGCTACCCGGTGAATACTAACGATCAGTCGAATAGAAGTAACAGGCAGTTATCTCGTTTTTCCGACGAGTTGAACAATGAGTTCGTCAGTCGTAAATAGGTTAAAGAGAACCCATGTGCCACGGGAGACACTATCGTCTTTGAAATGTCGATCGAAAAATACCTAGTGTTCGCTGGTGACGCGTGATTGCCGATTGTTGAGGATTTCACTATACTGTACTAAGCTGCCTTCAACATTGGCAGGGAAAAGAGATTGCAATCTTATCTGGAAAAGTGCCCGAATCGATATCCAAAAACCGTTCTCATTGACCTCTATCATCAAGAGGATGATTTTGCATAGAAAAATTTCACGATTTCCCAGATTACTCCAACTTGACACTTTCAGATTATGGCTGCTTTTGTTCGAAATAAGATAACAAGTAATCGTTCGAAATAATTTGGGTTAATTTAATATTCGTTATTTTTATTTTCAAAATATAACGTAGAAAGCCAATTTTATTTTTGCGTTCAATTCGAATAAATTGTTTTTAAATGATTGTTGTATTTCAATTACTCCGATCGAATAGAGTAACGAGTGTTATATATAGGTGCAGAGAAAAAAAATTAAGATATAGGAATTTTTATAATTTAACCGAATTGTTTCTCAACAATGTTCTCACATAGAATTCGAGTACTCAAATATTCAAATTTCAGTCATAGTATTCGAGTACTCAAATATTCAAAGTTTAACGTTATTCAAATACCCGAATATTCTTATGCAATCGATTCAAATTGTCCGAATAATCCTAGTTCAGATCACTTTTTCCAATTTTGTCAGATTACTGGGAACAAAAATTACCTTCTCGGTTAATCGAATATATAGAACAAACCTATTTCCTGAGACGATACGTACAAAAATTCACTACATCCACGTAAACTCTTTCAATCGAAACTAGACCAATCCTCGCACCCAGCTTCGAAGGGCATCGTAATCGTGTACGATCTAGCTAACACGAATGACGAAGCGATGTTGTATAAAAAAAATTTGCGTCAGACGCCGCGGAGGAGTTGACCGTTATGGTCCAATCAGTCAGCCAAGAAGCGGACGTGTAGGCGCAATCCAGGCCTAACACCATTCGTTCGACTTCCGTGGCTGGCTTCACGTTGTTGACCACAATCATCCCGCACTCAACGCCCCGGCTACGGCGAAAAAAGCGCGGTAAAACAGAATAGGAGGGGAAAAAACCCTCGAGGTTTGAATATTCAGTAGCCACATCCTGGTCGGCTTCCACCTGACCTTCTTTCTGCCGGAAAAATCGGCACGTTCCGGCTCGTCTTCGAGGTTGTCGCGACTCCTCGAGCTTCTTCGACGAGCTAGCGACGAAATGACTTTTAATTAGTTCGTCGCATACCGGAAGCGAGGGCGTCGAGGCCGGTCAACTTTGCTCGGTCAACTCGTGCCCCCGTGGAACGAGTTAAGAATCTATGAATCGATTTCCACGTCGGAAAAGTAGAGTCTCAAACTGTCGCTTCCTTACCGATCGCGTTGCTCGGTCGAGAACGAAATCTTTGACGATAAGTCGAACGCGTGTTATCGACTCTGCACGGTCGGTAATTCTTTTCCATGTGATAAAGTGGATCGTTTACCGATGGTTCGATTTGTTGCTCCGTGACGGATGCTTTTGTTACGTTGCGTTCGATTTAGGGAACACACTTTACCTTTTTTCTTTTCAAGTAAATAACACCTAACTCGGAAGATAATGCCATTTACCGTTCGCCAGTAATAGAAGTTTACGAACTGCTTTTTTATTGCCCCGTCGGTAACTTTGCGTTAGGTTCTCGGCGTTTAAACGCTCCAATGATATCTTTGTACCGACGTTAGTGAATAGTTGGTAATAATATAGTCGACAGTACCGACGATCTTCGACTTTGCCGACGAAGTTGTACGCGATTAACGACAAAGGTGTAGAATAAAGTGTTCATTTTTCTTTTTTTTTTGACGTTTTGGTATCTTAAATAAATAACGTATAGTCGAAGAGACGAATTCGTAGCCACTGTCGGCCAAAGAAAACATCAGCTTGTTGTTTATATAGACGAAGAATCAAAATAAATATAGTATAAATGAAGAATAAAAATAAGTATAGATTGAAAAATAAAAATAAGACTCACCAGGGTAGTTGCAGTCATGTTCGTCGCTTCCGTCTTGACACTCCTTGACGAAGTTGCAACGTTGGAACTCCAAAATACATCGGGACATATCGCAAGCGAACTCTCCAGCTCTGCAACCTGTAAAATTGAATCACAGTTACCATAACTGTCGGATAAATGGAAACCCTTATGACACTGAGTGGCCCGTGTGTTTCCATTCGAAAAAAGAACCACGAATATCGCACATGTACTCACGAGGAGAATATCAAAAACGAAATTTTTACAAATCGAGACCCCTACTGTGAACCTTTCCCTGCTGTTGAAGAAGTCTTCCTTTCGCTACGTGAACAGCTTGATCTAAATTTGTAATTTATCCCATCACTCGTGAAAAAAGACACGGTAATTATTTATTTAGATTAAACACCTCGTCGTTTTCGATGATTTGAAAGAGCACTTTTTTCGTCGATCGATCTCCCCCTCGTGACAAAAGCAACGAAAACGATAGCCTTATAATAATCGACAAATATCGGCATGCAATCTATATACATATTTACAAGGCATACGAACAACTCGGCAAGCGTTAGTTAAAGATGTGTCGTCCCGTACAAGGCGGGTACAAGCGACCTATACCTGGATGAGAGCAGCCATCTTCGTCACCACCGTCGTCACAGTCCTTCACACCGTCGCATTTTTGCACAGAACAAATGTAACGACTTTCGTCGAGACAACGCACCGTGTCGTCGGCACGACACTTGTTGAACGTTGGCTTGTTTTCTTCCTTGTTGGTTCCGTCTTCGGTACTTTCCTCGACCACGACCGGCTCCTCCGGTTCGTTGCTCGTTTTGGGACTCAGGCCGTTACTCCAGGATTCGTTCTCTCGGTCGAACGCTATCATGCGGTGATTAGCGGGACAAGTGTGAACAATATAATGAACACGAAAAGCAGAAATGGAAGAAAAATTTTAAAAAACGAGAAGGTAGATGGAATTATTATACATATTGTGAATCAAGGTTAGGACCAGTTGTACGCGAAGTGACGCTGTCCGCCTTCGTACACCTATTCGCCGACCAGGTTGTCGACGAACAAGCAAAATCATGGAAATTCTCGTAGCCGAGATTCTTAAGATTGTCGAGATACTTCGGCCAGCTTCGTCAAAAGTTTCACGATCCACCGACACCGATGTTACCACCATCACCCCCCTTTCAGAAGTATCAGAACACTCGTGCAGGAGTGTCACTTTCATAGAAAATTGAATCTATAACTGTTACGAATTTATCGAAGGACTCGAAAAAATATTCCATTTGATACTTTACACGGTTATAGATCCTGCGGATGCAGAGATTCTACTCCCACGCAACACGATCGCTTAGCACCCAAACGCGAGGATTTCTAGCGAGAATTTTACAGCACGGTTTTCTATAGCATGAGATTTTATAGCACGGGTTTCTATATTATGGATTTCTGTAACACGGGGTTCTCTAGCGCGGTTTTCTATAGCATAAGATTTCATAGCACGGATTTCTATAGTACGGATCTCTATAGCACAGGATTCTATAGCACAGGATTCTATAGCACAGGATTCTATAGTACAGGATTCTATAGTACAGGATTCTATAGTACAGGATTCTATAGCGCGGTTTTCTATAACATAAAATTTCATAGCACAGATTTTTATAGCGCGGGTTTCTATAGTATGGATTTCTATAGCACAGGATTCTATAACGCGGTTTTCTATAGCATAAGATTTCATAGCACTGGTTTTTATAGCACGGGTTTCTATAATACGGATCTCTATAGCACAGGATTCTATAACGCGGTTTTCTATAGCATAAGATTTCACAGCACGGGTTCTATAGCACGGGTTTCTATAGCACGGGTTTTTATAGCACGGGTTTCTATAGTACGGTTTTTCGTACCGTGCTTCTCCGTAACACGTAATAAGTTAATCAGCGTGGTCCCCTTGCCCCTCTGTTCGGTTTTCCGGGTCTTGGCAATTTACGGTGTATGTTGGACACTTTTGACGGAGATAGCCGTGCGTCTCGATAGTGTACTCGTTTAATCTTTACCTAAGCGATGAAAAAGAAGGACGAGACCGCGTCACGATGAACAACCGGTGACGTATGAATAAATACACCGTTCGATGTGAGAAAATGTGACTCCAATTATTGTACACAGGACGTATGACTGTAGTACAATGTATCGAGTGGATTCCAGGCGTAGTTTGTAAGCGTTTACGATAACGATCGTCTACTTACGCGTTGTCGTTTCAGGACAGTCGAGCTCATCGGAACCGTCCGCACATTCAGAAACTCCGTTGCATCTGGTGTCTAACGACACGCATGTACCATCTCTACATCTCAGTTCGGTGGATGGGTCGCATTCCAGTTCTACATCGAAATCTCTGGTGTCGTCCCCTTTGACTGATACGTGTGTTTCGCGTATGTAATAGGGTGGTGTCATCGTGTTGGGGGAGAGGGGAACAAAATGCAACATAAAAGGAAAAACGTGAAATAAACAACGAAAAGGGGACCAGCCCAAACCGGCAATCAGGATCGTTGGTTCTCTCGCGATTAATCTTCGCAATTCCAGCGGCTTTTACGCAGAACAGACCACGCGTGGGTCCAAACGGACCCGTGATTTGATTTCGCTCGCGCAAATAAATATTTCCAAGAAAAATACCATTGTTCTATCGTGCCTTTCTCCATTTTCGTGGAAAGTTATACCAACGTTATAACCGAGAGATGCGAAGGTCTATCTGGGTCAGGAAAGACCCACGCGCGGTACGTCGAGGGTTAACCCTGCGTGTGTTGTGCGTACGTTGGTCGCGAATAATCAAACTAACAATCTACTTCGCGCCATACTATCATAAATATGCAACGAAAAGTGTAGAATAAAGGTCAAAATATGATTAGCGAGATATCGGTGTAAATGAGGAACGACTCCAGTAATCGGAACAGTGATCAGAGGGTTGAAGGCAGAACGAAGAGAACTAAGAACGATAATGTTGCATATATAAGTGACATCGATCCTAAGATAGCATTCCACGTGCGGATGAACTTTGGTAACCATTAATTGCCAATGTTGAACGAATCGAACGACCGACTCGATCGACGAAGGTTTCGTTAGTTGCGCGCAAACCCGAACAAACATGGACGAACGACGTCCATCGATCTTACGCTGCGAAGTAATCTTTTTTTTTCCCCCCCGGTAAAAACGCATCAGCATAAAAGTTTCGGGATTAGGAATCGAAGTTTCGAAACCCTCGACGCGGAATCGATCATTTTCACGTCGCAGGACTACGAAATAAGTTACCTCGGAACACTCTCAAGTCGAATTTCTCCGGGTGGACTTTGAGGCTGCCCAAGGTATGCCACCGCAGCTGTTCGAAGAGGATGCTCCTCATCTCCAGCTCATCCGTGAACGTCGAGCGAATGTCTAGCGTAACTTCTGACGTGAAGCGGTCCGAATCCATTGGTCTGGGGAGCCAGAAAATGTTGTCATTCCTCGGACACGTACCGAGTGAGTCACTTTGGCTCGGCACACCTCCCGACGACTCCTTTATTTTCGATCTCGGAAGGAACCGTTTCTAGGAAAACACGCTCGATTCGACGAGATTCGCATCTCATAATATCTCAAGGACTTTACAGTTCGTTCAACGAGTCGAGTCACCGGTTATAAGCAAACGCACGTGACCGCGTTCTGACGGAACACAGACCCGCCAGAAGATCGTACAAATATACATTTTCACGAACGAACCCGTGAACGATAATTCGATGCTCTCGGTGTACGCTAATCGGTCTTGGCTCGAGACGAAAATCACAACTTGCCCCGCTTTCGAACGAACCGGTAGTCTCGATTTTTGACACTCGAAAGCGAACATTATTCAAACTATTCGAAACCTATTTTCAAACGGTACAATCTCAAGGAGAGTGTGTGGATTAGAAAGAGAACGGATTGTATGGATTCGAAGATCGTATGATTCGATCGATGAGTGTGCAATAATACCACGCATGTTGTTACAACCCCGGTTCAAGCTGTGACAGCTTGAGAGGTACGTAGGTGAAATTTGATCGCTTTTGTACGTGTAAAATCCAACGTTTATACGACTAACTTTAAGAAAAGTTCATTTGTTTGTATAATAATGTAAAAATATATTGTGTGTTTCTACAATCGAAATACAAGTTTTGATAGATTGTTACAAGAAAGAGGGTATTACTTAAACTCCTTGCAACCTATTTTCAAACGGTATATGTCTAGACTTGATTAGTGATAAAAGGTCCTCAATACCGACCAAAACTAATTCTCACCTTCACCACTGGATAGTTATAGGAAGTTTTGCAATAACATATTTAGAAGTCACTAAACAACGAAAAGGTTACCGAATGTATTATATGCAAGGAATTTTCTAACGAAGATTGGGTGCAATGCATTCAAAGCAACGTTTGAGCAGATGTGTAATGCACAGATAAAAAAAATATTAATTAGTTTATTTACGATGTTTGTAGAAATAAATTTTAAATAATATCAATCTACGTTAACGTGTAAATGTTTCTTACTAACAATTGCTAGCATTATTAACCATTTAATACCTAAAAATTTATTAACCAAATATCTGATCGGTACTGTGGGGGAAATTTTTCGACCGCGATGAACCACATTTTTATTATTCAATTATAATCCTTATTGTTGAATTTCGTTGAAAGGAATACAAGAACCGAAAAAAGGAACAGAAATATGGAGTACAATGGCTCGATGCGTTTCACAAAACGTTACAAAGCCGATTCTAGGATTAACGAATTATTAATGTTCAATAACTTATTTGTACAAGCTTTTATAAAACCACCCTTATTACTTGGTAATAAGTAAAAAGAACATAACTTGGTAACTGAAAATGATAATCACATAGTGTAATTTCTTACAAAAAGAAAGAAAGAAAAATGACTAGACAACCGAATAATTTAGAAGCATTTCAAGAAACTTTTTTAAATAAATATCAATTAATATAAAGACAGAATTCGATCGTATCGGATCATAATTTACATCTTTCGAGCTTTCCTTTTCGCAAAATTTTTAATTAATTCACCCACGACATTGTAAGTAGTATCTAACGATTTTGAGTTTCAAGAAACTACGTGAATTAAAACTATGAAATATTAAAATCAAATTTTAATTCTCCGATACTATCACGATCAGGTTGTTTAACCACCCTTCTACTGTGAACAACGCAACAACACGAGGGGACTCTGGTTGCAACCAATGGGCTCTTATCGCTCTTCCCTGTCTTAGCACGCGTATATTTTGTTTACATATCGACACAACTCGCTGAACTCTAGGTCCGAGTTAATAACAGGACAATTTGCTGAATCAATGGGATTCCAAGAGGCCAACACCAAAACGCGTCGAACGTACAACATGGTGTACATCTTTAATGTTCAAGTTCGAAAACAAAAGAGTCGTTGAACCGTTACTCATTGGAAATCAATATACTCACGATATCTTAATAACCTTGACGCGGTTGCTCTCGTTGGGCATATGACTTCTGTACAGCTCCTCGAGGGCCTGGATTAGATTGTCGCTCAGTTCCTTGTATTCTCGACTATTTCTGTCCGCGTATTCGGGCAGGTACGGTTCAAAGACTGTCATGGTTATCCGGTAAAATACTGCAAGATCACGGCTGGATTAGTAAGTACCGATCGACGCAAACTGACAACTTACGTACACTATAAACCAGCCACGAGTGATATTACGTTAGCTGTTTCAAACTTCTTTTTAACACTAAAACTACCAAGGGGGTCAATTTGACCTATTTCGAATTTCTTTGATAAAATGACTCAATTGTTAACGGTATCTTTGCACACAATATTCACGGACAATTATCAAAATAGACAACTAACACTACTCGTAAATTAATTTACTCCTCCCCCACGTCTAACTTCAAAGATACATATCTAATTTGATACAGATACAAGTAGTTCTAGTGTTAATCGCGTCCAACGCGATTCACAGAGACGAGAACTCTGGATTTGAAACGAAAGATCAAGAAACGATCTTTCGAGAAATTATAACGGGAAACATCGGAGTCGATGAACAATCGAACCACATATTGTTTCTCACTTCGCTGTCCTCTCGATAAGTCTGAACCATGGGATGGCAGATCACTGGTACTGCCCTCGACCTCTCCGGATCCAGCCAGGTCTTCGTCGTCGGTGTTTCTAAACTTTGGTGGGTCCCTTCGACCCTCGGCAACATTGCCGACCTCGTTGTCGTGCTGAGGACGGTACAAAGTTATCGGTAGATACAAACAGAATGTTCAACGTCGAATCTCTAACCCTTGTGCACTGAACCGGTTCCGATCAAATTCACCCGCACCGGAAATGTTATAATATTTAAATAAATTTGATTCCACGATAGTCTATTACGAAAACGGAACGAGCCATTCGTATTATTTACACACCGTGTTTATATATAAATAATTCTTTTATCGATCAGAAAGGTCATAATTGATTTTTGGTGCTTCGTAAGTAACTTGAACGCTACGAAAGAGAATACGCGTGGGTCCGTACAGACCCACCGTAGTTTCACCTCGCACGAACGTTTCGAATAAAATTCTATTACTTTAGCCTACCTTCCTCAATTTCAATGCAAAGTTATACTAACGGTATTATCGAGCGATACGAAAGTCTCTCTGGGTCCGAGGAGACCCACGCGTTGCAAGACGAGGGTTAAGCCTACGTATACTCTATCGGGGACACTAGTTTCGCAGGTAAAACTTTTATAAATATGGAAAACTGATATGGCAGTCAACGTGTCAACGCCATAGTTCGATTTCGGGGCAAATTGACCCGGATAGTGCACAAGGGTAGTTAAACACGACTAACCTCATCGACTTCTTCGTTATCTGCCCCGCTGTCGCGAATCAGTCTATCCAAAGTAGCCAGCATCGTGAGATCGAGAGCATCTTTCGTACTTTTGTCCGGTGAGGCATTTTCAAGTTCGATCTTCGTCTCGTCCTCTTCCTCTTCCTCTTCTTCTGCAAAAGCAGAATACGGTATGATGACGCGGCATGAACGCGAAATAGATTATCAGGCGGAAAGTAAATGTTTCTTTCGTCAAGTAGAGCATCGAAAAAAGCTGTCGAGTACCTGGTGGTGCCTCAGTGGTGGTCGTTGTAGTAGTGGTCGGGGCAAAATAATCGAAAATACCCCTCTTTATTCTTTGGAGCATAGACTCCTGTTGATGTGACTCGATCAGAGGCGTTTCGGCGAAAGATTGCCTACCCTCCTGGTCGAACACCAAGTCGTCGTTCTGAAAATAACAAGTAGACTCGATGAGGTTCGGTAATTCGAACGACGAAAGCTGCCTTAATTTCCTCGTAAATCCTTGCTAATTTATTACGAGCAAAGGCCGATGCAAAGATAATTCGTAATCAGGTTCAGGGAATTTAGAGAATAACTCGAACTCGATTCCCTTTGTGCTGTGATCGATGCATGCGTCGGTGCGTGGATTTAAGCAAAATACCGGTGAGCCTACAGGCGTTGAAATACAATAACACGATGACGTTGGCTAAGACTTTTGCATCTCACGTAGCTGGTTTCAGTTTGTGTCGAAAAATGTGCCGAAGGCGATTCGAAATCGGCCGATGCATGTGCATTCGCAAATGCATCCGCGAGTTGTGAAAAATAACTTCTATCGATGTATACTTAGGAGTTTATATTGAAGGAGATTTAGTGTAAATGATTTATTCTAAATTATTGTAAATGTTTTTAACCGCACCTAATTTAAGATCGAAAGGGTTTCCACCTACGTCGACCAAAAAAAGGATCGTAGTTCAAAAACTATGTATCTCGACGATGGTTAATCTACTCGAGTATCTCGATCTGAGTAACCTAGAACTATCTGAACCTTAATGACTCCCACATCGAGGAGGAAGATTTCTAACTTCACCGATCTTCCTAGCAACCTCTTTTAGCGGCTTCAACGAACATCGATACAAACCCTCCTAGATATCTAAATCACCGATGCACCTACGCGCTATATCACCGATGCAATCGTTACAAACAGCCCAGCTCTATATAATCGATTGTGTTTGCGCGAGCGTACGCGTGTTTGTACGTGTGTATCGTCTAGTACCGTCACGCGCCGCTCATAAAGAACCAATTCTCACCTAAACACGCGATATAAATTCAGGATCGGCGGGCCATTCTCGCGGCTTGGTCGTGATTTCGAAACTGGCCAGGATTCAAACGTCGCTGGTCAACGACGTCGCTCCTCCCACGATCAGAATAGAGGAGAGAAGCAGCAACAACATCCACCGCGCGGAAATATCGTCCACGTTGAAACTCGACGAAATAAAGTATCGTTACGGGCGTGGAAATAGCTGACGAGGTTATGCAACAAAGCATCGATGATATTATGCCCCCCGCGGTGGGAATAACAAACTCGGTATCTCCCGTGAGCCTCTACGTGACCCACGTCGCGAATAAAAAGCTCTAGAAACGAATATAAAGAGTCTACTTCGGCTCGTTACGTCCCGCTGTCCTAGTTCGATGATAGATCGAGAGGATTCACACCGAGGACGAGAGTCTCCTTTTATCTCCTCGACGTAGAGAGGAGATCTCGCGATTCGATATCTCGCGAAACACGGTTCATCGAACCTGACGTTCCTGAATCAAATTGTTTTCCATAATTAAAAGACACCCGACCGGTATAAATGGTAAAAATTATTTATCGGATTGTTCGGAAAGTCGTTACGTTTTTTTCTTTTTTTTTTTGGTGAAAATGAAACACGATCTTTTTAGAGCGTGTAAACGTTTCATTAAATTATATATTCTCCATTTTGGAAAACGAAATTACTTGAGGAACCACCCCTATGCGTACACGTTGGATGCTATGGTGGTCTAAACTTACACGCGTCTAGAACCCTTGCAAGAAATGTATTTTAAAACTAAGAACTCTGATAAATCGTATTCGATAAATGTCGCGTCACTACCTTCGTACGAAAATTAGTAGAAAGAATTTAGAAACGTTGCCAAATTATAATTGCTAATGGATAAGATTGGACTCGTTAATATCTTTGCATCGAGGCCGTTCTTTTCGATTTGCTCAGTACTTAGTTGCACAGAACCGTGACAAGATATTAATAATTGTATAATGTTACACTTGAGTCCAGCAAAAGAAATCGAAATAGTTAAATCTCGACGCAGTCATTTATTTATCACGTCCGGGCAAAAGTCTTTATGCATGTATTATTGTAATACAATATACGCATGACTGAAGCATAAAAAATGGTTAGGTGAAAAATCACGTCGATCGATATTCGAATGAGAGAATGTGAACGTGAAAGGAAAACAAGAACAAAAATTAGTGTGAGGGTATAGTTAACAATTAAAGCATTCCGTTTGTTTAAATATAGCGAGAAAGAATAAAAATAGATCCATACGCTTATCGATAACATTGGAACATTCTGTGCATCGATATATTGGGTAACGTATTTTCTTCTAGGTACTTTAAAGTATTTTAAGTTAGATCAAAGTTGAGTACATGTAGAAAACGAATAAAAAAAGAAAATCTACTACACTGTATCGATAATCAGAGGTAATATTCGATTCGACGCGATAATAAATTATTTATATAAACGCGAAGTGTACTAATGTTTGGAACGTACACTCGATCCGTACGAAACTTTTTACAACTAAATTCGTATTTACAAAAATATCACCGATAAGTTGTCCCCGGATATTGTAAACTAAGTCGAAATGGCATAAATTCCCCGTGAATTCGAGCGATATGATCAGGACTCGATCCGTACGAAGCTTTTTACAATTAAATTCGCATGTACGAAAATATCACCGATAAGTTGTCCCCGGATATTGTAAAATAAGTCGAAATCGCATAAATTTCCCGTGAATTCGAGCAATAGTCACGACTCGATGAACGTGGAATGTGAACGCGATTTCTAGTTCCGTTGCTCTTTCGTGTATTTTAAGCGAGAAACGTGCTAACAATTCCCACCCACGCAGGATGTCCGTTGAACGGCGCCCAATCAGAGCCGAAAAAATTTCATCCGCCGCGAAAGAGACCATCTGCCGGATCTCACCAATGACGACAAATATTTGGTGTCGCGTTTCGTTGCAAAACGGTTTCGCGGCGCGTGCACCGAGACGCGCCCGCGGCGCGGTACACGTGACCGGAAGTGTCGAGCCGTTTTCCTGCTCGAACCGGAGACCTCGCGCCTCGCGTTAATGAAGCTTAAATCGGCCCAGACGGGACGTATTATTACGTTCGCACGACGCACAGTGGTTCAAACCGGCCAAAATCCCGTAGAAATACGATCACTTTGACACGGAAGATTTAATTTACCACCGAAATTGGTACTTGAATGTTTTCGAGATACTGTCTCTTTCGTTTCGTTTTCCATCGACGTTTGAAAAGTTACCAAACTAAATTGCTTCAATTTGGCGCCATTTTAATCCTGATACATTTTTTTTTTCTTGTATCCAAGAGCAGCTGATAAAAAACGAAACTCTTAAAAGGAAAATTGTACTCTTACTTCGAAAAGTGCACTTTTGTGCAGTTTCGTGTTGTTTTGTATTCTTCTATCGAGTGAAATTTCTATAGATACATTCGGTAAATAACTATTAACACGGTGTATGTGAGTTAATAGTTAAATACCATTCGTGCGGTAACAGAGAAAATAAACGTGGGAAAACGAGTAGAAATTAATAATAGTAGAAGAATAAATACAGATATGTCTGAACAAATATGATGAATGAAGCAAACAAAAGAATTGAATAGAAATTAGAGAATGATCACCAGTACTCACCACTGCCTATCAGTGGTTAGCACCGGTTACCAAGAGGTCAAACGACATCCATGGGAGTCTGTAAAGGGTCCAGGTACTCAAAAGGGTGCTGGTCAGCAGTGGAGAGCACTGGACAGCACTGGACAGTACTGGACAGCACTGGGTAGCACTTGTCAGTAGTGGTCAGCACTGGTCAGTAGTGGTCAGTAGTGGTCAGTGTTGGCCAGTAGTGATTAGTAGTGGTCACTAGTAGTCAATACTGGTCACTAATGGTCAGTTTATGGTCAATGTATGGTGCACGTGCCCCTACAGGGAGAGATCCGTCCACCTCGGAGGCTATGATAAATAAACATCAAGATATTGCGAAATCTGCGAAGACCAACAGTTTTATTGAATGTTTCTCCCTCCACGCATAATTTGCATCTTATTTTCGTATCACAAATAATAAATTTGCCTATAGAAATTAATTTTAATCGAGATTCGAAGCAAAGACATGTTTCTTTACGTTTCAAAGAAACAAAGTAATAATTATTTATCAGATACACTAATTTAATATTTGTTAAGTAAGGACATTGCTCCTTCTTTTCGTGGACGAATAATACGTACCCCCTTAAAGCTCGAACCTTAAAGCTACGAAAGTTCCAATTTCGTATAACGTTAGAACTTGAACTTTAAGGTTGAGCTTCGAAGTTTCGAAGCTACTCGAGTTATGTGTCCCTTTTACGTATCGAATCGTATACGCAGGGTGGTTGAAACGTCATCGACACCAAGAACTCGGATAGTGTCCAATTAGATCCGAGATTCTCGAAGCGAATCGTAATGTTCAAAGCGGTTGTCATTTTCAACGTATTTTCGTACGTTCGAGTCCGGTCAACGTGTGGTAATCCTTTTGGTATCGATATCGTTTTTCGACTGCTCGTCTTCCGTTCCTCTCTCTCCGTCCTCCTCCGTCCTTATCTAAGCTCCCATTCGTCCGCATCGGTCGTCCTTTTTACGAAATCACGGAAACGCGAACCTCGGCTCACCGAGATAAAACCGCACCGCGAACGGTCCGTTACGATTCACGATAACGCGCAAACACGCATCGTGAGCCCGGCAAATTGTTGTAAGCGTGCTATTTTCGTTTACGAAACGATTCAGTGACCTCATCGACGCCGAAACTTCTGGCCGAGAGCAGCTGAAAGACCTACTTTAACCGGGAGAAGGAGGACCGTTGTGCGCGTGGCTTTTCAACAAACTCGTTGAGAATTTCTTGCTATTCTGCATGGGGGACTCCGAATAGGTCGCCCATGTTCCGTTTCTTTCATTTAAACCGCGAATATACGATCGGATTACACCAGACGGAGCCTTCGTCTAATTTAGGGTGAGTCTGCGACACGTCAAAGGCTGTCTAAAGTGTTGCTGTTGCATCGTGACTTCGGGAACGGTCCTTTTCCCGCCGAGTCTTGGAAAACGACCGGAAAATCCGCCAGAAGAGGCGAATAAGGTGGTCAATGTGTTCCCAGAGAGAAAAAATCAAAGTGGAGGAATAGGTTACACCTTGAAGAGGAGGGTTACGATTTCTCTGTCTAATTTGCAGGAAGATGGTAACTTGTCAAAGAATCGCAAGTTGGAGTGTTACCTTCGTTCCGCGGGTATAAATGGCGAGTAACCTCGTGGTAACGTGTCACGGGGAAAAGGTCAAAGTATAAGACCAAAGTATCAAGGTTCCACTTTGAGAAAGAGGACTGTGATCAGCGTACTGTTCCATTTCGAGAACACAAATTGCGGACAAGATCGCGATAACGTTGTGCCCCAAAGAAAAAGGAAAAATAGGTATAGATTGAAGGGTTCTACCTTAAAGAGGGGGGCTTCTATCGCTAATTTCCCTATTTAGAGTGAGTTTGTGACCCATTAAAGGGTAGGTAAGTGTAGTCGTTAGCATAAATTTCAAACAGAACCGCGATAATGCAATGCTCTAAAGAAAAAGTCAAAGTACAAAACCAAAAATTTTCCACCTTCGAAAAGGTATTTTCCATCGCTGATTTCCTCGTGTAGGGTCAGTTTCTGATCAATTAAAGGGTAGCTAAGTGTAGTCGTTAGCATAATACAATGCTTCGAAGAAAGAATTTTGACTGAAGGGTTTTGTCCTTTGATACTAGACCAAAAATTGTCCACCTTAAAAAAAGGTAGTTTTTATCGCTAATTTCCCAATTTAGTCCAAATGTACTGGTTGAACCCGCGACTTCGTGGTTTCCCGCCAAATCCTCGAAAACGGCCGGAAGATCCACGAGAGACAGGAAACGAGGTGGTCAGCGTGCTGCTCCGTTTCGATGGCATAAATCGCGGACAGCGTCGTGGTAACGCGATGCTTCCCGAAGAAAAAGCGAAGAATCGGGTCCAGAGGGGAACAGTGGGGCGGGGGCGGAGCCACGAACGAGCTTCGAGACAAAACTTTGTTATTCCGGGCAAGTTTTACACGGGATTTCCCAGCTAAGTCCACTCTATGATCCTTTCACGACAACTACGTGCTCATACTTCGACAAAACACCGGCCCCGCGGTCCGAAATCCTTAAAATGCATGGGAAATACGTGTCGGCGCAGGTTAAGTGGCCAGGAAGAAATTCGTCCTCGAAACTTCGAGGCTTCCCGGAGACAAACTTGCACCAAACATCGAGCCACACCACCTCTAACACCGCCCCATCTTTACCAACCCCCATCGTTCGAGCTGGCCTTTCGCTCGATTTTGCTCGATTTCGCTCTATCGCCAGCAATTTCTCAGCCCTCGTGATTCGTGAGCTCGAAGACCTTGAACTTCAAGATTTGAAAACGTAATCGCGGATGCGTTTGTTCGGTACCGATTCGTTTGTCGCTGTCTCGCGAGAACTGGTTCAATTTGGAGCGGTGTTCTCCGATGTGGGTGACGCGATGACGAAATTGTCGATGTAAAGAAATTTTACTCAAGAGGGCACATATATTTGATGAGATTCAAAAAATCGTTTGTGGTATAACAAGGCACAGAAAGGTACCAGTCATAGTTCAGAAATGATTAGTTGAACGTAAGTTCGCCTTCGAAGATCTTAAAACGATAAATTTCGTCGCGAGTAAAACATTCAATGGATATCGATACAGACAAATCAATTTCGAATTAATCGAACGAAACGTAAGAAAAGGCTTCGTCGAAAGAAATCTAAAAAAAACTGCTAATTTGGAGCGTTTTTCAAACCGAGATGTTCCGATCTATTGTCTCGTAAAAGAATATGTAAAACGAAAAATGAATCGATGTTACTACCATTCTATCTTTTGTGTCTAAACTGTTGATTTAACGCATATAGAATTATTACGTGTTCAAAAAGAAACCATGCTAACGATATGCAGAATATGTGCCACTTATGAGATATTATTGTACCACTCAATTACATATATTCTCCATACATATTACACGTGTTTCTCAAATTTGCATACACGATAATCTACATATAGAATGTTTACTCGTAACTCCCTTCATCCTGTATTAACAATGCAAGTAGTATGAGAACGATACGATTGCTATTAATAGACTCCGGAAGCACGATTGATTCGACGTAAAAATCCAATGTCTAAAATTTCCGGAGAACGGCTCGAAAGTCGAACGAATAATGTCGATCAACAATTGGAGGAAAGTCAGGTAAACAGTGTCGTTAATGTATTAAAATTTAATGCATTAGTCTATTTGTAACTCCCTAGATCCTCTATTAATAACGCAAGAACAGAACTCTTTCGTTAAATCAATCGTTCAAAAATCTACAGTGTCCCAATCGTCACCGGTCGATTTGAATTTCGCGCTATTTTTAAAACGTCCAACCGATTAACCCGAATCTCGGCATATTTTAACCGTTTGAGTTTTATTCGAAAAGTGAATCGACCGGTGATGATTGGGACACCTTTTATTAATGGTAACTGTATTATCGATCTCGTGGTTCTAGCGTTGTTAATACAGGACGGGGAGAGTTACAAATAGACCGATACGTTAACGTTGAAACATTAACGACCCTATTTACCAGAATCTCTTCCACTCGTTAAGAGATCGATACAATTGTCGTTAATGGACCCCGGAAGCACGAATGATTTAACGAAAGAGACCTGTGTCTGAAATTTCGAGAGGAGGAAGACTCGAAAGTCGAATGAAAAAGGTCGATTAACAACGGGAGGAGGGTCAGGTAAACGGGGTCGTTAAACTCCGTGCAAAAATGAGTTCAGACCGATGACTCACCGTCGGAACTGGTCCTGAAAAATAAGTCCCGCGTCTGTGCCGTCCCTGCGTCGTTAAACCGTGCAGTTTGCGCGCACGTGTTGGTTGCATAACGAGCGAGCTGCATATTCGAAGGCAACGAAACTTGCAAAGTCGCTTTCTACGGTTTGGACTTCTTAGTCCAGATCCGAATGAACTTCTTTCGGAACGATACCGAGTTTATCGGACTGTTCTGGCCAAGTTTCAGGCGTCGCTCACCGATCGAGAACTCCTCGAGCTCCTCGACGAAATTATGTAACGACAATCTTTGGCGATAATCTCGCCGCGATTAAGAGAATACGGCGCTAGCCGGCATTCGTTGTCTTTAGATCAAAGTGTTGCATGTCAGAGATAATCGACGACAGTGATCGCGAAATCTATAATTAGCGAACCACTCGACGGGACTTGTACTTATTCAAGTGACGAAAGTGTGTTTTGTTATAAAAAAGAATGGAGCTTACCAGTGCACGCGTCGGTGGTACCGGTACTGTTCGATGCATCGTCATTTTTTTTACAATAGTAACAATAAAAACGTAGACTTAAATATTTGGTAATTCTGTTTAATTTAGTATCTTATAACTTGCACAGATTCTTCTTCTTGTATTCCGATACGATTGCGTGTTCGTTCATAGTGTACGATAAAGTTTAAGTCGGACATTTTTTATTAAAATCGTCTAAGAAATTTTCTATCGTTGTATTATTGTATATAATAAATCGTATAGAAGAGAGACGAAATGATAATGCTGCAACATTGTATATTCGCGTAACAGCCTCTTGTGTCAGAAATTACACTACTTTCTCTTAATGCCTCGTTCATTTCCCATACGCAATAACGTGGATTGATTTCTGACACGGTGCTTTCGTTTAAATTATCGAGATGTGGTATTACCTGTTTCAAGATTTTGCAAACTTGTAAATTAATTACATCTGATCGTGGAAATGCCTCGTTCTTAATGTTTTCGATAATTTTGCAAACTCCTCGGCGATAATATAGAAATGTTTCGATTTAATTCGATGTTAATTGAATGACCATTGATTGCTAGTTACTCCGCAGATTGATAACGTTATTGCTTTCATGTTTACCAATAGAGAATAATTTACCTTTCTGAATGGACTAATGCGTTCCAACTGTGTTAATAATAGAACTCGTTCTAAATCGAGTTACTCGAACAATCATTTGCATCCTGTTAAGAAAAACCAGTGTATCGTTATTTTCTAGAATACACTATACCCATCGAGCTACTCGAACAATCATTTGCATCCTGTCAATAAATACCAATATACCATTATTTTTCCAAAAATTATTCTACCACACCTGTTACGGTACACCACATATACCATCACAATTGATATCAAAGTATTCCCACCCTAACGACAGGCTCTGTCACCCTTAAAGCACACCTATCATTGTACACGTACCAAACAAGCTATCATCGAGACACCAAAGGTACTTTCGTAATTACGAAAAGAAGCCTCGTCTAGCATACTTGTACCGTGTCCGATAGACTGACCAGGTAAGAAGGGCACGTCCTGTTCGCCAAGCTCGTCAGGATCACGGTTCATCAAGCGAGAAAGAAAGCGCCCAAAGGTCAAGATCTGGCACGTCGGTTCGAGGAGCGGTAAGGACGAAATCCCCCAATTTAGGGTACTTCTCGGAGGCTTCGACTTAACGAAAATATACGTCCGACGAGCACGTATGACAAGCTCGGTGTGGAAGGCAGATGGCGCTGCTACTGGAAGAAAAGAGGGAACCCGACGCCACTGGCCGATCGTCCTTTGTCTTAAGCCCATGGTATATTAATGTGAAGAACATGCTGCGCCGAAATAGGCTGAGAAAGGAGGGTGAGACGGTAGCTAGGCGCGGAAAAGAGGGCCGCCGTTGCACGGAATACTAAAAAGGAGCGCACACGTCCGCCAAATCTTACGGCGCGATGGCCGCATAGGGGGCGCTAGTCTCGTTCGGCCGCGCCTTTGCATTTTAACTGCCTCTCACCGAGGAACGACTTCTTCGACCTCCTCGCGGACGGAGGAACTCGCTCCTACGAACTCTGAACCGACTACTCTGTACAGGTGTTCCCTACGGGAAGAGATGGAACCGTGAAACATCTCGAAGGACTTCACACGTGGGAATCGATGAAACGTAATCGTTCCAAAGTGTAACATCACGGTTCAAGCTGGGGCTGAATTTCTCGTTAGGCTTGTAAATTAACCCTTTGCGGTCGTATTAAATTTGGACATGGGTGTCGTACCGGTCGGAATTAATTGCTCTTGAAAAAGCAGCGATACGTAACATTTCAGATTACGAATGATAAGATTCATTAATTCTTTTGTGAACTTTAATGTAAGTTTTACTGATTCCTCAAACATTCAGGTTCGTTCGGAGAAATAAACTAATACATAGTTGAATAAAGTGTAAGATTAGTACGGTTCCTTGCTGCAGAGCAGACATACGACCGTAAAGGTTCAAGAGTCAACTAACGAAAATACCCTACGATGGCCAGGTTCGCAGCGAATGATCGACCAGTCACTGATCGTTACTGTTCAACCGATCCGTCAATGGGAATGCTTCTCGATCGGGACGAACGTTTGCCGAGTGTTCGCGAAAATTCGCTCGAACCTGATAGTGGTCAGGGAGGACCGAAAGTGTCACGTGTTCGTTCTCACATCCCAAAACAACTAAGAGGACGCGATAAGATCCCGGAGCGGATCATCTTATATGAACTTTCATATCCCCTGGTAGCGAGGGGAGAGACATCGGGCAAATACCATGGACAATCCTTTCAGAAGGGTGAAATTGCGGAAATCATGGTGGTTCGACTTCCCGACAGAAAATTCTCTGTCCCCCGGCCCATCCCCCGGGCTGTGATCTGCCAGTCAGACGTCACGTTTCGAAGCGAGGGAAACTGTACGTCGTGTTCCAGTGTAGAAAGAAAAAAACAAAACAAAAAAAGGGGGTAGACCACTTCCCTCCGAGCTACTTTCCATCATTTCCTTGTCGAAAGGGGATTTCAACTGGTCAGGTACTCTCGACTAGTACGTTATGACGCGAGCGTTCGAATACGCTCGTACGTGGATAATTCAACGAAGAGGTATGTGATTTTACCTCGACGAGCGTACGGTAATTCCCGCTTTCAATTAACAATTTTTTACACCGGTTGTGTAATCGTCCGTCTTGGTGTTTTATTAATACGTTTGTTTGCGTTGTTGCGCGGGTCGCGATGCGAGAGAAAAACACTTGGAAGTTAAGGTAGACGTTTCGCTCGTTCGAATATTCAGTCGCGAATAAATTTCAGTAACACGTTTACCGGTAATAAATACTAAAATTGTTGCTCGACAACCAGGTCAAGAAGCCGGGTCAGTGCCTGAAAACGATACCGAATGTAAATTTACAATAACACACCATACGTAATGGTACGTTTAGCAAAAAATGAAAATGTACACAATGCGAAACGTGACAATTAAAAACGTATTTACGTACCTAATTACCATAGATGTTTTAGCATAAGAGTGGAAATACTTATCGGGTAATTACTTGGACAGGAAAATTATCTAAATGAAAAGTCATCGACACCTTTATACGTCGCTACGACAAGAAGAGAAACAACAATTATCCGTACAATAAACGAATTAAACCAGACGTCCAAGACGAGGTCTTTTTTCAAATATTCTCCGATTATACAACCAGAATAGGCGTAAAAAAAGACGTAAGTTATTATTTTCCGTATTCGTGAAAGAATATTTTGCATTCGTAAATATTATTTATTGTATTGCACGAGTCACGTCTTATTTCATTTTAATATTGATAAAGAGTCTGTCGCTATTTTTTTTTTTTGTCTCTATTATTTCATACACGTGAAAACATTTATTAATTTATACTTCTCACCGTACCAAAGTATATCCAGCATTACTTTATTGGGTTATTCGGAAAGTCGTTTCGTTTTTTTTTGGTGAAAATGAAACAGGAGTTTTTTAGAGTATATAAACATTTTATTAAATTATACATTCTCCATTTTAGAATACGAAATGACTTTCAGAACAACCCAATAGCTTGTACAATTATCTTTTATCGGAAAGGAGCAAAAAAATCGTGGACCAAAGCTGTAATAAAAATAATAATAATAATAATAATAATACGTGTGCAACAACAAAGAATAAAGATTACGCGAAGAAATCTGAGTTAATTAGACCATCACCTCGATTAACTTTTAGCTTTAACGGATAGTCGAACGAATGATACACAATTGTACAGATTTCACGAATAGGTATCGTTCAGATTAGTAACTTTATTCGACAAATGAAGATAAAATCGTTTGGTCTATCACTTGTGTAAAGTGTTTGGAAGAAGCACGAGTACCCTCGTACCAAGTAGAGGTTGATCAATGGATCGATCTGGGGTTTGGAAGAGCTCGTAGCATCGACATCGGTTTGTTTTTACTGCAAACAAGCGGTAACCGGTGCACATCGCCTAAATACGTCGGTTAACCGCGCTTGATCCACATCTCTTCTTCATCCCTCTTTTAACGCCCCACGGCTAGATCCTCTTCCCCATTTACCCCATTTTATACCCCCCTTGGGACGAAACGTGAAACCCAAAGCGACGAGTGGCGGACTCAACAAATTACGAAACTCGCTTACCCACTTAGGAGCTCGCGCGATCCATTACTGTCATCTGATTTTTACTTACCGACCTACGCGCAAGAAAAGTATTGTAATCGCGACGAATCTTTTTTTTTTAAGGGTTAAAACGCGTTCCAAGAAACCACGTGATCACGTTTTAACTATTGGGTTGTTCGGAAAGTCATTTCGTTTTTTTTTTAGTGAAAATGAAACACGATCTTTTTAAAGTGTCCAAACATTTTATTAAATTGTATATTCTCCATTTTGAAAAACGAAATGACTCTACGAACAATCGAAGGAGAAAACAACATTTCTTTCCACGAGCGTGTGTTTGTATCTGTGTGTGTTTGTTACTGTGGTAGTGTCCAAACAGTTGAGTAAATTTCAATGAAATTTTATACATATTTAACATTCTCGTTAGTTACTCGATGATCGACTCGTATAATTAATTCGATTATTTTCCAGCAGCACTGTACAATTCGCTGTTTGTAAACATTTCTTGACATTAGTTTCGATACGTTTCACGGTGAACTCTGTCTTCTGTAATAAGTCTGTTAGTTTCTACGTATCGTTGGAGATTCTCGAGAACACGAATAGCTTCATAACGATATTATCAATGGAGGGTAATAAATCTTCCAAGAACTCAATGAAACCGCGTGGATCGTTTCCATGTATGAAACGATCGCCATAAAAGAAATAATTATACACGTATCCGTGTTTCTGATTGTACATCACCGACCTTCGAAGACACTTGATCGTTAAGTTTATTGAATCGTCGGATACGATTGAACGTAAATCTTCCACTTGGAATTTTCGACAACCGTGACAAATGTGATTTGAAAATTAAACTGGGATTTAAAATCGAGTCGAAATCGCGTACTCGTGGTATCGTTTCACAGTGTTGTCGCAAAGTTCAGCGCATGCTTTCAGTGAAAATAACATCGATCGACCGTGAAAGGCGATTCGTGTCCAGTGAGGCTTCCGTAAATGCTGAAAAATGGTTTCCTAGCTATGGAAACCACTCGACCATCTACAAACAGCTCTTCAACCCTCGACAAGGACTGTCCATCGAAAGAAAGGACCAAGGTTCCGTACGATTCGGGATCACCTTGGAATGTATCGATTCTAGTTCGATTCGATAGGATATAATACCGTGTCAATACCATCGATAACAGTGAATTATAATTCAGTATCGAACAACATCACGTACAGTCGCTTGTAAAAGTATTCATGCGCTCTGTTATAAGAAAATTGACCTTGGCTATAAAACAAACTTTAAAGAAAGTTTGTGCACGAGTGTTGTTCCACATACGATAATCTTTTTCCCGCCAAAAAATGTTTCCGAGAGGATAAAATCAGGCCCGAAAATTTAACATTCTTTCGTTCTTTCAATACGATTTTTTTTGTTAACTTTTTAAAGAGCGACAGAGCACTAAAAAAGGGCATCTTTTATAAGAAAATTTGTGCTCTGCCTCGCACGATTGTGAGGTTACAAAGAAAATAAAAATACTTGCAACTTTTCTAATCGTATGAAATCGACTCTTCCACTTTTTATCGAACAGAACAAAACATTTCGTATGAAAAATGTTCACCTCTCGATACTCTATCGTACAGTTGCAAAAATGTTCCAAGAAAAATTGCATTGAAAGAATAAAAAACACGTTAAAATCTTCGAGACTCGATTTGACCTTTTCGAAGAGATTTCCTGTGGACAAAAAAAAATTGTTCCATGTATGCATTATTGTGCTTCGCATACGTGCCAACTTTCATTAAAATCGGACTTACGAGTCAGGAAAATTTCCTTAGAATAGTACAAATACTTTTACTCGTTCGATACTTCTACGAAGGACACTTGATATTTCCACAAACACGTACGATACTTCGCGAGGGTATCGATACACCATTTAACGCCTCTTAAAAATGATTTATCATTGAGTCTACAATACGCGATAAGCGTTAAATCTTAGAACATATGGAGCCGTGTTATAATGTTGCACACTTTAGAAAACCCACCCGACTTTTTATTTCATTCGAAAACGTGTCTCTCATCGGTGCAACCGTTTCATAGCGATTAGATTTCGCGCTTCACGTTCGATGCGTTTACGATAATATCACCGATACCGTATCACCAAGACCTAATTCCATCGGTACTAATACTATCGAATAGAACAGAAAGACAAATGCACGCGCGATTTATGACTTTCGGATGAAACTCTCGTGACAAGTAACAGAAGGGACGCTAGTTAACTGTTCAGGCTGCAACGTATCCACAGAAAGGAGGGCATGCTTGTCCAGCGAAAGCAAACAATCCGTGCAGAAACCCATTTCCGTCGGTTCGCCCGAGATCGAGAATAGATCGACCGGCTTAAAACTTTAAAAGAGTCGTCGATTCACTTCCAATTTTCGTCATTCAATGAATCGAAAGCAAACAGTTTACGCACGTAACTTCCAACTAAACAATTTCATTCGATTCAATCGTTGAACGGATCAGCGGTTTACGAAAACGACATTGACTCCGATGGGAAATATTACGGAAATATCGATAAAATGATCCAATTGTACTGGTTCACAATTTAGAATAATCTGAATTGCAAAGGAAATCTTACGTTTTGTATCCAAATTACTGGTGAAAGTTTTTGAAAAAAATTGTTTCTCAAATTGTACCATTCATATCGATCTACAAGTTGAAATCCTTTCGATGGTAAATATAATCTTATAGTTTGTAAACTGTCGTCGAGAAAAACATTTATGTGTGCGTCGAATAAGTATTGGTGAAATTTGTTCAGAAAAATGGGAAAAATGGCCCAGTCGCATCGGTCCGCAAGTTAAAGTTGCTTTAAACGCGAAACATACGAGTTTTATACAAGGGTCGTGGATAAAAGAAAGAACACCTCGAAGAATAATGGGATTCTTGAATCAGAGAACCGCATCCTGCAATTAAGTAACGAACGAATGTGGTTTTAATTCGGACTTCACATCCGGTAAATGCTATCGAAATTATTCACGTTGTTTCGCGACTTATCCGGTGTCCAAATTACTTATCCGGTCTCTCCTTATTTGGTAAATTTCGTGTGGCAGATCTAGCAGTCTCGAGTTACGATTGTGGGAAAAATACAAGTCGAAGAACTTTGATCGTAACTCGAGGAAATGCAATTTCTTTGAAATTGTAAGATGCAATTGCGAGATGCAATTTGAAAAGAGAAGTCCTGCTCGCTCGAAGAAGGAAACACAGCACCGATGATCGATACACGTGCTGGCACGTGCGTCCGAGACACAGCACGTGCAATTACATCACAAATAAAATTGTGATCGCTCAAGCATTGTGCAACTCCGGTCATCTATCCAGCCAAATGTCAAACGCGCCTTTACTGAATTGTTAATTTCGACCTTCAGATTTTTCGGACACGGGATCCCATCGATACAACGAGTGTCTCGATCGATTCGCGAGTTTCTTGCAATTTTCTCGATCGGGGATCACCGAATCTGAAGCAATCGCGAGATTGAATTTTTACTGATAGACAGAGTGCGACAACTCGAAAATTTATAAAGAATTAAAACTACAGAAATATAGTCCGAGTTGTAATAATAATGTAACCATTCCTTCGATAATGAAACTAGGGGTGGAAACCCCTACTGAAAGAATTTTCTTTCAAATAATTTTCAAAATTTTGAATTAAATATTTTTTTATGCCGTTTACGGTTCTGCAGATATTAGCCGTAATGTGAAAATAGCAAATTTCTTTCAGAAATTGCATCTTTTCTTTTAAGATCATTTTTTACCGAGATAAGAAATGGTTATATTATTAAAATCGCCTGAACTACTTCTTCAAATTTCGAATTTTCAAAAATTGTCAGATTATCGAACTTCCTTTACATTCTCTTCTAACTGCCTGCAATTAACAAACGTCACCCATAGAACATCTTTCTTCTTGCCAAAGTTGATGAAATACTATTGCAATAATGGATAATGATAACCATTGAATTTATTTTAATCCTTTTTTCGAGTTTCTTCTCGTAAAAATTTTAAAGCGCGCGAATGAATCTATTATCCAGCCCCGATTCTGGTTTAGAACGGTTAATTTTATTCGCGACCTAACCCAGACCCGACCCAGATCCTCATTCTCAATCTAAACTACAGTGTCTGTTACTTTTGCGAAAAGTCTACAAACGCCGAACACAGACTTTAAACAATGGAAAACCTTGGTTGCTTCGTTCAGTTCGACCTGGAATAGTATGAATTTTTCTACGATAAGGGGTAGTGGATCGTCGTTGTCGAGCTAATCGAAATGCTGGAAAATATTCGGGTCTAACCCTGACCCAACGTAGATCCTCATTCTCGATTTAACTAAGGTCTACAAGCACTGAACACAGTCTTTGATCAATGGAAACTCTCGGTTGCCAAATCAAATCCTTATTCTCAATCTGAACCAAAGTGTCTGTAGCTTTTGCAACAAATCTACGAACTCTGAACATAGTCCTTGCTCGATGAAAAGCCTTCGTTGCTAACCCAAACCCAACCCAGATACTTCTCTAGACAGTTCTTAATCTGAACTAACTTGTCTGTAGCTTTTGCAACAAATCTACAAACACTGAACAGTCTTCGATCGATGGAAAACCTTGGAGCTAACCCAAACCTAACCCAGATACTCGTTCTCGATCTAAACTAAGGTGTCTGTAGCTTTTGCGACAAATCTACAAACACTGAACACAGTCTTCGATCGATGGGAAGCCTTGGTTTCTCCGAAAAGTATGAATGTTTCCACGATAGTGGATCATCGTTACCGGGAGAGTCCTCGAGTTAATCAAAATGGATGAAAAAATTCGGGCCGCGGTAGACATTTCACCAGGGTGATGCGACAAAGAGGAATTCGACGGTCGTTCGGCCACAAAGCAGCCAAGACTAAGCAACCGACGGGCTGAGCAATGGAGCAAATAGGTATGAGAAAAGAACGAGCACAGAGTACCGGGACGTGGGTGTGCACCAAGCACCCTCGACAACCCTCTTCTCCCACCTAGTCCGCCTCTGTCCTCGCTTTTCCCCGCACAAAGAGCGAGGGAGAGGGCTCGCAGAGGAGCTTACCGCGAAACTGCCCTAATAGTCCATTGTCTAGCGTTCCAGCGACAAATCCTCCGCTCCTATACACCGCCATCTTGTTCGTCGTCTCGATGACGCGCGTGACATTTTTTCTTCGTTGGCCCACGGGCCGGTGTCACGAACGAATTGCCAGGTCTGCGATCCCCCCGATGATCGGACGTGGAAATTTGGGTTACCAGGATGGGGTATCCGTGACATTTGCTTCCGATGGAACGCGTTCAAAATTCACAATCCGATTTAATTCTTAAAACGAGCCGAGGAGGCTCCATCGACATCCCAAGATTCGACCCGCTCGATTATTTAATCCATGTACAGAAACGAGAGGTAATTCGGGTTACCGTAGCGAGAAAATTCTACAAAATTCGCACAAGTGACACGTTCGTGAGTCATTTTTAAGCGCGAGGTAGCTTTAATTGTCTAAAATGTGGTATAACAATAACGACCAAGAAAGCATAAATTTAGATTGTAACGGAATTGAAACGTTGAGAGAAAAAGAGGTCGTTTGGCTGGAATTACACGGAGTAAGAGATTTCTTCGTAAAGGATTGTTAAATTAATTTAAAATGTTATCAATTTCCATTTCAACCCACTTAACTGTTACACGACTCGCGAACAGAACCACCGAGGATATCCCATCCTGAATATTCTTGTATCGTCGTTCGTTCGTTTTTAATTCTTTCTCGAAGAGTGAAATATTTGTTCACGATTGGAACAATTGTTCCGTTACCTTGTCAAAAAGTTCATCTTCACCTTTGAAAGAAAATCGTGATCGGATGATCGTTTCGCTACCGGTACATCTTTCTCGCAGAGTTGAGCCCTAATTTTAACGTCCCTCTCGCAGAAACGAAGGTGCGTCGCACGATGATGAAACGGACCTCTCAAAACCATCACTGGTACGTACGAACGATTATATATTATGATGAGAGTTGGAGAATGTGACCTGCATAACTTCTCACACGAGTTTTAATAGCCCGAGGAACACACCAACGAAAGCAACTTCTGAAATAACCGTGGATACTGTGCGTTCCCCAATAGCTAGTTGACCTCGTGCAGAACGTGATCTTTTCGAATAATATCGCTGCTCGCGTTATTAACTTTGCAAATAAATTTCGTTTGATCGAAAACGGTAATGTTTCTTATCTTTTTACGATAACCCAGTTTCTGCAACGGAACAATAGTTAGATACTTTTCATAGAATCTGTGACGATACTAGGTAAGATTATTTGTTCTCGAAGATTATTTGTTGCACGTTATCCGCGTTATTGACGAATCCTAGAAAAAAAAACTAAAAATATCAAGTACCTCGGAAGAATGACGTCTGGAGAATTAGTATCCGTCCACGTCTGTCTTGTAACAGTTGTCTAGCATTTACAAGAAATAACTAACCTGTGGGTCAATGGTAGCTAACCTAGCCTACATCTAACCAACCACTGTGTCATTGATTGACCCGAGACGGGATTAGGTCTGGCAAAGGTGGCTCGAGGATTGTTGATGTCTACGATGCAATGAACTAGATACCCAGAATTTACTGCAAAGATACTGTCTACGACAATTCTGACGACCCCAAGAAACGGAAGTAAGTTCAGCTGCACGTAGACAGGAGTTACCAGTCCGATCATTGTAACGTTATTGAACACAGCCACGTGAAATATACATCGTTTACATGTACATATGTAAGTAAGACTGACCTGTAGATTGTTACAGCAAACGGGTCGGTTTTTCTGGAACCTTGTCTAGTTTCGTTTGACCTATAAACTAAAATACCTAATGCTTCCAAAGTTCAGAATCCGAACTGATCAACTTCCCAGACGTTAAGTACACTTCTCTTTCTGGGTTCTATTAGCTACTTAAACGTGCACCCGTGGTTCTTGGACACCCTGTACAGCAACGTAGCGAGAATGTCGTCTTCTTGTTCGTGACTCAATGATGGAGAAAGCACGTGGCAGAGAAACGCAGTGAGTCATTATCCAGAAATACATCGAGCGCGCAAGCGAGACACTGAATACATTGAATGTCGATCGCCTCTTCTCGATAGATCGGCTAACGGGCGTTTCCTCAAAAGACGACTAAACGATACTGCCAATTAACCATACGGTCGAAAGTCGTAAAGGCGATATTACGTAAGCCGTAAATTACGTAGCCTCAAGAACTGTAAAATATTCAGAAAGATTAAAGATGGAGGATTTTAATTGTAGAACTGTGGAAAGAAATTGAGCCTGGTAGTTATAGTTTAACAATCTTGACGATTGAATCGTGTGTAGCACCGCAGCAAGACCACAGAGGAAAGTTCAAAGATCGAGATTCGAAAGATCGACTAAGAAAACATCGAGACGCCGCGTTTTACAATCGGTGTTTTACAATCTTGCAGATGGATGAGGCTAAAATTCACCAGTTAAAAGCTACAATTCGAAAACAATTAACTTAACACAGTTAATAATTGAGTAACTTTAAAAAGAAGTCTGAAACAGGTGAAATTGACCCCTTTGGTAGCTTTAGTGTTGAAAAGAAGTCTGAAACAGGTGAAATGGACCCCTTTGGTAGCTTTAATGTTAAAAAGAAGTTTGATACAGGACTAATTGACCCCTTTGGTAGTTTTAGTGTTAAAAAGTAGTTCGAAACAGGTCTAATTGACCCCTTTGATAGTCCTAATGTCAAAGACCATGTCCCTGCGGTTGTAGCGATCGCATTGAATCCGAAATAGTGAAAAAATGAATATCCGTGGAATCGAGTGGCAAAAATCAATTTAGCCGCAAGAGGGAGTTGGCGGTGATCTCGATCAAAAAGCTTGGAGGGAAAGAAGTGGCCGAAACGAGTCTGAGGTCTGGTCGGACACGGCCCCGAGCAGAACCAGAATTCAACGATGACTCACTCGCCTCAAAACTCGCTCGCGACGCCACGCGAAAGTGTGTCGGGGTGCTCGGCAGACCTCGAGGAATAAAAAAAGAAAATGATCACTCCCCTTTGCCGAGAAGGCACCGCGTCGCGACGCATCACAATTAACGTCAATTGTCGACTGGTGGGGTGGGCCGTGACGTTGGTGGGGAGGAAAGGAGGGACGGAGAGGGGCTGCACGGAGAGAGGGTGGGAGGGTGGGAGGTGGAGGCGGTGTGAAGGGTCGCTTCCGCGACTAAACGACACGCTCGCTCATTCCGAGACGAGTTTACAACTCGTCTAGCGACGGCGGACTGCCCGAAAGCCGCAGACACCCTTCTTTCTTGCCGCGAGATGCGTTTACGCGATCGTAAATCGCTTTCACGCGTTGCTCTTCTTTGTCCGTTTCTTTCGTTGGCGCGTGTCTGCGACGCTTGTTACGAGACGAACGCGGATGGAACCCCCGCGACATTGAACGAGAAAACATTCTCCGTGGCTTTCACGGCGCGACGACACGACCGCTGGATCGTTCGGTTGGGGAGAATTAACCCTTTCGTCGCGACACCCCATACGGTGCGCTACGCAATGGAAAATCAGAACTTTTTCCTTGTACAGTGGTATCGTTTCCTTCTTCTCTTTTGAAACTGTACCAACGAAATTGAAACTCTACGAAATACAGTCTCCTGAAACATTTTTAATATTCTACCGTCCTACAAATATATTACCTTTTCGATAAATTATATACAATAAATTATATAGGTTATTTCAAGATACATTGTACACTATAACGACCAACATTTGGAAACTTTTCGATCGCGTTAAAATGTAAGTAACAGTCTCCAAGTACGACACTGCTGAAACTTACAAACAAATTCCTCCAATCCGTAATCGACAAGAAATGATAATTACTGTTAAGAATGTCGATGTACCTTTGAATCGTACACATGTGACATCTGTGCGACAAGAATCGAACATCGTGACTCGAGCGGAAAGTCGAGCGAGGGTGGGGGGTGGGCGGGGGCGACCTTGAGGAGTCAAATTCTATCGCTTGGACCACAGTCTCTCCGTGAACGTTCCGTAAGGTTTGTTGCTTCTCTTGGTGATCCAGAATCACCACGGGATCACGTGCTGTGCATTTCTCCTCCACCTCCGAATTTTCTACACGCTTTTAGCGGCTCGCGCTCCGATTAGGTTGCTCAACTACACCCGAGGCAAACAATAGAATCGGGCGTAACGAACCGTGGCCGTCGACAGACACACGATTGCCTTTCGTTCTTGACTTTGAGAACCGTGTCTGTGATCAGGAAATCGCCGAGAAGGAAAGTCGACCGGTTTAAACGCGCGTTCGTGCCCCTCGTAACCATTGCATCACCCTTTGTTTACTTTTCGTCGAGAATTCTTTGGGAAACCTCCGGTCTGTAAAAAAGAAAACGTATGGATCTATTGTTTCATCTATCCGAACGTAGATGAGCGATAGAGGTGACGTTGCATAAATTTACAGGCTCGGTTTAACGACAGTGGTATCGGATTAAATCTAAATCGAGGCTCGTGGATTTAGATCGTGAGTCTTGGACTCGGTATAAATCCACGTTGAGTCTCTGTAGGTGAATGTAGGTGACCGATAGAGCTGACAATTTCTGCTTCGATTCGACGAGACTGAGTATTAGATTAAATCTACATCCAGCTCGTAAATTTAAATCAAGTCTATGTAAGTTCGTCGTAAGTCTTCGAGGACGTATAGATCTGTCTTAGGTTTCTGCACGTTTAACTTCAACTACTCGAATGTCGTTGAGCGATACAGTTGACATTTTCTGATTCGTTTCGACGAGACTGGGTATTAGATTAAGATCGTAGACTTAAATCAAGTCGATGTAAGTGTATCGCGAGTCTTGAACTGCGATATAGATCTGCGTTAAGTATCTGTAGGAGAATGTAGGTGAGCGATAGAGTTGACATTTTCTGATTTAGTTCGACGAGACTGGGTATTACATTACGTTTGAATCGAGCTCGTAGATTTAGATCAAGTCTATGTAAATTTATCGCGAGGCTTGAAATATTCACAGATCTACGTTCGATCTCTGTACATTTAACTCAACGAACTATCCCAAAATATTACTTGCCAATTTTAACGGCCAAAATGGCAAAATTGCATACCTTTATAGCGCAAATTTAATCGTGTAACTATTTTTCATTTTTTCTCAAGGAAGCTTAACGCTCGATCGATAAAAAGAAGAATATATACACGTCGAAAATTGTCGAGTATTCCTCGAATCTAAAAAATTTTGTTCAAATCGACGATGGACACTTTGGTATGGTCCCTTGTAAGTTAAATCCGAATTCGATCGGGTTCGATGCAACACCACGGTCCAAAATACGTGTCCAATTTCGCGTTTCTGACCTTCGTGGGTGGTAATGTTCCGAAAATTATTTTTCTCTCGTCGCTAATTGCAATTTCAAGAGCGGAAAACCCTTAATAAAGCCGGCCAACTCGGAGGGTGCGGCTAATGCATTCGGAGCTCGTGTTCCATTAATTTCCGCGTGGATTTCTTGACATGGTGGATTTGCAAGCGTACATTTTCCCCGTAATCAATCGCTGACGAGCTCCGTAATGATGATCGGTAGCGGACGGAAGTGTGGCGTTGAAAATGCTAGAATAATTGGCGCTTAATTGGAAACTCGATAACCTGGGGATATTAGGTTCATTTGCGAGGATCGGTAGCTATCGTCGATGGAAGTCGGTAAATTGTAATCGCGACGGTGTTCACTTCGCCCGGGACTACGGCCGATAAACGTCGAAAAGATCGAACGAGAAGATTTCATTTGCTACTGATTTATTTCTGATATGGGGACCGATCCAATAACGATTCAACGTTATTGTCTTTGACGATTACAGGATCGATGCGACGCGATAAATGTCGATCGTGCAGCAACACAGTCTTTGATCAATGGAAAGTCTTCCTCGCTAACCCAAACCCAACCCAAATCCTTATTTTCAATCTGAACTAAGGTGTGTGTAGCTTTTGCGAGAAGTCTGCAAATGCTGAACATAGTCTTTGATCAATGGAATGCCTCCGTTGCTAATGAAAAGATCGAAAAGTCGAAAAGATCGAACGAGAAGATTTCATTTGCTACTGATTTATTTTTTATAACAACGGGACCGACCCAATAACGATTCAACGTTATTGTCTTTGACGATTACAGGATCGATGCGACGCGATAAATGTTAATCGTGCAGCAACGAGCGATTCCCTCTAGCGAGTGATAAATCAGCGCGTAATGCCAGGGTCACGCGTGGTCGTTTCCTCGAGACATTATGTCAAACTGACCTTTGTGTCAATCAAGTGAACGCGTTTCCATTAGTTATTGCGCTAAAAGCTTCACTGTTTGCAGAAGAGTGTGCAACGTGGAGCACTTGAACTTCTTAGCGCCGACGGATACCCGAAATCGTCCTGGAATTTCTCAATACATATTCGCAAACTTTACTGGAACTTTATCGAGAGGTTCACCGAAATTTCTTAGGTCGTCCAAATCAGAATCCTGGGAGTGTAAAGTTAGTATTCCAAGTGATCCGAACTCTTCGTTTTGAAACGATCTGATCAATGAACTAACTAAACTTGTAATCGAGATCAAATTTTTTAGATGGTTCAAAAGAGAATCTAGGGAGTCTAAAGTTGCCAACCTAGATGATCCAAACTCTTCGTTTTGAAACGATCTAATCGATGAACTAACCGATTGACCAAACTTGTAATCGAGACCAAATTTTTTTAGTGGTCCAAGATGGTCTTAAGAACATAAAATTGACGTTTGACCAAAATGGTTCAACCTCTTCGTTTTAGGACAATCTGATCAACGAATTCGCAGATAGAGCAGTCGCATACAATGGTAGAGTCGATACACAAGTTGTACAAGAAACGTCTGATTGAACCAACTAATCCCAAAGAGTCGATACTAGAATTGACTACGCCATATCTCCGCACAGAAATACGTAACCGCAGCTTTCACTGAAATACTTCGCCATGTAGATAGGTGGTCTAAAACAGAGATCAAGTAGTCCAAATTTTTGGAGGATTTCGTTGAGAAATATCAAGTAGAGTCTACATCTTCGTTTTAAATCGGTAACGACTTCTGTCAACTAAATTTTTAAGGTACCATTAATAGAAAACCATGACGGAATTAATAATACACTCGTTGAACTAAATGTTAAAGTTAGACGTTATACCTCGTCGGACCGTATGGATCTAAACCGTGATACATCGTATTAGGAATACCAAGTTGTTCTTTGCTCTAGAGAATTCAAATCCTTAGTTTGAGGAAGACACGGTTGACAACGATTGAATTTTAATTAGATTTTTATATTCAATTGATAACCGTTCGACTATATTCTTAGACTACCATTGTCAATATTATACCATCGTCTTGCAATTGTTAATTACTCGCTAAAATATCACCAAATTTGTCAAAAGATCTATAGTGGACACAGAGAGAACGTGTGCAAATCATCGGTTTTAAAACAATCCATTTCACGAAGATTGCAACGAAAATTCCAAACAGAGAACAAAATACAATGTTTGTTTGCACACCTTGGATCAAGTTCGTGCCCGCTAAGGAACACGATCAAACAATAGGACCTCTCATTTTCGACGAACTTAATCTCTGGAAACATGCAAACCATTTCCTTCCTGCGATTCGCCAGTTGGCCAAGTGTAACCCAGTTTTTCTCGCGCACCGAGTGGGAAATTTATCTGCGTCCGTGTTAGACAAGATATTACGCGAAATAAAAAGATCGATAACACGTATTATGGTTAACAGTCTGAACAGAGGGTTTCGCTTCCTTTGAAAAATTAACTTGGATATTCTATCACCTGGATAGAATGAATGGATTCACCGTTCGTAGGAAATCGAGATCTCTTCGTACGTTGCTTATTATTAATTACTCAGCGATATCGATAGTCGACTATTCGTTATTAACCTTTTGCAATCGAAGATTCTTCTGTGACGAAGTCGCTCCATAAAATTTTTTCAAACAAAAATTGCTACAATTTCTTCTGTAACGAAGAAGTAGTTACTAGACAAAGTTTTTCAAAACAAAAATTACTACAACTTCTTCTGTAACGAAATAGTTACTAGAAAACATTTCTTAACGCAAAAATTTTTCATTTCGCGATACAATGCGAATTGCTGCGCTAAATTCTACGGCGACTGAGAGTCACCTTTCGAACGTAAAGGGTAAATCAGTACATAAAAAAAGAAAAAAGAAGAAAAAAAACGAACAAATTGCGCCAAGGCAAGAAAACGAAACTTCTCCCGGCGAGTTAGTCACGTTTTTGGGCAACTCGAAGTCTACCGTAAATGGACAGATTATGCATCGAGGGATTATGAAATATGCGTGCTCGAGCATACTCGCGCGCGTACGTGTGCGTTCGCTCGTGACACTTTCTCTACGGCAAGCAAATCAGTATCACGTCAAGGCGAGGACGATTACACAACGTACAGCGACAATCGGATGTTCCCAAGAGACCAGACTGAGGAGATGAGAAAGCTATCTATAGCAATGGTCGTAGAAACTTTTGAGCAATTCTGTCGCGTGCAAATATCGTATTTAAATATTAACCGAAATCGGTCGAATAATATTCAACGCGTATCCTGAAATTAACTTCAAGGTGAAAAATAATCGGTCGTTTATGGACATAGTTTCCGAGTGTTGCAGAAATCTCATTCGAGCTGTTGACATTTTACCATACCAACGTATGTACGTATCTATCTCGAGAAATCTCGAAACGTAAAGGAAACATTGTTCTTAATTATTTGTCGCGATATCGACTCCGAGGTAAAAAAAAAGAATGAATCGTTCATGAGTCCGAGGTCTCTGAATGACCTGGAAGACTTACGAATTCAATACAACGATGGAATATTAACACTGTGCGGATTAATGTGGAAATATTGAAATATCACAATTCTCAACGAGATTTTAAAAATAAGAAATATACGAACTATTTATAAAATATTTACATCGGATCTACGAGAAGTTTCGTGTTAATCGTAACCAATATTTATGTAGAAAATCGATTTTGCTCCGGGCTTCTAATATAAAATCAATTATTTACTTTCACATTTATCGTATACCATTCTTACACGGTGAGCACTCTTTAAAGATTTTACCACGCTTTTCAACGATTTTTGCTTTCTATTTCCATTCGAATCGTATATGAATTCTAAAAATGAAAACATATTTTAGAATTCCTCGTTAAATTGAAATCTTGTTACTTATTTTACCGCTTATTAAAATACTAAAATCTCTGTTCTTCGACGAGTAACGTAAAAGCACAAAGTTTACAAAATATCAATTTTATTTTAAGTTATCGTCGAAATTGTGTGAAAAAAGTCCCGGAAAAATTGTATTAAAAAAATGGAAAAATGTTGAACTTTTGGCACCTGAATTTATCCTCTCGAGAACATTTTTTCTCGACAAAAAAAATTGTGTCCTACACGACCTGCTATACTATACACACGCACAAACTTCCGTTAAACTCGGACTTGTAGGTTAGGGAAATTTCCTTATAACAGACCACACGAATACTTTCGTGAGTCACTGTACATTATATAAACACACATTCTTCGAAATACATTTTTCCAATGAATCAATCGAATGTCAACGAAAGTTTCGTGAAAAAAAAAATACACACACACACATAAGCCACAAACCGTAATAGAAGGAACTCGTACGAACTTCGAAGAAATTCGAAATCAGTCGTATTATCTGCGAACGACTTCTAGATTGCTCTGCTCGTCAAAAAAATAAACGTTCCACTTCGCCGAAATTTATGCAAACGACGATATTTAACAGATTCGTGGAATTTCGTTGAGAATCGAGAGAACAGAAAAGACGCAACAGCTTGTCTATCGTTCGAAAATCTATACGCGAAATCAAGTACACAAACGTCATTGGTCAATTATAGATTCGAACGGTCCGCGAAGTAGAAAGTTTCTTCGTGTTTCGAGGAACACGTTAATTTGATGGTTTCCCAGGAACGTCCAGCTCGCGTGTGTATTTAATTCCGATATTCCAGGCGGTCTGGGAGCATGGAAAATTCGATTAATCGCCGGTACGTTGCACTTTTTAGTCAGTGGCGTTTCGAGGTGTTTCGTTCCGTGCTCTTCTGTAACGAATTACGTAAAAGCACGTATCAGGGCATTCTTAGTTGCTTCTTTTTCTCTTTTCTTTTTTTCCTTTTTTTTTCTTTTCCGACTCGGCGCACGAGATACGTCGAGGTGATCGTGAAATCATCGGTCAGGCTGAAAAGGGGTCAAGCTTCGACAAAACATGTTTTCTTTTCACGCAAATCGAGACGCAAGAAAGATAGTGTAATTGCACTCTACTTCGTCGAGAGTAGAGTTAATTCGTTGAGTTTTTGCGCCGAGCTGAGCAATGTTCGAGTTTCGTTTTCGGTCTTCCGTTTTAATGATTCTACAGCTCGATGCAAAAGGGGAGATCGGGAATTTTTGGAAGCCTAAGGTGCTCCATTTGCACGAAAATCGAGACGCCAGAAAGATAGTGTAATTGCACTCTACCTCGTTAGGAGTACAGTTGAGCAATGTTCGAGTTTCGTTTTCGGTCTTCCGTTTTAAAGATTCTACAGCTCGATGCAAAAGGGGAGATCGGGAATTTTTGGAGGCTAAAGTACTCCATTTGCATGAAACGTGTTCCTTTAATCGGCTAGGTGATCGGTTAGGTCTCTATGGACGAAATGCAATCGTGCAGCAAACCGAGTTCAGTATACGTATGTATAACCTGATCCAAAAGAAGAGGTCGAGAATTTTTATTAAGAAAATTATTCTATTTTCGTGGTAATAAATCGTAGTCTCGATAAATATTTGGCTCGATTTCGACCCTCAAAATCCATGTATGTTGTATTTGTACAATCTGATTCGAAAGAAGAGCCCGATACTTTTAAGGATAAAAGTTAACGTATTTGAGTAGAGACAGATAGTCATTTGGGTCATCTTAGCTCTACAAGATCCGATACTGTCACAAGTAAACTGTGCCTAATTGATTACGGACAAGAAGAAAATAAACAAATATTCGAGTGACCGTTACGTAATCGTGGCTTTTTAAAATCTAATTTGCTCCTAGCGAAGGACGTTCACATAATTCTATAACCTAGTTCGATGGAGGAATTAAATAATTGCGAAAATCTCGATACATCCGAGATTCTCGGCGAGGAACAACCGTCCGCTTGACGCGGGTTCGCAAAATCTGAACCACTTGCAAATAAATGAAGAACGATCGATCGATCGCACAGAAGACTCTGAAAAAGAAGATACTGAACTGAAACTTTCGAAAGAACCATAGCTTCTAGAAACACTTCCCAATGTACTCCAACTCCACCGAAGAAATATCGTACAAAGGAAATACCGTACTAGACACGTGAATAATCAAAGCACGTCCAATTAGCAAATGACATGCTGCTTAGGGATTATCGAACACGATGTAACCTCTCCGAAGGACAAATAAAAGCGAATCTGTCTCCACCGAACTGCAATCTGACAAAAGGAAAAGCAGTTAACATCCGACTATCTTTCTCGCGAGACAACCGATTAGAATTCAACGATCAATTATCCTATTTGTCCGCATAATCTTCGATGACGTATTGTATTATCTGGGAGCTGGGATCGCTTACAATCCCTCTTTCATCGATCGGAGGAAAGTTGGAGCAATCACCCGGTTCGAAACGATGCTGACTAATTGGTCGAATGAGTTCACTCCCTGAACTGGAGCACCCGTTTCGTTGCATATTTTACCCGAGCCATATCTCCGTAAGTGCGTATTTATAGCGCTTATTCTCTCTCTCTCTTTCTCTCTTTTTTCTCTCTTCTCTCTTTCTTTCCAGCTGTCTACTCGAACAACGCAAGTTTTTCGGTGGACGCGTGACGAAACTGCTGGAAATAGCTAACGCACACCGGGACTGTAGGCTTTCATCGTGCACCTCCTGCTCTAATTTTTCGCGGTTCTTTCGTTCCGGTGGTCTATTTCGCGTTACGTTGACCAATTTCCGCCTATCCCGTTTCGTTACGTCGAGATACTGTCAAGTTACAACGAACTGTGTTCGTCGACGATAGGAGCATCGGTCGTGAGGGTTAAAGCACAGAGAGTCCTTCAGTGACGAGGCGTACATCTTATAGAGTTATCCTCTTTACAATTGGACCTAATTGTAGATTTGTTGCAACGCAAACACACCTGTAGGAAATGCACAAAAATGTTCTGTGTACTGTGATAGGTTGCTCGGTAAGTTTTGTCGTTCGATAAGAAACGGAGCTATTAGCTTCGTCGTTTTATTTTTCTAAATATGGTACTACCGTTTGACGAATATGTGTAAAGTTTCGTTTCGACAAGTCGTATATTTACAGTTGTTCAAACGTTGAAGTGTCGTAGTATCTTTTTTACAATGGAACAAACGACAAAACTTATTGAACCTAGTAGCCTGTTGCGGATGAACGCGAGCGAGAAGATAGGCGAGTGGGGTTCTTACATCCCTGTTGGCCCCGAGGATCTTAAATAAGGGAAGGTATTTAAACTTTGGGTCGAAGGAACGAAAATCGGTCCGCTGAGACCGAGAACCGATACACCGTACGAGAGGAGTTAATTCGTTTCAAAATTTTCAACGTAAGTCGAATTTTTTTACAAATACCAAGTATATGTAATGTGTGTAAATATATGTGTAATATATCTAATACGTGTAAATATATGTGTAATATATGTAGTACGTGTATATTTGTCCAATGCTATTGTACAATTCGAATATTGTACACTAATTTTTAACGAACAAATAACGGATCAAAAGTTGCTCAACCTTTATTCGTTATTTGAGATTTTCATCCAGATACAAATTTGACACGTTTTAGATTTTATTTCGCTGTTGGATGAACCGCGTCCAAAATCAACTTGCAATTTCGAAAATCGTGTTCTTAATTTGCGACTCATTACTCAAACTTTCCTATACTATATTCAGCTCTTCATTTTTCACCGATATCTCACGAATTCCTCTTGTCCCAATCTCTCGTAATCTCCCTCTTTGATTACTGTGACATTGTCTTGCCTTCTACGTGTGAAGTGTCCGAAATTCTCACCTCCGATTTAAACACAATAGACGTAAATTGGATCACATTTCCCCTCTCTTCGAAAAGTCTGCATGCCTCGTCATAAAAAAGATCTGGAACCTTTCATCGTTGTTGCCTCATCCACGACACTCTCCTTCTTATCTTGCTTCGGTGTTCCCCTAATTCTTAGTCTGCTCTTTGACAGTCGTCTATTTCCACTCCAAGTCGTCACGTTTATAAATTTTAAATTTCATCTCTTCGATTTGCGTTGTCCTATATTTAATCGTTCGCGTAGTAACTTCAAGGTTCGGTTTAAAATTCGCGTAAGTCGAGAACCTGTCGTATTCGGGAATTAGCAGAAACACTAAACTCGAAAGAACTTAGATGCCTTGAGAGAATTCCAAGGGTGTTGAGCCACGTGTGACAGTTATGGCTCGATCTATTCGAAAGTACTCGAGACAAGGTCTACAAAGTCCACAGAACTTTGAAATCCACTGTAGATGAGTTCTCCGATAATAGAGAACCATTTCGAAGTATCGAGCTTAAACGGGATAGTGATACCAAAATTACCGACATTCCGGACTCAAAGAAGCAAGAATCTCTGGAAAGTATAGTTCCAATGCTGAATACTCCACGTTCTGATTTTCAAACAGATTATAATTATGTCAGGGATCAAATCTGGAGCTCAGAACATAGAATGTTGCACGAATACACGTCGTATAAACTTTTGGTAAACTAACCAAGCAGACAAGTCCTAATCCAAACCTAAAGATCACAATTTGAAGCATTGATCTGGTATCTCCATTTGATGCTGTTTATCCAAAGAAATGAACCCGTACATTTTTATCGAACACTAGGTTCAACAATGTGCAGTTTAAAATGTATAATTTTATATGGTATTTGCCTCTGGGCCACCCGTGTATGTTTTGGTTGAACATCGGTTAAACTGTTTCTGAGCATCTGGTTTAACTGACGTAAACAATAGAGCTTCACACGGTACGCAAATTCTGGGTCATAGTTAAGTTCTAGGTCGTAGCCAAACACAGCCGAACCGTTATACCATAGTAACAGTATGCACGGTTAACTTTTACTAACATCTGCACGGTTAACTTTCACTCGAACCTGCACAATTAACTTTCCATGATTCACCCCTAATGGTTTCCGCTCGGCATCTCGAGCTCAACGAAACCTGACCCAGCCGAAAGAGAAAGACGTATCGCGTATCGTTTAATATTGCATACATTAAGTCTCCAAATACGTGCAATAAAAATTTACTTGATCAAAATTAGTCCAATTTACGTGGTGTTTGGGCTCACTTTAGAAACGAGTACAAGCGAATTTCTATTATCTTTTTCGTAAATACAAATCAGTTCTTTTCGCTGTAAATAATTTCCAATATATTAATAATTATTACGCATATTAAATTCTATTCGTTCTCGAGAAACGTTTCTATTCGTTACGAGAAGCTCATCGAATCGGTGACAGTATTTAAACAGGACCGAAATCGTTCTGTTTCTTAATAGCTAACGACTGACTGTACGCCAATGGGGCAGTACTTCCTCTCTCAGTTTTCGTCGCCATTTTCGACCGACGACGATTCTTGCTCGCGAAACTGTCGCTGGAGCGAGCACGTAAACACGTGTTATGCCTTCTTCTGGTGGACGGATGTTTCTGAATCACCCTGTACACCCATCAAGCGTTATAAGCGGATACTTGAAATCAGCGTGACGCGCGCGGAAAACCGGATGGAAGGATTCTCGTACACTCGGTCCACATTTCTCCGTGAACGTTTCACTCCTCGGGCTTTCAATTCGGTTCGAACCGTGACGTCCTACGAATGGAAGGGGTAGTTACTTCGCGAGACCCTCGAGAAATACCAGGTCGACGATTCGGCATTCTTCGGGCGGGGAGGGAGGGAAACGATCCACGCGGCACGAGCCGCAAGCGGAAACGAGAAGTGAAAAGAAAGGGAGACGAAAATTACAGCCGTAGCGGGAAAACAAAGGGGGAGAAATTTGATTCATCCCGCTCGACCTGGCAGCACAAAAGCCCAGACACACCGACATAAACACCGGGAGGCCACAGACGCCGCCCGTTAATCGTCGTTAACACCTGCAATTAACTTTGACGTGGGCAGAATGTGGGACACGCGACCCAAATACCACACCTCGAAGGAAAGAAGAACGGAACATTTTTTCTTTTTCTTTTTTCTATTTTTTTTTTTTTCTTTCTTTTCTTCTCTTCCACAACTCGCGGCAGATATTCGCTTTTCGTCGCGCGTCGACGAAAGAAAACACGGCGCACACGCGCGCACACGTGTCCTCACCGTCGGAGATATTCAATTATCCCGTACACCACGGTGTGTATCGTCTTTGTCACGAACGCGTTTGACACTTTGACACTCGGAGACAACCGAGATTGGAAAGACCAAGAACTCGTGTGAAACTCGAGCTCGTTGCCACGGTTCGTACAACGAGACGAAATAACGAATGCGACGAGTACAGGTGACCAGGATCAGGATCTGGACTTCTCGATACTCGGACCCAATGATCACGTGGTACATTCAGTCTCTAAAGTTTTTCATTCTTTCCAGTCGAAATTACGTGATTTATTGTTAAATTACTTGTACGATCAACCGGCACGAAGACACTATTTCTTCGAACGATCACTTCTTAAAAGAATATTGGGTAAATGTAGGATACAGGCCTACGTAAGTATTATAAGGAAGATAGATGGACGTTCTCTCATTTTTGGTGCACATCTCTCACGGTGAATGACGGACGAAACCGATGGTAAAGAAAAATTGTCTTTCGCACTGCGGTGAAAACATATTTTTTCATCGGATCTTCGCTATAAATTATTCCGTTGGGAAATCGCTCGTCGAGGACCATTGTTGCGTTTGTAATTATTTTATTTATGTAATAAGATTTCTTATGCGTGGAAATTAATATGATGAATCACCGCAAAGTACAACCGGACAGGCACATTTGCGTTTGGTATTTATTCTTTCACTGATTACTCGGAGAACAATGCATCGTATATTTTTATACGATCTTGTAGTCAATGTTATTTACGTACCGGATGTTCAACGTAACGGTTATCGCGATTTTTTCTCGAATTGAAGCTAATCCGATGAGAAATGTTGCGAACGAAAGTTATACCGTGCTTCGATGGTAAAAATTTCGGAAGAAGTTTTTCATTCGATAAAAATTCAGGTCACCCTGGCGTTTTTAAACGGGACTGTATATTTTTAACTTCGTAGCATTGTAGCATTGTAACTTGTCGTTGAACTCGTTTTTTCTTTCTTTTTATCAGCTACGATACTACGAAGTTATAAATACGATGGCTCAATGCTACGATATAAAAATGTACAGCGGCGTGTAAAATTTTCGGTTTCTCGTCGAATTGAAAGTTCCTTTTACGAATTTTATCACCATTGATGAGTGCTGAACAATTTTTATCCGGAACATTTTTTCATCGAATCATTATTAATCGGTAAGCGATGAATTAACGCGTTCAGTGTCCACCGAACCATAGGCGTAGGCCAGGCCGTTTTTGAGTTCCACGAATAGAGTCCGTGCGATTAAACCGGAAGCTTTCACAAAGTTACAAAACACAGGTATACCAAAAGCGGTACCGGCCTTTAATCGTTTCAAACGGAGTACTCACTCCAGGCTCTGCACTTATTGTTAGTTACTTCAACGTTTTGTAACAAATAAACGAGTGTAATTGTACCAGCCGAGACATCCAATTTTTCTTAACGTACTTTTACAAATGTATTATTCCCGTAGTGAATTTAAATTAGAAACTGTGTTGGCGGAATTCTGGAAAAAGAAGTTCTCGCAGTACACTGTACACTACAGTGGCCAACACCTGAAAACTTTTTCATTGTATTAAAAAAGAAATAACGAGGCCCCGTAATCTCTAAAGGTAGCACTGATTTTATTCAACGAACAAGAACTTTTCGTTTGTACGATTACCTTAATCTATACGCGATGTATTTAATTAAATTCGAGCAAGTAAAGGAATCGACTTGGCTAACAAGAAGAAACTTTTTACCTAACCTATAACGTCTTGGTCACTCGTATCGAAGAATTCGAAACACGTTATACATTTCATGTGTACTTTCATGTATAGATTTCAATTCCTTACTACAGTTTGATACACTGAATACGTTATCCCTTAAATTTATCTTTACATTTATCAATGACTGTTTACATATAAACTTTACTTTTATATTTCCTGTACGTGGAGTTTCAATAACTACTTTCGTCATTGCGAGTAGATAAGTAAAGTTAAAATAAAGGTACACAAGTAAAATATCCGGAATCCGGATAACTGAAAAAATTGAGTCCTCGGAGTTTCACTTATCCGGGAGGAGGTTATATTCTCGTACTAGAAATTGGCCTTATGTTATTTCAAATTGCAACCAAGCCAGATTTCTTCGTTAATGGAAGAATTTAATTCTTACACCGTTTACCCTGCTTATTGAAGATAAACAATCGTGAGAATGATTATAATATTTTTCAATAAAACGATTGCAAGTTAGACGACTTGCAAGACGACAGTTCAATGAAATAAAACTATAGATCTTGCTCAACCTATTTGTACAGAATGTCCAAGGTCTTGATGCTTTGACTCATAGAGCAAAATAATCAACAAGGTCGACAGGTATCAAGGAGTTATCGAGCATTCACGTAGACATATAGGTATATAAATACCATTTATGTCGGTTTGTTTTTAACAATAATTGTGGTAAAAAAGTGTAGTGTAACCAGAATACAGCACATATTTACTTACTTTGTTCATTGTCCTTGTGTACACCGGATCTCGTATTTTATGAAACACCTTAAAGTAACGTTTTATTTCGTAATGTTTTCAAAGTGTGCACAATAAAACTGATTCGTGTTTATCGATTCCTTTATGATATCGCTTTTACTTAGAGTTCAATTCGAAGATAATTGTGTGCCAAATATGTAATCTACTAGAACAATAGTTCATCGTCTTAATCGTGCTGCAACTTTTATACGTTTACGATGTGAAACATTTGTTATACTCATAAATCGTTATCTCGCGCTTTGCAATTACGAGGTTACGCCTATTGTACCTATTGTACTTATTTTTACTATGGTTGATTCTTAAATACCTGCGCAGAGATCTCATGGAATCCTAAATTACGCGAGTATTATACATTGCCCGATATAGGTTACCTATCTCGACAACGTATTATGTATTTATAGTAGTTATATTGTAAAGTGTATATATTGTAGTTATACTTTTTCATAACTGTGTCAGGAACAAAGCAGCCATTATTGTTCAATTGCTTGCCAGTTGACGATGCATTCGATCATGGCAAATGAAAAATATTTCGGTACGTCAATTTTATTAACAATCGTCGGTGTGATCAGTGTAAATGAGTTTTTGCGATAACGATCGAAAATTTTCTTTTTACTTATTATACGTAAGCATTTATCATATATTGTAAGAAAAATATTATTTCCCGTTAGAAATTATATGGAGAAACGGTAAATTAATTTACGAGAACAATTAATTGTCTATTCCAATAATTGTTCACGAATATTGTAAGCAAAGACATCAGTAGTAGTTAAGTAATATTAAAAAGAAGCTTCAAACAGGTGAAATTGACCCCTTTGGTAGCTTTAGTGTTAAAAAGAAGTTTAAAGCAGGTGAAATTGACCCCTTTGGTAGCTTTAATGTTAAAAAGAAGCTTGAAACTATCAAATTGATCCCTTTGGTAGTTTTAGTGTTAAAACTACGAAACTTCGATAGCTCTAGAGTGAAAGGTGAACATTCGACCTTAGCAGTGACCTCGAACAGAAACTTCAAACCCTTGCTTCCTAGTTTCGAGTAATTTTGCAAACTGGTCTAACAATCGTGGTGCATTCGGGACAACGTAAAACGTTTCGAGGACACCGTGGAGATAACGTATCGTAATAGTATCAGACGACAGGACGGTTTTTCGATTTCATCGCGCGTTAATGAGCGCACGCACCTCTGAATACTGTCGGTGCAACTATACGTGTCGATGCACACGCGCGACTCGTCGAGTATCGGGAATGCACTTTTTCAAAAAGACTGTACGTGCAACGACCGAGCGAAGCGTACACGGCTTCCAGCCGTGGCAAGGATGTCCCCCGCTGAATAAATTTCAAACGCCCGCGTGCGCACACACACACACACACACACGTACACTTCTCTCCCTCTCTCTCTCTCTCTCTCTGTCTGTCTTAGCATATAATGACGTCTGCTCGCGACGGAAATTTTAACTGAAGCGTTCGAGCAAACGACGCGTGCGATTCGGGGAAATGATGAACAGGATCCACCCTGTTCTTCGTGGAGCACTGTTCGTCTTCCGGCGAGTCTTACAATCTTTGAATCGCGGACACTGTTGCGACACCTTTAAGAACACTCGACTCGAGAAACCGGGTGAACAGGACCCGCCTTATTTCGTTCTACAGAAATTTCAGAAGCGATATCGCGAACGCTGAAATCACGGGGGATTCGGAGACGTAACGTCCAGGTGATCACCGTGGAATTAGTCCAATACCTAAACAACGAATAATCAAAGAGAGACGTTCTAATAGCAGAAGGATAAGTTATAAGAATGTAGATAATAAGAATAGAGACAGATAATAGAGTTCTAAGTAGTAGAAGCATAGAAATATTCGAATAGCCAAAGGATCACGAATCTGTGACGACAGGGTAGGTAGCCAGGGATTGTACCTATGTGACATTGGTGTTTATTTAAAACGAGACATCTTGTGTATAACTGTTTCAATTTCAACGAAATTGAAATTAACCCTTTGCACTCGAAGCCTTTTTTATTTGGACTTACCAACAACTCAATTTGATGTAGTATACATAAACAGCTTGAAAACCATTCATAAAGGTGCTTTTAGTAATTGTAGTTACACTGCAAGACATTGATCCACATTAGTAATCAAACTACTAAGTGGTAGACGTTAGTAATCAAACTACTAAGTAGTACACGTTAGTAATCAAACTACTAAGTGGTAGATGTTAGTAATCAAACTACTAAGTAGTATGTGTTGGTAATCGAGTTACGTATCTTAATGATAAAAATTGCTTGTGATGCTCTTAACGAAATAAAAAAAGCATACTCTCGAAGAAGTCCTTTCGACCAGTTTTGATCCAAGTACCGCCCAAAGACGATTCGATTTCGAAATTCGGGAACTATTTCGCCAAGTTTCGAGTCGTTTGTTCTATTTCGAGTCGGTGTGTCCTTTTCTTCGGTGACACCCTGTAGACACCGAGCTAAAGATAGAAACTGCAGAGAGAACAGCGAGTCCAGCAACTCGCGCCTTGTAATTCTTACCTCCTATTTAGCCAACAATTTCCCTGGCCACGATTTCAATCAATTTCGCGACTCAACGTGTACCCAACACCACGTTTCGAGCATTAGCGACGAATCGTCATCCTGATAATTAACTTCCAATCAAACGAGATTAACCCAATCCGAATCGAGCGTGCCCAGATTCGATAACGACAAAAATTACACCGATCTGATGCAATCTCTTTGGTCCGCGAAAACGATCGAAGTCGACGACCAAATCCCATCAATCGTCTCACGGAAACGTTAAATAATCGTTTCTATTTTTCTTTAATCTCTCGATTAGGATGCTTTCCATCAATTTCTCAACGTGTACAGGTAACGACCATATTCGTCGAATACGATCTATCAGAGTCATCGATTGAAAACAAATGTTTTCTCTTAAGTTCTTCAACCGCGGACCTTTCCATTGGACTTTTATCGAGGAACTGGAATTTTTTCACTATTTTTCACTATCCATTCTCAGTACCGAAAGTACGCAAAAATTACGAAATTTTAACCAACTTGTGCTTCAAAAGATTCAGTACGATTATCACAATCTTCTCTTCGTTAGTTATCGAGTTTCGAAGCTCGACTTTTATCGAGGAACTGTGATTCTTCTCTATTTCTCACTTTCCATTCTCATTCTAGAAACTATTTTCCCTACGGTAGCATTCATCACGGGAATCTCCATTCTCGATTACGCGAATCCGATAGAATTCTAACCAATTAGTGCTCGAAAAGATCAAGTACGTTCGAATTATCGGAATCTTTTCTTCGTTGGATATCAAATCTCGAATATCGTCCTTTTGTCCTACAAACTCTACATCCGTGGGAAAACGAGCTACCTCTAAACGTACATCTAAAACGTTACGAGTTTTTTCACGTGGTAATTTTTAATATCCAGTCGAAGGAAAAACCAGGCGCCAGACGTACAATCGATGCGCGCAAAAAATCGTTTAAACGCGAGCGTTTATTGTATCATCGTGTCGGGGATGCGGCCATCGAGCCTCGATACGTGGAAAAAAAATTTGCTCGGCGGAGATCGAATGCTCGGTAACTCGCGTAAATACACGGCTCTCGATTATTTCAAAGGGAATGTCGAGTTAAATGAGTTATCGCCCCGAGCATCCTGCGCGCGGCTAACAATTTACATATCTCTTTCTGAAGGAGCGCGCGGTTGCGCAACCACGACAATATCGTATCGATGGTCTCTATAGCGAGCTTGAAAATATATTTCACGATGTGTGGGTGGGTGAAAATCGGTCACCAACGAAGACGATCGATACCGATGGGAAAATACAACGAACGAGCCGGATCGAGCCGCGAGATGCCCGTTAATTATCGTTAATTCGAAACGAAATGAGCGCGACCGATAGAAAATGAGCGCGTTCCGAGCAATTACCACGGAAACTGTTAACAAGAAACGTCGGCCAGGGTTACGACCCCGGCCTTCTATCTCCGAATCGTGCTTTCAAAAAGAAACCATTCAATTACCAAGCACTGCGTCCAATTAATTGCCGCGAAATAAAAGATTCGGTGGTTGACCGTGGATTCGTCGCACTTACGCGAGCGATAATTGATAGTGATCCGAGAATGAAAAATAAATACCACGGTAGGATTTACTCATGAACAAGGCGACTTTTTCGTGGAAATTTAAGTCGAGGATTCTTTCGAAGTTCACCCGTTGCTTAATATCCGATAGTTAGCGCAACGAAGGAAACTGAACAATCGGATGTCTACTTTCTTGTTTGAAATGTGCATCGATGATGTTTATGGATTTCCACGTCGAAGTAAATGAAATGGTTTCCCCGTATGCTTGCGATATTGCATACTTTTTTTTTTTTTACATTTATTTCACTAATCACGCAAGAGGTCAACCACTGAATCGAAACCAGGTCAAGTAGTAGAATTTTCAATATCTCGGCAGGTGTCGACTGCTGAATTTTAATGTTCTCGCAGCAAAATTGACATAATTACGTATCGCGTGTCTGGTAAATTTTAATCTCGTATCTTGACACGTGGTTCGTCAAATTTCTTCGATCGTTCCGTAGGAAATAAAAAAGAAAACGTGTAACAATTTTTGCGACAATTCTCTTTTGTACAATCGCCGTATTGTATATTTATTCTATGTTATTGTTATATATCGTATGTTTATTGTGACAATTAAACTTTGGATTGCGGATGCAAATATTGAAACAGTATCTCTCGTCTATCACGTTCGACGATCGCTAAGTATAGTAGAGTCGTTGCATCATCGTGTAGCATGAAAATGGAAGTGTTATGACCTGCATCGAAGATGAATGAAAATGCATATGCAGTGTTACGTTGACAATTCGATGAATGTCGTAAGGTTTATTGTTAGAATGCTTCGCGATCTTTTACGATCAGTGCTGGTATTAAATTTATTGTTAGATATGAAGTAGGTGCCTACATTCTGTGGTTGTAATTCCGAGAAAAATGTAACCAATATTCAATACGATGAAACACGACACTGAATAACTAAAGTTAGTATTAAAATTTCATACCACGCTTGAACCTAAACTTAGTATCATTAATCAACAATTTAATAACGATATTAATAATAATACATACTGTACTATCAAGTATTGAATCCGGCATTAAATTTATTGGATTATTGGGAATAAAAGAGTTAAATTATTAACGAAACTCGCAATGTCTAAATATTTGCTAATGATAATATTTACTCGTCAAAATATGATTTAGGATATTTGACACATCTTTATCGATCATCGTAATACCATCGATTTATATACATACTGTACTAGCGACCAAGGGGGAGACCAGGCGTGGGTCCAAATTGACCCGTAATTTGACGTACGCACAAATATTTCGAACGAAAAGTTTATTGTTTTATCATACTTTTCTTAATTTCTAAGGAAAGCTGTATGGACAGTATATCTTAAGCAATAACATAAGTCTACCTAGATTCAAAAAAATCCAAATGAGAGTTAAAGAAATCAATCTTTCACCGATTGGTTCTTTGCGCCAGTGGTTTGGTTCATTTCTAATCGAAATAGAAGAGAATATAAACTATTGCACACGTAAAAGAATTGTAATTATTTTCCGAAGGAAAACAAGCGAGAATTATTTTTATATTCTTCACGTGTGCGACAAGTGTTCTCGAGTAACGCGATTGACTTTCGTAACTGTTTTTTCTTTACCAATGTATGCACACCACGTTTCTTTCAATCATAGATCATAAAAATTTATTTTAAAAGCTTCCTTCGAATAGTTTCGAAGATACCCACAGAGGGCTGAAAATTTGGAGGTTAATTTCAACCTCGAATTGTCACGGTTAAGAGAAAATAAGTTTCCATTACTTTTGGGTCGTTACGAATCTGCAAAATTTGGAGGTTAATTTCAGCCTCGACTTATCACAGTTAAAAAATAAGTTTCCATTACTTTTGGATCGTTACGAATCTGCGAAATTTGGAGGTTAATTTCAGCCTCGAATTATCACGGCTAAGAAAAAATAAGTTTCCATTATTTTTGGGGTCGTCACGAATCTGCAATATTTCGTGAAAATAGACAGTGTTCAGGATTGCTCTTGTTGGTACTGAACTCGTTACAAAACCGAATGTTTATCAACAGTGCATTCTCATCGCAAATTCGGGACTTAATATCGCGTAAACTCGTATCTCAAATTTGGTATCAAACTCGATATTTATATCTTGGGTCGTTTCTAAGCAACGGTATTTGCTCCAAAAATCCAACATCGAAGACGATGTGTTAAATAAAATTGACTATATGCGACACCGACTACCGTTGACAAACGCAACTATTTCCAATAAATGTTGCACAGTCATTTACATACGAGCGTGCAAGTGTTACTGGGTTAATAATTCACGGTGCGTCTTTGAATATCTTTTTACAACGAGCAAAACGTATCAACGTCAGATCTTGAAATAGATGCACAAATCAACATAACCGAGTCATCCAGTCTATGTTTTCTCTTAATTGCGTAAACATCGATACGCGACGCAAATAAGCGACTTATCATTAATCGTTCAGATATACACCCCTGCTCGAATCTCATAAGACACTTACTCATTTTGACAACTTTTTCGATTATACAATACGAATTATTGAAATTATTTGGCTCTACTCTCGCGTACACTTACGCACGTGTGTTCGATATTTGTTAAATACGACAAGAAAAATATTTTATCGTTCAAACGTTTTAAATTTGACTTCTGGAGCATTCTACAAAATGAATGAAACGATATCGAATCAAACAGTTACAAACAAGCTAACGAAGCATAGCACGAGCATAGCACACGAAGATGTGAAAGTTCATTTCTTTCTTTATATCCTTTACATGGAAATCTAAAAATTCATTTCTCTTTATATCCGTTACGTGTGTCGGTCATACTGCTTACAAACTTCTTGTACAAAATTTATCATTCTTTATTGTTCGTGCACTTCTTTCCCAGTCGATTTTTTCACACATTCGTCGTTTGAAAGTTCAAAGATCCGATTTCCTCGAGTTGATGCACAAAGTTTTGCGAATATGAAATTTTAATATAGAAATCGATACTTTTCCCAGACACGTGCTCGAATGTAACGTTATCACGGAAGTTGATTAGCATTCACGTTGATTACAAAATACAAGATCACGTTTACGTAACCAGGCACGAATACTTATCGTAAACTATTCGAAATACGAAACGTTCTATTCCAATCCTCGCGCTTTGATGCGTCGCCGCTAATGCGCGAGCAAATGCAAGCAAGTCAGACGCATCTAATTGGATGACCGCAAGGTTGATTTCTTGTTGAAACACTTAGCGCGTTTCGCATATTCAAAGCGACGCTTCGAGCGATCAGCGATGGCTACGAACGAAATTAAACCAGAAATTCGCTAAATCTAATAAAATCCAATGAAACTCGGAAAATTTTACCGATTTATTATTCAATGAGTTAAAATCAAATTAAGATCGTTAACAGACGAGTCGGGAAATACTTAAATATTACCTGTACGTTTACGATGGAAAATTTAGTGGTAAATATTAAATAATGAAATTAAATCAACGTCATTTGTTTTGTACATATAATCGATAACATACGAGGAATAATATTAATTAGAATTTCCAGATGTACAAAAAATATATCAACGTTTTAACTTTTAGGTCAGATTTTATAGCAAAAATGTGTGTAATTGAAACGTGTATTTAATTAAACGTTTTGAATCAATGCGTTGAATGCTTTACAGTAATAAAAGACAATTTTCATTGTTCCTACTATCGGAAAGGAAAGTATTGTAATCGACAAAAATTTTGAATTCGGTTTTTTCAATGAAGAAAAATACGTTTCATGTATGCCTGTAACATAATTGCGTTTTTAAACGACTGAATGAAATTGAATGAAACTTTATACATCTTTTAATTTCATACTTTGATCTCAAGACCTGATTAGGTTTTGAGCAAAATCGGTCAATGAATAATGAAGATTACCTCTTGTATCTTTCAGTTTTTTTTCTGATATTGTATATTGTATATACAAAATGTTTTTTTAATGTTTTAAATAAATTCCAAAAAGAATTAAATTTTGCATAAAAAAGTTAAGTAAACTCTATTCCCTCTAATGAACAAAAAATTAAACGAAATCTTGTGCACTGTATATTTAAACATTTATTTGGTCGGAAAGTATTGTAAAATATTCTATTAATATTTGGTGTGTACTTAATTTGCATAATACGTACATAGACACTAAAAATGGAAACATTAACGAGAGAAGAAAACATCGAAGGATAATCACAAATGTGAACCATGTTCACATCGAAACAAATGAAATTAGAATTCCTGTTATACACCATGGGACTAGATTCTATCACGTTAATTGGACAAGAAAGTGACAGTAATCGAATCGCAATACGGAAAATAGGTCAATACATGACTGTATCATGAGGCGGTAAGGTACAAATAGTAGCCGAAGTAAAAATTTAAGAAATAAAATAATTCTCATCGATGATAGAAATTTATTTTACATTCTCCAGTTGCGATTATGTAATTTAAATTACACCGTCGTATATTGACAACTTATTTGCACATTTTCACTTGGCCTCGAGCGAATATCGATAACGGTCCAGACAAAAATTCAAATAACGTCTCTTCAGTATCGAATATTGGACTATTTGTGGCAGACAAAATGTTTAAATACTATTCTTCTCGATGTCGAAGACTTTAGCATGAAACGTTAAATATTCCGAATAACTAACATATCTGGGTTCACTTGTGAACATTCAACCAGGAAGTGGTGTTTTCGTTTCAGAAATCAACTCTTTTCCTGGAACTGGAACCTCACCTCGCAATTACAAGACAGAGTCTTGAATTACCAATCATCGAACCTCTGATTATCTACAGCTAATAATCGACAGTGAAAATAAAAAAGGAATTGTTTTTCTATCCCCGATATCTCTGCAAGAATGTTACCAACGAATAGATTAGGTTTCTCCCATTAAAACAAGCCCAAACACGACCCCTTTTGAACCATTTTTGATCAAGCATTATTCAAACTTAATTTTCGGAATTTGAAAATGACTCGAATGACGTATTAATGACTCGAATGACGTAATTGAACATTGTCCGAATCAAAGCGTGTTTGGACTCATTTTCATCGGGAAAATTTTGCCAATTTATTGGTGATACTCTCGTGCAGTTAAAACAATATTGACAATGATAATAATTTCAACTTTTGAACGAAACAAAGTGGTGAAAATAACTTCGTGATCGCTTATACAGGGAGTACTATGCTAGAGTCGAAACGGATGATTTTCTACATACTTATTTTTGTAACGACAAATAAAAATGATAATTAATCAGACTTCGGGTCATTGCAGCGAGTCGTTTCGTAAGTAATGGAATTTTCTGCATCAGATCTGTAGTTCTAGTCTGATAAATTGCAATTTCATGGGATCAACGCGCGGTTAGATGAATTCACTCGATGTAAAAACGAGACCAGTCTACGCACGCAGCCTTCAATGTGGCCTGCATGGTTCATCGAATCTCAAAGGTTGAATTTATGGCCGCAGATAAGTAAGAATTATTGATACGGCGGCTCTTTTCGAAAGCAGACATTTCTGCGTAAACGTAGAGCCGTGCATCGTCCCCGAAAAGCTTATCGGGCAACCTATTGTCTCGAGGCGATCGATCTGGACGTTGCTCAACGGAGAATCGACAGGTAGTGATGGGTTTGAGAGGCGTTGTAGAAAGTAGTTCAATACTAGAACTACACCCTGTACATTGGTATACCTCTTTATAGCCATATAGGTGTATTATATACGGATACATATATTTATATAGGTATAGATGTATACTATATAACTTTAAACTATATACCTATTATTTATTTAAGTTCTCGAAATTTTTCAAAATCCCGATATATTAGAGACTTCGCATACTTTTAATATTCAACCCTCGAAATCTCTCATTTTTCGAACTTTCAAATTTTGTTGTAAATATGTTTCGATAACTTTTACAATTGTTGATATTTTTTATTAAAAAAGATTGTAATTACTCTCAGAATATGTATCATTCTGTGACAAAATAGCTGTATTAAAACCTACTACGGTTTCTTCGGAAAAAATAACTAAACAAGTGCTTTCTTTCGTTCCTAAGACCAGAAGAAGAACCTCTTAAAGGAGTTTCGTTCAATCGAAATTGAATTACTCTTAAAAACATACACACGGATTATTAAAAAGTCGTTGAACTGTATTTGTTTGTTCGATGTAATTCGCTCCTTTTCTAATCGAGTAACGAACTCGAGCAATAGATATTTCGTGCCAAGATGAATTAATATTTATGACCCCAGGTAGAACAAGATTCGTACAACGTGTGTAAACAAAATGGAAATAGAACAGCGACTGGTCCCTGATAAGCTCGTGTAATAAGTGACTCAATGCCGCACACCTCTTCTATATTGTTTCTCGAATTATATTTGCGATAAGAGTCATTCAAAGAAACGCTTTCGAACGAATCGAACTATAGCTACCGGCTACAATCCGTATCTCAAAACACTGTAGCGAGCTGATAAGTCAACGAATCGTAGGAATGCTGTTAGATTCGTTTCCCTAAACTCTGCATAGTTACAATTTTCAGAAATTATCATTTTAATACATTCCTACTCTACTCCGAGATGTCTGTGCTTTCATCGAAGACTAGAGTACTAAAACTCTTCTCGACCCTGTGACGTCCTACTCGTCAACTTGTTTATGGTACCTAATTGGAAAATACCAATCGAGATGATTTTGCAAGAGACCGTTCGTAATTGAGTAATTTTAAAAAGAAGTCAATTGAACGAGTCAAACTGACCCCTTTGGTAGTGTTAACACGAGTCAGATTGAACCCTCTGGCAGTGTTAACACGGGTCAAATTGATCCTTTCGATAGTTCTAGAGTTAACACGTGACAAGTGTTTGAAGACTTCTCTTCGAACCCGATACAAAGTCACGTATGTAACATCCTTCGAACGAGAGATACTAAAAATACTTCAATGATCGCATAGTCGCACTCAGGCCTATTTTATGGCCTAGAGAGTATCGCATTTTGTTAAAGAAACCAGTATATGCAGTCAGGTACTTGATGCTTTTTGTCTTTCACACGCAATGAGGCGTGAAAGTCATTTAGAAGTACTTGTGCAACACGGTGACGTGTTTGCGCGATAAGCAGTCGCCTCTTCGGAACAACCACTCTCTGATCCTAATCAGGCGCCATTCACGGTTTTGTTGGTCCTCGAGAATGAGCGACTTTAGGCGACGAAGCTAACGTTTCGTGAAATCGAGTCCTCTGACTGCGATCTACGACGAAATTGCGCGAAATGCTGAAACAGTCATCGAAATAACGACTCCTTTCTTTCTTCTGGTCGATATTTCGTATAAATCAATAACGAACATTTTTTAAATAGACAATAACCATTTTGGGGTTATTGTAGATCTTACAGAGAACCTGGTACATCTCTCTGTTCTGCTTACGATTGGTAATAACACGTAACTAATGAGAACAACAGAGGTAGACACTATTCTAACAACCTCGCTTGACACTAGAAATACCAAAGGGGTCAAATTGACCCGTGTTAAAACTACCAAAGGGTTAATTTGACTCGTGTTAACACTAAAACTATCTAAGGAGTCAAATTGACCCATGTTAAAACTACCAAGGGGTCAATTTGACCAGTGTTAACACTAAAACTACCTAAGGAGTCAAATTGACCCGTGTTAAAACTACCAAAGGGTCACTTTGACCCATGTTAACGCTAAAATTACCAAAAGAGACAATTTGACCCGTGTTAACATTACCAAAGGAGTCAATTTAACTTGTTTAAAACTTCTTTTTAAAACTACTCAATTATTAATAGTGTCTTTGCCTGCAACATTCATGGACAATTATTAAAATAGACAACTAATGGTACTTGTAAATTAATTTGCCCTTTCCCCGTCTACGAAGATAGGTACGTAGTCTGATACAAATAGTAATACGTTCACTATCGGTAGTTCTAATGTTAAACATTTGCACAAATTTGGACAAATCTGGTTTAAAACGATTTCTAACGAACGATGCTCTAGATATGGATTTTATTTTAAATAATTTACTCGTGCTCGAAATACATTAATCGCGAGAGATATAGTACTGTGCAAAAGTCTTGGACAACTTATCGAATGATGTTACATCATTACATCGCGAATGAAATTTGAATTAAATTATTATTCTCACTTTGTTATTATTGTTCGGTGGTATATCTTCGATCCAGTAATTATCTACATTTGGTAGATCTGAGAAATAAATATTTCGTGCGACTTCCTTTGGTCGTCGTTTAAAATTTTTCCACGATACTGAATATCAAGAATCACAGATTTTACGAGAGGATGAAAAAACGATTCGATGGTAAAACCAGTGTACTATTTTGATCGTAAGACACGCAAAAGTAGCACAAGTGTTCCTTATTTTGGTTACTCACCCCAAAGGAAAATTTCACGGGATGGATCTACACGGTGAAAATTGTCCGAAATGAAAATCCAGGCACTTGTTAACTACACAGAATCAACATTTATTCAACACGCGTTAAATAAAACGGGCGATCTCGGTTGTGGAAGAACCGCGTGACGAGGCGACTGTAAACTTACACCCGAGATACGCGAGATTATCAAAACTCGTTCGCGGTAAGCGACATTTCTTGCTGACGTTAGGTCACGCGAGTTTACCAAAACAGCCATTTCTGGATCCTTATCCGGAATTATCGATCGAATACAATCAACCGGATACAATGTTCGTTATTAATAATACTTTGTAATACGCCATAAAAACGGGATAATCGTGCGTTGTTATCGTTCGAAGTAGGACATTTTCACTCGAAACGAATAATGTAAAAATCGAAACAGAAACAAGAGGAAACTCTAGGGTGTACACGTTTTTCTTGCAAGGTGTCCCGTTTTCGTGAAAATAGACTTCGAAAATACGAAAAAGACTCGAAACGTTTTCGATTTATTTTATCGGACAATTTTGTTGTGTGTTGCGTGATCGAATGTAACGTATCTGTGTACAAAGCGGACCAAAAGTAGAACCATCGTTAAATCAATCGAATGGACGCGATAGTTTCCCAAAAGGCAATGACTTCTGGATTTTCGCCAGAAATACCTTACTCGAAAAACGCTAGAATAAATATTGTACCGGTAAGATACATATCTCTGCAGTAATATTAGCTATTTCGTATGGAGCTCGTGTTTTAAACGTGGTAAATCAAACAGCCAAGCTAGCTCGATGGAGGATCGTCTGGTGGGAGAAGGAGAACGAAGATAGTTTAATTTTACGTACAGTGAGTTTTATTCCAGTAACGTGAACGTTATCGTCGTTCTGAGAAACGTCGAGATCTCGTATTTTTTTTTTTTTTTCTTTCGCCAACTGCAAATCCGTCGAGAGAAAGAGAATCGCTCTAACCACTCGTTAGCGTATCGACATTGAACGTAAACGAGGTTCGTCCCTTTGATAAGAGTGTAAATCGATAATCAACCGGAAACAGTTCTTACGTTTTCCATAACATTTGTGTCATTTGTTTCGGACACAAGGGTCTCTCGTCTATTTATTTCTCAATTCGTTCATAGACTAAACTTTCCGTAACAGATAGTTCTGTTTCGTTTCTAAGAAGCGTTCCAATCTGAATGAGTCGTTACACCGTAAAGAACACGTATTTACAAAAACAATATTTATCGAAGTGTGTGAAATATTCACTTTCGATCGCTTTATCGCTACTCTTTTAGTTTACTTTTCCAGAAGAAAAGAATCGTATCGTAATCCAAAAACGTATCGAAGAAATTTGAAAATACACGTCTCAGGGTCTCGTGATAGTGTTGGGTAAAAAATAACTATTTTTTAACCTGCGTATATATATGCACATATATACGTTTGTTAACGCAATTGCGTTTAGACAGTTCGATGAATTTGAACAAAGTTTCGTATTTAGATTTTACATTCGTATCTCGAGACTTGATTCGATGTTGAGCAAAAACAATGATAGTCATCCTTTATGGTTTTCTTATTTTCTCGATGTATATTCCATCTTCGTAAAAATTCGGAAAAATCTTTTCGACTAGTCTTAAGGTAAAATGAATTCTACGTAAAAATGTTTCTTTCTTTCTATCTTCTCTAACATAAGAAAAACAATTGAAATCTTATTTTTTCCATACTCGAATCTCAACGTTGTGTACTCAAAGTATTGCTACATATTCATCTCTGTTAACTTTACGAGTATTCTCGTTGAATCGATCGATTCTTAAATATTAATTTCTATGTAAAGGCTAGTAAATAATACTTTGGAAACGTTCTGTAGAGGGAGTACACCACATTTTCCAGATTACTTTATCAGTGGACAACACCACCTCTTCCTTATCAGTCTCTCTAGGGTTGTATTTCACTCGATCGCAATACTTTTTCATAGAGTACGGTGGTCTAATTTTAATCGCCGATCTCTCGAAATTCGACACATCTGGCGATCCACTTTTTCACGATGACGCAAGACATTCCAAAAACTCGAAAAGAGTCTGCACACGCGAAACCGTGCACCCCATAAACACAGTCCAGTCATAAATTCGACGAAACACGGCCGGTTTCGACGAAACGAACGAGCCACCTCGGGTTTTTTTCTTTTTTTTTCTCGCGTCCAGCGATCTTGTTTAAAGCGAAGGCGATTTGTGTAGGTTCGGCCAACGAAAGATCCCATAAACTCCCTGAGCCTCGAGACGCTAATAAAGGCGCTAAAAACGTTTCATCGAGACGATAAAATGTTCCTGTCCCGTTGATCCTCGACGAGGAACTCACCGGAATGACATCCGTGCGAATCACGAACGAGGAGAATTCAACGCTCGATGGAGTTTACATACCTAGGCTGGTACGTAAATACAGAGACTTCCTAGACTTTTCGAACTCGTACTTATTTGTTCGCGAAGGAAAGAAAATGCTTGAAAAAGAAAAAGAAAAAAAAGAAATCCATTTGCACAAGTATTCGCAACGACAGATAATTGTGCCAGTTATTGAATAGTCGAGACTATTTTGAATTATTTATTTTACACTTTTTTACGAAGCAACTCGTTCCAGTTGCTGAATAGTCAAGATTATTTTAAATTATTCATCCTACACTTTTTTATGAAGCAACTCGTTCCAGTTGCTGAATAGTCAAGACTACCTTGAATTATTCATCCTACACTTTTTTACGAAGTAACTCGTGCTAGTTGTCAACTAATCAAGACCATTTTGAATTATTTACCCTACACTTTTGTAACTCGTGCCAGTTATCGAATAGTCGAGACCATTTTAAATTATTTGCCCTAGACTATTTTATAACTCGTGTTAGTTGTCAACTAGTCGAGACCATTTTGAATTATTTACCCTACACTTTTGTAACTATTATTTACCCTAGAGTTTTATAACTCGTGCTAGTTGTCAACTAGTCGAGACCATTTTGAATTATTTACCCTACACTTTTGTAACTCGTGCAACACTTGTAACTACACTTTTTTATAAACTAACTCGTGCAACACTTATTGAATAGTCGAGGCCATTTTGAACGATTCACCCCACACTTTTGTGTAAACTGACAGCGATGATACAGACAATGGAAGAAAATGAATCGATACAAGCGTATCGTTCGTTAACTGTCACGGATACACAATCTTGAAAATGGCTCGTCAATATTTTGACGATCGCGAAGTCCCTCGATCTTCTTAGGGAGAGACCGGTTGTCCACTTCGAAGATCGAATTTGTAGCCTCGATGCCTCTATAAAGGAACGCCATAGGTAAAGTAGTATATATTGTGCGCCATCCCGATGTATCGAAAGTTTCATCCGGAGCGAGATTATTGTTCGCGCGATATACAACACTTAAGCGTCCCGACCTGCGTATATTTTTCTGAAGGACATAAAAAAAAAAACGGACCAGACGTACAGCACCCAGGTAGAATTTTAGGTCCGAGCGTTTTCACGTTGCATTATTCAAGCCCTATGAATTCGAGATTCGTCCCGATCGAAGTCACGAGAGCTTAGCCCTTTCGAGATTGCTGTGACAAAATGCGTGCGTGCTAAGGAAGAAAATTCTTGGCAACAATAAGCGAGCGATCGCGGCAGTGAATCTGAAAAGAGGGTGCCTGTCTGCACCTGATCTCCGATTTAAGATGCACCTGCACCGTTCGAGTTTCCTTCCTCGTGTACAATATAAAGCAGCGGTTTTTAAAACGATTTTCTGAAACGAGAATTTTCGTCAAATAAGGTCGAACCTAGTGTACGAATAATGGGATTAATCCTGGTCCAGTTAAGATCTCATTTATATCCGACAACACCTTGAAATTTCTCGGAGGTACCAAGGTATGGTATAAAGTTTAACTACAGGGTGTCCCGATCATCACCGGTCGATTTGAATTTCGCGCTATTTCTAAAACGTCAAACCGATTAATCTGAAACTTGACATGTGTCGTCTAGACAGTTGGGACATTAATCGTGGAAAAGTACACGGTGAAAGAGCGCGTGAAAATTATTCAGGAATATTACGAATAATCGCGATTGTGCGAAGGGTCGTGAAAAATTTTGCGAAAAGATCGGTGGTCTGTAAAAAACGTCGAGGCGGCTATTTGGAAGATGTCTTATTCTATTGTTAACTCCCAAGTTTGTACTTTTAAATAAAAAAAGAATATCAAGATTACTCAAACCGTTTAAGTTTTATTCAAAAAGTAAATCGACCGGTGACGATTGGGACACCCTCTGTACGAAATAACAACAACGTGTAAACGTCGCTAATCGTCAAAACGTCGACGTAATAAATCCAGAAGAAGAAAACAATGAACACGATTAAATGGTGTATGTATCTCCGACCAGACCCAAACTAGGCTTACACAAGGCCCATCCATGACTCACGAGGGGAACGTCGTCGCTGATCCTCACCGATTTTAATGAAATTTGACAGGTTTATAGGTCCACGTCTACAACGATCGTAACTGAAGTTATAACCGTAGATGAGCAACCAGTTACGAAAAAAACAAGCGTAAAATTTTAGGACTAGAGGGTCTCAACCAATGGCAACTGCGACGCAATAGTATGTGTAGGAACTTGGATAAAATTTCACATAGAAGCAATTAAAATGTAAATGTATGTTACACCATGAGTATCTCGTGTGAAAATATTTCTCCTACATTTGTCACTATGCTACCATTGGTTAGGACTCCACAGAGTGTCCCAATCGATGATGATTGGGACACCCTCTATACTACTCGAGTATATCCGACTGCTATACGATATTTCGAACTTGACACTTATTTCTTTGTAACTGACTCTTCATCCACGGGTATGATTGTACACATGGGCCTATAAGCCTGCCAAATCTCGTTGAAGTCGTTAAGGGTCGGTCATAATCCCCTTCTGAGCCATGGATGGGTCTGGTGTAAGTCTAGTTTGGGTCTAAGACACACCATTCAACCGTATTCGTCATGGTTTTCTTCTTCTGTCAGATATCTATTATTAGCGACGATTTTACCGTGTTGTTGTTACATTTCAATTGACGTTAAACATTGTACAATAAATTGCCAGCTTTGAAAAATTCCAAGGTGTTTCCGATACGGTGTTTGGCAGTATTTGGTTCAATACTTGATTTCGTCTCTGTTGGTCGAATTCTTTGCGCTCGTACAGAATGTGATTTGTTGTATAATAATTTGTAACATTGTTCGTTTGTTGTGTATGAAGCTGCGCAGGAGAATATTTTGTTAAATACTGGAACACGTTTGGCAAACACGTTTTCGATAGGAAGGAAAAGTAACGCGTTTGGAGGTTGCCGACAAAGAAACTGGCCACACCAGGATGACCATGACGCGCATATGGTTTCCCAGAAGCTCTGGCAACGCTGCTTTGCAGTCGTTCGGTTCGCGGAGATAACGCCGGTACCGTGACAAGTGGTTAAATAAAGAGACGATGCGTAAGGTACGCTCTGTACGTGAGATTCGACAGCTCGAAACGATTCCGTGCCAGGAATGGCTAACTTCATCGAACGGCGTGCTCAGACAACACTGGTACCATTATACATTTGTTGGAATTTCTCCGTTTCCACCACCTTGTGGCCTGCACCGGAGGTATGTCTGGTCTACGTCTGAGAGGTAGATCCAAGTTAGGTTTCAGCTAACTTCTATCACCTTGTTAGTCCATAGTGAGTCGTACAGTGTCTAGGTCCAGGTTGAACTCGAATTAAATCGAAACCGATATCAACCACTTTGAAGTTCGTTGTTGAGTAGGACACGTTTGGTCTAGGTCCAAGTTAGATCCAAATTAGGTTCGAGCTAACTTCCATCACCTCAAGGTCTATAGTAGATCGTCCAGGTTTAGATCCAAGCTGAATCAAGACTAGAGGAAGGTTTGCGCTGACATCTATCACTTTTGGAATTGGAGCGAGTGGGTCTAACAATTTGGGGTTACGGTTAGATCAATTTGTTAAAATTCATTTGCTTTCGTCGTTTCGAGGTATGCGTCCAACTGAGCCAGATTCGATGTGTAGACGAAATGTAAAGTAAACTAACATCGAGTTGATGATATATGCAGGTTACAGAGCCAGTTGATTTATTGTTGCTCTGTATGGTGAATATGTTATTTAATATGTAGCAGTATTTTTCAATCGATATGAAATTCAACGGAAATTCCTGATTTCTAATCGTCGAGGAATGTGTTTCGAAATTTCGAAGGGAGCGTTTACCGGTCGGCCGGATAGAGCAATTTTAGGATCATCCGTGTACTTTTTCTTCGCTTACAGGTACAACTTATGCACAGATAAGTCCAATGGACCGCTCGTGCCCGTATCTGTTCACCTTTACTCCTCCCCTTTTCGTTCCAAGTACATCTCACGAGGGACACGCGATGTTGGAAACCAGTTTCATCCGCCCACGCGTTCCAGAACGCGACTATTCTGACGTCCCCTTTTCTTTCCCTCTTTCTCCGCGTTGTGACATCGAATCTTAATACCCGACCAGCCCGGAGATCTCTTTGTTCGTCTTTCTTTACGAGCGGGAGCGTAAGGACAGGAATAAACGTACGATCCGTGCCTCGTGGCGAGGAAACAATCGAGGTGTCGCGATTTGTCCACCGCCTCGATATAAGTAAATCTTCCGCGAACGATCGATCTTTCGTAACGAGGAAACACGGTACCGCGCTCGATTTCGACCCTTTCGTCGCATCGAAGATATTTATCGACAATTTCTCGGCAATAAGAATAATACAAATACAAAATGTTGGATTTTTTATCCAGCTCTGGCATCCAAGGATCGTTTGAAAGCTTCACTTTTCGCAGTTTAATATTGAAATATTGAAATACTTCCTGTACAAATGTAAAATCAAGCATCAGGCGTCTACGTTCAAGTATCGTTGAATTTAGACGATTTAAAATTTATAAATACTTATGATAATTGACAGAAATGGACCAATCTAAAACTCGAACAACTAAGCGTAGAAAACTATACTGTAAATATTCTCTAAACATTCAATGACTTTCCGAACAACCCAATATATTGTTAATAAGATATCAATGATGCGACGACCAATTTTACACCTCCTATTTTCGTCCTATTTCGAGCCATAGAATCTGACCTCGTTCCTACCACGAATTTTTGTCCATGGTACACACTGAACCAAGAATCTCGAAAACACACTTTCTATTCTATTAAAACCTCTTGCAGTACGGAAAAAACCTTGTTAATAAATACGGATAAATAGTGCGAGTAATTCGCTACACGTCGAGTCTCGTTCGTCTATTACTCAAATAATATTTTGTCCTTCTCTGAAATCTCGTACGGTGTCGATAGCTGAACAGAGTCGAACATTTTTGAAAGAGGACCTTTCTATCGTCGCTATTCCTGCACGAAGATCAACTTCGATACGAATCGTGCGAAAGAACGGCTCGAATCGAGTCGTAAGTCCGCGAGAAAACTCGAGAAACGAGAAGCAGCAACCAATGCGGAAACGAATCGATACGATGGGCTGGTGAAAAGGAGGCGAATGCGTTATTTACCAGTGCATGCGTACAGATGCACCAAAGCCTCGAGAGGATCCCACCTGTCCAGGCGTCGAAGTTACTTCATTCGTGGGTAACAGGTCGAGTAGGGTCGCGACGAAAATGGTCTCTCGTTTGCGCTGCACTGATTTCGATTGTCGCGAAAACATTCAAACGGAAACATCCGATCAACTGGTTTCGTTCTAATCGCGGAAATCCTGTAATAAATATGTATAACGTTCGGCAACTCGAAATACTCGAAAGTAGAGGATCGATATAACTCGATCCTCTGCAGACTCCGCGCGAAAGAACCAAGTTGAAAATATTGAAGAGAATTAACGAGAAATTCGAGCGGAACAATCGATACGAGTCGAACGAAAGCGATACCTCTTGAGAAAAATCGATCGAAAATGTAAAACACTTTTGCTATCGTTGAAAGCTTATGTAATATTTACAATTCTGATTTCTAGCTTCGATTACATATGGAAAAATTGCTCGAGATCATTACGGTTAAATATAATTGCCAAAAAGAGAGCTACATAATCATAGACGAAGTATTATATTATTTAAGTGTCGATAATACAATTGTTTACCTTCTGTAATTATCTATTCGAGCTAATTGACCAGCATCGCATATTGAAAAATCGTTCGATTCGATGTATTTTACATTTGAATTTTGTAAACTCATTCTAGTAAAGAAATACACTTTCTATTTCTATTAAATCCTCTTTTATTCGAATAGAATTTCATTCGTCTCTGATTATACGCGATACGTATCAGAATAATCGAACGAATAAATTTTCTCCCGATTAAATGACATATGTCAACACCACTGCCGAATCTGACGACAAAGGATATTGTTAAAATATTTCGTAGCTTTCTCAAGTCGATATTGACCCGAAATAATTCACAGTCCTAAATTTTACCCTAAAGTAATACTAACTATTGATCCCTCGAACGTACTGACGTTGGATTTTCGTGAAGACTGACTCGCTAAATAATAATCAAAATTGTTGGAGAGATAAATAATCTTGCGATCACCTAAAATCTTCGAGTTATTTTCACATCGAAACTAATATTTATCGAACACATAACCACCATTAGTTATTTATGCACACAGTTAATCGCTTTCGTCATCCACACGCCTTGAAAATCTTGAATACATTCCGCACTATCTGTTTAAAAAGATATTTGAAATCAATATTAAAGAGAACGAAATGGTGCATAAAAAATTTAAACAAATTTCTTCTCCATTGAAGTAAATCTTAAGGAGAATGAAATTGTACGTAACTAATTTAGTTAAACTTCTTCTCTGTTAAAGTAAATCTTAAGGAGAATTAAATCGTGCATAAAGAATTTAAATAAACTTCTCTATTGTAATAAATCTTAAGGAGAATTAAATCGTACGTAAAAAATTTAAAGAAACTTCTCTATTGAAGTAAATCTTCAAAAAAAAAATAAACTGTTTCTCTGTTTTTTTCTAAGAAAAAAAAGAATTGAAAATGAAATCTCGTTTAATACACACTTGTACCAGTTTTTCTCTTCACCGCAAAGTATTGCGACGCGTTCGTCTTTGATAATTTCTCTTGTGTATAAAATCGGTACAGACACGCAGAAAAATGGATCCTCTTTCGGTCAGTTTCCGTTATTTTATCGAACAAAAAGGTTAAAAGCGTATATAGCTCCAGACACGAGCGCTCTATGTACACGTATCTCGTCGGAGCGATTACGAAGACGAGTAACGTTAATAGCTCGACGAGGATTACGGGAAAAATCGATTAGAGAGGCCACTTCGATGAGTCGAATTGTTAACACACCGTTGCACCCCTTCTTCTGGTAATTCCAGGTAATTGAAAACGCAATATGAACCGAAACGATTCCACGTGAAGCTTTTTACACTGCTGTCCTTGTTAAATACCTTCAATGTTTCACGCTACGCAAAATCGTACTGCGAAGTTACGAAACGATCGTACCTTGGCTACCTTGGCCAGGACAACGCAACAAGAGAAACACGTCGAACGATCCTGACCTCTTATGTCACCGATCTGTTCTCCTGCCTCGTGGATAAATAACCATTTACTCGTATGGCGAAGCAAGAGACAATTATATCGACCAAGATATAGAGGCATTACTTCGAACTACAAGCATCGCGTATTCTTTGCTAGTTAGATGCGATCGAAGTATAGAAACCCACATACCGATCGATTGAATATACAGACCGTCTATTATCATATGGTAGAAAGCTGTAGATTCTAAACTTAAGAATAAAAAGAAAGAGTTTGTTCAAACGTCTGCCCTACACGACTATATTTCCAAGTTACAACTTATTTTAAGCAATGATTCTTTCGACGTACAAGACACGACACAAATATTGGTTCAATATTCATCGTGAGTTCAGCCAAGAAACACTGCTTGGACACTGGGCTTGGATCAGCGATTTTCTGGCAATTGGATAAACACAGCAATGTGTTAATCAACTGCTGTTAAATCTGTACAACACCTGGCTTACTCGAGGCTGTATCAAAGCTGACGGTGGTCACTTTGAGCAGTGTCTTTGATGGTAGATGAACAATTATTGCAACACGGAATAATAAGCAGTTTGCTTCGTTCCAGGTTCTACCAGTGCGAAAGAGGATCTTTCGGTAGGAAAACTTCACGGTGCGCGAAGGATATCACCTGGAGGATCGTTTCTGAACAGTTTCGTTTCGTTTCGGTTACGTCACGAGGAGAAGAAACAGAGGCCGATTCCCGATACAAGGAACTCGAGCGCGAGGCATCGAATCATCCACGTTATCGATCAAGAAAAGAAGAAAGATTGCTTTCCGAGCCCTGTTCGAGCGGGCGAGCTGACGTTTAATTATTTCGTCGCAGCTGGACCGAATTAATTAAACGGGCGCAATTGACGTCCTCTTTACTGACTCGAGTGGATGTTTAGGTGGCTGTTCGAGAGTCTCTCGTCTATATTTACGTCGACTGAGCAGGCGGATTCAGTGGCGGGAAACGTGAATTGCTGTCGTTTTTAGAACCTTTCTATTATTGAGGCAACAGTTCGAAACATCGCGAAAGACGTGAAATCGTGTATCAAAACAGACACACTTGTGTGCAGTCCGCTCGGTGCGATAATGTCGTCTCGTTAACCACTCGTTGCCGCTTGGGTGGCAGAGAATTTTGACAAGGCGCTCAAATTGCAAGATGCAAACGAGGAACGTTTGTTCAAAGCTGTAGACTGGCCCTGTAAAAGTTAAGGGTCTTTGCAAGTTTGGATTCGAAGAAATACAATTCGAATCGTCAACTACAAATTGGTAACTGGGAGTCATTCTCTCTAGTCTGTAAGAACATTCGTAACAACAAACACGTGTACGTATCAAGTACGTTAAAGTCACTAATAATTTAAATCATTCTCATTTACTCTAAACCTTTGCTAAAACTATCAGTCTACATTTAGATGGAATTATCTATACACGTTCAGATGTAGATTAGGTCCAAGTCCAAGCGAGACTTGACTCAAAACCCCTTGATTCAACACTCTACAAAGTTTCACGACTCTTGGCTCAATACTCTTGACTCAACACTCTACAATGTTTCATGATTCTTGACTCAATACTCTTTGGCTCAACACTCTACAAAGTTTCACGACTCTTGGCTCAATACTCTTCATTCAACACTCTTGGCTCAATTCTCTCGGTTCAACACTGGCTTATTTCTCAAAAAAGTAAAGGCCCTCATCCTCTTTCCCTCACTCCCTACCAACCCCTACCAACCCCTACTTTCTCTCAAAGTTACATTTTCCTAAACCTACGCTATGCCCAAATTACGATACCACGCTATCATATTACAACCCATAACCCAAAACTCCAATAGGTCCGAACGAGGTTGAAGAATTCACTTCCTTCGAGACTGGTCGAAAGCTACAACCTGTAGCTCCAACACTTGGCAAAGACAACCCCAACTTAAGTCCAAGTGGCGCGCAATTATCGCTTTAATTTCCCATTGTATGCCGGTGTTGAGACTTTGAGTGTACCAATTACATCTAGACAATGGAATCAGACCACTCTGAGGAAGTTAGGAGTCTCCACGAGATCATCTATCGAGATAATTAAACGCACCGAATCATCGTCAGTTTTCCGTTCGACAGATTCACACGTCACGTAGATCGTAATGCAACGAATCGTATTTCACGAAATTAAATACGTAAGACAGATTGTTGAAAAAAACTTCTGCTCCGAAGTGTTACGGTGATATAGGAGATACAGTTGATCGAGCAGCAATTCAAATTGGAATTAGCCACTGCTCGAATTCGAACATCGATATAGAAGTCAACCAATACTCTGCTCCAAAGAAATATGTACGATAGCTTTTAAGGATTTTACAAGTAGAAGATAGCAGTAGAAAGACAAAGTATGTGTAGAAGTACATAGTAGAAGTACTTAAGAGAAGAGACAGGCCAAGATTTAGAAAATATTGCAATACGAAGGCCAGGATGACGCAGTCTTGTATATGGACGTCTGTGTTTACACCAATGACTAACACAGTGTTCGAAGGTGAGAAGTCACGCGTAAATTAGGTAGGTACCTTACCGCATTCTAATCGCGTAGGTGGGACAGTGCCTTGTACATATTTACGACGTATTCTGCTTGTTCTCACGAAGAACGGTACCAAATGTCCAAGCAAAGGTTCGAACAAACATTTGATCGTCTTCCTCTAGCTGTAAAATTCGATACGAATAATAGTTAAAAAATCCACGGTGTCGCAACTTATACTACACAAGGAACATGGATATTTCGACAATCATTAATCCCCAGTTTCGTAGACGTTGAAGAAGATGCAACGTTCGTTCCGGGGAAACGAACCTCTGCATTTCTCTCAAGGGATGATTCTACCCTCCCAAAGGGTATTGCATCGCCGACGAAAAATGGTTTCGCGTTGAATCGCTCTACACGCGGCGAATGTTTCGAAATTTGCCGAATTTCCGAGTTACCTCTGCTCTCTCGTCGGAATTGGTTTCGTGTAGACTGGTGGTGTTCCTCGGCGAGAAAGGTGGCGAAAAATTTCAAGTACACCGACGAACGCTTCTGAATTCGTTTCCAGTAACAGAGAACCACCTCTACCGCTCGTGTGAACGTGTGTAAAAGTGGTCAGTGAAATCGCTCCTGAATCGAGGCGTCAAGAAGTCGGTCCCTTCTGGCGATAAGGCACTCGAGGCTGCGCTCTCGTCGAGCTCTCGAGTACCGGTACTCAGGGACAAGGAGCACTTCCGCCACGAATCCTCGGGGTCTTTCGAGAACTCGAAACGAGGCTGGCAATGAGAGATCGATTCCGCTTCGCGGGAACTCGGCCGCCTTTTTTCGTAGGTAATGCGATTTGTGTGACATTGCTGCTCGGGAACTGATTCCTCTGCCGAGACCTTGGACAAGTTATACACGGAACGATTACTGTCGTTATTTATCACCGTGGCTAAAAAGAATCCTTTGCCGCCCTCGCGGAAAGCTTTGAACGACTTGGACGAACCATGGAGGAGATTCTGCCAAGAATCCCGCTTTGTACCACAGACAATCGGGTACTTTGCAGCGTGGTTCCGAGTGTCCTGGCCAAAGTTCTGCCTTTCGAAGCTTTTGAAATTTCGAAACGAGCGACACGACGACTCGAGGTCTCGAACGTGGACGTATGAACGATCCACGGATTGATATCCACGCTATTGATAGGTCGCTCGATAAGTTTCGTCGTTCGATAAGAAACGGAGATATTATTGTAGGTTGGTCGTTTTATTTTTCTAAAGATGTTGTGTTACCCTTTGATGAACGTGGCTGAAGTTTTATATAGATCCATCGACTCGTTCGTTTACTGTTGTTCAAAGTTCAAGTGTCATAGTATTTCTTTACAATGGGAAAAACGATCGAACTTATCGAGCAACCTAGTGTAAGCACTTATCGAAATCTTCCGAGGATTTTTGGAGCACGGAATACATTAATGTAACGATTCTTGAACGTGTTCTTATCAATCACTCGCGCTGGAAATTAATTGACAGGAGCCTCGACTGACTTGTCCAAAGAACTATTTAGATAAATATAAATGAGATTTACAATGTTCTAAAGTATTTTAAGAAACACATAACAAGCGTTGAGCAACAATTAAGACACTTCCTGAATTTCAGGCTCCAAATTAAGTCGAAAAACCAAAGAGCTTGGTACCTTAATTTATTATAGATGTACTATTGAATGTGTCTATATTTATTATTAATTTATAATATTTTTAAATATCGTGACTGAGAGTCGATTCTCGATAAAAATAGATTTTAAATACCGGTAAAGAACTTTCGTAACGTTAAACCACATAGAATTACGACTCCGCTTTATAATTAACAAAGGCGTTGCACGATCAACGTGAAAATAAGAAGACAGACGTGGACTTTGCGCAGCAAACGATTTATCGTAATAGATTCTGAAACGAAGGTTTTCGACGCCTTTCTCCGATCTTTTTTATCTCTGTGTAATTTACACAAGGTCAGGTCCATCTGTTTCTCAATAATCGATCGATAGAATTTTGTAACAATAAGACGCGAGATAAAACCACGAACGTATAGCACAATACGATCAAACTTTCAAACTCGTGAACTAAATATAACATACTGAGTGTTAATAGTTTTTAAAATTAAGGACATTTCATCTTTCTCGTCGTATACTCGATTAAATTGATACATTTTTCAAGAGAGCTATCATTGGAATCGAAACTTATAATTGTAATTCTCCTCGACAGATATGTTGACCAATGGTGGCTAAAATATTTGTTTACCAATTTGTATAATATCCGTGATCTATTTGTGTAATACCCACGATAATTTATTAACCGCCTCGGAATTAACAGATTCCTTTGGAATAATTTCGTATATTGATGGATCGATTTTCATTCGCGTGAACTAGTTTCCATGGAAATTGAAAAATAAATGAGGAGAACGTACCGATACATCGATCCAAGCAAACGTGTATTCGTCACAGTATCTATATTGTTATTCTGTGTACTGTGTTCTCCTTCATCCGAGTATCTGCAGCGTGTAATTTGTGGAAAATGCGATCGAATGAGTTTTTTTATTTATGAATTTGTTCGAGCTTTTACAAACTGCTCCACATATTGCCGTACCACAGTAGATAAGGTAGCCTAACTTTTAAGTTGCGAAGTAGTTATCCCCATCAATGTCTGACAATACAATCCTCCATGAACAACGATAACTTTAGCCGATATTGAGTTACCGAATGTGAAATTTTTATATTTCTTACTTTATTATTGTAAAGTTAATAATAAAGTTTACTTTATCATTATTACGATGACACACTATTATGAACACATTTGAATAATTTTAAATTAGAGTAACATCTACATAACTGACGTTCACAAATATTTCTTTAAACAATAGAGTAAAAATCAGTACGTGTATCGTAATATATTTAAAAGAAACGATAAATTCATTCAAGTATATTATGATCTATTTTCAATTGATAAAAAAAGAAATAGGTAATGTTTCCTAAAAGTTTCCCCAAATACAGGAATTATGTACAAGGCATTCAACAATTTATTTATAAGTTATGAAATATATATTTCGTATTTTTAGTTCTATTAATCGTTCGTTGTTCAGCGAGAAGAAATATTTCCTTAAAGTAATTCCTTCGCGGTTACTAATATCGAGTACAAATAAGAAAATATAAGGTGAAAACTATCGAGATGTATCACTTTTCGTAAAAATATGTTAAAACTGTCCTCGGTCGTCACTGTGTATCGCAACATCTGCGACCCACTTCGATGGTAAATTTTAGACACGAAAACAATGAAAACTGTTCATACATATAAACATGTGCCTTATTTGATTTTGCAGCCAACTTCTTACCATATTTGTTCTTAACACGCGTCACATATCGGTAACAGCAATGATCTTTCATTTTCCGTCAACAGATTCGGTTAAACCGTTTAATACACATTGGCAAACACCGCGTGGTGTATTTAGATCGCAAGAGAAAATGATTTTATCATCTAGCAATTTTGTTAATTTTACAAAGTAAAATAAAATGCACCGTAACGAAATCGTTACTTCACATCATTTTTCAATCAGACCGATATTTCAGATATTCTTCGTTTCCCGTTATTACCACGAGTTTCAAATACAAAAGTTTCTTAATTTCCCTGTGATATTATGCAGTTTTATTTGCTCGTCTACCGTAATTTTTTATTTACCTTAAACAAACTAATATTCCAAATATCCTGCCCTTCCTATACGTACGTATTTAATTGGAAATTTTTCGTGCTCGGATTTACTTTCATCGGGTAAACTTCGTTAATGAAATATAATAAAATATATCTATATGTATATATAAATTTTGAATTCCACTAATGGATGAAAAATTCGCTGCTGCCTGCTGGTCGCCGATGAATAAACAGTTACGGTGGTAAAGATGACTTAGGTGCTTCTAAACGATAGTACTATATTTGTGTCCGCGCACTGCATACGCTAATACTATAACTACGCTCGAAGAACCTATTCTTACTCTATTACATCACCCTAAAAACCACCCAACTCTTATAAACAACAATTCTTCCTATTTCAAATGATGACTACGTTAAGCTCGTTGCTAAGTATTTACACGTTTTTCCTATCTTAATAAGAAATAAACATTTCGGAGAATGTTTCGCAACCGTGTCCGTTAAAAGATAAACGAACGAAAACGATAGAACCCCGTTTAAACAATCGACGATTCTTCCAAGACGAAACGAACGATAAAAATTGTATCGTTATCGGTTGGTGTATCCACCTGAAAAAAATCCTCCGAATGAGAGAAAAATTTGGAACAAAATGATCGTGTTACACGATCGTTCACCCTGTGTAATATCGTTCGTGGTTGTATTTCTTTTTCTCATCGCTTGGACGCATCCCGGTGACCATTTCTCGGTTAGAATAGCCAGGGATTCGGCCGAGAGAAAGCCTCGAAAGATTTGTACCTTATGAAAAATATGATAATGCACAGGGACACACGATGGCTCGATACGGGTCGCTCCTTTTCGCGCGAGAATTTATACGCGGATATATGATGTTCGTTCGCGTAGAAAGGGTAAGAGAACCAGGAAGATTTTCGGGGCTTCACCAGGAAACTGGAGAATCTCCGATAGGAGAAGGCACAATTTGAAAAGTTAACGGTTCCGTACAAATGCTGGTCGATTTTATTTCAGCTTCGCGGCTCTATTAAAAACTTTTTGTTACGCTTATGGAGCTTCCTAGCGGTGAACCGGAGACTTCTGTAATGGGATATGATTGTTTGACGTTGATAGCGAAATTATCGTTATCGTAGAGTAGAATGTATTATAGCCCGTATAGTGTAGTTTGACACCGATTGCATACACAACCTTTTAAGTATCTACCTAGAAGGTGAATACAATAAAAGGTAGAACAACAATTTAACAATTTAGGTGCTCGTGAGTACACAATCGGACCACAGCACGTGGTGAATATCTATTACCCTGTGCTTGACCCTAAATTATTTAACAGTGGCGAGTAAAATGATCAATCGTATTTCTGTGTAGGTTAAATGACGAAAATTCAATGTTTTAACATCTCGAAATATTCTTTTTCGAAAATTGTTTTAAATTTCAAGCTCGAAATAAAAGAGTTAACATATTTTAACACCAAATGTGTTAAACGAAGGTAGTCGAAGATGGTTCGCGCAAAGGTTTGACTACGTAATTGATACAATCATTAGGATTCAGTTTCATTTACAATGTAGAGTCGGTGCGGTGCAATTTTGAATTAATCGATAATTTTCGAAAAATGATAAAGCTTGTTTCTCGAGTGGGCCACAGGTAGGCTGACCTTGACGAGACCGCCGAGAATAGGTTAAACTTGTTAATTTCAATGCTGAGTCGGCGATAAAAATATTTCCAAGTTGCTATCGACGAAATAATCGGTGATAAGGGTACCACGCTCGTGATTAATACACAAGATTGTGTTCAAATTTGACGTAATAATAGTGGCGACTCCGAGCCCGGTGAACAGCTGTTGGAACAAAGTTTTTGTGACAGATTTGAAAAACTTTTGCATCAAACGAGTCGATCGTTTTGTCGCAAACAATACTATCCTTTCTTCCAAACAACTTTCCACTAACTGGTACCTCTATCGTCCAAACGTCGACAAATACGCAAGTGTATTCCTCGTAGAAAATTAAAATTCATCGAGAAACGTGTTCAGAGAAAGGGAATCTCGGCGAAGGAGAACTTGAAAATCTTATCTCTAGCCTCGAATTGCTTCTGATGTAATTTTATCTCTTCTGAAAATAAATCACGATACTCGATTTAAAATTTTAAACACCGAGAAGAATCCCGAACTTTGTATATTAACGGTTTACTGACTTGTTAATCCTCGTGTGATCAAAAATTGCAACCCGTGTCAAAGTTGTGACTTCGATGAGCATCGAAATTAACAAGTGACAAAATTGTCACGGAAAAACAAACATAGCTCTGCGATCAATAGAGAACCAACAACTTGGAAACGATTATTCTCGAAAGATTGTGAAGATTTAGGTAAACAACGAAAGTTTGAATAGTTTATTAATTCTGATACGATCAACGACAGAATCGTCGCAGGAAATTAAACATAGGATCGCAATTTTGGTTAATATCGGTAAGACACGATGAAACTTTGATTCCTGACGGAAGTGTGACTTGATGACGAATCGAAGAAGACTGTTTCGAGACAATATTATAGAACCATTAATGAACCGTAACCGTCGCATTACACCCGGAATAGCTATTTTAATTCAATATCCGTCGGCTTCACAGTTGACTCGTTCGAAGAAGTACTGTGGCAAGCAAAAATTCTTTCGGCCGTGTTACGTTTCACCGGATATACGAGTTCCCTGAATTGACAAGTCAATTTCAAGATCACCGAAACCGGCAGGAAATCCTCCGGAGTGCACACTGATAAACCTTAACTCGTTATCGAATACCTAAGATGCTACTGACACATTAAGCGATAATCTGACTTCCTTCGACCGAGCAAATCGCAAGAAAATAAAACTTGCGCGCGTTTACGACAGACATGGAGAACCTACGAGTTCTCCATCTAAAGTGCCTCTAGGTAAATAAACTTTTACACTGTTGTCGCTAATAAACAAACGAAAAATTAAATGAAATTTCTTATTCATTGCGTAAGTTAAGAATATGATTTTACTAAGTAACGTATCAATTTCCCTAATTAGCGTTTCATCCGAAATCACTGGTGGATGCGTTATATGATTATTTCGATATCCGATAATAGCAAAGAAGTAATACTGAGTGACGTGACATTAATTTACATCGTTAAAAAATAGGATTCCTCTCACTGATTGATCTCGTCGATCGTTTGATTTTCACACTACTTCACACTCTCCTCAAACTTGCCAAACTCTCATTGAAGTTGGCTAAATATATCTGCAAAAAGGTGATTGCATTCGATGTTTGACCAGAGTAACATTTCCTGCAGTCGAGAATAGGTCTCCATCCGAATTATCGATCTACTAATTAACCAAAATTTCACGGAACTCGAGGAACTCTACCAAATCTTGATGAACTCTCAGTGAACTCATCCAGAACGATTGTTATCAGTATTTGGCATGAGTGATAATATCCGAACTCTAAAACAAGCCTCGCTATAGCCTCACGGCTCATTCGTTTATGGACCATTTCTCTCAGACTACTTCAAGATTTGCTTCAAATCACTCTGACCCTCAGATTTCAAACGGAGCAACTATTTTCTTTATTTGGCAAAAATAACACGAGGTCCAAAGTCAAAAATAGACTTTTTCTTCGTTTCGTGTCGCTACATTGATCAAGATTTTCTCGAAACCTCAATGAACTCTCAATGATCTCAACTAGAACGATTGCAACGAGCATTTCGTTCGAATATAAAGTCTAAATACTAGGAAAGTGGAATTCATTGTAGAACAGTTTGCTCTTTGAGAACTATTCCTTACGGAATGCTTTAAGATTTCCTCCGAATCTTATTAAATTTCCATTAAACGAAACCGTAAATACCTTTGAAAATACGTTTATGTAATTTCGTTAGTCATCCAGTATACACCATGATACAATCCAAAATAATTCTCTCTCCAATTGTACGAGAATTGTAAATAACTTGTGGAGGTTTCACCAATTAAAGCACAATTACTTTCGTTATTTGTCAATAATGCAACACCAGCCGATTTAAATTAGAGCTTCTTCCAACCGATCAATATTTCAAGATACTTCTAAATGTTTGCAAAGTTTTGCTGGATCCTCAACTGACGAGACCATAAATATTTACAAACACGCGACTACTTTTGACAATTCGGTTAAAGTAATACCAGCCGGAGGCTAAAATAGATCTTCTCGTTTATCGATCTTCCCATTTATCAAGTTTTCAAGATGCTCCAAGTTCCTCTCTAGATTCTGTTACACCCTCAAAGAACTCTGCCACAAATACCCATGACGCACCGACAAAATCATGCTTTCGGCTACGTATGTTTCTAACACCATCGTTCGAGTGATGATCACCGATATTTTCAGGTATCCAGGTACGTTTGAGAAAACGTATCGTTGGGTAATCACTTTGCGAGCTCGTCACCGCGAACATTAGCCAGGTTGCGTATCCAATCGATACACAGATCATGAATATCCTATTGAATTATCGCGCGATAACTCGGCAGTGATTGCGTTATCTCTGCCCACGGTATCTAATGTCGTGTATCGCGTCGAGTGACGCAGAAACGAAACTCGGTGTACGGAGTAGCATGCAGAAGCTGGCGAACAGGAAGTCGCCGAATTTCATCGAGAATTTCATCGTTCGGTTCTTCGATCGTTTCTTTCCAGTACTTTTATTAGCAATAAACGTAATACTTTTGTACAGTGATCATTTTCCTTAATGTTGAAAAAAATGATACAACAAAAATCATCTCTGGTAGCTGTATGTCTATATATATATATGTATATATGAATGTACGTATGTAATAGGTTGCTCGATAAGTTTCGTCGTTCGATAAGAAATGGAGCTGTTAGGTTCGTTTTATTTCTCTAAAGATAGAAAATAAACGCGAACACTCAACTCGAGTACCGGTATAACACTTTTTTCTAAATATCTTACAAAGTTGCAAATAATCGGTTAAATCGTAATCAGACCTTGTTAGATCTATGGTAATCGATGAGTAATTACCAATTAGAATACCGGTACTGTACTTTTTTCAAAATATCCTACAAACTTGCAAATAATCGATTAAATCGCGACCACACCTTATACGATCTGTATCACCTTCTTAAATAAATATTTGCCGATTAGAATACCGATACAATACTTTTTTAATCGGTTAAATCTCGATCAGACATTAGATCGATAATAATGGATGAATAATTAATAAGGGGAGGTCGAGCTTTTCAAAATACCATGCTACGAGATTTTCTCGCGGGAAAAAATTATGCTTACAGAAATTATAGTTTCTTCATAATTATAATTTTTACACCAAAGAGAACCTAAAACGTTTACGATCGAAATATCGTGTAATATGGAAATGTGTGCTTCCATTAACAGCGATACGATGTATATTTACTTATTCTACGAGTGAAGGCTCAAAAATGCTGTCAATAATAATAATTGATTTGTGGATTAAATTTGTCGATACAATGAAAATAAACACGACTCGGAATTTCCAGCGTACAGTCACTTTCGTAACCCAATCGTTAATCTATACCAGTGATTCCCAAAGTGGGGGATTTCGCTTTTCAGAAGGCGCATCTTATCTGTCAGGGTACTAGGATGAAAGTTTGTAATATTTTTTTTTACATTATCTTTTCAACGAACCGTAATATTATATTTATAGACCGAGCGGAGAATTGCTGATTCATACGATACTCGTCCGAACGTTCTTTCGATGATTTCGTTTAACTTTCCTCGAGTCTTTCGCAACTCGTCGATAGAATTTTTAGAAATGTTACAATAAACGAATCTCGGAATTCGAAACGTTCAATCGAAGATCTGACGGTGTCAATGAACGACAATGATCGATACGATAGGCTTGTAACTTTCGGCTAGGCTGGAAAATATGAAAGAAAATGATTAATTGGTTTTCGTGCCAAACGCTGTCGAACGATGTTCAAATCGGAGGTCTCGGAAACACATAATCGCGGAAATGCAAAAATTCATCGCGGAAGGATACAGTTTCTAGAGCTGACAACGCGAACACCGCGTCTCGGTGTTCGTACTATCTCTCCAGTTCGACGAAGTTCCCGATGTGATCAGAATATAAGCGTACGCGCGAATTATTCGCGCGAGTATCGAAACAAACCTTCGCGACGCTTCGAATAGTAATTCAGGAGACGCGGGAAGCAGAACACGGATGAACATACTTGTTGTGTATACTTGTTGATCACGTTTGTATTAGTTGTGTTTCCTTTCTCATTTTTATCGTACGACGACTAGCGTACGACCATGCAATTTTGAATACCATGGACAGTGGAGAAAATCCTGACGTAGTTTAACCAATCGTGCATGTAGTCGACCGTATAATAATTTCGTTATGTTTTTTTTTTTTATTCGATACGTATAATAAATGTTTAACTCCAAACCTGCGAATTTTATCATTTGAATAATTATGTGTATATATATATATATATATATATATATATATATATATTCCTTTTCCGAGAAAATTAAATTAAATCATTACTGCTTTTGGTATCGATTGATAACGTGCAAATGAAAGATTATTTATTGGACGATAGGGTGCATTTTTGTACGAACGAATTTTTCTGTAAAGTATTGACTGTTCAACCCTTCTCTTTGGATCCTCTTCGGGAAACCGATTCTAAATAAATTTATAATATAATACGGTATCTTTTCATGGTATGGTATTTTTTCTGCACTTCGATAAATTAATGTTATCGGCAAACAACGAAAGAAATTAACGTAAAGTAAAAATTTGTACCGGGTAGAATACTGACGAATAAGGCCTAATCGTTTAATAATTGAATTTAAATTGAATGCTCCCGAGTATCAAATTCGTATTATTAAAATTTACTTTATTTTATATGTCATATTTCCACAAAGAGCGTCGATTTCCGTCGACTCTATGGCTGTAGTTTCGAATTTATATATATTGTTCAATATCGTTGTTTCTACAATTAATAAGTTTTGTAATTTTTTAGTCTCAGCTATTCCATATTGACCAATCATTACGTTAAACACTTTATCCGGTCGATCGTATCTTTTGTTTAAAATAAAAATACAACAGTTCAAAGACTACCACTGCGCAGACTCAACTACAGTCTCTAAGTTATCCTAGGAACAATTTCATATATTATCTTTGCATTGTAAATCCACCACCGCTAATTTATACTTCTACGTAATTTTAAAATTCTGGACCTCGGTTATAAGTAGAAGAAAAATGTATTTGCATGGTAATTTTGTCATTAACACAGTAAACCTTGAGAAATCATATGCGAACAATTTACCATTTCCCATTTTTAACACTCGTAGCGAGAAAATATAATTACAGGTATCGGTACTAGTAATAGAAATACGTTTGCATTCGTAATAACAAGTTATTTGTAGATGCATTGGAAAAGAATAGCCGGGTAGAAATGTTGATAAACTTGACTCTATAAAGAACGCAACAATGTATAATTCAAGAGTATTTGCTCATAAGCACCGATAGAACTTCAGTCAACATTACAATTGGATTAAGTAGATAGAATGTTAGCAGGATACGCGATAAGTTAAGTTGGAAGTATTGGAAAATAACCTTTAGTGTCGGCTTTGCTCGATAAACTGTACGATTAATCATCGCTCTAATTTCTATGAAATGCCTGATTTGCAAACTCGAACAAAATTTTTTGTTCGTAATTTGCCACAGCGAGATCCTGATTATATCTGCATCGCTGATTGCTAATAGGTTGTTCAATAAATTTTGAGATTCGATAAAACTTATTGAACAACCTAGTACAATAGATTAAAATAAAATAACAATCGACACACGATTTTTAAGAAAAGAAATTATAAAAATTCAATTTATAATAGTCTCAGAGAGCTTAATTTTTATTAAAACATTCTCTACGTTGAAACAAATTTATAATGTAAACATATACATACGTGTACGAATTGTATAAGAGAAATATAGACGTGAGAATTGTTGTTTATATTTGAAAAAGACATAGTTAAATTAAGGAAATAAGTTATATGTAATAAATTGTAATTGTAAAAGTCGAAAAGTAAACGAAAGTAGTCATTCGTAAAATAAACGACCGCGTCAATTTGCTAAAAGAAAATATAACAAATGAATTACGTATACCCGTAAAATGTAACTTTTTTTCATTCGTTAATATTTTACCTGCGTCACTGTTTAATTTTAGATATAATTTCCCGCGTTTTTATCGTAACCCATTTGCGTATATGTCAGTCGTCTAATACTTCGTTCCACCATGATTGATATATCTTAAATCGTGAAATTATAGAATATGGGAAAAACAATCCGAAATTTTAAATATAATACAATATTATCCACTTCTGCGTGCAAGTTATCTCGGATATTAATATTTTTCCGTTCTATTTATTCATCTCAAAAACATTCGTGTCGATAAATGTTTCATAATAATTATAGACTACAACGAGAGTTCGTCCACTTAGGTAACTCGAGTGTTTAAATTTTCTTTTTCATATCGTTCGATAGATTTTCTTACTTACATTTTTACATTCTCTTTTAAAAGATACTTTCTTCACTTTTTAACTTATATATGTAAATTTTTTATTAATTCACCTACGTCTTTGCCAAATACGAAACTAAAAATTTTACGTTACAGTACTGAAAAAACGGTTGAAGACGTTACAGAAAAAGTTCAGCACACTGAGATGTATTTTCAACTATGAATTTTTATAAGATTCCTCGATTAACTATCCAAATCGAGAATGAATCACTGATTATGTTCGATATCTACCGATTATAGCATCCGTCTATTCGGATAATTCTCAAGTTCTGATGTTAGGTCTTCGTTAGGACTTAGCTTCACTTCTGTCTGAAGTTAGGATCGACCAACGTTTTACAAGTGAGATACGTCGTGTATACTTACTAGGTTGTTCAATATGAAGTTTTGTCGTTTTTCCATTGTAAAAAAAATACTATGACACTTCAATTTTGAGCAACTGTAAATATACGAACGAGTCAACGGATCTGCATGAAACTTCACACACGTTCATCAGACAGTAGTACCATCCTTGGAAAAATAAAACAACGAACCTAATAGCTCCATTTCTTATCGAACGACAAAGTATAGCGAGCAACCTATTATTGGGTTGTTCGGAAAGTGATTTCGTTTTCCAAAATGGAAAATATATAATTCATTGAATTATATATTTATTATAATTATTATATTCAATATAATGAATATATAGTTCAATATTCAAAAGATGTTTATACACTCTAAAAAAAATCGTGTTTCATTCTCACCAAAAAAAAAAAAAACCAAATGACTTTCCGAACAACTCAATAAAATCGGTGAAATTGAAGTGACATTCTCAATTCGGAGACACACGCCTCGGTGTCTCCCGTTGTCTCGATTTTGCATAACGAAGGTGACGGAAGGCCTAAGGCGATCTGCTAATCGTTCGTCGTATCGCTTGAATAAACAACAAAACCCTAAGAAGGTAGCGTATTTGTGGGCTTCTTCGAAAGTTTCTTCGAAATAGTCAACGAAAGGTAGTTCTCCAGGACACTGGAAGTGCGAACGTTCTCCATTTTTTGGCCCCCCCCGCAATAGTTCCCCTTCTAAATACCGAACCAATAATACTTGAAACACAATCGGTCGTAAAACTTTCATTGTAGGTGTACGAAACGCGTTTTCGTTTGGTTATTGAACGTATCCCAAGAAAGCAACGATATCCGGACATAGTTATCCGGCGAACCTATAGCGGCATTAGCTCGACGAGATAAGGGGATCCAGACTAAAAAGAATGCGAAGATTCTTATCAGTTCACGTAACCGAGGTACACACGCCGCGAACAATCGCTGTTCCCCGGTGAGTGAACTTTACGGGCCACTCGTTGCCAAAAAAAAATCTCTTCAACCCACGGTACGTGCCAATTGGCGCGTGGCTACTTAGATGGAACGAACGAAGCCTTCGGCTTCTTGATCCTGGTGGAGCTCACGCGAGTGAGAAGTAATTCGTCCCTTCGTTTCGAAAGAATCCCTTGGACTCGGAATCCACGACGCGACACGGTCCAACGATCCCTGGTAAAACGTTCTCCGTACCTAACGAAATCGATGAGTCGCGATCTACCTCGATACAGAATCGTTACGAAAGGGAATCGTTCGAACGTAGCCGAAGCGAATGATAACCTCCCGGAGGCTACCGCAAAAGTCAGGGACACCGATGAACAAACCCATCATCATCGACGCGGCTGTTCAAGAGATACCCTAACAACTCACCTCGGAGGCATCCACGAGGCTAGCCGCGACGATCAGCAGTAGGAGCATGCAGCACCTCTTCGGTAGTACGGGTGCCCTCATCTTGCCCGGACGAACGGCGAAGAGTATTCCTTCGACCTCTTCGCCCTTTGCCTACGGTGTCTATCCACTCGCGCCGGGTTCTGTTCTCTGTCTCTGTCCGGCTGCACCGCGTTCTTCCCGTGAAACCGTCAGCGGGAACGCATGACGAAGCGTTCGAGGGGCAAGGCTCGAGCGGTGATCCCTTTCAAGGGCACTATCGGCTCCGTAACTGACCGCGCGAAACCGGCGCAAGAGGGACCGAGCGCCGAAATATCGGTACGGTGTGGAACTGGTTCGAACGGGACACTGGGGGACACACGGCACCGTGTACAAGAGCGCACCGGCGTTCGGTAGCGTCTGAAAGGCCGAGCGCGCCGGCAAGATAAAACTTTTTCAAAAGCCCCGGTGCTTTTTCCCTCTCCACGAGGCGGCAGTTTCAGCCGCCACTCGCGTTCCCTTACGGTCCGTCGTTCTGTCTCGCGCGCACCCGTTTGCTCGACTTCCTCTTTATCTGGCCTGGCCGCTCTCCACGGCGCGGCGGTATCGCGCGGTCCGCCTCTCTCGCACGCGTGTCGTTCCATCGTCTCTCTCGCGCCAACGCGCGCCTCGCGACTTCCCTCTCTCGCCCGGCAAGTCCAACGTCTCTGCATCGTTTCACTGGCGCGATCTCGCGGTCTACCCCCACCACCGCGTCTCGCAGTCGTCCACTATCCCCCACTCCTCCAACCGGGGCGTACCGCGCCGCTCCTCGCCTCCCTTCGCCACAGTGTTGCTTTTACCGTCTCGTTCGACGCGTCTTTCTCGATTTCATCGTAACCGCTCTCTCTTTCTCTACCGAGACGCCCGGTATCCTCGTTCTTCGTTTCTTCGACGATACCGTACTCCCTTTCGCTACCTCCCCACCCACGAGTATTTCGCGACGATGTTTCGCTCTCGCTCGAGAAACTCTCGGCCCGATCTTTCTCTATCCCCACCACCCGGGGGGTCAAAGTCGCTCCACAATGCGGCTCGCACGAGGCAAGGACCAGAAGTGGTTACGCGGTATTCCTTCGTTTTTTTTTCTTCTTGTTTTTTTTTTTTTTTTTTTTTTTTTTTAATGAGCGAGGGATCGAATCGTTGCGTCCTGACGGAGACGTCAAGGGAGACGCCTCGTTTCTCACGGGGGTAATCGGTGAATCGGAAACAATGAGGGTTGTTCGGCGTTTCGTGCGTGCACGCTACCGGGGAGCGGGAAATTCGAAACGGTGTTACGAGGTCGCGCGAATTTTTTCATGGATTTAGGAAATTCGTTTTCGAAGGTCGAGATAACGTGTTCGAGGTTTTTCGACAAGATTTCGGATCGTTCGGGGCTCTGTGAAGTGTGAGAGTATCCAGGATTGGACAAGGTCAACGATAGCTCGCATCGAATCGATAGAATTACTTATAAAGACGGGAATTGTAAATAAATAAATCGCTCTGGTTGATTTGTCAATAATGCACAAAAATGTGAATGCCAAAAGTACTCTTTGTCCGAAGACATTTATCCGGTACTGTGTTATCTATTTTGGGCAATGTTTACCATTTCCGTATTCGAATAGAGGTACTTCGCCGATACGATATTCAGCAAGTACTTGATTATTCGAGTACTCGAATATCCGGATGAACATAACATTCAAATAGCCCGGCGAAAATTATAAATCGAGTTCCTTAAGTTTATCGTTCTTTTTCAAATTTGAATTTCAAATTTTTTTTCAAATTTGAAAAATTCAATTATTTTCCAGCCCCTGTACTTCAAACTTCTTATATCGAGTATTCGAACGCGATTATATTTCATAATTATCTATAAGCATTTTGCTTCGGAAGCTCCGAATGCCCAGCAAAGTAAACAGTACATTTAGCGTGTGCTTAAGCACGACTAACAGCTACACTGTGAACACTTATCCCTTTAGAATCAAATACCTCTGATGTACAAACACTTTCTTTCGAAACTGCAAAATTGCAAACAATGTCAACAATCGAAGTTCTAACGTAGATTCTAAATTTCATAGGAATAAGAATCTTTTAAAAGCTTAAAAAACATTTGTCCGAAAGTTAATATCTCAGAATTAAATAGGAATTATATTTAGTAAAATGATTATTTTAAAATCTTTACCCACAGACTTTTATCCTCTCGCACTGTTTCGCATTAACTTTGAATGTAGGGTAAGAAAACAATAAACAATCGGTAAAGTATCTGAGAATACATTTACGAATAGAGTTCCTACGGATCAAAAATACGCGTTTAAAGAGATATTCGATGCTCACTTCGGGGAACTCTGCGTTAAGTACTGAATAATTCGTTTATCGTGCAAACTTTACCTCATCGAATTACGTGGCACGGTGTCAAAATAGATCGTAGTCTTTTTAAAGCACCGGTGTGTATCTTCCAGAAAGAAAATCTGTATAAACATATATCTTTCAACTTTTATGTATTCTTAAAAGAAAAATAATCCAATCGCTGCAACCCCTACGCGCAATATCTTTTTCGGGGATTCCCACGTGTGTAAGTATTTGGGTATACTTACAAAGAAGCATCGTTTTTCGATTCGTTTCAAACGTTTCCAGCTTCTGATGCAACGTCTTTCAACCTTCACGCATTCTCAAAAGAAAAACAATCCAATAGCTACAACCTCTACGCGCAATATTTTTCTCGGGGATTCCCACGTGTGTAAGTATTTGGGTACACTTACAAAGAAGCATCGTTTTTCGATTCGTTTCAAACGTTCCCAGCTTCTGATGCAACGTCTTTCAACCTTCACACATTCTCAAAAGAAAAACAATCCAATAGCTGCAACCTCTACGCGCGATATTTTTCTCGAGAATTCCCACGTGTGTAAGTATTTGGATATACTTACAAAGAAGCATCGTTTTTCGATTAGTTTCAAACGTTACCAGCTTCCGATGCAACATCGCCCTCGAAATGTATATACCGTCCGATGGTGCTGCTCCAAAAATTCACAAAACAGAGAATCGAACAGGGACGAGTCACCCGGGCAGAAAAATGTGTGAAAAAAATATCAGCGTTTCATCGTGCACGCGTGCGTTCGCCAGCGCTCGTTTCCTCTTTGTCGCTCCCGGTGTAACCTCTTCGTCCGACTCGGGATCTGTTGCGCTCAGCAACAGATGCGAGGGTGATCTTTTTTAAACGGGTCAACCACGCCGCGCACATATTCGCTCGCGTTTTCTCCATGACCATTCCAACCAACGAAAGGCACATCCGTTTCGAGGAGAGATCCTGGAACCGCGCAGACAGAGTAATTATAACAGCGTCCCACCGCGAGACTGTTGGTCGTTCAGAATTGGGGACATGCTGCGAACCAGTTGATTTAATTCACACAAGAGAAGTTCGCGAACATCGAGTTATCTCTTCACAATCTCAAAACTCTGGATCTTCGAATCCCGTGACCGTGGAAGCCCATAATGGTGTCAAGATCCCCGGTTGGTTTGGAAATCTAAAAATTGATACAATCGATAAACAGTGACTCCAAAAAGTATTTGCACCGTTGTATTATATAAGGAAATTCTTACCTGTGAGACTAATTTTAATGAAAGTGTGTAGTAGGTTGTCCGATAAGTTTTGTCTTAAGAACGTCAAGAAAAAGAAAAGAAAGAGACTTGATCGAAAAATCGACCGAATTATTGATACGTATAATAAACACCTCTGAATTAACTGAGAATACCAAACTAGCTTTTTAACTGTCAGGAAATTTACCAGTGTCTAAAGATTTGTTAAATATTATCTACAACGGACAAGATAATATAAACTGTGACTTTTTAATAAAAAGAGGAGGAACATTATCTTCACCCGAGTTCTTATTAACATCCCACTGACCTATAGCATTCAAAACGTCACTTATATCTATCTCAAGATTAGTTAAGTGCAAATCGGTGGTACAACTTGTATCGGCAGCTGAGGTTACATCAGGTTTAGAATACACCAATTTAAAAAAATGAGACATTTCCAACGACGATTTTCTGGTCACATTTTACTATATTTTCTACTATATTTTATCTCTGTTTTATTAGTAGAGAGAACGCGGAGAATCAGGTGGAACATAAACGGTACCAATGACAAAATTGTTTTTGGTCAAATTTCATTTAAAAAGTTATCCAATTTTGTCAAGAGGTAGCACTAACAAGAAGCATTTCAAATCATTCGAAACCTGTCATAAATCCCCCAAAAAACGATACATTCGTTAAAGGATAGCTTAATGCTAGAAATATCTACGGATAATCAGATTTTTACCAATATTAATATCATATTTCAAAATGGACGTCGGTTTCAAGGGCCTACATAGGTTTTGAGAAAACTTCTGCAAATAGATTTAAAATATTAGTATACTACTATCTTCTATAAGTTATAAATTGTTTCTCTCTCACCTAGTCCGAGCGAACTTCATTTTCATACCAAAAAAGAGATTTTCATCGATGATTCACTCAGATTTGATGGAGAAGAACGCAGATCAATTTTAAAAAGACTTAAACAAATCAACTCGAGAGAAGAAATCTGTATTAAGAATAATATCTAGCTTCCAAAAATAATAATTTCGAACGACGAAATGTGATTTGGTTATTCAAAAATGAGAAGGAGGGAAAGAGACTTTTCAATGATAAAACTGTGATTGAGTAGGGCTACCTTCGATCACTCGCAAACGTATGAAAATGTTAAGAGAATTTTATGTCGCGAATATAAACGAACGTGGTCAGCCAAAGAAAAAACGTCCAAATAAATTTTCTGAATACAAAGCAAACCGTTCAACGATTTATAGCCTGACAGCTGGATTCCACGATCGCGTGTGCCTTTCGGCAGTTTTTAGACGCCACCCAACTCCTTCTTATTTGATCGGAAGACCGTTTATTCTCAGTCTTAGTTATACACTAGCTTCCCTCTCTTTCATTTGCATAACTATCTGAAACAGTTTCATAGCCATGATAATTTATTCTCATTTTATTTATACAAAATTATATGTCTAATCGTTATGGGTTTGAAAGTTACTTAACCTATTTCGAATTGGAATTAAATATAATTTAGTGTAGCGTGTGCGTGGTTCTGTATGTGCTCTATTCAATTTAAGTCAATAACGAGCTAAATGGGTTTTAAGTCTATATCGAGTTAGACAAAAGTCACGCTCAATTTGTATCCATAGCAACTTATGTATACTCAACGTGAATTAAGAATGAATTAAAATCATACGAAACCGATAAATTGCACTTAATTTATATTTACAATAATTTATATTCAATTTACATCCCTCGAAGCTGGACACTAAACTTAGTCGTGACTTAAACTCATGTTAAGCCTGCAACTACTACTCAACTTATGTCTATAATATCTTAGACTCAACTTAAGTCAATAACAAATTGAACCGATTTAAAATTTATATTTGTAAATTACCCTGAATCTATTCCATAGTGACTAATACTCCATTTAATTAATTAAAGAGTTAAACTAATTTTCAATCTAAAATAAATTATCATCTATTCTAAATCAGTTATTATATAGTATATCCAAAACAAATACATACCTTCTCGGTTATATTATAAAACTATTATACTGCAATAAATAACTCACTTCATAAACTTACATAATAATGATGTGAATTTATATTATTGTATATTTTTATATCTATAATATATTATCCACCACGTATCCATAAGGAATCAGTATTATTATATATCTGTAATGAATTATAGATTAGCTCGCGTTGAATATCGGTAATAAAATGAACTGTTTAGTACTTACCTACTCAAGGTAAATCACGTCTGTTTTAACGATTTCTGTTCGCCGTTTCAATTCCATACTGTCACGTACCGAACGTCGTTCCCTTTAAATGCAAAGCTTCCCTTCAAAAAGCGACGAATAAAGGAACTGAAACTCGGGCGAGGATCCTGAAATGTACCACGACCGAAGAACTTTCACCAACCACGATATTCCGCGACAAGAACACTAGATATCTGTAAAAATATACAAACGGTTACATCTGTACAATAGGTCACAATTCACTCTATTCCAATCTTCTGGTTAACAATTTAAAAAATTACCCGAAACAACAATCTTTTCGCATCCGATTAACTCGATTGACGATAAACGCATTTCACGAAATTAATTACTAATTATTTTATACTTCGACGAATATTTTCTAAATACCCTCTTAAAAAATAAATTCCCTTAAGAAGCGTAACGATTAACCGTTTACAAACAATTGTGAACTTCATAAATTTCGTACCTACAATATCGTGCATTATTTGTACGACGAATCTGACGAAAAATATTTTTTACGTTGACGAAAGACAATAGACACGAAATAATAAAAGAATATACGATAGAAACGATAGTTGAATTTCGCGAATTAATTTGTCCACATTTGTTGAATTTTTTAATTTTCACAAACCAATTATTAATCAAATGAACCTTAATACATTATTCGTCTGCACCGATTGAAACTTTCGAATTATACATGTTCGAGAATAATCGCCTATCTATTCATAACCTTTAAATAAATGAGATAATAATCGAAATAATTGCGCGCGAAGACGACTTGTCTGCTCCATACGAGATGATAGTCTCTAATTTCTTTCGTAAAATAACCTAAATCAGAAGTGAGTACAATATTTAACGGTTTTGAATTGATCATTCCAGAACGGTAGCACAATAAGGTATACTCGATTTAGTCGCAAACGAATTTTTAAATCAGAAACATCATAAAAGGAACATTAGCGATTACTATCTATTCGAGAAATTGATCGAAAAGATTTTCAAAAAGACCGTGTATAAATACGTATCAAATAACAACATTAGCAATTGATCGTTACTTCTATCGATGAAATTAAAGAAATTCAAAAAAGAATTTCAATGCAGCATCACCACTATCGTTAAATACAATATAAATGATCATACAGAATGTATGAAATACAATATCTCAAGATGAAATTTATCAAACCCCAAAATGTATAATTCATATTAATGTAAATACTTTTCAACTTACTGTTGTAGAAATGCTCGATACATAAATTTTCACGCAGAACACTCGATAAGACTGAACGACAAAAAAATTTAAAGAAAATGAACAGTGAAATGGTATAGCATCTAGCGGTGAATGCATTAAACTACTCTTAAAGTTAATTATATAGACAAGCATAGTTCTAAACGTTGAACTTCTCGAGTTTCTTGAAAAAAAGTTCCTGGTATTGTCGATAGATGGCACCATTGATATGCAGCGTGTACTCAACCTTCGTGTCGGTCTACCAGATGGCCTAAAGAAAATCGTAATCGTGTAACTAGATGGTAAAATTATCGAATGGTAATATATCGAAAATGAAACACGACTTTGTAGACTCGAATCGATCTGGAGCCACTCCTGTGATCTAATTTTAATCGTATCTTGTAACTTTCACCATTATCGATTCGTACTAGAATAAAATTACAGCACCATTACATATATAAGAGTTAAAACCAAACATAACAAAAATTAATTATTTTTATAGCAATCAGAATCACTATTAATATTACATATATTTTCGTCTGAGCTGCATTCAAATAAACTTTCATCCTTCTTTTCTTCATTTAATCCTACCGTGTAAATCTTGCGATTCTTCTCGTTCCTATACCCTCCCTTTTCTTGTTCGTCGAGTACTATAACCACACATGGTAGAAAAGATACCGTACAATCGAACTACACTTATGAAAAACTATACGCAAAAGAATGCAACCAATTTGCTAATGTTATTGTTCACGTAATTGATACGTGGTTGAATTATGCTGCTACTGGTGATGTGATTGCTAATAACTATGTTGCTACTAATAAATGTAATTAAATAATACACATACTTAATTGCTCAGATTTTATCACGTGAGAATTAAACAGGAATACATAATTCTAACGAAATCTATCTATACAAATACTAATTATTCCTACCTAAATGAGAGCTCGTATTTAAATAATACTTTATCAGACAATGCAGTGTTCATTTCGTTTTCTTAACCCTACCTCCAGATATTCCGCGCTGTGAGTAAACGAATTCAACATTTAATTTCTATGAATAGAATATGTTTATAAGGCATAGTATATATATAAAATACATTTCGACATAATATGGAAGAAGTACGCTCTTTTATATAATATATATTAACATTTATTAAACTTACGATGTCAGTACAGTAATGTCTCGTACGACCGCCCTTCGGGATTTGAGACAATCTCACATATGCAGTGGTGCGCTCGATCGGTCACCTTTGTATTATATCTACTTTATCAACAACGGTAACCAACAGTCGAAAAAAAAGGACAGCAAGTAAGAGCAAACAAGAAAAAATAAACAGCAGTTGAAGAAAAAACACAATATGTAAGAAAGAATGAGAACGAATTCGAGAAAATCACAATGAATGAGATCGAAGTTCGTACAACGTTTGACCGCTTGTGATAAAACTACAATTTGTACGACTACATGTGAAAAAACTTAATTCATACGAGGTATAGAGTCTGTACACGAGAAATTTAATAATTTTTTTATTTAGATAATTCCTATCGGTATTTGTAGTTTGTGGAAAGGATGAATATTTTGTGTTCGCTACTTCATCGACTTCATCATTGGTAATTCAGTCGAATATAGTTCCTAGAATCAACGTTCTAAAATGAAGAGGTCGTTCACAAACCATTGGTATTTTATGAAGTCGGTTTTATAGTTATAATATCAACATATGTTAAAGTTATTTCCTGCACAATATTATAATGTAATTCTTTGCGTCTCCACAATTTTCTTGTTCAGATTTTACACACCACAAGCAAATGATTCAATGTGAAAAAAGTATGTTATTTTTTTCTTGTGCCTGTACAAAATGATTTTTACTAATATTTCTAATACCATTTCTTGTGCAAGAAAATGAAAGCATGAATCACTTGTATGTATAACATTTAATATACTGTAACGAAAATTAGAATCCATACGATTATTAACGATAAACACGTTTTATTTTTTTTTGTTTATAAATGTTATTCTACTGCATATTTTAGAAAATGTTGTTTATCAACGTTTGATGCAAATTCAATTGCACACATTTACCAATTTTATACTCGTAAACTTTCCATTCTTAGAATAAAAGCGTAAAAATGGACGAGGTTGCAAAACTCGAACACTTATCGTTGGTGTCAAAAATATGCACAGAATTGGAAAATCACTTAGGATTGAATGATAAAGACTTGGGTAAGAAATAATTTTATTCTACTTTATAGAAGGAATAAGTAGATTGTATAATGCCTATAACCTATCTTTCATTTTAATAAAGTATATTGCGTAAATACCATTTATTAATTCATTTATTGCTTAAGTTGCTTGTTTTTGTTACAGCTGAGTTTATAATTCATTTAGCAGAAAAAAATAATACCTTAGATAAATTCAAAAAAGTTTTAGTTGAAAATGGTGCAGAGTTTTCTGTAAGTAATTTTTAAAACTTTATACGCTTTTTGTTTTGTTTATAGATACTGTAATGTTTACTTGTATCTTTAGGAATCGTTTATGGCCAACCTATTGAGAATAATACAACACATGAAACCATCTAAAGCAACACAAGAGAAACTATTAAAATCCACAATTAAACAAGATGAACTTGCGCAGAAGTTTCCTGCTTTGGCTTTACCAAATGAAGAACCAAAAGTAGTAGAAAATAAGGATATTAAAGATGATGATGTAGTTAGTAGTGCTATGGCATGTTTAGAAGAATTAGCGCCATCGAATAAAAAGGCAGGTAACGAAAGCAAGAAGGATAGCCAAACATCTGATAGTAATGAAAAAAAGAGCAAGCATTCTAGAAGGAGTAGATCAAGAGAGAGGAGGAGGCATAGGTCACGATCATCTAATCGTAAAGATAGAAGACATAGATCCAGATCTCGGTCAAGATCACGAGATTGTTCAAGATCTAGGGATAAAAGGCGTCATAGATCAAGAGATCATAAACGATCAAGATCGCGGGATAGAACAACAAAATCTCGCGATCATAGAGACAAATATCCTAATAGACATGCATTGGATCGGTCCAGGTCGAGGTCTATAGAAGAACTTTCTATGGATCCAGAAGTTGGTAAAATTTATTCAGGCAAGGTTGCCAACATTGTACCATTTGGTTGCTTCGTACAATTGGAGGGTTTAAAACGTAGATGGGAAGGACTTGTACATATTTCACAATTAAGAAGAGAGGGACGAGTTGCTAGCGCAAGTGATGTGGTATCTAGGGGTCAGAAAGTCCTTGTAAAAGTTCTTAATATTGGTGGACAAAAGGTATAAAGATTTATGATACTAAACTTATCCATGACTTCTTTTTATATAAACTATTTTCAGGTTTCCTTAAGTATGAAAGACGTTGATCAGGAGACGGGTAGAGATTTAAACCCAGTTGTGACTGTTACTAAAACTGAAGAAGATGAGAAGCATTTACGCAATCCAGACAGACCGACTTCACTGCTAGAACTTCAAGGCAATTGGGACGAAGATGAAACATGCTCTAGAAAACGTGTACAAAGATTATCATCCCCTGAAAAATGGGAAATAAAACAGATGCTTGCTGCATCGTGTATCGACAGGTATAGTTTCAAAACAAAACATTGCAAGAACACTTGAAAAAACAATTCATCTATAACAACTGTTTTCATTATTTGATTTCGTTTTCCCCACTGTAGAAGTGAATTACCAGAATTTGATATGGAAACTGGAATTCTTCCACGTGAAGATGATGAAGAAGAAGATGTTGAAATTGAATTAGTTGAAGAAGAACCTCCGTTTTTGCATGGTCATGGAAGAGCTCTTGGAGATTTAAGTCCTGTTCGTATAGTAAAAAATCCCGATGGTTCTTTAGCACAGGCTGCTATGATGCAAAGTGCACTAGCAAAAGAAAGGAGGGAACAGAAAATGTTACAAAGAGAACAAGAAATGGATTCTGTTCCTACAGGTCTCAATAAAAATTGGATAGATCCTTTACCAGAAGGTAAGTCTTTTTCTAAATATACTTGAGACTGCACTTGTAAAATCTATTAATTTAAAGCAATGGAATACTAACTTTAGATGTTTACAGCTGAAAGTAGGACTCTGGCAGCGAATATGCGCGGAATTGGTCTTCAAACTCAAGATTTGCCTGAGTGGAAAAAGCATGTAATAGGTGGAAAGAAGTCATCTTTTGGAAAGAAAACAAATTTAACTTTACTCGAGCAGCGTCAAAGCTTACCGATATATAAGCTCAGAGATGATTTAGTGAAAGCTGTGACAG